>NW_024543270.1:1200000-1786795 GCF_018167655.1 Microtus oregoni | reverse complement strand
GTGCTCAGTGCTCAGTACTCAGGTTTCTCAGTGCTCAGTGTGCTGGGTGCTCAGTGCTCGGGGTGCTGGGTGCTCAGTGCTCAGGGTGCTGGGTGCTCAGTGCTCAGGGTGCTGGGTGCTCAGTGCTCAGGGTGCTCGGTGCTCAGTGCTCAGGTTGCTGGGTGCTCAGTACTCAGGGTGCTTGGTGCTCAGTACTCAGGGTGCTCATTGCTCAGTACTCAGGGTGCTCAGTGCTCAGTACTCAGGGTGCTCAGTGCTCAGGGTGCTAGGTGCTCAGTGCTCGGGGTGCTGGGTGCTCAGTCCTCAGGGTGCTGGGTGCTCAGTGCTCAGGGTGCTCGGTGCTCAGTGCACAGGATGCTGGGTGCTCAGTACTCAGTGTGCTGGGTGCTCAATGCTCGGGGTGCTGGGTGCTCAGTACTCAGGGTGCTGGGTGCTCAGTACTCGGGTGCTCGGTGCTCAGTGCTCAGGGTGCTGGGTGCTCAGTGCTCTGGGTGCTGGGTGCTCAGTGCTCAGTACTCAGGGTGCTGGGTGCTCAGTGCTCGGGGTGCAGGGTGCTCAGTGCTCAGTACTCAGGGTGCTGGGTGCTCAGTGCTCAGGGTGCTGGGTGCTCAGTGCTCAGGGTGCTGGGTGCTCAGTGCTCAGGGTGCTGGGTACTCAGTGCTCGGGGTGCTGGGTGCTCAGTACTCAGGGTGCTGGGTGCTCAGTACTCAGGGTGCTGGGTGCTCAGTGCTCGGGGTGCTGGGTGCTCAGTGCTCGGGGTGCTGGGTACTCAGTACTCGGGGTGCTCGCTGCACAGTACTCAGGGTGCTGGGTGCTCAGTGCTCAGAGTGCTGGGTGCTCAGTACTCAGGGTGCTCTGTGCTTAGTACTCAGGGTGCTGGGTGCTCAGTACTCCGGGTGCTGGGTGCTCAGTGCTCGGGGTGCTCGGTGCTCAGTACTCAGGGTGCTGGGTGCTCAGTGCTCGGGGTGCTCGGTGCTCAGTACGTTGGGTGCTCACTACTCAGGGTGCTGGGTGCTCATTGCTCAGGGTGCTGGGTGCTCAGTGCTCAGCGTGCTGGGTGCTCAGTGCTCAGGGTGCTGGGTGCTCAATACTCAGGGTGCTGGGTGTGCAGTGCTCGGGGTGCTGGGTGCTCAGTGCTCAGGGTGCTGGGTGCTCAGTGCTCAGCGTGCTGGGTGCTCAGTACTCGGGGTGCTGGGTGCTCAGTACTCATGGTGCGGGGTGCTCAGTACCCAGCGTGCTGGGTGATCAGTACTCGGGTGCTGGGTGCTCAGTGCTCAGGGTGCTGGGTGCTCAGTACTCAGAGTGCTCGGTGCTTAGTACTCAGGGTGCTGGGTGCTCAGTACTTCGGGTGCTGGGAGCTCAGTGCTCGGGGTGCTCGGTGCTCAGTGCTCAAGGTGCTGGGTGCTCAGTACTCAGGGTGCTCATTGCTCAGGGTGCTCGGTGCTCAGTACGTTGGGTGCTCAGTGCTCAGTACTCAGGGTTCTCAGTGCTCAGGGTGCTGGGTGCTCAGTGCTCGCGGTGCTGTGTGCTCAGTGCTCGGGGTGCTGGGTGCTCAGTGCTCAGGGTGCTGGGTGCTCAGTACTCAGGGTGCTGGGTGCTCGGTGCTCAGGGTGCTGGGTGCTCAGTGCTCAGGGTGCTGGGTGCTCGGTGCTCGGTGTGCTGGGTGCTCAGTGCTCGGGGTGCTCGGTGCTCAGTACTCAGGGTGCTCAGTGCTCAGTACTCAGGGTGCTGGGTGCTCAGTGCTCAGGGTGCTGGGTGCTCAGTACTCAGGGTGCTGGGTGCTCGGTGCTCAGTACGCTGGGTGCTCAGTACTCAGGGTGCTGGGTGCTCAGTACTCAGTGTGCTCGGTGTTCACTACTCAGGGTGCTGGGTGCTCAGTGCTCGGGGTGCTGGGTGCTCAGTACTCAGGGTGCTGGGTGCTCAGTGCTCGGGGTACTCGGTGCTCAGTACGCTGGGTGCTCAGTACTCAGGGTGCTGGGTGCTCAGTACTCAGGGTGCTCAGCGCTCAGTACTTAGGGTGCTCAGTGCTCAGTGCTCAGGGTGCTGGGTGCTCAGTGCTCGGGGTGCTGGGTGCTCAGTGCTCGGGTTGCTGGGTGCTCAGTGCTCGGGGTGCTGGGTGCTCAGTGCTCAGGGTGCTGGGTGCTCAGTGCTCAGAGTGCTGGGTGCTCAGTACTCAGGGTGCTCGGTGCTAGGTACTCAGAGTGCTCAGAGCTCAGTACTCAGCGTGCTGTGTGCTCAGTGCTCAGGGTGCTCGGTGCTCAGTACTCAGGGTGCTCAGTGCTCAGTACTCAGCTTTCTGGGTGCTCAGTGCTCAGGGTGCTGGGTGCTCAGTACTCAGGGTCCTGGGTGCATAGTACTCAGGGTGCTCGGTCCTCAGGGCTCAGGGTGCTGGTTGCTCAGTACTCAGGGTGCTGGGTGCTCAGTGCTCAGGGTGCTCAGTGCTCAGTACTCAGGGTGCTCGATGCTCAGTGCTCAGGGTGCTCAGTGCTCAGTACTCAGGGTGCTCAGTGCTCAGTGCTCAGGGTGCTGGGTGCTCAGTGCTCGGGGTGCTGGGTGCTCAGTGCTCAGGGTGCTGGGTGCTCAGTACTCAGGGTGCTCAGTGCTCAGGGTGCTGGGTGCTCAGTGCTCAGTACACAGGGTGCTGAGTGCTCAGTGCTCTGGGTGCTGGGTGCTCAGTGCTCAGTACTCAGGGTGCTGGCTGCTCAGTGCTCGGGGTGCTGGATGCTCAGTACTCAGGGTGCTGGGTGCTCAGTGCTCAGGGTGCTGGGTGCTCAGTACTCAGGGTGCTGGGTGCTCAGTGCTCAGGGTGCTGGGTGCTCAGTACTCGGTGTGCTGGGTGCTCAGTACTCAGGGTGCTCGGTGCTCAGTGCTCGGGGTGCTGGGTGCTCAGTGCTCAGTACACAGGGTGCTGAGTGCTCAGTGCTCGGGGTGCTGGGTGCTCAGTGCTCAGTACTCAGGGTGCTCGGTGCTCAGTGCTCGGGGTGCTGGGTACTCAGTGCTCAGTACACAGGGTGCTGAGTGCTCAGTGCTCGGGGTGCTGGGTGCTCAGTGCTCGGTACTCAGGGTGCTGGGTGCTCAGTGCTCGGGGTGCTGGATGCTCAGTACTTAGGGTGCTGGGTGCTCAGTGCTCAGGGTGCCTCGTGGTCAGTACTCAGGGTGCTGGGTGCTCAGTGCTCAGGGTGCTGGGTGCTCAGTACTCAGGGTGCTGGGTCCTCAGTGCTCAGGGTGCTGGGTGCTCAGTGCTCGGGGTGCTCAGTACTCAGGGTTCTGTGTGTTCAGTGCTCAGGGTACTGGGTGCTCAGTACTCAGGGTGCTGGGTGCTCAGTACTCATAGTGCTCAGTGCTCAGTACTCGGGGTGCTGGGTGCTCAGTACTCAGGGTGCTCAGTGCTCAGTACTCGGGGTGCTGGGTGCTCAGTACTCGGGGTTCTGGGTGCTCAGTGCTCAGGGTGCTGTGTGCTCAGTTCTCGGGGTGCTGGGTGCTCAGTGCTCGGGGTGCTCGGTGCTCAGTACTCGGGGTGCTGGGTGCTCAGTGCTCAGGGTGCTGGGTGCTCAGTGCTCAGGGTGCTGGGTGCTCAGTGCTCGGGGTACTCGGTGCTCAGTACTCAGGGTGCTGGGTGCTCAGTACTCAGGGTGCTGGGTGCTCAGTGCTCAGGGTGCTGGGTGCTCAGTACTCAGGGTGCTGGGTGCTCAGTACTCAGGGTGCTAAGAGCTCAGGGTGCTCAGTGCTCGGGGTGCTGAATGCTCAGTGCTCAGTGCACAGGGTGCTGGGTGCTCAGTCCTCGGGGTGCTGGGTGCTCAGTTCTCTGGGTGCTCAGTGCTCAGTACTCAGGGTGCTGTGTGCTCAGTACTCAGGGTGCTGGGTGCTCAGTACTCAGGGAGCTCAGTGCTCGGGTTGCAGTGTGCTCAGTACTCAGGGTGCTGGGTGGTCAGTACTCAGGGTGCTCAGTACTCAGGGTGCTGGGTGCTCAGTGCTCAGGGTGCTGGGTGCTCAGTGCTCGGGGTGCTGGGTGCTCATTCTCGGGGTGCTGGGTGCTCAGTACTCAGGGTGCTGGTTGCTCAGTGCTCGGGGTGCTCGATGCTCAGTACACAGGGTGCTGGGTGCTCAGTGCTCGGGGTGCTGGGTGCTCAGTACTCAGGGTGCTGGGTGCTCAGGGCTCAGTGCTCAGGGTGCTCAGTGCTCAGGGTGCTGGGTGCTCAGGGTGCTGGGTGCTCAGTGCTCGGGGTGCTGGGTGCTCAGTGCTCAGGGTGCTGCGTGCTCAGTGCTCAGTGCTCAGGGTGCTGGGTGCTCAGTGCTCAGTGCTCAGGGTGCTGGGTGTTCAGTACTCAGGGTGCTGGGTGCTCAGTACTCAGGGTGCTGGGTGCTCAGTGCTCAGGGTGCTGGGTGCTCAGTGCTCAGGGTGCTGGGTGCTCAGTACTCAGGGTGCTCGGTGCTCAGTACTCAGGGTGCTCGGTGCTCAGTGCTCAGGGTGCTGGGTGCTCAGTGCTCGGGGTGCTGGGTGTTCAGTACTCAGGGTGCTGGGTGCTCAGTACTGAGGGTGCTGGGTGCTCAGTGCTCAGGGTGCTGGGTGCTCAGTGCTCAGGGTGCTGGGTGCTCAGTACTCAGGGTGCTCCGTGCTCAGTACTCAGTGTTCTCGGTGCTCAGTGCTCAGGGTGCTGGGTGCACAGTGCTCAGGGTGCTGGGTGCTCAGTACTCGGGGTGCTGGGTGCTCAGTACTCAGCGTGCTGGGTGCTCAGTGCTCAGGGTGCTGGTTGCTCAGTGCTCAGGGTGCTGGGTGCTCAGTGCTCAGTGCTCAGGGTGCTGGGTGTTCAGTACTCAGGGTGCTGGGTGCTCAGTACTCAGGGTGCTTGGTGCTCAGTGCTCAGGGTGCTGGTTGCTCAGTGCTCAGGGTGCTGGGTGCTCAGTACTCAGGGTGCTGGGTGCTCAGTACTCAGGGTGCTCGGTGTTCAGTACTCAGTGTGCTGGGTGCTCAGTACTCAAGGTGCTGGGTGCTCAGTGCTCAGGGTGCTGGGTGCTCAGTACTCAGGGTGCTGGGTGCTCAGTGCTCAGTGCTCAGGGTGCTGGGTGCTCAGTCCTCAGGGTGCTCAGTACTCAGGGTGCTCGGTGCTCAGTGCTCAGTACTCAGGGTGTTCAGTACTCAGGGTGCTGGGTGCTCAGTGCTTGGGGTGCTGGGTGCTCAGTACTCAGGGTGCTGGGTGCTCAGTACTCAGGGTGCTGGGTGCTCAGTACTCAGGGTGCTGGGTGCTCAGTGCTCGGGGTGCTGGGTGCTCAGTACTCAGGGTGCTGGGTGCTCAGTGCTCAGGGTGCTGGGTGCTCAGTGCTCAGGGTGCTGGGTGCTCAGTGCTCGGGGTGCTGTGTGCTCAGTGCTCGGGGTGCTGGGTGCTCAGTGCTCAGGGCTCAGGGTGCTGGGTGCTCAGTGATCAGTGCTCAGGGTGTTGGGTGCTCAGTTCTCCGGTTGCTCGGTGCTCAGTAGTCAGGGTGCTGGGTGCTCAGTGCTCGGGGTGCTCGGTGCTCAGTACGTTGGGTGCTCACTACTCAGGGTGCTGGGTGCTCAGTGCTCAGGGTACTGGGTGCTCAGTGCTCAGGGTGCTGGGTGCTCAGTGCTCAGGGTGCTGGGTGTTCAGTACTCAGGGTGCTGGGTGCGCAGTGCTCGCGGTGCTGGGTGCTCAGTGCTCAGGGTGCTGGGTGCTCAGTGCTCAGAGTGCTGGGTGCTCAGTACTCGGGGTGCTGGGTGCTCAGTACTCAGGTTGCGGGCTGCTCAGTACTCAGGGTGCTGGGTGATCAGTACTCGGGTGCTGGGTGCTCAGTGCTCAGGGTGCTGGGTGCTCAGTGCTCGGGGTGCTGGGTGCTCAGTGCTCAGTACTCAGGGTGCTTGGGTGCTCAGTGCTCGGGGTGCTGGGTGCTAAGTGCTCAGTACTCAGGGTGCTGGGTGCTCAGTGCTCAGGGTGCTGGGTGCTCAGTGCTCAGGGTGCTGGGTGCTCAGTGCTCAGGGTGCTGGGTGCTCAGTGCTCAGGGTGCTGGGTGCTCAGTACTCAGGGTGCTGGGTGCTCAGTGCTCAGAGTGCCGGGTGGTCAGTGCTCGGGGTGCTCGGTGCTCAGTGCTCAATGTGCTGGGTGCTCAGTACTCAGGGTGCTCATTGCACAGGGTCCTGGGTGCTCAGTACTGAGAGTGCTGGGTGCTCAGTGCTCAGGGTGCTCGGTGATCAGTACGTTGGGTACTCAGTACTCAGGGTGCTGGGTGCTCAGTGCTCAGGGTGCTGGGTGCTCAGTGCTCAGGGTTCTGGGTGTTCAGTGCTCAGGGTGCTGGGTGCTCGGTGCTCGGGGTGCTGGGTGCTCAGTGCTCGTGGTGCTCGGAGCTCAATACTCAGGGTGCTCACTGTTCAGTACTCCGAATGCTGGGTGCTCAGTGCAAGGGGTGCTGATTGCTCAGTGCTCGGGGTGCTCGGTGCTCATTACGCTGGGTGCTCAGTACTCGGGGTGCTGGGTGCTCAGTACTCAGGTTGCTGGGTGCTCAGTACTCAGGGTGCTGGGTTCTTAGTACTCAGGGTGCTCAGTGCTCAGGGTGCTGGGTGCTCAGTACTCATGGTGCTGGGTGCTCAGTGCTCAGGGTGATCAGTGCTCAGTACTCAGGGTGCTCAGTGCTCAGTGCTCTGGGTGCTGGGTGCTCAGTGCTCGGGGTGCTCGGTGCTCAGTGCTCAGGGTGCTGGGTGCTCAGTACTCAGGGTGCTCAGTGCTCAGGGTGCTGGGTGCTCAGTGCTCGGGGTGCTGGGTACACAGTGCTCAGTACACAGGGTGCTGAGTGCTCAGTGCTCGGGGTGCTGGGTGCTCAGTGCTCGGGGTGCTGGATGCTCAGTACTCAGGGTGCTGGGTGCTCAGTGCTCAGGGTGCTGGGTGCTCAGTACACAGGGTGCTGGGTGCTCAGTGCTCAGGGTGCTGGGTCCTCAGTGCTCTTGGTGCTGGGTGCTCAGTGCTCGGGGTGCTCGGTGCTCAGTGCTCAGGATGCTGGGTGATCAGTATTCAGGGTGCTCATTGCTCAGGGTGCTGGGTGCTCAGTACTCATGGTGCTGGGTGCTCAGTACTCAGGGTGCTCAGTGCTCAGTACTCAGGGTGCTGGGTGCTCAGTGCTCAGGGTGCTGGGTGTTCAGTACTCAGGGTGCTGGGTGCTCGGTGCTCAGGGTGCTGGGTGCTCAGTGCTCAGGGTGCTGGGTGCTCGGTGCTCGGGGTACTCGGTGCTCAGTACTCAGGGTGCTCAGTGCTCAGTACTCAGGGTGCTGGGTGCTCAGTGCTCAGGGTGCTGGGTGCTCAGTACTCAGGGTGCTGGGTGCTCGGTGCTCAGTACGCTGGGTGCTCAGTACTCAGGGTGCTGGGTGCTCAGTACTCAGGGTGCTCGGTGCTCACTACTCAGGGTGCTGGGTGCTCAGTGCTCGGGGTGCTGGGTGCTCAGTACTTAGGGTGCTCAGTGCTCAGTGCTCAGGGTGCTGGGTGCTCAGTGCTCGGGGTGCTGGGTGCTCAGTGCTCGGGGTGCTGGGTGCTCAGTGCTCGGGGTGCTGGGTGCTCAGTGCTCAGGGTGCTGGGTGCTCAGTGCTCAGAGTGCTGGGTGCTCAGTACTCAGGGTGCTCGGTGCTCAGTACTCAGAGTGCTCAGTGCTCAGTACTCAGCGTGCTGGGTGCTCAGTGCTCTGGGTGCTCGGTGCTCAGTACTCAGGGTGCTCAGTGCTCAGTACTCAGGGTGCTGGGTGCTCAGTGCTCAGGGTGCTGGGTGCTCAGTACTCAGGGTGCTGGGTGCTTAGTACTCAGGGTGCTCGGTCCTCAGTGCTCAGGGTACTGGGTGCTCAGTACTCAGGGTGCTCGGTGCTTAGTACTCAGGGTGCTGGGTGCTCAGTACTCCGGGTGCTGGGTGCTCATTGCTCGGTGTGCTCGGTGCTCAGTGCTCAGGGTGCTGGGTGCTCAGTACTCAGGGTGATCTTTGCTCCGGGTCCTGGGTGCTCAGTACTCAGGGTGCTGGGTGCTCAATACTCATGGTGCTCAGTGCTCAGTACTCAGGGTGCTCAGTGCTCAGTGCTCAGGGTGCTGGGTGCTCAGTGCTCGGGGTGCTGGGTGCTCAGTGCTCGGGGTGCTGGGTGCTCAGTGCTCGGGGTGCTGTGTGCTCAGTGCTCAGGGTGCTGGGTGCTCAGTGCTCAGAGTGCTGGGTGCTCAGTACTCAGGGTGCTCGGTGCTCAGTACTCAGAGTGCTCAGTGCTCAGTACTCAGCGTGCTGAGTGCTCAGTGCTCTGGGTGCTCGGTGCTCAGTACTCAGGGTGCTCAGTGCTCAGTACTCAGCGTGCTGGGTGCTCAGTGCTCAGGGTGCTGGGTGCTTAGTACTCAGGGTGCTCGGTCCTCAGTGCTCAGGGTGCTGGGTGCTCAGTACTCAGGGTGCTGGGTGCTCAGTGCTCAGGGTGCTCAGTGCTCAGTACTCAGGGTGCTCGGTGCTCAGTGCTCAGGGTGCTCAGTGCTCAGTACTCAGGGTGCTCAGTGCTCAGTTTTATGGGTGCTGGGTGCTCAGTGCTCGGGGTGCTGGGTGCTCAGTGCTCAGGGTGCTGGGTGCTCAGTACTCAGGGTGCTCAGTGCTCAGGGTGCTGGGTGCTCAGTGCTAAGTACACAGGGTGCTGAGTGCTCAGTGCTCTGGGTGCTGGGTGCTCAGTTCTCAGTACTCAGGGTGCTGGCTGCTCAGTGCTCGGGGTGCTGGATGCTCAGTATTCAGGGTGCTGGGTGCTCAGTGCTCAGGGTGCTGGGTGCTCAGTACTCAGGGTGCTGGGTGCTCAGTGCTCAGGGTGCTGGGTGCTCAGTACTCAGGGTGCTGGGTCCACAGTTCTCAGGGTGCTGGGTGCTCAGTGCTCGGGGTGCTCAGTACTCAGGGTGCTGTGTGTTCAGTGCTCAGGGTACTGGGTGCTCAGTACTCAGGGTGCTCGGTGCTTAGTACTCAGGGTGCTGGGTGGTCAGTACTCCGGGTGCTGGGTGCTCAGTGCTCGGGGTGCTCGGTGCTCAGTGCTCAGGGTGCTGGGTGCTCAGTACTCAGGGTGCTCTTTGCTCCGGGTCCTGGGTGCTCAGTACTCAGGGTGCTGGGTGCTCAATACTCAGGGTTCTCAGTGCTCAGTACTCAGGGTGCTCAGTGCTCAGGGTGCTGGATGCTCTGTGCTCAGGGTCCTCGGTGCTTAGTACTCAGGGTGCTCGGTGCTCGGGGTGCTGGGTGCTCAGTGCTCGGGGTGCTGGGTGCTCAGTTCTCGGGGTGCTGGGTGCTCAGTGCTCGGGGTGCTGGGTGCTCAGTGCTCGGGGTGCTGGTTGCTCAGTGCTCAGGGTGCTCAGTGCTCAGTACTCAGAGTGCTCAGTGCTCAGTGCTCAGGGTGCTCAGTGCTCAGTACTCAGGGTGCTCAGTGCTCAGTGCTCAGGGTGCTGGGTGCTCAGTGCTCAGGGTGCTGGGTACTCAGTACTCAGGGTGCTGGTTGCTCAGTGCTCGGGGTGCTCGATGCTCAGTACACAGGTTGCTGGGTGCTCAGTGCTCGGGGTGCTGGGTGCTCAGTACTCAGGGTGCTGGGTGCTCAGGGCTCAGTACTCAGCGTGCTGGGTGCTCAGTGCTCAGAGTGTTGGGTGCTCAGTACTCAGGCTGCTGGGTGCTCAGTGCTCAGTGCTCAGGGTGCTCAGTACTCAGGGTGCTGGGTGCTCAGTACTCAGTGTGCTCGGTGTTCACTACTCAGGGTGCTGGGTGCTCAGTGCTCGGGGTGCTGGGTGCTCAGTACTCAGGGTGCTGGGTGCTCAGTGCTCGGGGTACTCGGTGCTCAGTACGCTGGGTGCTCAGTACTCAGGGTGCTGGGTGCTCAGTACTCAGGGTGCTCAGCGCTCAGTACTTAGGGTGCTCAGTGCTCAGTGCTCAGGGTGCTGGGTGCTCAGTGCTCGGGGTGCTGGGTGCTCAGTGCTCGGGTTGCTGGGTGCTCAGTGCTCGGGGTGCTGGGTGCTCAGTGCTCAGGGTGCTGGGTGCTCAGTGCTCAGAGTGCTGGGTGCTCAGTACTCAGGGTGCTCGGTGCTAGGTACTCAGAGTGCTCAGAGCTCAGTACTCAGCGTGCTGTGTGCTCAGTGCTCAGGGTGCTCGGTGCTCAGTACTCAGGGTGCTCAGTGCTCAGTACTCAGCTTTCTGGGTGCTCAGTGCTCAGGGTGCTGGGTGCTCAGTACTCAGGGTCCTGGGTGCATAGTACTCAGGGTGCTCGGTCCTCAGGGCTCAGGGTGCTGGTTGCTCAGTACTCAGGGTGCTGGGTGCTCAGTGCTCAGGGTGCTCAGTGCTCAGTACTCAGGGTGCTCGATGCTCAGTGCTCAGGGTGCTCAGTGCTCAGTACTCAGGGTGCTCAGTGCTCAGTGCTCAGGGTGCTGGGTGCTCAGTGCTCGGGGTGCTGGGTGCTCAGTGCTCAGGGTGCTGGGTGCTCAGTACTCAGGGTGCTCAGTGCTCAGGGTGCTGGGTGCTCAGTGCTCAGTACACAGGGTGCTGAGTGCTCAGTGCTCTGGGTGCTGGGTGCTCAGTGCTCAGTACTCAGGGTGCTGGCTGCTCAGTGCTCGGGGTGCTGGATGCTCAGTACTCAGGGTGCTGGGTGCTCAGTGCTCAGGGTGCTGGGTGCTCAGTACTCAGGGTGCTGGGTGCTCAGTGCTCAGGGTGCTGGGTGCTCAGTACTCGGTGTGCTGGGTGCTCAGTACTCAGGGTGCTCGGTGCTCAGTGCTCGGGGTGCTGGGTGCTCAGTGCTCAGTACACAGGGTGCTGAGTGCTCAGTGCTCGGGGTGCTGGGTGCTCAGTGCTCAGTACTCAGGGTGCTCGGTGCTCAGTGCTCGGGGTGCTGGGTACTCAGTGCTCAGTACACAGGGTGCTGAGTGCTCAGTGCTCGGGGTGCTGGGTGCTCAGTGCTCGGTACTCAGGGTGCTGGGTGCTCAGTGCTCGGGGTGCTGGATGCTCAGTACTTAGGGTGCTGGGTGCTCAGTGCTCAGGGTGCCTCGTGCTCAGTACTCAGGGTGCTGGGTGCTCAGTGCTCAGGGTGCTGGGTGCTCAGTACTCAGGGTGCTGGGTCCTCAGTGCTCAGGGTGCTGGGTGCTCAGTGCTCGGGGTGCTCAGTACTCAGGGTTCTGTGTGTTCAGTGCTCAGGGTACTGGGTGCTCAGTACTCAGGGTGCTGGGTGCTCAGTACTCATAGTGCTCAGTGCTCAGTACTCGGGGTGCTGGGTGCTCAGTACTCAGGGTGCTCAGTGCTCAGTACTCGGGGTGCTGGGTGCTCAGTACTCGGGGTTCTGGGTGCTCAGTGCTCAGGGTGCTGTGTGCTCAGTTCTCGGGGTGCTGGGTGCTCAGTGCTCGGGGTGCTCGGTGCTCAGTACTCGGGGTGCTGGGTGCTCAGTGCTCAGGGTGCTGGGTGCTCAGTGCTCAGGGTGCTGGGTGCTCAGTGCTCGGGGTACTCGGTGCTCAGTACTCAGGGTGCTGGGTGCTCAGTACTCAGGGTGCTGGGTGCTCAGTGCTCAGGGTGCTGGGTGCTCAGTACTCAGGGTGCTGGGTGCTCAGTACTCAGGGTGCTAAGAGCTCAGGGTGCTCAGTGCTCGGGGTGCTGAATGCTCAGTGCTCAGTGCACAGGGTGCTGGGTGCTCAGTCCTCGGGGTGCTGGGTGCTCAGTTCTCTGGGTGCTCAGTGCTCAGTACTCAGGGTGCTGTGTGCTCAGTACTCAGGGTGCTGGGTGCTCAGTACTCAGGGAGCTCAGTGCTCGGGTTGCAGTGTGCTCAGTACTCAGGGTGCTGGGTGGTCAGTACTCAGGGTGCTCAGTACTCAGGGTGCTGGGTGCTCAGTGCTCAGGTTGCTGGGTGCTCAGTGCTCGGGGTGCTGGGTGCTCATTCTCGGGGTGCTGGGTGCTCAGTACTCAGGGTGCTGGTTGCTCAGTGCTCGGGGTGCTCGATGCTCAGTACACAGGGTGCTGGGTGCTCAGTGCTCGGGGTGCTGGGTGCTCAGTACTCAGGGTGCTGGGTGCTCAGGGCTCAGTGCTCAGGGTGCTCAGTGCTCAGGGTGCTGGGTGCTCAGGGTGCTGGGTGCTCAGTGCTCGGGGTGCTGGGTGCTCAGTGCTCAGGGTGCTGCGTGCTCAGTGCTCAGTGCTCAGGGTGCTGGGTGCTCAGTGCTCAGTGCTCAGGGTGCTGGGTGTTCAGTACTCAGGGTGCTGGGTGCTCAGTACTCAGGGTGCTGGGTGCTCAGTGCTCAGGGTGCTGGGTGCTCAGTGCTCAGGGTGCTGGGTGCTCAGTACTCAGGGTGCTCGGTGCTCAGTACTCAGGGTGCTCGGTGCTCAGTGCTCAGGGTGCTGGGTGCTCAGTGCTCGGGGTGCTGGGTGTTCAGTACTCAGGGTGCTGGGTGCTCAGTACTCAGGGTGCTGGGTGCTCAGTGCTCAGGGTGCTGGGTGCTCAGTGCTCAGGGTGCTGGGTGCTCAGTACTCAGGGTGCTCCGTGCTCAGTACTCAGTGTTCTCGGTGCTCAGTGCTCAGGGTGCTGGGTGCACAGTGCTCAGGGTGCTGGGTGCTCAGTACTCGGGGTGCTGGGTGCTCAGTACTCAGCGTGCTGGGTGCTCAGTGCTCAGGGTGCTGGTTGCTCAGTGCTCGGGGTGCTGTGTGCTCAGTACTCGCGGTGCTGGGTGCTCACTGCTCAGGGTGCTGGTTCTCAGTGCTCGGGGTACTGGGTACTCAGTGCTCAGTACACAGGGTGCTGGGTGCTCAGTGCTCGGGGTGCTGGGTGCTCAGTGCTCAGTACTCAGGGTGCTGAGTGCTCAGTGCTCGGGGTGCTGGGTGCTCAGTACTCAGGGTACTCGGTGCTCAGTACTCAGGGTGCTGGGTGATCAGTGCTCAGGGTGCTGGGTGCTCAGTACTCAGTGTGCTGGTAGCTCAGTACTCAGGGTGCTGGGTGCTCAGTACTCAGGGTGCTCGGTGCTCAGTACTCAGGGTGCTGGGTCCTCAGTGCTCAGGGTGCTGAGTGCTCAGTACTCAGGTTGCTGGGTGCTCAGTACTCGGGGTGCTGGGTGCTCAGTACTCAGGGAGCTGGGTGCTCAGTACTCATTGTGCTGGGTGCTCAGTACTCGGGTGCTGGGTGCTCAGTGCTCAGGGTGCTGGGTGCTCAGTGCTCAGGGTGCTGGGTGCTCAGTGCTCAGTACTCAGGGTGCTGAGTGCTCAGTGCTCGGGGTGCTGGGTGCTCAGTGCTCAGTACTCAGGGTGCTTGGTGCTCAGTGCTCGGGGTGCTGGGTGCTCAGTGCTCAGGGTGCTGGATGCTCAGTGCTCAGGGTGCTGTGTGCTCAGTGCTCGGGGTGCTGGGTGCTCAGTACTCAGGGTGCAGGGTGCTCAGTACTCAGGGTGCTGGGTGCTCAGTGCTCGGGGTGCTGGGTGCTCAGTGCTCAGGGTGCTGGGTGCTCAGTGCTCGGGGTGCTCGGTGCTCAGTACTCAGGGTGCTGGGTGCTCAGTGCTCGGGGTGCTCAGTACTCAGGGTGCTGTGTGTTCAGTGCTCAGGGTGCTGGGTGCTCAGTACTCAGGGTGCTCGGTGCTTAGTACTCAGGGTGCTGGGTGCTCAGTACTCCGGGTGCTGGGTGCCCAGTGCATGGCGTGCTCGGTGCTCAGTGCTCAAGGTGCTGGGTGCTCAGTACTCAGGGTGATCATTGCTCAGAGTGCTGGGTGCTCAGTACTCAGGGTGCTGGGTGCTCAGTACTCAGGGTGCTCAGTGCTCAGTACTCAGGATGGTCAGTACTCAGTACTAAGTGTGCTCAGTGCTCAGGGTGCTGGGTGATCAGTGCTCGGGGTGCTCGGTGCCCAGTACTCAGGGTGCAGGGTGCTCAGTGCTCAGGGTGCTGGGTGCTCAGTGCTCAGGGTGCTGGGTGCTCAGTGCTCAGGGTGCTGGGTGCTCAGTACTCAGGGTGCTCGGTGCTCGGGGTGCTGGGTGCTCAATGCTCGGGGTGCTCGGTGCTCAGTACTCGGGGTGCTCAGTGCTCAGGACTCAGGGTGCTGGGTGCTCAGTGCTCAGGGTGCTGGGTGCTCAGTACTCAGGGTGCTGGGTGCTCAGTGCTCGGGGTGTTCGGTGCTCAGTACTCGGGGTGCTCAGTGCTCAGTGCTCAGGGTGCTGGGTGCTCAGTGCTCAGAGTGCTGGGTGCTCAGTACTCAGGGTGCTCGGTGCTCAGTACTCAGGGTGCTGGGTGCTCAGTGCTCAGGGTGCTCAGTGCTCAGTACTCAGCGTGCTGGGTGCTCAGTGGTCAGGGTGCTCGGTGCTCAGTACTCAGGGTGCTCAGTGCTCAGGGTGCTGGGTGCTCAGTACTCAGGGTGCAGGGTGCTCAGTGCTCAGTACTCAGGGTGCTCAGTGCTCAGGGTGCTGGGTGCTCAGTGCTCGGGGTGCTGGGTACTCAGTGCTCAGTACACAGGGTGCTGGGTGCTCAGTGCTCGGGGTGCTGGGTGCTCAGTGCTCAGTACTCAGGGAGCTGGGTGCTCAGTGCTCAGGGTGCTGGATGCTCAGTACTCAGGTTGCTGGGTGCTCAGTGCTCAGGGTGCTGGTTGCTCAGTACTCAGGGTGCTGGGTGCTCATTGCTCAGGGTGCTGGGTGCTCAGTACTCAGGGTGCTCATTGCTCAGGGTGCTGGGTGCTCAGTACTCAGGGTGCTGGGTGCTCAGTACTCAGGGTGCTGGGTGCTCAGTACTCAGGGTGCTCAGTGCTCAGTACTCAGGGTGTTCAGGGCTCAGGGTGCTGGTTGCTCACTGCTCGGGGTGCTGGGTGCTCAGTGCTCAGGGTGCTGGGTGCTCAGTGCTCAGGGTGCTCGGTGCTCAGTTCTCAGGGTGCTGGGTGCTCAGTACTCAGGGTCCTGGGTGCTCAATACTCAGGGTGCTCAGTGCTCAGTACTCAGGGTGCTCAGTGCTCAGTACTCAGGGTGCTCAGTGCTCAGGGTGCTGGGAGCTCAGTTCTCGGGGTGCTATGTGCTCAGTCCTCAGGTTGCTGGGTGCTCAGTGATCAGGGTGCTCGATGCTCAGTGATCAGGGTGCTGGGTGCTCAGTACTCAGGGTGCTGGGTGCTCAGTGCTCAGGGTGCTGGATGCTCTGTGCTCAGGGTCCTCGGTGCTTAGTACTCAGGGTGCTCGGTGCTCGGGGTGCTGGGTGCTCAGTGCTCGGGGTGCTGGGTGCTCAGTTCTCGGGGTGCTGGGTGCTCAGTGCTCGGGGTGCTGGGTGCTCAGTGCTCGGGGTGCTGGTTGCTCAGTGCTCAGGGTGCTCAGTGCTCAGTACTCAGAGTGCTCAGTGCTCAGTGCTCAGGGTGCTCAGTGCTCAGTACTCAGGGTGCTCAGTGCTCAGTGCTCAGGGTGCTGGGTGCTCAGTGCTCAGGGTGCTGGGTGCTCAGTGCTCAGGGTGCTGGGTACTCAGTACTCAGGGTGCTGGTTGCTCAGTGCTCGGGGTGCTCGATGCTCAGTACACAGGTTGCTGGGTGCTCAGTGCTCGGGGTGCTGGGTGCTCAGTACTCAGGGTGCTGGGTGCTCAGGGCTCAGTACTCAGCGTGCTGGGTGCTCAGTGCTCAGAGTGTTGGGTGCTCAGTACTCAGGCTGCTGGGTGCTCAGTGCTCAGTGCTCAGGGTGCTCAGTGCTCAGGGTGCTGGGTGCTCAGGGTGCTGGGTGCTCAATGCTCGGGGTGCTGGGTGCTCAGTGCTCAGGGTGCTGGGTGCTCAGTGCTTAGTGCTCAGGGTGCTGGGTGCTCAGTGCTCAGTGCTCAGGGTGCTGGGTTTTCAGTACTCATGGTGCTGGGTGCTCAGTACTCAGGTTGCTGGGTGCTCAGTGCTCAGGGTGCTGGGTGCTCAGTGCTCAGGGTGCTGGGTGCTCAGTACTCAGGGTGCTGGGTGCTCAGTACTCAGGGTGCTCGTTGCTCAGTGCTCAGGGTGCTGGGTGCTCAGGGCGCGGGGTGCTGGGTGTTCAGTACTCAGGGTGCTGGGTGCTCAGTACTCAGGGTGCTGGGTGCTCAGTACTCAGGGTGCTCAGTGCTCAGTACTCAGGGTGCTCAGTGCTCAGTGCTCTGGGTGCTGGGTGCTCAGTGCTCAGTACTCAGGGTGCTGGCTGCTCAGTGCTCGGGGTGCTGGATGCTCAGTACTCAGGGTGCTGGGTGCTCAGTGCTCAGGGTGCTGGGTGCTCAGTACTCAGGGTGCTGGGTGCTCAGTGCTCAGGGTGCTGGGTGCTCAGTACTCGGTGTGCTGGGTGCTCAGTACTCAGGGTGCTCGGTGCTCAGTGCTCGGGGTGCTGGGTGCTCAGTGCTCAGTACACAGGGTGCTGAGTGCTCAGTGCTCAGGGTGCTGGGTGCTCAGTGCTCAGTACTCAGGGTGCTCGGTGCTCAGTGCTCGGGGTGCTGGGTACTCAGTGCTCAGTACACAGGGTGCTGAGTGCTCAGTGCTCGGGGTGCTGGGTGCTCAGTGCTCGGTACTCAGGGTGCTGGGTGCTCAGTGCTCGGGGTGCTGGATGCTCAGTACTTAGGGTGCTGGGTGCTCAGTGCTCAGGGTGCCTCGTGCTCAGTACTCAGGGTGCTGGGTGCTCAGTGCTCAGGGTGCTGGGTGCTCAGTACTCAGGGTGCTGGGTCCTCAGTGCTCAGGGTGCTGGGTGCTCAGTGCTCGGGGTGCTCAGTACTCAGGGTTCTGTGTGTTCAGTGCTCAGGGTACTGGGTGCTCAGTACTCAGGGTGCTGGGTGCTCAGTACTCATAGTGCTCAGTGCTCAGTACTCGGGGTGCTGGGTGCTCAGTACTCAGGGTGCTCAGTGATCAGTACTCGGGGTGCTGGGTGCTCAGTACTCGGGGTTCTGGGTGCTCAGTGCTCAGGGTGCTGTGTGCTCAGTTCTCGGGGTGCTGGGTGCTCAGTGCTCGGGGTGCTCGGTGCTCAGTACTCGGGGTGCTGGGTGCTCAGTGCTCAGGGTGCTGGGTGCTCAGTGCTCAGGGTGCTGGGTGCTCAGTGCTCGGGGTGCTCGGTGCTCAGTACTCAGGGTGCTGGGTGCTCAGTACTCAGGGTGCTGGGTGCTCAGTGCTCAGGGTGCTGGGTGCTCAGTACTCAGGGTGCTGGGTGCTCAGTACTCAGGGTGCTAAGAGCTCAGGGTGCTCAGTGCTCGGGGTGCTGAATGCTCAGTGCTCAGTGCACAGGGTGCTGGGTGCTCAGTCCTCGGGGTGCTGGGTGCTCAGTTCTCTGGGTGCTCAGTGCTCAGTACTCAGGGTGCTGTGTGCTCAGTACTCAGGGTGCTGGGTGCTCAGTACTCAGGGAGCTCAGTGCTCGGGTTGCAGTGTGCTCAGTACTCAGGGTGCTGGGTGGTCAGTACTCAGGGTGCTCAGTACTCAGGGTGCTGGGTGCTCAGTGCTCAGGGTGCTGGGTGCTCAGTGCTCGGGGTGCTGGGTGCTCATTCTCGGGGTGCTGGGTGCTCAGTACTCAGGGTGCTGGTTGCTCAGTGCTCGGGGTGCTCGATGCTCAGTACACAGGGTGCTGGGTGCTCAGTGCTCGGGGTGCTGGGTGCTCAGTACTCAGGGTGCTGGGTGCTCAGGGCTCAGTGCTCAGGGTGCTCAGTGCTCAGGGTGCTGGGTGCTCAGGGTGCTGGGTGCTCAGTGCTCGGGGTGCTGGGTGCTCAGTGCTCAGGGTGCTGCGTGCTCAGTGCTCAGTGCTCAGGGTGCTGGGTGCTCAGTGCTCAGTGCTCAGGGTGCTGAGTGTTCAGTACTCAGGGTGCTGGGTGCTCAGTACTCAGGGTGCTGGGTGCTCAGTGCTCAGGGTGCTGGGTGCTCAGTGCTCAGGGTGCTGGGTGCTCAGTACTCAGGGTGCTCGGTGCTCAGTACTCAGGGTGCTCGGTGCTCAGTGCTCAGGGTGCTGGGTGCTCAGTGCTCGGGGTGCTGGGTGTTCAGTACTCAGGGTGCTGGGTGCTCAGTACTCAGGGTGCTGGGTGCTCAGTGCTCAGGGTGCTGGGTGCTCAGTGCTCAGGGTGCTGGGTGCTCAGTACTCAGGGTGCTCCGTGCTCAGTACTCAGTGTTCTCGGTGCTCAGTGCTCAGGGTGCTGGGTGCACAGTGCTCAGGGTGCTGGGTGCTCAGTACTCGGGGTGCTGGGTGCTCAGTACTCAGCGTGCTGGGTGCTCAGTGCTCAGGGTGCTGGTTGCTCAGTGCTCGGGGTGCTGTGTGCTCAGTACTCGCGGTGCTGGGTGCTCACTGCTCAGGGTGCTGGTTCTCAGTGCTCGGGGTACTGGGTACTCAGTGCTCAGTACACAGGGTGCTGGGTGCTCAGTGCTCGGGGTGCTGGGTGCTCAGTGCTCAGTACTCAGGGTGCTGAGTGCTCAGTGCTCGGGGTGCTGGGTGCTCAGTACTCAGGGTACTCGGTGCTCAGTACTCAGGGTGCTGGGTGATCAGTGCTCAGGGTGCTGGGTGCTCAGTACTCAGTGTGCTGGGTGCTCAGTACTCAGAGTGCTGGGTGCTCAGTACTCAGGGTGCTCGGTGCTCAGTACTCAGGGTGCTGGGTCCTCAGTGCTCAGGGTGCTGAGTGCTCAGTACTCAGGGTGCTGGGTGCTCAGTACTCGGGGTGCTGGGTGCTCAGTACTCAGGGAGCTGGGTGCTCAGTACTCACTGTGCTGGGTGCTCAGTACTCGGGTGCTGGGTGCTCAGTGCTCAGGGTGCTGGGTGCTCAGTACTCAGTGTGCTCGGTGTTCACTACTCAGGGTGCTGGGTGCTCAGTGCTCGGGGTGCTGGGTGCTCAGTACTCAGGGTGCTGGGTGCTCAGTGCTCGGGGTACTCGGTGCTCAGTACGCTGGGTGCTCAGTACTCAGGGTGCTGGGTGCTCAGTACTCAGGGTGCTCAGCGCTCAGTACTTAGGGTGCTCAGTGCTCAGTGCTCAGGGTGCTGGGTGCTCAGTGCTCGGGGTGCTGGGTGCTCAGTGCTCGGGTTGCTGGGTGCTCAGTGCTCGGGGTGCTGGGTGCTCAGTGCTCAGGGTGCTGGGTGCTCAGTGCTCAGAGTGCTGGGTGCTCAGTACTCAGGGTGCTCGGTGCTAGGTACTCAGAGTGCTCAGAGCTCAGTACTCAGCGTGCTGTGTGCTCAGTGCTCAGGGTGCTCGGTGCTCAGTACTCAGGGTGCTCAGTGCTCAGTACTCAGCTTTCTGGGTGCTCAGTGCTCAGGGTGCTGGGTGCTCAGTACTCAGGGTCCTGGGTGCATAGTACTCAGGGTGCTCGGTCCTCAGGGCTCAGGGTGCTGGTTGCTCAGTACTCAGGGTGCTGGGTGCTCAGTGCTCAGGGTGCTCAGTGCTCAGTACTCAGGGTGCTCGATGCTCAGTGCTCAGGGTGCTCAGTGCTCAGTACTCAGGGTGCTCAGTGCTCAGTGCTCAGGGTGCTGGGTGCTCAGTGCTCGGGGTGCTGGGTGCTCAGTGCTCAGGGTGCTGGGTGCTCAGTACTCAGGGTGCTCAGTGCTCAGGGTGCTGGGTGCTCAGTGCTCAGTACACAGGGTGCTGAGTGCTCAGTGCTCTGGGTGCTGGGTGCTCAGTGCTCAGTACTCAGGGTGCTGGCTGCTCAGTGCTCGGGGTGCTGGATGCTCAGTACTCAGGGTGCTGGGTGCTCAGTGCTCAGGGTGCTGGGTGCTCAGTACTCAGGGTGCTGGGTGCTCAGTGCTCAGGGTGCTGGGTGCTCAGTACTCGGTGTGCTGGGTGCTCAGTACTCAGGGTGCTCGGTGCTCAGTGCTCGGGGTGCTGGGTGCTCAGTGCTCAGTACACAGGGTGCTGAGTGCTCAGTGCTCGGGGTGCTGGGTGCTCAGTGCTCAGTACTCAGGGTGCTCGGTGCTCAGTGCTCGGGGTGCTGGGTACTCAGTGCTCAGTACACAGGGTGCTGAGTGCTCAGTGCTCGGGGTGCTGGGTGCTCAGTGCTCGGTACTCAGGGTGCTGGGTGCTCAGTGCTCGGGGTGCTGGATGCTCAGTACTTAGGGTGCTGGGTGCTCAGTGCTCAGGGTGCCTCGTGCTCAGTACTCAGGGTGCTGGGTGCTCAGTGCTCAGGGTGCTGGGTGCTCAGTACTCAGGGTGCTGGGTCCTCAGTGCTCAGGGTGCTGGGTGCTCAGTGCTCGGGGTGCTCAGTACTCAGGGTTCTGTGTGTTCAGTGCTCAGGGTACTGGGTGCTCAGTACTCAGGGTGCTGGGTGCTCAGTACTCATAGTGCTCAGTGCTCAGTACTCGGGGTGCTGGGTGCTCAGTACTCAGGGTGCTCAGTGCTCAGTACTCGGGGTGCTGGGTGCTCAGTACTCGGGGTTCTGGGTGCTCAGTGCTCAGGGTGCTGTGTGCTCAGTTCTCGGGGTGCTGGGTGCTCAGTGCTCGGGGTGCTCGGTGCTCAGTACTCGGGGTGCTGGGTGCTCAGTGCTCAGGGTGCTGGGTGCTCAGTGCTCAGGGTGCTGGGTGCTCAGTGCTCGGGGTACTCGGTGCTCAGTACTCAGGGTGCTGGGTGCTCAGTACTCAGGGTGCTGGGTGCTCAGTGCTCAGGGTGCTGGGTGCTCAGTACTCAGGGTGCTGGGTGCTCAGTACTCAGGGTGCTAAGAGCTCAGGGTGCTCAGTGCTCAGGGTGCTGAATGCTCAGTGCTCAGTGCACAGGGTGCTGGGTGCTCAGTCCTCGGGGTGCTGGGTGCTCAGTTCTCTGGGTGCTCAGTGCTCAGTACTCAGGGTGCTGTGTGCTCAGTACTCAGGGTGCTGGGTGCTCAGTACTCAGGGAGCTCAGTGCTCGGGTTGCAGTGTGCTCAGTACTCAGGGTGCTGGGTGGTCAGTACTCAGGGTGCTCAGTACTCAGGGTGCTGGGTGCTCAGTGCTCAGGTTGCTGGGTGCTCAGTGCTCGGGGTGCTGGGTGCTCATTCTCGGGGTGCTGGGTGCTCAGTACTCAGGGTGCTGGTTGCTCAGTGCTCGGGGTGCTCGATGCTCAGTACACAGGGTGCTGGGTGCTCAGTGCTCGGGGTGCTGGGTGCTCAGTACTCAGGGTGCTGGGTGCTCAGGGCTCAGTGCTCAGGGTGCTCAGTGCTCAGGGTGCTGGGTGCTCAGGGTGCTGGGTGCTCAGTGCTCGGGGTGCTGGGTGCTCAGTGCTCAGGGTGCTGCGTGCTCAGTGCTCAGTGCTCAGGGTGCTGGGTGCTCAGTGCTCAGTGCTCAGGGTGCTGGGTGTTCAGTACTCAGGGTGCTGGGTGCTCAGTACTCAGGGTGCTGGGTGCTCAGTGCTCAGGGTGCTGGGTGCTCAGTGCTCAGGGTGCTGGGTGCTCAGTACTCAGGGTGCTCGGTGCTCAGTACTCAGGGTGCTCAGTGCTCAGGGTGCTGGGTGCTCAGTGCTCGGGGTGCTGGGTGTTCAGTACTCAGGGTGCTGGGTGCTCAGTACTCAGGGTGCTGGGTGCTCAGTGCTCAGGGTGCTGGGTGCTCAGTGCTCAGGGTGCTGGGTGCTCAGTACTCAGGGTGCTCCGTGCTCAGTACTCAGTGTTCTCGGTGCTCAGTGCTCAGGGTGCTGGGTGCACAGTGCTCAGGGTGCTGGGTGCTCAGTACTCGGGGTGCTGGGTGCTCAGTACTCAGCGTGCTGGGTGCTCAGTGCTCAGGGTGCTGGTTGCTCAGTGCTCGGGGTGCTGTGTGCTCAGTACTCGCGGTGCTGGGTGCTCACTGCTCAGGGTGCTGGTTCTCAGTGCTCGGGGTACTGGGTACTCAGTGCTCAGTACACAGGGTGCTGGGTGCTCAGTGCTCGGGGTGCTGGGTGCTCAGTGCTCAGTACTCAGGGTGCTGAGTGCTCAGTGCTCGGGGTGCTGGGTGCTCAGTACTCAGGGTACTCGGTGCTCAGTACTCAGGGTGCTGGGTGATCAGTGCTCAGGGTGCTGGGTGCTCAGTACTCAGTGTGCTGGTAGCTCAGTACTCAGGGTGCTGGGTGCTCAGTACTCAGGGTGCTCGGTGCTCAGTACTCAGGGTGCTGGGTCCTCAGTGCTCAGGGTGCTGAGTGCTCAGTACTCAGGTTGCTGGGTGCTCAGTACTCGGGGTGCTGGGTGCTCAGTACTCAGGGAGCTGGGTGCTCAGTACTCACTGTGCTGGGTGCTCAGTACTCGGGTGCTGGGTGCTCAGTGCTCAGGGTGCTGGGTGCTCAGTGCTCAGGGTGCTGGGTGCTCAGTGCTCAGTACTCAGGGTGCTGAGTGCTCAGTGCTCGGGGTGCTGGGTGCTCAGTGCTCAGTACTCAGGGTGCTTGGTGCTCAGTGCTCGGGGTGCTGGGTGCTCAGTGCTCAGGGTGCTGGATGCTCAGTGCTCAGGGTGCTGTGTGCTCAGTGCTCGGGGTGCTGGGTGCTCAGTACTCAGGGTGCAGGGTGCTCAGTACTCAGGGTGCTGGGTGCTCAGTGCTCGGGGTGCTGGGTGCTCAGTGCTCGGGGTGCTGGGTGCTCAGTGCTCGGGGTGCTCGGTGCTCAGTACTCAGGGTGCTGGGTGCTCAGTGCTCGGGGTGCTCAGTACTCAGGGTGCTGTGTGTTCAGTGCTCAGGGTGCTGGGTGCTCAGTACTCAGGGTGCTCGGTGCTTAGTACTCAGGGTGCTGGGTGCTCAGTACTCCGGGTGCTGGGTGCCCAGTGCATGGCGTGCTCGGTGCTCAGTGCTCAAGGTGCTGGGTGCTCAGTACTCAGGGTGATCATTGCTCAGAGTGCTGGGTGCTCAGTACTCAGGGTGCTGGGTGCTCAGTACTCAGGGTGCTCAGTGCTCAGTACTCAGGATGGTCAGTACTCAGTACTAAGTGTGCTCAGTGCTCAGGGTGCTGGGTGATCAGTGCTCGGGGTGCTCGGTGCCCAGTACTCAGGGTGCAGGGTGCTCAGTGCTCAGGGTGCTGGGTGCTCAGTGCTCAGGGTGCTGGGTGCTCAGTGCTCAGGGTGCTGGGTGCTCAGTACTCAGGGTGCTCGGTGCTCGGGGTGCTGGGTGCTCAATGCTCGGGGTGCTCGGTGCTCAGTACTCGGGGTGCTCAGTGCTCAGGACTCAGGGTGCTGGGTGCTCAGTGCTCAGGGTGCTGGGTGCTCAGTACTCAGGGTGCTGGGTGCTCAGTGCTCGGGGTGTTCGGTGCTCAGTACTCGGGGTGCTCAGTGCTCAGTGCTCAGGGTGCTGGGTGCTCAGTGCTCAGAGTGCTGGGTGCTCAGTACTCAGGGTGCTCGGTGCTCAGTACTCAGGGTGCTGGGTGCTCAGTGCTCAGGGTGCTCAGTGCTCAGTACTCAGCGTGCTGGGTGCTCAGTGGTCAGGGTGCTCGGTGCTCAGTACTCAGGGTGCTCAGTGCTCAGGGTGCTGGGTGCTCAGTACTCAGGGTGCAGGGTGCTCAGTGCTCAGTACTCAGGGTGCTCAGTGCTCAGGGTGCTGGGTGCTCAGTGCTCGGGGTGCTGGGTACTCAGTGCTCAGTACACAGGGTGCTGGGTGCTCAGTGCTCGGGGTGCTGGGTGCTCAGTGCTCAGTACTCAGGGAGCTGGGTGCTCAGTGCTCAGGGTGCTGGATGCTCAGTACTCAGGGTGCTGGGTGCTCAGTGCTCAGGGTGCTGGTTGCTCAGTACTCAGGGTGCTGGGTGCTCATTGCTCAGGGTGCTGGGTGCTCAGTACTCAGGGTGCTCATTGCTCAGGGTGCTGGGTGCTCAGTACTCAGGGTGCTGGGTGCTCAGTACTCAGGGTGCTGGGTGCTCAGTACTCAGGGTGCTCAGTGCTCAGTACTCAGGGTGTTCAGGGCTCAGGGTGCTGGTTGCTCACTGCTCGGGGTGCTGGGTGCTCAGTGCTCAGGGTGCTGGGTGCTCAGTGCTCAGGGTGCTCGGTGCTCAGTTCTCAGGGTGCTGGGTGCTCAGTACTCAGGGTCCTGGGTGCTCAATACTCAGGGTGCTCAGTGCTCAGTACTCAGGGTGCTCAGTGCTCAGTACTCAGGGTGCTCAGTGCTCAGGGTGCTGGGAGCTCAGTGCTCGGGGTGCTGGGTGCTCAGTCCTCAGGTTGCTGGGTGCTCAGTGATCAGGGTGCTCGATGCTCAGTGATCAGGGTGCTGGGTGCTCAGTACTCAGGGTGCTGGGTGCTCAGTGCTCAGGGTGCTGGATGCTCTGTGCTCAGGGTCCTCGGTGCTTAGTACTCAGGGTGCTCGGTGCTCGGGGTGCTGGGTGCTCAGTGCTCGGGGTGCTGGGTGCTCAGTTCTCGGGGTGCTGGGTGCTCAGTGCTCGGGGTGCTGGGTGCTCAGTGCTCGGGGTGCTGGTTGCTCAGTGCTCAGGGTGCTCAGTGCTCAGTACTCAGAGTGCTCAGTGCTCAGTGCTCAGGGTGCTCAGTGCTCAGTACTCAGGGTGCTCAGTGCTCAGTGCTCAGGGTGCTGGGTGCTCAGTGCTCAGGGTGCTGGGTGCTCAGTGCTCAGGGTGCTGGGTACTCAGTACTCAGGGTGCTGGTTGCTCAGTGCTCGGGGTGCTCGATGCTCAGTACACAGGTTGCTGGGTGCTCAGTGCTCGGGGTGCTGGGTGCTCAGTACTCAGGGTGCTGGGTGCTCAGGGCTCAGTACTCAGCGTGCTGGGTGCTCAGTGCTCAGAGTGTTGGGTGCTCAGTACTCAGGCTGCTGGGTGCTCAGTGCTCAGTGCTCAGGGTGCTCAGTGCTCAGGGTGCTGGGTGCTCAGGGTGCTGGGTGCTCAATGCTCGGGGTGCTGGGTGCTCAGTGCTCAGGGTGCTGGGTGCTCAGTGCTTAGTGCTCAGGGTGCTGGGTGCTCAGTGCTCAGTGCTCAGGGTGCTGGGTTTTCAGTACTCATGGTGCTGGGTGCTCAGTACTCAGGTTGCTGGGTGCTCAGTGCTCAGGGTGCTGGGTGCTCAGTGCTCAGGGTGCTGGGTGCTCAGTACTCAGGGTGCTGGGTGCTCAGTACTCAGGGTGCTCGTTGCTCAGTGCTCAGGGTGCTGGGTGCTCAGGGCGCGGGGTGCTGGGTGTTCAGTACTCAGGGTGCTGGGTGCTCAGTACTCAGGGTGCTGGGTGCTCAGTACTCAGGGTGCTCAGTGCTCAGTACTCAGGGTGCTCAGTGCTCAGTGCTCGGGGTGCTGGGTGCTCAGTGCTCAGTACTCAGGGTGCTGGCTGCTCAGTGCTCGGGGTGCTGGATGCTCAGTACTCAGGGTGCTGGGTGCTCAGTGCTCAGGGTGCTGGGTGCTCAGTACTCAGGGTGCTGGGTGCTCAGTGCTCAGGGTGCTGGGTGCTCAGTACTCGGTGTGCTGGGTGCTCAGTACTCAGGGTGCTCGGTGCTCAGTGCTCGGGGTGCTGGGTGCTCAGTGCTCAGTACACAGGGTGCTGAGTGCTCAGTGCTCAGGGTGCTGGGTGCTCAGTGCTCAGTACTCAGGGTGCTCGGTGCTCAGTGCTCGGGGTGCTGGGTACTCAGTGCTCAGTACACAGGGTGCTGAGTGCTCAGTGCTCGGGGTGCTGGGTGCTCAGTGCTCGGTACTCAGGGTGCTGGGTGCTCAGTGCTCGGGGTGCTGGATGCTCAGTACTTAGGGTGCTGGGTGCTCAGTGCTCAGGGTGCCTCGTGCTCAGTACTCAGGGTGCTGGGTGCTCAGTGCTCAGGGTGCTGGGTGCTCAGTACTCAGGGTGCTGGGTCCTCAGTGCTCAGGGTGCTGGGTGCTCAGTGCTCGGGGTGCTCAGTACTCAGGGTTCTGTGTGTTCAGTGCTCAGGGTACTGGGTGCTCAGTACTCAGGGTGCTGGGTGCTCAGTACTCATAGTGCTCAGTGCTCAGTACTCGGGGTGCTGGGTGCTCAGTACTCAGGGTGCTCAGTGATCAGTACTCGGGGTGCTGGGTGCTCAGTACTCGGGGTTCTGGGTGCTCAGTGCTCAGGGTGCTGTGTGCTCAGTTCTCGGGGTGCTGGGTGCTCAGTGCTCGGGGTGCTCGGTGCTCAGTACTCGGGGTGCTGGGTGCTCAGTGCTCAGGGTGCTGGGTGCTCAGTGCTCAGGGTGCTGGGTGCTCAGTGCTCGGGGTGCTCGGTGCTCAGTACTCAGGGTGCTGGGTGCTCAGTACTCAGGGTGCTGGGTGCTCAGTGCTCAGGGTGCTGGGTGCTCAGTACTCAGGGTGCTGGGTGCTCAGTACTCAGGGTGCTAAGAGCTCAGGGTGCTCAGTGCTCGGGGTGCTGAATGCTCAGTGCTCAGTGCACAGGGTGCTGGGTGCTCAGTCCTCGGGGTGCTGGGTGCTCAGTTCTCTGGGTGCTCAGTGCTCAGTACTCAGGGTGCTGTGTGCTCAGTACTCAGGGTGCTGGGTGCTCAGTACTCAGGGAGCTCAGTGCTCGGGTTGCAGTGTGCTCAGTACTCAGGGTGCTGGGTGGTCAGTACTCAGGGTGCTCAGTACTCAGGGTGCTGGGTGCTCAGTGCTCAGGGTGCTGGGTGCTCAGTGCTCGGGGTGCTGGGTGCTCATTCTCGGGGTGCTGGGTGCTTAGTACTCAGGGTGCTGGTTGCTCAGTGCTCGGGGTGCTCGATGCTCAGTACACAGGGTGCTGGGTGCTCAGTGCTCGGGGTGCTGGGTGCTCAGTACTCAGGGTGCTGGGTGCTCAGGGCTCAGTGCTCAGGGTGCTCAGTGCTCAGGGTGCTGGGTGCTCAGGGTGCTGGGTGCTCAGTGCTCGGGGTGCTGGGTGCTCAGTGCTCAGGGTGCTGCGTGCTCAGTGCTCAGTGCTCAGGGTGCTGGGTGCTCAGTGCTCAGTGCTCAGGGTGCTGGGTGTTCAGTACTCAGGGTGCTGGGTGCTCAGTACTCAGGGTGCTGGGTGCTCAGTGCTCAGGGTGCTGGGTGCTCAGTGCTCAGGGTGCTGGGTGCTCAGTACTCAGGGTGCTCGGTGCTCAGTACTCAGGGTGCTCGGTGCTCAGTGCTCAGGGTGCTGGGTGCTCAGTGCTCGGGGTGCTGGGTGTTCAGTACTCAGGGTGCTGGGTGCTCAGTACTCAGGGTGCTGGGTGCTCAGTGCTCAGGGTGCTGGGTGCTCAGTGCTCAGGGTGCTGGGTGCTCAGTACTCAGGGTGCTCCGTGCTCAGTACTCAGTGTTCTCGGTGCTCAGTGCTCAGGGTGCTGGGTGCACAGTGCTCAGGGTGCTGGGTGCTCAGTACTCGGGGTGCTGGGTGCTCAGTACTCAGCGTGCTGGGTGCTCAGTGCTCAGGGTGCTGGTTGCTCAGTGCTCGGGGTGCTGTGTGCTCAGTACTCGCGGTGCTGGGTGCTCACTGCTCAGGGTGCTGGTTCTCAGTGCTCGGGGTACTGGGTACTCAGTGCTCAGTACACAGGGTGCTGGGTGCTCAGTGCTCGGGGTGCTGGGTGCTCAGTGCTCAGTACTCAGGGTGCTGAGTGCTCAGTGCTCGGGGTGCTGGGTGCTCAGTACTCAGGGTACTCGGTGCTCAGTACTCAGGGTGCTGGGTGATCAGTGCTCAGGGTGCTGGGTGCTCAGTACTCAGTGTGCTGGGTGCTCAGTACTCAGGGTGCTGGGTGCTCAGTACTCAGGGTGCTCGGTGCTCAGTACTCAGGGTGCTGGGTCCTCAGTGCTCAGGGTGCTGAGTGCTCAGTACTCAGGGTGCTGGGTGCTCAGTACTCGGGGTGCTGGGTGCTCAGTACTCAGGGAGCTGGGTGCTCAGTACTCACTGTGCTGGGTGCTCAGTACTCGGGTGCTGGGTGCTCAGTGCTCAGGGTGCTGGGTGCTCAGTGCTCAGGGTGCTGGGTGCTCAGTGCTCAGTACTCAGGGTGCTGAGTGCTCAGTGCTCGGGGTGCTGGGTGCTCAGTGCTCAGTACTCAGGGTGCTCAGGGCTCAGGGTGCTGGGTGCTCACTGCTCGGGGTGCTGGGTGCTCAGTGCTCAGGGTGCTGGGTGCTCAGTGCTCAGGGTGCTCGGTGCTCAGTTCTCAGGGTGCTGGGTGCTCAGTGCTCAGGGTGCTGGGTGCTCAGTGCTCAGGGTGCTGGGTGCTCAGTGCTCAGTACTCAGGGTGCTGGGTGCTCAGTGCTCGGGGTGCTGGGTGCTCAGTGCTCGGGGTGCTGGGTGCTCAGTGCTCGGGGTGCTCGGTGCTCAGTACTCAGGGTGCTGGGTGCTCAGTGCTCGGGGTGCTCAGTACTCAGGGTGCTGTGTGTTCAGTGCTCAGGGTGCTGGGTGCTCAGTACTCAGGGTGCTCGGTGCTTAGTACTCAGGGTGCTGGGTGCTCAGTACTCCGGGTGCTGGGTGCCCAGTGCACGGCGTGCTCGGTGCTCAGTGCTCAAGGTGCTGGGTGCTCAGTACTCAGGGTGATCATTGCTCAGAGTGCTGGGTGCTCAGTACTCAGGGTGCTGGGTGCTCAGTACTCAGGGTGCTCAGTGCTCAGTACTCAGGATGGTCAGTACTCAGTACTAAGTGTGCTCAGTGCTCAGGGTGCTGGGTGATCAGTGCTCGGGGTGCTCGGTGCCCAGTACTCAGGGTGCAGGGTGCTCAGTGCTCAGGGTGCTGGGTGCTCAGTGCTCAGGGTGCTGGGTGCTCAGTGCTCAGGGTGCTGGGTGCTCAGTACTCAGGGTGCTCGGTTCTCGGGGTGCTGGGTGCTCAATGCTCGGGGTGCTCGGTGCTCAGTACTCGGGGTGCTCCGTGCTCAGGACTCAGGGTGCTGGGTGCTCAGTGCTCAGGGTGCTGGGTGCTCAGTACTCAGGGTGCTGGGTGCTCAGTGCTCGGGGTGTTCGGTGCTCAGTACTCGGGGTGCTCAGTGCTCAGTGTGCTGGGTGCTCAGTGCTCAGAGTGCTGGGTGCTCAGTACTCAGGGTGCTCGGTGCTCAGTACTCAGGGTGCTGGGTGCTCAGTGCTCAGGGTGCTCAGTGCTCAGTACTCAGCGTGCTGGGTGCTCAGTGGTCAGGGTGCTCGGTGCTCAGTACTCAGGGTGCTCAGTGCTCAGGGTGCTGGGTGCTCAGTACTCAGGGTGCAGGGTGCTCAGTGCTCAGTACTCAGGGTGCTCAGTGCTCAGGGTGCTGGGTGCTCAGTGCTCGGGGTGCTGGGTACTCAGTGCTCAGTACACAGGGTGCTGGGTGCTCAGTGCTCGGGGTGCTGGGTGCTCAGTGCTCAGTACTCAGGGTGCTCAGTGCTCAGGGTGCTGGGTGCTCAGTGCTCGGGGTCCTGGGTACTCAGTGCTCAGTACACAGGGTGCTGGGTGCTCAGTGCTCAGGGTGCTGGATGCTCAGTACTCAGGGTGCTGGGTGCTCAGTGCTCAGGGTGCTGGTTGCTCAGTACTCAGGGTGCTGGGTGCTCATTGCTCAGGGTGCTGGGTGCTCAGTACTCAGGGTGCTCATTGCTCAGGGTGCTGGGTGCTCAGTACTCAGGGTGCTGGGTGCTCAGTACTCAGGGTGCTGGGTGCTCAGTACTCAGGGTGCTCAGTGCTCAGTACTCAGGGTGTTCAGGGCTCAGGGTGCTGGTTGCTCACTGCTCGGGGTGCTGGGTGCTCAGTGCTCAGTGTGCTGGGTGCTCAGTGCTCAGGGTGCTCGGTGCTCAGTTCTCAGGGTGCAGGGTGCTCAGTGCTCAGGGTGCTGGGTGCTCAGTGCTCAGGGTGCTGGGTGATCAGTGCTCGGGGTGCTCGGTGCCCAGTACTCAGGGTGCAGGGTGCTCAGTGCTCAGGGTGCTGGGTGCTCAGTGCTCAGGGTGCTGGGTGCTCAGTGCTCAGGGTGCTGGGTGCTCAGTACTCAGGGTGCTCGGTTCTCGGGGTGCTGGGTGCTCAATGCTCGGGGTGCTCGGTGCTCAGTACTCGGGGTGCTCCGTGCTCAGGACTCAGGGTGCTGGGTGCTCAGTGCTCAGGGTGCTGGGTGCTCAGTACTCAGGGTGCTGGGTGCTCAGTGCTCGGGGTGTTCGGTGCTCAGTACTCGGGGTGCTCAGTGCTCAGTGTGCTGGGTGCTCAGTGCTCAGAGTGCTGGGTGCTCAGTACTCAGGGTGCTCGGTGCTCAGTACTCAGGGTGCTGGGTGCTCAGTGCTCAGGGTGCTCAGTGCTCAGTACTCAGCGTGCTGGGTGCTCAGTGGTCAGGGTGCTCGGTGCTCAGTACTCAGGGTGCTCAGTGCTCAGGGTGCTGGGTGCTCAGTACTCAGGGTGCAGGGTGCTCAGTGCTCAGTACTCAGGGTGCTCAGTGCTCAGGGTGCTGGGTGCTCAGTGCTCGGGGTGCTGGGTACTCAGTGCTCAGTACACAGGGTGCTGGGTGCTCAGTGCTCGGGGTGCTGGGTGCTCAGTGCTCAGTACTCAGGGTGCTCAGTGCTCAGGGTGCTGGGTGCTCAGTGCTCGGGGTCCTGGGTACTCAGTGCTCAGTACACAGGGTGCTGGGTGCTCAGTGCTCAGGGTGCTGGATGCTCAGTACTCAGGGTGCTGGGTGCTCAGTGCTCAGGGTGCTGGTTGCTCAGTACTCAGGGTGCTGGGTGCTCATTGCTCAGGGTGCTGGGTGCTCAGTACTCAGGGTGCTCATTGCTCAGGGTGCTGGGTGCTCAGTACTCAGGGTGCTGGGTGCTCAGTACTCAGGGTGCTGGGTGCTCAGTACTCAGGGTGCTCAGTGCTCAGTACTCAGGGTGTTCAGGGCTCAGGGTGCTGGTTGCTCACTGCTCGGGGTGCTGGGTGCTCAGTGCTCAGTGTGCTGGGTGCTCAGTGCTCAGGGTGCTCGGTGCTCAGTTCTCAGGGTGCTGGGTGCTCAGTACTCAGGGTGCTGGGTGCTCAATACTCAGGGTGCTCAGTGCTCAGTACTCAGGGTGCTCAGTGCTCAGTACTCAGGGTGCTCAGTGCTCAGGGTGCTGGGAGCTCAGTGCTCGGGGTGCTGGGTGCTCAGTCCTCAGGTTGCTGGGTGCTCAGTGATCAGGGTGCTCGATGCTCAGTGATCAGGGTGCTGGGTGCTCAGTACTCAGGGTGCTGGGTGCTCAGTGCTCAGGGTGCTGGATGCTCTGTGCTCAGGGTCCTCGGTGCTTAGTACTCAGGGTGCTCGGTGCTCGGGGTGCTGGGTGCTCAGTGCTCGGGGTGCTGGGTGCTCAGTTCTCGGGGTGCTGGGTGCTCAGTGCTCGGGGTGCTGGGTGCTCAGTGCTCGGGGTGCTGGTTGCTCAGTGCTCAGGGTGCTCAGTGCTCAGTACTCAGAGTGCTCAGTGCTCAGTGCTCAGGGTGCTCAGTGCTCAGTACTCAGGGTGCTCAGTGCTCAGTGCTCAGGGTGCTGGGTGCTCAGTGCTCAGGGTGCTGGGTGCTCAGTGCTCAGGGTGCTGGGTACTCAGTACTCAGGGTGCTGGTTGCTCAGTGCTCGGGGTGCTCGATGCTCAGTACACAGGTTGCTGGGTGCTCAGTGCTCGGGGTGCTGGGTGCTCAGTACTCAGGATGCTGGGTGCTCAGGGCTCAGTACTCAGCGTGCTGGGTGCTCAGTGCTCAGAGTGTTGGGTGCTCAGTACTCAGGGTGCTGGGTGCTCAGTGCTCAGTGCTCAGGGTGCTCAGTGCTCAGGGTGCTGGGTGCTCAGGGTGCTGGGTGCTCAATGCTCGGGGTGCTGGGTGCTCAGTGCTCAGGGTGCTGGGTGCTCAGTGCTTAGTGCTCAGGGTGCTGGGTGCTCAGTGCTCAGGGTGCTGGGTTTTCAGTACTCATGGTGCTGGGTGCTCAGTACTCAGGTTGCTGGGTGCTCAGTGCTCAGGGTGCTGGGTGCTCAGTGCTCAGGGTGCTGGGTGCTCAGTACTCAGGGTGCTGGGTGCTCAGTACTCAGGGTGCTCGTTGCTCAGTGCTCAGGGTGCTGGGTGCTCAGGGCGCGGGGTGCTGGGTGTTCAGTACTCAGGGTGCTGGGTGCTCAGTACTCAGGGTGCTGGGTGCTCAGTACTCAGGGTGCTCAGTGCTCAGTACTCAGGGTGCTCAGTGCTCAGTACTCAGGGTGCTCAGGGCTCAGGGTGCTGGGTGCTCACTGCTCGGGGTGCTGGGTGCTCAGTGCTCAGGGTGCTGGGTGCTCAGTGCTCAGGGTGCTCGGTGCTCAGTTCTCAGGGTGCTGGGTGCTCAGTACTCAGGGTGCTGGGTGCTCAGTACTCAGGGTGCTCAGTGCTCAGTACTCAGGGTGCTCAGTGCTCAGTACTCAGGGTGCTCAGTGATCAGGGTGCTGGGTGCTCAGTGCTCGGGGTGCTGGGTGCTCAGTCCTCAGGGTGCTGGGTGCTCAGTGCTCAGGGTGCTCGGTGCTCAGTGATCAGGGTGCTGGGTGCTCAGTACTCAGGGTGCTGGGTGCTCAGTGCTCAGGGTGCTGGGTGCTCAGTACTCAGGGTGCTGGGTGCTCAGTGCTCAGGGTGCTGGGTGCTCAGTGCTCAGGGTGCTCGGTGCTTAGTACTCAGGGTGCTCGGTGCTCGGGGTGCTGGGTGCTCAGTGCTCAGGGTGCTGGGTGCTCAGTGCTCAGGGTGCTGGGTGCTCAGTGCTCGGGGTGCTGGGTGCTCAGTGCTCGCGTGCTGGGTGCTCAGTGCTCGGGGTACTGGGTGCTCAGTACTCGGGGTGCTCGGTGCTCAGTACTCAGGGTGCTTGGTGCTCAGTGCTCAGGGTGCTGGGTGCTCAGTACTCAGGGTGCTGGCTGCTCAGTACTCAGGGTGCTCGGTGCTCAGTACTCAGGGTGCTGCGTGCTCGGTGCTCAGTACGCTAGGTGCTCAGAACTCAGGGTGCTGGCTGCTCAGTAATCAGGGTGCTGGGTGCTCAGTACTCGGGGTGCTGGGTGCTCAGTACTCAGTGTGCTGGGTGCTCAGTACTCAGGGTGCTCAGTGCTTGGGGTGCTGGTTGCTCAGTACTCAGGGTGCTCAGTGCTTGGTGTGTTGGGTGCTCAGTACTCAGGGTGCTGGGTGCTCAGTGCTCAGGGTGCTGGGTGCTCAGTACTCAGGGTGCTGTGTGCTCAGTGCTCGGGGTGCTGGGTGCTCAGTGCTCAGTACTCAGGCTGCTGGGTGCTCAGTGCTCAAGGTGCTGGGTGCTCAGTACTCAGGGTGCTGGGTTCTCAGTGCTCAGGGTGCTGAGTGCTCAGTACTCAGGGTGCTGGGTGCTCCGTGCTCGGGGTGCTGGGTGCTCAGTACTCAGGGTGCTGGGTGCTTAGTACTCAGGGTGCTGGGTGCTCAGTGCTCGGGGTGCTGGGTGCTCATTGCTCAGGGTGCTGGGTGCTCAGTACTCAGGGTGCTGGGTGCTCAGTACTCAGGGTGCTGGGTGCTCAGTACTCAGGGTGCTCAGTGCTCAGTACTCAGGGTGTTCAGGGCTCAGGGTGCTGGGTGCTCACTGCTCGGGGTGCTGGGTGCTCAGTGCTCAGGGTGCTGGGTGCTCAGTGCTCAGGGTGCTCTTTGCTCAGTTCTCAGGGTGCTGGGTGCTCAGTACTCAGGGTGCTGGGTGCTCAGTACTCAGGGTGCTCAGTGCTCAGTACTCAGGGTGCTCAGTGCTCAGTACTCAGGGTGCTCAGTGCTCAGGGTGCTGGGAGCTCAGTGCTCGGGGTGCTGGGTGCTCAGTCCTCAGGTTGCTGGGTGCTCAGTGATCAGGGTGCTCGATGCTCAGTGATCAGGGTGCTGGGTGCTCAGTACTCAGGGTGCTGGGTGCTCAGTGCTCAGGGTGCTGGATGCTCTGTGCTCAGGGTCCTCGGTGCTTAGTACTCAGGGTGCTCGGTGCTCGGGGTGCTGGGTGCTCAGTGCTCGGGGTGCTGGGTGCTCAGTGCTCGGGGTGCTGGGTGCTCAGTGCTCGGGGTGCTGGGTGCTCAGTGCTCGGGGTGCTGGGTGCTCAGTGCTCAGGGTGCTCAGTGCTCAGTACTCAGGGTGCTCAGTGCTCAGGGTGCTCAGTGCTCAGTACTCAGGGTGCTCAGTGCTCAGTGCTCTGGGTGCTGGGTGCTCAGTGCTCAGGGTGCTGGGTGCTCAGTGCTCAGGGTGCTGGGTGCTCAGTACTCAGGGTGCTGGTTGCTCAGTGCTCGGGGTGCTCGATGCTCAGTACACAGGTTGCTGGGTGCTCAGTGCTCGGGGTGCTGGGTGCTCAGTACTCAGGGTGCTGGGTGCTCAGGGCTCAGTACTCAGCGTGCTGGGTGCTCAGTGCTCAGAGTGTTGGGTGCTCAGTACTCAGGGTGCTGGGTGCTCAGTGCTCAGGGTGCTCAGTGCTCAGGGTGCTGGGTGCTCAGGGTGCTGGGTGCTCAATGCTCGGGGTGCTGGGTGCTCAGTGCTCAGGGTGCTGGGTGCTCAGTGCTTAGTGCTCAGGGTGCTGGGTGCTCAGTGCTCAGTGCTCAGGGTGCTGGGTGTTCAGTACTCATGGTGCTGGGTGCTCAGTACTCAGGGTGCTAGGTGCTCAGTGCTCAGGGTGCTGGGTGCTCAGTGCTCAGGGTGCTGGGTGCTCAGTACTCAGGGTGCTGAGTGCTCAGTACTCAGGGTGCTCAGTGCTCAGTACTCAGGGTGCTCAGTGCTCAGTACTCAGGGTGCTCAGGGATCAGGGTGCTGGGTGCTCACTGCTCGGGTTGCTGGGTGCTCAGTGCTCAGGGTGCTTGGTGCTCAGTGCTCAGGGTGCTCGGTGCTCAGTTCTCAGGGTGCTGGGTGCTCAGTACTCAGGGTGCTGGGTGCTCAGTACTCAGGGTGCTCAGTGCTCAGTACTCAGGGTGCTCAGTGCTCAGTACTCAGGGTGCTCAGTGCACAGGGTGCTGGGTGCTCAGTGCTCGGGGTGCTGGGTGCTCAGTCCTCAGGGTGCTCATTGCTCAGTGTGCTGGGTGCTCAGTACTCAGGGTGCTGGGTGCTCAGTACTCAGGGTGCTGGGTGCTCAGTACTCAGGGTGCTCAGTGCTCAGTACTCAGGGTGCTCAGTGCTCAGTACTCAGGGTGCTCAGGGCTCAGGGTGCTGGGTGCTCACTGCTCGGGGTGCTGGGTGCTCAGTGCTCAGGGTGCTGGGTGCTCAGTGCTCAGGGTGCTCGGTGCTCAGTTCTCAGGGTGCTGGGTGCTCAGTACTCAGGGTGCTGGGTGCTCAGTACTCAGGGTGCTCAGTGCTCAGTGCTCAGGGTGCTCAGTGCTCAGTACTCAGAGTGCTCAGTGCTCAGTGCTCAGGGTGCTCAGTGCTCAGTACTCAGGGTGCTCAGTGCTCAGTGCTCAGGGTGCTGGGTGCTCAGTGCTCAGGGTGCTGGGTGCTCAGTGCTCAGGGTGCTGGGTACTCAGTACTCAGGGTGCTGGTTGCTCAGTGCTCGGGGTGCTCGATGCTCAGTACACAGGTTGCTGGGTGCTCAGTGCTCGGGGTGCTGGGTGCTCAGTACTCAGGGTGCTGGGTGCTCAGGGCTCAGTACTCAGCGTGCTGGGTGCTCAGTGCTCAGAGTGTTGGGTGCTCAGTACTCAGGGTGCTGGGTGCTCAGTGCTCAGTGCTCAGGGTGCTCAGTGCTCAGGGTGCTGGGTGCTCAGGGTGCTGGGTGCTCAATGCTCGGGGTGCTGGGTGCTCAGTGCTCAGGGTGCTGGGTGCTCAGTGCTTAGTGCTCAGGGTGCTGGGTGCTCAGTGCTCAGTGCTCAGGGTGCTGGGTTTTCAGTACTCATGGTGCTGGGTGCTCAGTACTCAGGTTGCTGGGTGCTCAGTGCTCAGGGTGCTGGGTGCTCAGTGCTCAGGGTGCTGGGTGCTCAGTACTCAGGGTGCTGGGTGCTCAGTACTCAGGGTGCTCGTTGCTCAGTGCTCAGGGTGCTGGGTGCTCAGGGCGCGGGGTGCTGGGTGTTCAGTACTCAGGGTGCTGGGTGCTCAGTACTCAGGGTGCTGGGTGCTCAGTACTCAGGGTGCTCAGTGCTCAGTACTCAGGGTGCTCAGTGCTCAGTACTCAGGGTGCTCAGGGCTCAGGGTGCTGGGTGCTCACTGCTCGGGGTGCTGGGTGCTCAGTGCTCAGGGTGCTGGGTGCTCAGTGCTCAGGGTGCTCGGTGCTCAGTTCTCAGGGTGCTGGGTGCTCAGTACTCAGGGTGCTGGGTGCTCAGTACTCAGGGTGCTCAGTGCTCAGTACTCAGGGTGCTCAGTGCTCAGTACTCAGGGTGCTCAGTGATCAGGGTGCTGGGTGCTCAGTGCTCGGGGTGCTGGGTGCTCAGTCCTCAGGGTGCTGGGTGCTCAGTGCTCAGGGTGCTCGGTGCTCAGTGATCAGGGTGCTGGGTGCTCAGTACTCAGGGTGCTGGGTGCTCAGTGCTCAGGGTGCTGGGTGCTCAGTACTCAGGGTGCTGGGTGCTCAGTGCTCAGGGTGCTGGGTGCTCAGTGCTCAGGGTGCTCGGTGCTTAGTACTCAGGGTGCTCGGTGCTCGGGGTGCTGGGTGCTCAGTGCTCAGGGTGCTGGGTGCTCAGTGCTCAGGGTGCTGGGTGCTCAGTGCTTGGGGTGCTGGGTGCTCAGTGCTCGCGTGCTGGGTGCTCAGTGCTCGGGGTACTGGGTGCTCAGTACTCGGGGTGCTCGGTGCTCAGTACTCAGGGTGCTTGGTGCTCAGTGCTCAGGGTGCTGGGTGCTCAGTACTCAGGGTGCTGGCTGCTCAGTACTCAGGGTGCTCGGTGCTCAGTACTCAGGGTGCTGCGTGCTCGGTGCTCAGTACGCTAGGTGCTCAGTACTCAGGGTGCTGGCTGCTCAGTAATCAGGGTGCTGGGTGCTCAGTACTCGGGGTGCTGGGTGCTCAGTACTCAGTGTGCTGGGTGCTCAGTACTCAGGGTGCTCAGTGCTTGGGGTGCTGGTTGCTCAGTACTCAGGGTGCTCAGTGCTTGGTGTGTTGGGTGCTCAGTACTCAGGGTGCTGGGTGCTCAGTGCTCAGGGTGCTGGGTGCTCAGTACTCAGGGTGCTGTGTGCTCAGTGCTCGGGGTGCTGGGTGCTCAGTGCTCAGTACTCAGGGTGCTGGGTGCTCAGTGCTCAAGGTGCTGGGTGCTCAGTACTCAGGGTGCTGGGTTCTCAGTGCTCAGGGTGCTGAGTGCTCAGTACTCAGGGTGCTGGGTGCTCCGTGCTCGGGGTGCTGGGTGCTCAGTACTCAGGGTGCTGGGTGCTTAGTACTCAGGGTGCTGGGTGCTCAGTGCTCGGGGTGCTGGGTGCTCATTGCTCAGGGTGCTGGGTGCTCAGTACTCAGGGTGCTGGGTGCTCAGTACTCAGGGTGCTGGGTGCTCAGTACTCAGGGTGCTCAGTGCTCAGTACTCAGGGTGTTCAGGGCTCAGGGTGCTGGGTGCTCACTGCTCGGGGTGCTGGGTGCTCAGTGCTCAGGGTGCTGGGTGCTCAGTGCTCAGGGTGCTCTTTGCTCAGTTCTCAGGGTGCTGGGTGCTCAGTACTCAGGGTGCTGGGTGCTCAGTACTCAGGGTGCTCAGTGCTCAGTACTCAGGGTGCTCAGTGCTCAGTACTCAGGGTGCTCAGTGCTCAGGGTGCTGGGAGCTCAGTGCTCGGGGTGCTGGGTGCTCAGTCCTCAGGTTGCTGGGTGCTCAGTGATCAGGGTGCTCGATGCTCAGTGATCAGGGTGCTGGGTGCTCAGTACTCAGGGTGCTGGGTGCTCAGTGCTCAGGGTGCTGGATGCTCTGTGCTCAGGGTCCTCGGTGCTTAGTACTCAGGGTGCTCGGTGCTCGGGGTGCTGGGTGCTCAGTGCTCGGGGTGCTGGGTGCTCAGTGCTCGGGGTGCTGGGTGCTCAGTGCTCGGGGTGCTGGGTGCTCAGTGCTCGGGGTGCTGGGTGCTCAGTGCTCAGGGTGCTCAGTGCTCAGTACTCAGGGTGCTCAGTGCTCAGGGAGCTCAGTGCTCAGTACTCAGGGTGCTCAGTGCTCAGTGCTCTGGGTGCTGGGTGCTCAGTGCTCAGGGTGCTGGGTGCTCAGTGCTCAGGGTGCTGGGTGCTCAGTACTCAGGGTGCTGGTTGCTCAGTGCTCGGGGTGCTCGATGCTCAGTACACAGGTTGCTGGGTGCTCAGTGCTCGGGGTGCTGGGTGCTCAGTACTCAGGGTGCTGGGTGCTCAGGGCTCAGTACTCAGCGTGCTGGGTGCTCAGTGCTCAGAGTGTTGGGTGCTCAGTACTCAGGGTGCTGGGTGCTCAGTGCTCAGTGCTCAGGGTGCTCAGTGCTCAGGGTGCTGGGTGCTCAGGGTGCTGGGTGCTCAATGCTCGGGGTGCTGGGTGCTCAGTGCTCAGGGTGCTGGGTGCTCAGTGCTTAGTGCTCAGGGTGCTGGGTGCTCAGTGCTCAGTGCTCAGGGTGCTGGGTGTTCAGTACTCATGGTGCTGGGTGCTCAGTACTCAGGGTGCTAGGTGCTCAGTGCTCAGGGTGCTGGGTGCTCAGTGCTCAGGGTGCTGGGTGCTCAGTACTCAGGGTGCTGGGTGCTCAGTACTCAGGGTGCTCAGTGCTCAGTACTCAGGGTGCTCAGTGCTCAGTACTCAGGGTGCTCAGGGCTCAGGGTGCTGGGTGCTCACTGCTCGGGTTGCTGGGTGCTCAGTGCTCAGGGTGCTTGGTGCTCAGTGCTCAGGGTGCTCGGTGCTCAGTTCTCAGGGTGCTGGGTGCTCAGTACTCAGGGTGCTGGGTGCTCAGTACTCAGGGTGCTCAGTGCTCAGTACTCAGGGTGCTCAGTGCTCAGTACTCAGGATGCTCAGTGCTCAGGGTGCTGGGTGCTCAGTGCTCGGTGTGCTGGGTGCTCAGTCCTCAGGGTGCTCATTGCTCAGTGTGCTGGGTGCTCAGTACTCAGGGTGCTGGGTGCTCAGTACTCAGGGTGCTGGGTGCTCAGTACTCAGGGTGCTCAGTGCTCAGTACTCAGGGTGCTCAGTGCTCAGTACTCAGGGTGCTCAGGGCTCAGGGTGCTGGGTGCTCACTGCTCGGGGTGCTGGGTGCTCAGTGCTCAGGGTGCTGGGTGCTCAGTGCTCAGGGTGCTCGGTGCTCAGTTCTCAGGGTGCTGGGTGCTCAGGACTCAGGGTGCTGGGTGCTCAGTACTCAGGGTGCTCAGTGCTCAGTACTCAGGGTGCTCAGTGCTCAGTACTCAGGGTGCTCAGTGATCATGGTGCTGGGTGCTCAGTGCTCGGGGTGCTGGGTGCTCAGTCCTCAGGGTGCTGGCTGCTCAGTGCTCAGGGTGCTCGGTGCTCAGTGATCAGGGTGCTGGGTGCTCAGTACTCAGGGTGCTGGGTGCTCAGTGCTCAGGGTGCTGGGTGCTCAGTACTCAGGGTGCTGGGTGCTCAGTGCTCAGGGTGCTGGGTGCTCAGTGCTCAGGGTGCTCGGTGCTTAGTACTCAGGGTGCTCGGTGCTCGGGGTGCTGGGTGCTCAGTGCTCAGGGTGCTGGGTGCTCAGTGCTCAGGGTGCTGGGTGCTCAGTGCTCGGGGTGCTGGGTGCTCAGTGCTCGCGGTGCTGGGTGCTCAGTGCTCGGGGTACTGGGTGCTCAGTACTCGGGGTGCTCGGTGCTCAGTACTCAGGGTGCTTGGTGCTCAGTGCTCAGGGTGCTGGGTGCTCAGTACTCAGGGTGCTGCGTGCTCGGTGCTCAGTAAGCTAGGTGCTCAGTACTCAGGGTGCTGGCTGCTCAGTAATCAGGGTGCTGGGTGCTCAGTACTCGGGGTGCTGGGTGCTCAGTACTCAGTGTGCTGGGTGCTCAGTACTCAGGGTGCTCAGTGCTTGGGGTGCTGGTTGCTCAGTACTCAGGGTGCTCAGTGCTGGGTGTGTTGGGTGCTCAGTACTCAGGGTGCTGGGTGCTCAGTGCTCAGGGTGCTGGGTGCTCAGTACTCAGGGTGCTGTGTGCTCAGTGCTCGGGGTGCTGGGTACTCAGTGCTCAGTACTCAGGGTGCTGGGTGCTCAGTGCTCAGAGTGTTGGGTGCTCAGTACTCAGGGTGCTGGGTGCTCAGTGCTCAGTGCTCAGGGTGCTCAGTGCTCAGGGTGCTGGGTGCTCAGGGTGCTGGGTGCTCAATGCTCGGGGTGCTGGGTGCTCAGTGCTCAGGGTGCTGGGTGCTCAGTGCTTAGTGCTCAGGGTGCTGGGTGCTCAGTGCTCAGTGCTCAGGGTGCTGGGTGTTCAGTACTCATGGTGCTGGGTGCTCAGTACTCAGGGTGCTAGGTGCTCAGTGCTCAGGGTGCTGGGTGCTCAGTGCTCAGGGTGCTGGGTGCTCAGTACTCAGGGTGCTGGGTGCTCAGTACTCAGGGTGCTCAGTGCTCAGTACTCAGGGTGCTCAGTGCTCAGTACTCAGGGTGCTCAGGGCTCAGGGTGCTGGGTGCTCACTGCTCGGGTTGCTGGGTGCTCAGTGCTCAGGGTGCTTGGTGCTCAGTGCACAGGGTGCTCGGTGCTCAGTTCTCAGGGTGCTGGGTGCTCAGTACTCAGGGTGCTGGGTGCTCAGTACTCAGGGTGCTCAGTGCTCAGTACTCAGGGTGCTCAGTGCTCAGTACTCAGGGTGCTCAGTGCTCAGGGTGCTGGGTGCTCAGTGCTCGGTGTGCTGGGTGCTCAGTCCTCAGGGTGCTCATTGCTCAGTGTGCTGGGTGCTCAGTACTCAGGGTGCTGGGTGCTCAGTACTCAGGGTGCTGGGTGCTCAGTACTCAGGGTGCTCAGTGCTCAGTACTCAGGGTGCTCAGTGCTCAGTACTCAGGGTGCTCAGGGCTCAGGGTGCTGGGTGCTCACTGCTCGGGGTGCTGGGTGCTCAGTGCTCAGGGTGCTGGGTGCTCAGTGCTCAGGGTGCTCGGTGCTCAGTTCTCAGGGTGCTGGGTGCTCAGTACTCAGGGTGCTGGGTGCTCAGTACTCAGGGTGCTCAGTGCTCAGTACTCAGGGTGCTCAGTGCTCAGTACTCAGGGTGCTCAGTGATCATGGTGCTGGGTGCTCAGTGCTCGGGGTGCTGGGTGCTCAGTCCTCAGGGTGCTGGGTGCTCAGTGCTCAGGGTGCTCGGTGCTCAGTGATCAGGGTGCTGGGTGCTCAGTACTCAGGGTGCTGGGTGCTCAGTGCTCAGGGTGCTGGGTGCTCAGTACTCAGGGTGCTGGGTGCTCAGTGCTCAGGGTGCTGGGTGCTCAGTGCTCAGGGTGCTCGGTGCTTAGTACTCAGGGTGCTCGGTGCTCGGGGTGCTGGGTGCTCAGTGCTCAGGGTGCTGGGTGCTCAGTGCTCAGGGTGCTGGGTGCTCAGTGCTCGGGGTGCTGGGTGCTCAGTGCTTGCGGTGCTGGGTGCTCAGTGCTCGGGGTACTGGGTGCTCAGTACTCGGGGTGCTCGGTGCTCAGTACTCAGGGTGCTTGGTGCTCAGTGCTCAGGGTGCTGGGTGCTCAGTACTCAGGGTGCTGGCTGCTCAGTACTCAGGGTGCTCGGTGCTCAGTACTCAGGGTGCTGCGTGCTCGGTGCTCAGTACGCTAGGTGCTCAGTACTCAGGGTGCTGGCTGCTCAGTAATCAGGGTGCTGGGTGCTCAGTACTCGGGGTGCTGGGTGCTCAGTACTCAGTGTGCTGGGTGCTCAGTACTCAGGGTGCTCAGTGCTTGGGGTGCTGGTTGCTCAGTACTCAGGGTGCTCAGTGCTTGGTGTGTTGGGTGCTCAGTACTCAGGGTGCTGGGTGCTCAGTGCTCAGGGTGCTGGGTGCTCAGTACTCAGGGTGCTGTGTGCTCAGTGCTCGGGGTGCTGGGTACTCAGTGCTCAGTACTCAGGGTGCTGGGTGCTCAGTGCTCAAGGTGCTGGGTGCTCAGTACTCAGGGTGCTCAGTGATCAGGGTGCTGGGTGCTCAGTGCTCGGGGTGCTGGGTGCTCAGTCCTCAGGGTGCTGGGTGCTCAGTGCTCAGGGTGCTCGGTGCTCAGTGATCAGGGTGCTGGGTGCTCAGTACTCAGGGTGCTGGGTGCTCAGTGCTCAGGGTGCTGGGTGCTCAGTACTCAGGGTGCTGGGTGCTCAGTGCTCAGGGTGCTGGGTGCTCAGTGCTCAGGGTGCTCGGTGCTTAGTACTCAGGGTGCTCGGTGCTCGGGGTGCTGGGTGCTCAGTGCTCAGGGTGCTGGGTGCTCAGTGCTCAGGGTGCTGGGTGCTCAGTGCTCGGGGTGCTGGGTGCTCAGTGCTCGCGTGCTGGGTGCTCAGTGCTCGGGGTACTGGGTGCTCAGTACTCGGGGTGCTCGGTGCTCAGTACTCAGGGTGCTTGGTGCTCAGTGCTCAGGGTGCTGGGTGCTCAGTACTCAGGGTGCTGGCTGCTCAGTACTCAGGGTGCTCGGTGCTCAGTACTCAGGGTGCTGCGTGCTCGGTGCTCAGTACGCTAGGTGCTCAGTACTCAGGGTGCTGGCTGCTCAGTAATCAGGGTGCTGGGTGCTCAGTACTCGGGGTGCTGGGTGCTCAGTACTCAGTGTGCTGGGTGCTCAGTACTCAGGGTGCTCAGTGCTTGGGGTGCTGTTTGCTCAGTACTCAGGGTGCTCAGTGCTTGGTGTGTTGGGTGCTCAGTACTCAGGGTGCTGGGTGCTCAGTGCTCAGGGTGCTGGGTGCTCAGTACTCAGGGTGCTGTGTGCTCAGTGCTCGGGGTGCTGGGTGCTCAGTGCTCAGTACTCAGGGTGCTGGGTGCTCAGTGCTCAAGGTGCTGGGTGCTCAGTACTCAGGGTGCTGGGTTCTCAGTGCTCAGGGTGCTGAGTGCTCAGTACTCAGGGTGCTGGGTGCTCCGTGCTCGGGGTGCTGGGTGCTCAGTACTCAGGGTGCTGGGTGCTTAGTACTCAGGGTGCTGGGTGCTCAGTGCTCGGGGTGCTGGGTGCTCATTGCTCAGGGTGCTGGGTGCTCAGTACTCAGGGTGCTGGGTGCTCAGTACTCAGGGTGCTGGGTGCTCAGTACTCAGGGTGCTCAGTGCTCAGTACTCAGGGTGTTCAGGGCTCAGGGTGCTGGGTGCTCACTGCTCGGGGTGCTGGGTGCTCAGTGCTCAGGGTGCTGGGTGCTCAGTGCTCAGGGTGCTCTTTGCTCAGTTCTCAGGGTGCTGGGTGCTCAGTGCTCAGGGTGCTCGGTGCTCAGTGATCAGGGTGCTGGGTGCTCAGTACTCAGGGTGCTGGGTGCTCAGTGCTCAGGGTGCTGGGTGCTCAGTACTCAGGGTGCTGGGTGCTCAGTGCTCAGGGTGCTGGGTGCTCAGTGCTCAGGGTGCTCGGTGCTTAGTACTCAGGGTGCTCGGTGCTCGGGGTGCTGGGTGCTCAGTGCTCAGGGTGCTGGGTGCTCAGTGCTCAGGGTGCTGGGTGCTCAGTGCTCGGGGTGCTGGGTGCTCAGTGCTCGCGGTGCTGGGTGCTCAGTGCTCGGGGTACTGGGTGCTCAGTACTCGGGGTGCTCGGTGCTCAGTACTCAGGGTGCTTGGTGCTCAGTGCTCAGGGTGCTGGGTGCTCAGTACTCAGGGTGCTGGCTGCTCAGTACTCAGGGTGCTCGGTGCTCAGTACTCAGGGTGCTGCGTGCTCGGTGCTCAGTACGCTAGGTGCTCAGTACTCAGGGTGCTGGCTGCTCAGTAATCAGGGTGCTGGGTGCTCAGTACTCGGGGTGCTGGGTGCTCAGTACTCAGTGTGCTGGGTGCTCAGTACTCAGGGTGCTCAGTGCTTGGGGTGCTGGTTGCTCAGTACTCAGGGTGCTCAGTGCTTGGTGTGTTGGGTGCTCAGTACTCAGGGTGCTGGGTGCTCAGTGCTCAGGGTGCTGGGTGCTCAGTACTCAGGGTGCTGTGTGCTCAGTGCTCGGGGTGCTGGGTACTCAGTGCTCAGTACTCAGGGTGCTGGGTGCTCAGTGCTCAAGGTGCTGGGTGCTCAGTACTCAGGGTGCTCAGTGATCAGGGTGCTGGGTGCTCAGTGCTCGGGGTGCTGGGTGCTCAGTCCTCAGGGTGCTGGGTGCTCAGTGCTCAGGGTGCTCGGTGCTCAGTGATCAGGGTGCTGGGTGCTCAGTACTCAGGGTGCTGGGTGCTCAGTGCTCAGGGTGCTGGGTGCTCAGTACTCAGGGTGCTGGGTGCTCAGTGCTCAGGGTGCTGGGTGCTCAGTGCTCAGGGTGCTCGGTGCTTAGTACTCAGGGTGCTCGGTGCTCGGGGTGCTGGGTGCTCAGTGCTCAGGGTGCTGGGTGCTCAGTGCTCAGGGTGCTGGGTGCTCAGTGCTCGGGGTGCTGGGTGCTCAGTGCTCGCGTGCTGGGTGCTCAGTGCTCGGGGTACTGGGTGCTCAGTACTCGGGGTGCTCGGTGCTCAGTACTCAGGGTGCTTGGTGCTCAGTGCTCAGGGTGCTGGGTGCTCAGTACTCAGGGTGCTGGCTGCTCAGTACTCAGGGTGCTCGGTGCTCAGTACTCAGGGTGCTGCGTGCTCGGTGCTCAGTACGCTAGGTGCTCAGTACTCAGGGTGCTGGCTGCTCAGTAATCAGGGTGCTGGGTGCTCAGTACTCGGGGTGCTGGGTGCTCAGTACTCAGTGTGCTGGGTGCTCAGTACTCAGGGTGCTCAGTGCTTGGGGTGCTGGTTGCTCAGTACTCAGGGTGCTCAGTGCTTGGTGTGTTGGGTGCTCAGTACTCAGGGTGCTGGGTGCTCAGTGCTCAGGGTGCTGGGTGCTCAGTACTCAGGGTGCTGTGTGCTCAGTGCTCGGGGTGCTGGGTGCTCAGTGCTCAGTACTCAGGGTGCTGGGTGCTCAGTGCTCAAGGTGCTGGGTGCTCAGTACTCAGGGTGCTGGGTTCTCAGTGCTCAGGGTGCTGAGTGCTCAGTACTCAGGGTGCTGGGTGCTCCGTGCTCGGGGTGCTGGGTGCTCAGTACTCAGGGTGCTGGGTGCTTAGTACTCAGGGTGCTGGGTGCTCAGTGCTCGGGGTGCTGGGTGCTCATTGCTCAGGGTGCTGGGTGCTCAGTACTCAGGGTGCTGGGTGCTCAGTACTCAGGGTGCTGGGTGCTCAGTACTCAGGGTGCTCAGTGCTCAGTACTCAGGGTGTTCAGGGCTCAGGGTGCTGGGTGCTCACTGCTCGGGGTGCTGGGTGCTCAGTGCTCAGGGTGCTGGGTGCTCAGTGCTCAGGGTGCTCTTTGCTCAGTTCTCAGGGTGCTGGGTGCTCAGTACTCAGGGTGCTGGGTGCTCAGTACTCAGGGTGCTCAGTGCTCAGTACTCAGGGTGCTCAGTGCTCAGTACTCAGGGTGCTCAGTGCTCAGGGTGCTGGGAGCTCAGTGCTCGGGGTGCTGGGTGCTCAGTCCTCAGGTTGCTGGGTGCTCAGTGATCAGGGTGCTCGATGCTCAGTGATCAGGGTGCTGGGTGCTCAGTACTCAGGGTGCTGGGTGCTCAGTGCTCAGGGTGCTGGATGCTCTGTGCTCAGGGTCCTCGGTGCTTAGTACTCAGGGTGCTCGGTGCTCGGGGTGCTGGGTGCTCAGTGCTCGGGGTGCTGGGTGCTCAGTGCTCGGGGTGCTGGGTGCTCAGTGCTCGGGGTGCTGGGTGCTCAGTGCTCGGGGTGCTGGGTGCTCAGTGCTCAGGGTGCTCAGTGCTCAGTACTCAGGGTGCTCAGTGCTCAGGGTGCTCAGTGCTCAGTACTCAGGGTGCTCAGTGCTCAGTGCTCTGGGTGCTGGGTGCTCAGTGCTCAGGGTGCTGGGTGCTCAGTGCTCAGGGTGCTGGGTGCTCAGTACTCAGGGTGCTGGTTGCTCAGTGCTCGGGGTGCTCGATGCTCAGTACACAGGTTGCTGGGTGCTCAGTGCTCGGGGTGCTGGGTGCTCAGTACTCAGGGTGCTGGGTGCTCAGGGCTCAGTACTCAGCGTGCTGGGTGCTCAGTGCTCAGAGTGTTGGGTGCTCAGTACTCAGGGTGCTGGGTGCTCAGTGCTCAGTGCTCAGGGTGCTCAGTGCTCAGGGTGCTGGGTGCTCAGGGTGCTGGGTGCTCAATGCTCGGGGTGCTGGGTGCTCAGTGCTCAGGGTGCTGGGTGCTCAGTGCTTAGTGCTCAGGGTGCTGGGTGCTCAGTGCTCAGTGCTCAGGGTGCTGGGTGTTCAGTACTCATGGTGCTGGGTGCTCAGTACTCAGGGTGCTAGGTGCTCAGTGCTCAGGGTGCTGGGTGCTCAGTGCTCAGGGTGCTGGGTGCTCAGTACTCAGGGTGCTGGGTGCTCAGTACTCAGGGTGCTCAGTGCTCAGTACTCAGGGTGCTCAGTGCTCAGTACTCAGGGTGCTCAGGGCTCAGGGTGCTGGGTGCTCACTGCTCGGGTTGCTGGGTGCTCAGTGCTCAGGGTGCTTGGTGCTCAGTGCTCAGGGTGCTCGGTGCTCAGTTCTCAGGGTGCTGGGTGCTCAGTACTCAGGGTGCTGGGTGCTCAGTACTCAGGGTGCTCAGTGCTCAGTACTCAGGGTGCTCAGTGCTCAGTACTCAGGATGCTCAGTGCTCAGGGTGCTGGGTGCTCAGTGCTCGGTGTGCTGGGTGCTCAGTCCTCAGGGTGCTCATTGCTCAGTGTGCTGGGTGCTCAGTACTCAGGGTGCTGGGTGCTCAGTACTCAGGGTGCTGGGTGCTCAGTACTCAGGGTGCTCAGTGCTCAGTACTCAGGGTGCTCAGTGCTCAGTACTCAGGGTGCTCAGGGCTCAGGGTGCTGGGTGCTCACTGCTCGGGGTGCTGGGTGCTCAGTGCTCAGGGTGCTGGGTGCTCAGTGCTCAGGGTGCTCGGTGCTCAGTTCTCAGGGTGCTGGGTGCTCAGGACTCAGGGTGCTGGGTGCTCAGTACTCAGGGTGCTCAGTGCTCAGTACTCAGGGTGCTCAGTGCTCAGTACTCAGGGTGCTCAGTGATCATGGTGCTGGGTGCTCAGTGCTCGGGGTGCTGGGTGCTCAGTCCTCAGGGTGCTGGCTGCTCAGTGCTCAGGGTGCTCGGTGCTCAGTGATCAGGGTGCTGGGTGCTCAGTACTCAGGGTGCTGGGTGCTCAGTGCTCAGGGTGCTGGGTGCTCAGTACTCAGGGTGCTGGGTGCTCAGTGCTCAGGGTGCTGGGTGCTCAGTGCTCAGGGTGCTCGGTGCTTAGTACTCAGGGTGCTCGGTGCTCGGGGTGCTGGGTGCTCAGTGCTCAGGGTGCTGGGTGCTCAGTGCTCAGGGTGCTGGGTGCTCAGTGCTCGGGGTGCTGGGTGCTCAGTGCTCGCGGTGCTGGGTGCTCAGTGCTCGGGGTACTGGGTGCTCAGTACTCGGGGTGCTCGGTGCTCAGTACTCAGGGTGCTTGGTGCTCAGTGCTCAGGGTGCTGGGTGCTCAGTACTCAGGGTGCTGCGTGCTCGGTGCTCAGTACGCTAGGTGCTCAGTACTCAGGGTGCTGGCTGCTCAGTAATCAGGGTGCTGGGTGCTCAGTACTCGGGGTGCTGGGTGCTCAGTACTCAGTGTGCTGGGTGCTCAGTACTCAGGGTGCTCAGTGCTTGGGGTGCTGGTTGCTCAGTACTCAGGGTGCTCAGTGCTGGGTGTGTTGGGTGCTCAGTACTCAGGGTGCTGGGTGCTCAGTGCTCAGGGTGCTGGGTGCTCAGTACTCAGGGTGCTGTGTGCTCAGTGCTCGGGGTGCTGGGTACTCAGTGCTCAGTACTCAGGGTGCTGGGTGCTCAGTGCTCAGAGTGTTGGGTGCTCAGTACTCAGGGTGCTGGGTGCTCAGTGCTCAGTGCTCAGGGTGCTCAGTGCTCAGGGTGCTGGGTGCTCAGGGTGCTGGGTGCTCAATGCTCGGGGTGCTGGGTGCTCAGTGCTCAGGGTGCTGGGTGCTCAGTGCTTAGTGCTCAGGGTGCTGGGTGCTCAGTGCTCAGTGCTCAGGGTGCTGGGTGTTCAGTACTCATGGTGCTGGGTGCTCAGTACTCAGGGTGCTAGGTGCTCAGTGCTCAGGGTGCTGGGTGCTCAGTGCTCAGGGTGCTGGGTGCTCAGTACTCAGGGTGCTGGGTGCTCAGTACTCAGGGTGCTCAGTGCTCAGTACTCAGGGTGCTCAGTGCTCAGTACTCAGGGTGCTCAGGGCTCAGGGTGCTGGGTGCTCACTGCTCGGGTTGCTGGGTGCTCAGTGCTCAGGGTGCTTGGTGCTCAGTGCACAGGGTGCTCGGTGCTCAGTTCTCAGGGTGCTGGGTGCTCAGTACTCAGGGTGCTGGGTGCTCAGTACTCAGGGTGCTCAGTGCTCAGTACTCAGGGTGCTCAGTGCTCAGTACTCAGGGTGCTCAGTGCTCAGGGTGCTGGGTGCTCAGTGCTCGGTGTGCTGGGTGCTCAGTCCTCAGGGTGCTCATTGCTCAGTGTGCTGGGTGCTCAGTACTCAGGGTGCTGGGTGCTCAGTACTCAGGGTGCTGGGTGCTCAGTACTCAGGGTGCTCAGTGCTCAGTACTCAGGGTGCTCAGTGCTCAGTACTCAGGGTGCTCAGGGCTCAGGGTGCTGGGTGCTCACTGCTCGGGGTGCTGGGTGCTCAGTGCTCAGGGTGCTGGGTGCTCAGTGCTCAGGGTGCTCGGTGCTCAGTTCTCAGGGTGCTGGGTGCTCAGTACTCAGGGTGCTGGGTGCTCAGTACTCAGGGTGCTCAGTGCTCAGTACTCAGGGTGCTCAGTGCTCAGTACTCAGGGTGCTCAGTGATCATGGTGCTGGGTGCTCAGTGCTCGGGGTGCTGGGTGCTCAGTCCTCAGGGTGCTGGGTGCTCAGTGCTCAGGGTGCTCGGTGCTCAGTGATCAGGGTGCTGGGTGCTCAGTACTCAGGGTGCTGGGTGCTCAGTGCTCAGGGTGCTGGGTGCTCAGTACTCAGGGTGCTGGGTGCTCAGTGCTCAGGGTGCTGGGTGCTCAGTGCTCAGGGTGCTCGGTGCTTAGTACTCAGGGTGCTCGGTGCTCGGGGTGCTGGGTGCTCAGTGCTCAGGGTGCTGGGTGCTCAGTGCTCAGGGTGCTGGGTGCTCAGTGCTCGGGGTGCTGGGTGCTCAGTGCTCGCGGTGCTGGGTGCTCAGTGCTCGGGGTACTGGGTGCTCAGTACTCGGGGTGCTCGGTGCTCAGTACTCAGGGTGCTTGGTGCTCAGTGCTCAGGGTGCTGGGTGCTCAGTACTCAGGGTGCTGGCTGCTCAGTACTCAGGGTGCTCGGTGCTCAGTACTCAGGGTGCTGCGTGCTCGGTGCTCAGTACGCTAGGTGCTCAGTACTCAGGGTGCTGGCTGCTCAGTAATCAGGGTGCTGGGTGCTCAGTACTCGGGGTGCTGGGTGCTCAGTACTCAGTGTGCTGGGTGCTCAGTACTCAGGGTGCTCAGTGCTTGGGGTGCTGGTTGCTCAGTACTCAGGGTGCTCAGTGCTTGGTGTGTTGGGTGCTCAGTACTCAGGGTGCTGGGTGCTCAGTGCTCAGGGTGCTGGGTGCTCAGTACTCAGGGTGCTGTGTGCTCAGTGCTCGGGGTGCTGGGTACTCAGTGCTCAGTACTCAGGGTGCTGGGTGCTCAGTGCTCAAGGTGCTGGGTGCTCAGTACTCAGGGTGCTGGGTCCTCAGTGCTCAGGGTGCTGAGTGCTCAGTACTCAGGGTGCTGGGTGCTCCGTGCTCGGGGTGCTGGGTGCTCAGTACTCAGGGTGCTGGGTGCTTAGTACTCAGGGTGCTGGGTGCTCAGTGCTCGGGGTGTTGGGTGCTCATTGCTCAGGGTGCTGGGTGCTCAGTACTCAGGGTGCTGGGTGCTCAGTACTCAGGGTGCTGGGTGCTCAGTACTCAGGGTGCTCAGTGCTCAGTACTCAGGGTGTTCAGGGCTCAGGGTGCTGGGTGCTCACTGCTCGGGGTGCTGGGTGCTCAGTGCTCAGGGTGCTGGGTGCTCAGTGCTCAGGGTGCTCGGTGCTCAGTTCTCAGGGTGCTGGGTGCTCAGTACTCAGGGTGCTCAGTGCTCAGGGTGCTGGGTGCTCAGTGCTCAGGGTGCTCGGTGCTCAGTCCTCAGGTTGCTGGGTGCTCAGTGATCAGGGTGCTCGATGCTCAGTGATCAGGGTGCTGGGTGCTCAGTGATCAGGGTGCTGGGTGCTCAGTACTCAGGGTGCTGGGTGCTCAGTGCTCAGGGTGCTGGATGCTCTGTGCTCAGGGTCCTCGGTGCTTAGTACTCAGGGTGCTCGGTGCTCGGGGTGCTGGGTGCTCAGTGCTCGGGGTGCTGGGTGCTCAGTGCTCGGGGTGCTGGGTGCTCAGTGCTCGGGGTGCTGGGTGCTCAGTGCTCGGGGTGCTGGGTGCTCAGTGCTCAGGGTGCTCAGTGCTCAGTACTCAGGGTGCTCAGTGCTCAGTGCTCAGGGTTCTCAGTGCTCAGTACTCAGGGTGCTCAGTGCTCAGTGCTCTGGGTGCTGGGTGCTCAGTGCTCAGGGTGCTGGGTGCTCAGTGCTCAGGGTGCTGGGTGCTCAGTACTCAGGGTGCTGGTTGCTCAGTGCTCGGGGTGCTCGATGCTCAGTACACAGGTTGCTGGGTGCTCAGTGCTCGGGGTGCTGGGTGCTCAGTACTCAGGGTGCTGGGTGCTCAGGGCTCAGTACTCAGCGTGCTGGGTGCTCAGTGCTCAGAGTGTTGGGTGCTCAGTACTCAGGGTGCTGGGTGCTCAGTGCTAAGTGCTCAGGGTGCTCAGTGCTCAGGGTGCTCCGTGCTCAGGGTGCTGGGTGCTCAATGCTCGGGGTGCTGGGTGCTCAGTGCTCAGGGTGCTGGGTGTTCAGTGCTTAGTGCTCAGGGTGCTGGGTGCTCAGTGCTCAGTGCTCAGGGTGCTGGGTGTTCAGTACTCATGGTGCTGGGTGCTCAGTACTCAGGGTGCTGGGTGCTCAGTGCTCAGGGTGCTGGGTGCTCAGTGCTCAGGGTGCTGGGTGCTCAGTACTCAGGGTGCTGGGTGCTCAGTACTCAGGGTGCTCGTTGCTCAGTGCTCAGGGTGCTGGGTGCTCAGTGCGCGGGGTGCTGGGTGTTCAGTACTCAGGGTGCTGGGTGCTCAGTACTCAGGGTGCTGGGTCTCAGTGCTCAGGGTGCTGAGTGCTCAGTACTCAGGGTGCTGGGTGCTCAGTGCTCGGGGTGCTGGGTGCTCAGTACTCAGGGTGCTGGGTGCTTAGTACTCAGGGTGCTGGGTGCTCAGTGCTCGGGGTGCTGTGTGCTCAGTGCTCGGGGTGCTCGGTGCTCAGTGCTCGGGGTGCTTGGTGCTCAGTAATCAGGGTGCTGGGTGCTCAGTACTCGTTGTGCTGGGTGCTCAGTGCTCAGGGTGCTGGGTGCTCAGTACTCAGGGTGCTCGGTACTCAGTACTCACGGTGCTCAGTGCTCAGTACTCAGGGTGCTCAGGCTCAGTGCTCGGGGTGCTGGGTGCTCAGTGCTCGGGGTGCTGGGTGCTCAGTGCTCGGGGTGCTGGGTGCTCAGTGCTCAGGGTGCTGGGTGCTCAGTGCTTAGAGTGCTGGGTGCTCAGTACTCAGGGTGCTCGGTGCTCAGTACTCAGGGTGCTGGGTGCTCAGTGCTCAGGGTGCTCAGTGCTCAGTACTCAGCGTGCAGGGTGCTCAGTGGTCAGGGTGCTCGGTGCTCAGTACTCAGGGTGCTCAGTGCTCAGGGTGCTGGGTGCTCAGTACTCAGGGTGCAGGGTGCTCAGTGCTCAGTACTCAGGGTGCTCAGTGCTCAGGGTGCTGAGTGCTCAGTGCTCGGGGTGCTGGGTACTCAGTGCTCAGTACACAGGGTGCTGGGTGCTCAGTGCTCGGGGTGCTGGGTGCTCAGTGCTCAGTACTCAGGGAGCTGGGTGCTCAGTGCTCTGGGTGCTGGATGCTCAGTACTCAGGGTGCTGGGTACTCAGTGCTCAGGGTGCTGGTTGCTCAGTACTCAGGGTGCTGGGTGCTCAGTGCTCAGGGTGCTGGGTGCTCAGTACTCAGGGTGCTCATTGCTCAGGGTGCTGGGTGCTCAGTACTCAGGGTGCTGGGTGCTCAGTACTCAGGGTGCTGGGTGCTCAGTACTCAGGGTGCTCAGTGCTCAGTACTCAGGGTGCTCAGTGCTCAGTACTCAGGATGCTCAGGGCTCAGGGTGCTGGGTGCTCACTGCTCGGGGTGCTGGGTGCTCAGTGCTCAGGGTGCTGGGTGCTCAGTGCTCAGGGTGCTCGGTGCTCAGTTCTCAGGGTGCTGGGTGCTCAGTACTCGGGGTGCTGGGTGCTCAGTACTCAGGGTGCTCAGTGCTCAGTACTCAGGGTGCTCAGTGCTCAGTACTCAGGGTGCTCAGTGATCAGGGTGCTGGGTTCTCAGTGATCGGGGTGCTGGGTGCTCAGTCCTCAGGGTGCTGGGTGCTCAGTGCTCAGGGTGCTCGCTGCTCAGTGATCAGGGTGCTGGGTGCTCAGTACTCAGGGTGCTGGGTGCTCAGTGCTCAGGGTGCTGGGTGCTCAGTACTCAGGGTGCTGGGTTCTCAGTGCTCAGGGTGCTGGGTGCTCAGTGCTCAGGGTGCTCGGTGCTTAGTACTCAGGGTGCTCGGTGCTCGGGGTGCTGGGTGCTCAGTGCTCAGGGTACTGGGTGCTCAGTGCTCAGGGTGCTGGGTGCTCAGTGCTCGGGGTGCTGGGTGCTCAATGCTCGCGGTGCTGGGTGCTCAGTGCTCGGGGTGCTGGGTGCTCAGTACTCGGGGTGCTTGGTGCTCAGTACTCAGGGTGCTGCGTGCTCGGTGCTCAGTACGCTAGGTGCTCAGTACTCAGGGTGCTGGCTGCTCAGTAATCAGGGTGCTGGGTGCTCAGTGCTCGGGGTGCTGGGTGCTCAGTACTCAGTGTGCTGGGTGCTCAGTACTCAGGGTGCTCAGTGCTTGGGGTGCTGGTTGCTCAGTACTCAGGGTGCTCAGTGCTTGGTGTGTTGGGTGCTCAGTACTCAGGGTGCTGGGTGCTCAGTGCTCAGGGTGCTGGGTGCTCAGTACTCAGGGTGCTGGGTGCTCAGTGCTCGGGGTGCTGGGTGCTCAGTGCTCAGTACTCAGGGTGCTGGGTGCTCAGTGCTCAAGGTGCTGGGTGCTCAGTACTCAGGGTGCTGGGTCCTCAGTGCTCAGGGTGCTGAGTGCTCAGTAGTCAGGGTGCTGGGTGCTCCGTGCTCGGGGTGCTGGGTGCTCAGTACTCAGGGTGCTGGGTGCTTAGTACTCAGGGTGCTGGGTGCTCAGTGCTCGGGGTGCTGGGTGCTCAGTGCTCGGGGTGCTCGGTGCTCAGTGCTCGGGGTGCTTGGTGCTCAGTACTCATCGTGCTCAGTGCTCAGTGCTCAGGGTGCTGGGTGCTCAGTGCTTAGAGTGCTGGGTGCTCAGTACTCAGGGTGCTCGGTGCTCAGTACTCAGGGTGCTGGGTGCTCAGTGCTCAGTGTGCTCAGTGCTCAGTACTCAGCGTGCAGGGTGCTCAGTGGTCAGGGTGCTCGGTGCTCAGTACTCAGGGTGCTCAGTGCTCAGGGTGCTGGGTGCTCAGTACTCAGGGTGCAGGGTGCTCAGTGCTCAGTACTCAGCGTGCTCAGTGCTCAGGGTGCTGGGTGCTCAGTGCTCGGGGTGCTGGGTATTCAGTGCTCAGTACACAGGGTGCTGGGTGCTCAGTGCTCGGGGTGCTGGGTGCTCAGTGCTCAGTACTCAGGGAGCTGGGTGCTCAGTGCTCTGGGTGCTGGATGCTCAGTACTCAGGGTGCTGGGTGCTCAGTGCTCAGGGTGCTGGTTGCTCAGTACTCAGGGTGCTGGGTGCTCAGTGCTCAGGGTACTTGGTGCTCAGTACTCAGGGTGCTCATTGCACAGGGTGCTGGGTGCTCAGTACTCAGGGTGCTGGGTGCTCAGTACTCAGGGTGCTGGGTGCTCAGTAATCAGGGTGCTGTGTGCTCAGTACTCAGGCTGCTGGGTGCTCAGTACTCAGGGTGCTCAGTGCTCAGTACTCAGGGTGCTCAGTGCTCAGTACTCAGGGTGCTCAGGGCTCAGGGTGCTGGGTGCTCACTGCTCGGGTTGCTGGGTGCTCAGTGCTCAGGGTGCTGGGTGCTCAGTGCTCAGGGTGCTCGGTGCTCAGTTCTCAGGGTGCTGGGTGCTCAGTACACAGGTTGCTGGGTGCTCAGTACTCAGGGTGCTCAGTGCTCAGTACTCAGGGTGCTCAGTGCTCAGTACTCAGGGTTCTCAGTGCTCAGGGTGCTGGGTGCTCAGTGCTCAGGGTGCTGGGTGCTCAGTCCTCAGGGTGCTCATTGCTCAGGGTGCTGGGTGCTCAGTACTCAGGGTGCTGGGTGCTCAGTACTCAGGGTGCTCAGTGCTCAGTACTCAGGGTGCTCAGTGCTCAGTACTCAGGGTGCTCAGGGCTCAGGGTGCTGGGTGCTCACTGCTCGGGGTGCTGGGTGCTCAGTGCTCAGGGTGCTGGGTGCTCAGTGCTCAGGGTGCTCGGTGCTCAGTTCTCAGGGTGCTGGGTGCTCAGTACTCAGGGTGCTGGGTGCTCAGTACTCAGGGTGCTCAGTGCTCAGTACTCAGGGTGCTCAGTGCTCAGTACTCAGGGTGCTCAGTGATCAGGGTGCTGGGTGCTCAGTGCTCGGGGTGCTGGGTGCTCAGTCCTCAGGGTGCTGGGTGCTCAGTGCTCAGGGTGCTCGGTGCTCAGTGATCAGGGTGCTGGGTGCTCAGTACTCAGGGTGCTGGGTGCTCAGTGCTCAGGGTGCTGGGTGCTCAGTACTCAGGGTGCTGGGTGCTCAGTGCTCAGGGTGCTGGGTGCTCAGTGCTCAGGTTGCTCGGTGCTTAGTACTCAGGGTGCTCGGTGCTCGGGGTGCTGGGTGCTCAGTGCTCAGGGTGCTGGGTGCTCAGTGCTCAGGGTGCTGGGTGCTCAGTGCTCGGGGTGCTGGGTGCTCAGTGCTCGCGGTGCTGGGTGCTCAGTGCTCGGGGTGCTGGGTGCTCAGTACTCGGGGTGCTCGGTGCTCAGTACTCAGGGTGCTTGGTGCTCAATGCTCAGGGTGCTGGGTGCTCAGTACTCAGGGTGCTGGCTGCTCAGTACTCAGGGTGCTCAGTGCTCAGTACTCAGGGTGCTGCGTGCTCGGTGCTCAGTACGCTAGGTGCTCAGTACTCAGGGTGCTGGCTGCTCAGTAATCAGGGTGCTGGGTGCTCAGTGCTCGGGGTGCTGGGTGCTCAGTACTCAGGGTGCTCAGTGCTCAGTACTCAGGGTGCTCAGTGCTCAGTACTCAGGGTGCTCAGTGATCAGGGTGCTGGGTTCTCAGTGATCGGGGTGCTGGGTGCTCAGTCCTCAGGGTGCTGGGTGCTCAGTGCTCAGGGTGCTCGCTGCTCAGTGATCAGGGTGCTGGGTGCTCAGTACTCAGGGTGCTGGGTGCTCAGTGCTCAGGGTGCTGGGTGCTCAGTACTCAGGGTGCTGGGTGCTCAGTGCTCAGGGTGCTGGGTGCTCAGTGCTCAGGGTGCTCGGTGTTTAGTACTCAGGGTGCTCGGTGCTCGGGGTGCTGGGTGCTCAGTGCTCAGGGTACTGGGTGCTCAGTGCTCAGGGTGCTGGGTGCTCAGTGCTCGGGGTGCTGGGTGCTCAGTGCTCGCGGTGCTGGGTGCTCAGTGCTCGGGGTGCTGGGTGCTCAGTACTCGGGGTGCTTGGTGCTCAGTACTCAGGGTGCTTGGTGCTCAGTGCTCAGGGTGCTGGGTGCTCAGTACTCAGGGTGCTGGCTGCTCAGTACTCAGGGTGCTGCGTGCTCGGTGCTCAGTACGCTAGGTGCTCAGTACTCAGGGTGCTGGCTGCTCAGTAATCAGGGTGCTGGGTGCTCAGTGCTCGGGGTGCTGGGTGCTCAGTACTCAGTGTGCTGGGTGCTCAGTACTCAGGGTGCTCAGTGCTTGGGGTGCTGGTTGCTCAGTACTCAGGGTGCTCAGTGCTTGGTGTGTTGGGTGCTCAGTACTCAGGGTGCTGGGTGCTCAGTGCTCAGGGTGCTGGGTGCTCAGTACTCAGGGTGCTGGGTGCTCAGTGCTCGGGGTGCTGGGTGCTCAGTGCTCAGTACTCAGGGTGCTGGGTGCTCAGTGCTCAAGGTGCTGGGTGCTCAGTACTCAGGGTGCTGGGTCCTCAGTGCTCAGGGTGCTGAGTGCTCAGTAGTCAGGGTGCTGGGTGCTCCGTGCTCGGGGTGCTGGGTGCTCAGTACTCAGGGTGCTGGGTGCTTAGTACTCAGGGTGCTGGGTGCTCAGTGCTCGGGGTGCTGGGTGCTCAGTGCTCGGGGTGCTCGGTGCTCAGTGCTCGGGGTGCTTGGTGCTCAGTACTCATCGTGCTCAGTGCTCAGTGCTCAGGGTGCTGGGTGCTCAGTGCTTAGAGTGCTGGGTGCTCAGTACTCAGGGTGCTCGGTGCTCAGTACTCAGGGTGCTGGGTGCTCAGTGCTCAGTGTGCTCAGTGCTCAGTACTCAGCGTGCAGGGTGCTCAGTGGTCAGGGTGCTCGGTGCTCAGTACTCAGGGTGCTCAGTGCTCAGGGTGCTGGGTGCTCAGTACTCAGGGTGCAGGGTGCTCAGTGCTCAGTACTCAGCGTGCTCAGTGCTCAGGGTGCTGGGTGCTCAGTGCTCGGGGTGCTGGGTATTCAGTGCTCAGTACACAGGGTGCTGGGTGCTCAGTGCTCGGGGTGCTGGGTGCTCAGTGCTCAGTACTCAGGGAGCTGGGTGCTCAGTGCTCTGGGTGCTGGATGCTCAGTACTCAGGGTGCTGGGTGCTCAGTGCTCAGGGTGCTGGTTGCTCAGTACTCAGGGTGCTGGGTGCTCAGTGCTCAGGGTACTTGGTGCTCAGTACTCAGGGTGCTCATTGCTCAGGGTGCTGGGTGCTCAGTACTCAGGGTGCTGGGTGCTCAGTACTCAGGGTGCTGGGTGCTCAGTAATCAGGGTGCTGTGTGCTCAGTACTCAGGCTGCTGGGTGCTCAGTACTCAGGGTGCTCAGTGCTCAGTACTCAGGGTGCTCAGTGCTCAGTACTCAGGGTGCTCAGGGCTCAGGGTGCTGGGTGCTCACTGCTCGGGTTGCTGGGTGCTCAGTGCTCAGGGTGCTGGGTGCTCAGTGCTCAGGGTGCTCGGTGCTCAGTTCTCAGGGTGCTGGGTGCTCAGTACACAGGTTGCTGGGTGCTCAGTACTCAGGGTGCTCAGTGCTCAGTACTCAGGGTGCTCAGTGCTCAGTACTCAGGGTTCTCAGTGCTCAGGGTGCTGGGTGCTCAGTGCTCAGGGTGCTGGGTGCTCAGTCCTCAGGGTGCTCATTGCTCAGGGTGCTGGGTGCTCAGTACTCAGGGTGCTGGGTGCTCAGTACTCAGGGTGCTCAGTGCTCAGTACTCAGGGTGCTCAGTGCTCAGTACTCAGGGTGCTCAGGGCTCAGGGTGCTGGGTGCTCACTGCTCGGGGTGCTGGGTGCTCAGTGCTCAGGGTGCTGGGTGCTCAGTGCTCAGGGTGCTCGGTGCTCAGTTCTCAGGGTGCTGGGTGCTCAGTACTCAGGGTGCTGGGTGCTCAGTACTCAGGGTGCTCAGTGCTCAGTACTCAGGGTGCTCAGTGCTCAGTACTCAGGGTGCTCAGTGATCAGGGTGCTGGGTGCTCAGTGCTCGGGGTGCTGGGTGCTCAGTCCTCAGGGTGCTGGGTGCTCAGTGCTCAGGGTGCTCGGTGCTCAGTGATCAGGGTGCTGGGTGCTCAGTACTCAGGGTGCTGGGTGTTCAGTGCTCAGGGTGCTGGGTGCTCAGTACTCAGGGTGCTGGGTGCTCAGTGCTCAGGGTGCTGGGTGCTCAGTGCTCAGGTTGCTCGGTGCTTAGTACTCAGGGTGCTCGGTGCTCGGGGTGCTGGGTGCTCAGTGCTCAGGGTGCTGGGTGCTCAGTGCTCAGGGTGCTGGGTGCTCAGTGCTCGGGGTGCTGGGTGCTCAGTGCTCGCGGTGCTGGGTGCTCAGTGCTCGGGGTGCTGGGTGCTCAGTACTCGGGGTGCTCGGTGCTCAGTACTCAGGGTGCTTGGTGCTCAATGCTCAGGGTGCTGGGTGCTCAGTACTCAGGGTGCTGGCTGCTCAGTACTCAGGGTGCTCAGTGCTCAGTACTCAGGGTGCTGCGTGCTCGGTGCTCAGTACGCTAGGTGCTCAGTACTCAGGGTGCTGGCTGCTCAGTAATCAGGGTGCTGGGTGCTCAGTGCTCGGGGTGCTGGGTGCTCAGTACTCAGGGTGCTCAGTGCTCAGTACTCAGGGTGCTCAGTGCTCAGTACTCAGGGTGCTCAGTGATCAGGGTGCTGGGTTCTCAGTGATCGGGGTGCTGGGTGCTCAGTCCTCAGGGTGCTGGGTGCTCAGTGCTCAGGGTGCTCGCTGCTCAGTGATCAGGGTGCTGGGTGCTCAGTACTCAGGGTGCTGGGTGCTCAGTGCTCAGGGTGCTGGGTGCTCAGTACTCAGGGTGCTGGGTGCTCAGTGCTCAGGGTGCTGGGTGCTCAGTGCTCAGGGTGCTCGGTGTTTAGTACTCAGGGTGCTCGGTGCTCGGGGTGCTGGGTGCTCAGTGCTCAGGGTACTGGGTGCTCAGTGCTCAGGGTGCTGGGTGCTCAGTGCTCGGGGTGGTGGGTGCTCAGTGCTCGCGGTGCTGGTTGCTCAGTGCTCGGGGTGCTGGGTGCTCAGTACTCGGGGTGCTTGGTGCTCAGTACTCAGGGTGCTTGGTGGTCAGTGCTCAGGGTGCTGGGTGCTCAGTACTCAGGGTGCTGGCTGCTCAGTACTCAGGGTGCTGCGTGCTCGGTGCTCAGTACGCTAGGTGCTCAGTACTCAGGGTGCTGGCTGCTCAGTAATCAGGGTGCTGGGTGCTCAGTGCTCGGGGTGCTGGGTGCTCAGTACTCAGTGTGCTGGGTGCTCAGTACTCAGGGTGCTCAGTGCTTGGGGTGCTGGTTGCTCAGTACTCAGGGTGCTCAGTGCTTGGTGTGTTGGGTGCTCAGTACTCAGGGTGCTGGGTGCTCAGTGCTCAGGGTGCTGGGTGCTCAGTACTCAGGGTGCTGGGTGCTCAGTGCTCGGGGTGCTGGGTGCTCAGTGCTCAGTACTCAGGGTGCTGGGTGCTCAGTGCTCAAGGTGCTGGGTGCTCAGTACTCAGGGTGCTGGGTCCTCAGTGCTCAGGGTGCTGAGTGCTCAGTAGTCAGGGTGCTGGGTGCTCCGTGCTCGGGGTGCTGGGTGCTCAGTACTCAGGGTGCTGGGTGCTTAGTACTCAGGGTGCTGGGTGCTCAGTGCTCGGGGTGCTGGGTGCTCAGTGCTCGGGGTGCTCGGTGCTCAGTGCTCGGGGTGCTTGGTGCTCAGTACTCATCGTGCTCAGTGCTCAGTGCTCAGGGTGCTGGGTGCTCAGTGCTTAGAGTGCTGGGTGCTCAGTACTCAGGGTGCTCGGTGCTCAGTACTCAGGGTGCTGGGTGCTCAGTGCTCAGTGTGCTCAGTGCTCAGTACTCAGCGTGCAGGGTGCTCAGTGGTCAGGGTGCTCGCTGCTCAGTACTCAGGGTGCTCAGTGCTCAGGGTGCTGGGTGCTCAGTACTCAGGGTGCAGGGTGCTCAGTGCTCAGTACTCAGCGTGCTCAGTGCTCAGGGTGCTGGGTGCTCAGTGCTCGGGGTGCTGGGTATTCAGTGCTCAGTACACAGTGTGCTGGGTGCTCAGTGCTCGGGGTGCTGGGTGCTCAGTGCTCAGTACTCAGGGAGCTGGGTGCTCAGTGCTCTGGGTGCTGGATGCTCAGTACTCAGGGTGCTGGGTGCTCAGTGCTCAGGGTGCTGGTTGCTCAGTACTCAGGGTGCTGGGTGCTCAGTGCTCAGGGTACTTGGTGCTCAGTACTCAGGGTGCTCATTGCTCAGGGTGCTGGGTGCTCAGTACTCAGGGTGCTGGGTGCTCAGTACTCAGGGTGCTGGGTGCTCAGTAATCAGGGTGCTGTGTGCTCAGTACTCAGGGTGCTGGGTGCTCAGTACTCAGGGTGCTCAGTGCTCAGTACTCAGGGTGCTCAGTGCTCAGTACTCAGGGTGCTCAGGGCTCAGGGTGCTGGGTGCTCACTGCTCGGGTTGCTGGGTGCTCAGTGCTCAGGGTGCTGGGTGCTCAGTGCTCAGGGTGCTCGGTGCTCAGTTCTCAGGGTGCTGGGTGCTCAGTACTCAGGTTGCTGGGTGCTCAGTACTCAGGGTGCTCAGTGCTCAGTACTCAGGGTGCTCAGTGCTCAGTACTCAGGGTGCTCAGTGCTCAGGGTGCTGGGTGCTCAGTGCTCAGGGTGCTGGGTGCTCAGTACTCAGGGTGCTGGGTGCTCAGTACTCAGGGTGCTCAGTGCTCAGTACTCAGGGTGCTCAGTGCTCAGTACTCAGGGTGCTCAGGGCTCAGGGTGCTGGGTGCTCACTGCTCGGGGTGCTGGGTGCTCAGTGCTCAGGGTGCTGGGTTCTCAGTGCTCAGGGTGCTCGGTGCTCAGTTCTCAGGGTGCTGGGTGCTCAGTACTCAGGGTGCTGGGTGCTCAGTACTCAGGGTGCTCAGTGCTCAGTACTCAGGGTGCTCAGTGCTCAGTACTCAGGGTGCTCAGTGATCAGGGTGCTGGGTGCTCAGTGCTCGGGGTGCTGGGTGCTCAGTCCTCAGGGTGCTGGGTGCTCAGTGCTCAGGGTGCTCGGTGCTCAGTGATCAGGGTGCTGGGTGCTCAGTACTCAGGGTGCTGGGTGCTCAGTGCTCAGGGTGCTGGGTGCTCAGTACTCAGGGTGCTGGGTGCTCAGTGCTCAGGGTGCTGGGTGCTCAGTGCTCAGGTTGCTCGGTGCTTAGTACTCAGGGTGCTCGGTGCTCGGGGTGCTGGGTGCTCAGTGCTCAGGGTGCTGGGTGCTCAGTGCTCAGGGTGCTGGGTGCTCAGTGCTCGGGGTGCTGGGTGCTCAGTGCTCGCGGTGCTGGGTGCTCAGTGCTCGGGGTGCTGGGTGCTCAGTACTCGGGTTGCTCGGTGCTCAGTACTCAGGGTGCTTGGTGCTCAATGCTCAGGGTGCTGGGTGCTCAGTACTCAGGGTGCTGGCTGCTCAGTACTCAGGGTGCTCAGTGCTCAGTACTCAGGGTTCTGCGTGCTCGGTGCTCAGTACGCTAGGTGCTCAGTACTCAGGGTGCTGGCTGCTCAGTAATCAGGGTGCTGGGTGCTCAGTGCTCGGGGTGCTGGGTGCTCAGTACTCAGTGTGCTGGGTGCTCAGTACTCAGGGTGCTCAGTGCTTGGGGTGCTGGTTGCTCAGTACTCAGGGTGCTCAGTGCTTGGTGTGTTGGATGCTCAGTACTCAGGGTGCTGGGTGCTCAGTGCTCAGGGTGCTGGGTGCTCAGTACTCAGGGTGCTGTGTGCTCAGTGCTCGGGGTGCTGGGTGCTCAGTGCTCAGTACTCAGGGTGCTGGGTGCTCAGTGCTCAAGGTGCTGGGTGCTCAGTACTCAGGGTACTGGGTGCTCCGTGCTCGGGGTGCTGGGTGCTCAGTACGCAGGGTGCTGGGTGCTTAGTACTCAGGGTGCTGGGTGCTCAGTGCTCGGGGTGCTGGGTGCTCAGTGCTCGGGGTGCTCGGTGCTCAGTGCTCGGGGTGCTTGGTGCTCAGTAATCAGGGAGCTGGGTGCTCAGTACTCGTTGTGCTGGGTGCTCAGTGCTCAGGGTGCTGGGTGCTCAGTACTCAGGGTGCTCGGTACTCAGTACTCACGGTGCTCAGTGCTCAGTACTCAGGGTGCTCAGTGCTCAGGGTGCTGGGTGCTCAGTGCTTAGAGTTCTGGGTGCTCAGTACTCAGGGTGCTCGGTGCTCAGTACTCAGGGTGCTGGGTGCTCAGTGCTCAGGGTGCTCAGTGCTCAGTACTCAGCGTGCAGGGTGCTCAGTGGTCAGGGTGCTCGGTGCTCAGTACTCAGGGTGCTCAGTGCTCAGGGTGCTGGGTGCTCAGTACTCAGGGTGCAGGGTGCTCATTGCTCAGTACTCAGGGTGCTCAGTGCTCAGGGTGCTGGGTGCTCAGTGCTCGGGGTGCTGGATACTCAGTGCTCAGTACACAGGGTGCTGGGTGCTCAGTGCTCGGGGTGCTGGGTGCTCAGTGCTCAGTACTCAGGGAGCTGGGTGCTCAGTGCTCTGGGTGCTGGATGCTCAGTACTCAGGGTGCTGGGTGCTCAGTGCTCAGGGTGCTGGTTGCTCAGTACTCAGGGTGCTGGGTGCTCAGTGCTCAGGGTGCTGGGTGCTCAGTACTCAGGGTGCTCATTGCTCAGGGTGCTGGGTGCTCAGTACTCAGGGTGCTGGGTGCTCAGTACTCAGGGTGCTGGGTGCTCAGTACTCAGGGTGCTGGGTGCTCAGTACTCAGGGTGCTCAGTGCTCAGTACTCAGGGTGCTCAGGGCTCAGGGTGCTGGGTGCTCACTGCTCGGGTTGCTGGGTGCTCAGTGCTCAGGGTGCTGGGTGCTCAGTGCTCAGGGTGCTCGGTGCTCAGTTCTCAGGGTGCTGGGTGCTCAGTACTCAGGGTGCTGGGTGCTCAGTACTCAGGGTGCTCAGTGCTCAGTACTCAGCGTGCTCAGTGCTCAGTACTCAGGGTGCTCAGTGCTCAGTGTGCTCGGTGCTTAGTACTCAGGGTGCTCGGTGCTCGGGGTGCTGGGTGCTCAGTGCTCAGGGTGCTGGGTGCTCAGTGCTCAGGGTGCTGGGTGCTCAGTGCTCGGGGTGCTGGCTGCTCAGTACTCAGGGTGCTCGGTGCTCAGTGCTCAGGGTGCTGGGTGCTCAGTGCTCAGGGTGCTGGGTGCTCAGTGCTCAGGGTGCTGGGTACTCAGTGCTCGGTGTGCTGGGTGCTCAGTGCTCAGGGTGCTGGGTGCTCAGTACTCAGGGTGCTGGCTGCTCAGTACTCAGGGTGCTCGGTGCTCAGTACTCAGGGTGCTGCGTGCTCGGTGCTCAGTACGCTGGGTGCTCAGTACTCAGGGTGCTGGCTGCTCAGTAATCAGGGTGCTGGGTGCTCAGTGCTCGGGGTGCTGGGTGCTCAGTTCTCAGTGTGCTGGGTGCTCAGTACTCAGGGTGCTCAGTGCTTGTGGTGCTGGTTGCTCAGTACTCAGGGTGCTCAGTGCTTGGGGTGTTGGGTGCTCAGTACTCAGGGTGCTGGGTGCTCAGTGCTCATGGTGCTGGGTGCTCAGTACTCAGGGTGCTGGGTGCTCAGTGCTCGGGGTGCTGGGTGCTCAGTGCTCAGTACTCAGGGTGCTGGGTGCTCAGTGCTCAGGGTGCTGGGTGCTCAGTGCTCAGGGTGCTGGGTGCTCAGTGCTCAGGGTGCTGGGTACTCAGTGCTCGGTGTGCTGGGTGCTCAGTACTCAGGGTGCTGGGTGCTCAGTACTCAGGGTGCTCAGTGCTCAGTACTCAGGGTGCTCAGTGCTCAGTACTCAGGGTGCTCAGTGATCAGGGTGCTGGGTTCTCAGTGCTCGGGGTGCTGGGTGCTCAGTCCTTAGGGTGCTGGGTGCTCAGTGCTCAGGGTGCTCGCTGCTCAGTGATCAGGGTGCTGGGTGCTCAGTACTCAGGGTGCTGGGTGCTCAGTGCTCAGGGTGCTGGGTGCTCAGTACTCAGGGTGCTGGGTGCTCAGTGCTCAGGGTGCTGGGTGCTCAGTGCTCAGGGTGCTCGGTGCTTAGTACTCAGGGTGCTCGGTGCTCGGGGTGCTGGGTGCTCAGTGCTCAGGGTACTGGGTGCTCAGTGCTCAGGGTGCTGGGTGCTCAGTGCTCGGGGTGCTGGGTGCTCAGTGCTCGCGGTGCTGGGTGCTCAGTGCTCGGGGTGCTGGGTGCTCAGTACTCGGGGTGCTTGGTGCTCAGTACTCAGGGTGCTTGGTGCTCAGTGCTCAGGGTGCTGGGTGCTCAGTACTCAGGGTGCTGGCTGCTCAGTACTCAGGGTGCTGCGTGCTCGGTGCTCAGTACGCTAGGTGCTCAGTACTCAGGGTGCTGGCTGCTCAGTAATCAGGGTGCTGGGTGCTCAGTGCTCGGGGTGCTGGGTGCTCAGTACTCAGTGTGCTGGGTGCTCAGTACTCAGGGTGCTCAGTGCTTGGGGTGCTGGTTGCTCAGTACTCAGGGTGCTCAGTGCTTGGTGTGTTGGGTGCTCAGTACTCAGGGTGCTGGGTGCTCAGTGCTCAGGGTGCTGGGTGCTCAGTACTCAGGGTGCTGGGTGCTCAGTGCTCGGGGTGCTGGGTGCTCAGTGCTCAGTACTCAGGGTGCTGGGTGCTCAGTGCTCAAGGTGCTGGGTGCTCAGTACTCAGGGTGCTGGGTCCTCAGTGCTCAGGGTGCTGAGTGCTCAGTAGTCAGGGTGCTGGGTGCTCCGTGCTCGGGGTGCTGGGTGCTCAGTACTCAGGGTGCTGGGTGCTTAGTACTCAGGGTGCTGGGTGCTCAGTGCTCGGGGTGCTGGGTGCTCAGTGCTCGGGGTGCTCGGTGCTCAGTGCTCGGGGTGCTTGGTGCTCAGTAATCAGGGTGCTCGGTGCTCAGTACTCGTTGTGCTGGGTGCTCAGTGCTCAGCGTGCTGGTTGCTCAGTACTCAGGGTGCTCGGTACTCAGTACTCACGGTGCTCAGTGCTCAGTACTCATCGTGCTCAGTGCTCAGTGGTCAGGGTGCTGGGTGCTCAGTGCTTAGAGTGCTGGGTGCTCAGTACTCAGGGTGCTCGGTGCTCAGTACTCAGGGTGCTGAGTGCTCAGTGCTCAGGGTGCTCAGTGCTCAGTACTCAGCGTGCAGGGTGCTCAGTGGTCAGGGTGCTCGGTGCTCAGTACTCAGGGTGATCAGTGCTCAGGGTGCTGGGTGCTCAGTACTCAGGGTGCAGGGTGCTCAGTGCTCAGTACTCAGCGTGCTCAGTGCTCAGGGTGCTGGGTGCTCAGTGCTCGGGGTGCTGGGTATTCAGTGCTCAGTACACAGGGTGCTGGGTGCTCAGTGCTCGGGGTGCTGGGTGCTCAGTGCTCAGTACTCAGGGAGCTGGGTGCTCAGTGCTCTGGGTGCTGGATGCTCAGTACTCAGGGTGCTGGGTGCTCAGTGCTCAGGGTGCTGGTTGCTCAGTACTCAGGGTGCTGGGTGCTCAGTGCTCAGGGTACTTGGTGCTCAGTACTCAGGGTGCTCATTGCTCAGGGTGCTGGGTGCTCAGTACTCAGGGTGCTGGGTGCTCAGTACTCAGGGTGCTGGGTGCTCAGTAATCAGGGTGCTGGGTGCTCAGTACTCAGGGTGCTGGGTGCTCAGTACTCAGGGTGCTCAGTGCTCAGTACTCAGGGTGCTCAGTGCTCAGTACTCAGGGTGCTCAGGGCTCAGGGTGCTGGGTGCTCACTGCTCGGGTTGCTGGGTGCTCAGTGCTCAGGGTGCTGGGTGCTCAGTGCTCAGGGTGCTCGGTGCTCAGTTCTCAGGGTGCTGGGTGCTCAGTACTCAGGGTGCTGGGTGCTCAGTACTCAGGGTGCTCAGTGCTCAGTACTCAGGGTGCTCAGTGCTCAGTACTCAGGGTGCTCAGTGCTCAGGGTGCTGCGTGCTCAGTGCTCGGGGTGCTGGGTGCTCAGTCCTCAGGATGCTCATTGCTCAGGGTGCTGGGTGCTCAGTACTCAGGGTGCTGGGTGCTCAGTACTCAGGGTGCTCAGTGCTCAGTACTCAGGGTGCTCAGTGCTCAGTACTCAGGGTGCTCAGGGCTCAGGGTGCTGGGTGCTCACTGCTCGGGGTGCTGGGTGCTCAGTGCTCAGGGTGCTGGGTGCTCAGTGCTCAGGGTGCTCGGTGCTCAGTTCTCAGGGTGCTGGGTGCTCAGTACTCAGGGTGCTGGGTGCTCAGTACTCAGGGTGCTCAGTGCTCAGTACTCAGGGTGCTCAGTGCTCAGTACTCAGGGTGCTCAGTGATCAGGGTGCTGGGTGCTCAGTGCTCGGGGTGCTGGGTGCTCAGTCCTCAGTATGCTGGGTGCTCAGTGCTCAGGGTGCTCGGTGCTCAGTGATCAGGGTGCTGGGTGCTCAGTACTCAGGGTGCTGGGTGCTCAGTGCTCAGGGTGCTGGGTGCTCAGTACTCAGGGTGCTGGGTGCTCAGTGCTCAGGGTGCTGGGTGCTCAGTGCTCAGGGTGCTCGGTGCTTAGTACTCAGGGTGCTCGGTGCTCGGGGTGCTGGGTGCTCAGTGCTCAGGGTGCTGGGTGCTCAGTGCTCAGGGTGCTGGGTGCTCAGTGCTCGGGGTGCTGGGTGCTCAGTGCTCGCGGTGCTGGGTGCTCAGTGCTCGGGGTGCTGGGTGCTCAGTAGTCGGGGTGCTCGGTGCTCAGTACTCAGGGTGCTTGGTGCTCAATGCTCAGGGTGCTGGGTGCTCAGTACTCAGGGTGCTGGCTGCTCAGTACTCAGGGTGCTCGGTGCTCAGTACTCAGGGTGCTGCGTGCTCGGTGCTCAGTATGCTAGGTGCTCAGTACTCAGGGTGCTGGCTGCTCAGTAATCAGGGTGCTGGGTGCTCAGTGCTCGGGGTGCTGGGTGCTCAGTACTCAGTGTGCTGGGTGCTCAGTACTCAGGGTGCTCAGTGCTTGGGGTGCTGGTTGCTCAGTACTCAGTGTGCTGGGTGCTCAGTACTCAGGGTGCTCAGTGCTTGGTGTGTTGGATGCTCAGTACTCAGGGTGCTGGGTGCTCAGTGCTCAGGGTGCTGGATGCTCAGTACTCAGGGTGCTGGGTGCTCAGTGCTCAGGGTGCTGGTTGCTCAGTACTCAGGGTGCTGGGTGCTCAGTGCTCAGGGTGCTGGGTGCTCAGTACTCAGGGTGCTCATTGCTCAGGGTGCTGGGTGCTCAGTACTCAGGGTGCTGGGTGCTCAGTACTCAGGGTGCTGGGTGCTCAGTACTCAGGGTGCTGGGTGCTCAGTACTCAGGGTGCTCAGTGCTCAGTACTCAGGGTGCTCAGGGCTCAGGGTGCTGGGTGCTCACTGCTCGGGTTGCTGGGTGCTCAGTGCTCAGGGTGCTGGGTGCTCAGTGCTCAGGGTGCTCGGTGCTCAGTTCTCAGGGTGCTGGGTGCTCAGTACTCAGGGTGCTGGGTGCTCAGTACTCAGGGTGCTCAGTGCTCAGTACTCAGCGTGCTCAGTGCTCAGTACTCAGGGTGCTCAGTGCTCAGTGTGCTCGGTGCTTAGTACTCAGGGTGCTCGGTGCTCGGGGTGCTGGGTGCTCAGTGCTCAGGGTGCTGGGTGCTCAGTGCTCAGGGTGCTGGGTGCTCAGTGCTCGGGGTGCTGGCTGCTCAGTACTCAGGGTGCTCGGTGCTCAGTGCTCAGGGTGCTGGGTGCTCAGTGCTCAGGGTGCTGGGTGCTCAGTGCTCAGGGTGCTGGGTACTCAGTGCTCGGTGTGCTGGGTGCTCAGTGCTCAGGGTGCTGGGTGCTCAGTACTCAGGGTGCTGGCTGCTCAGTACTCAGGGTGCTCGGTGCTCAGTACTCAGGGTGCTGCGTGCTCGGTGCTCAGTACGCTGGGTGCTCAGTACTCAGGGTGCTGGCTGCTCAGTAATCAGGGTGCTGGGTGCTCAGTGCTCGGGGTGCTGGGTGCTCAGTTCTCAGTGTGCTGGGTGCTCAGTACTCAGGGTGCTCAGTGCTTGTGGTGCTGGTTGCTCAGTACTCAGGGTGCTCAGTGCTTGGGGTGTTGGGTGCTCAGTACTCAGGGTGCTGGGTGCTCAGTGCTCATGGTGCTGGGTGCTCAGTACTCAGGGTGCTGGGTGCTCAGTGCTCGGGGTGCTGGGTGCTCAGTGCTCAGTACTCAGGGTGCTGGGTGCTCAGTGCTCAGGGTGCTGGGTGCTCAGTGCTCAGGGTGCTGGGTGCTCAGTGCTCAGGGTGCTGGGTACTCAGTGCTCGGTGTGCTGGGTGCTCAGTACTCAGGGTGCTGGGTGCTCAGTACTCAGGGTGCTCAGTGCTCAGTACTCAGGGTGCTCAGTGCTCAGTACTCAGGGTGCTCAGTGATCAGGGTGCTGGGTTCTCAGTGCTCGGGGTGCTGGGTGCTCAGTCCTTAGGGTGCTGGGTGCTCAGTGCTCAGGGTGCTCGCTGCTCAGTGATCAGGGTGCTGGGTGCTCAGTACTCAGGGTGCTGGGTGCTCAGTGCTCAGGGTGCTGGGTGCTCAGTACTCAGGGTGCTGGGTGCTCAGTGCTCAGGGTGCTGGGTGCTCAGTGCTCAGGGTGCTCGGTGCTTAGTACTCAGGGTGCTCGGTGCTCGGGGTGCTGGGTGCTCAGTGCTCAGGGTACTGGGTGCTCAGTGCTCAGGGTGCTGGGTGCTCAGTGCTCGGGGTGCTGGGTGCTCAGTGCTCGCGGTGCTGGGTGCTCAGTGCTCGGGGTGCTGGGTGCTCAGTACTCGGGGTGCTTGGTGCTCAGTACTCAGGGTGCTTGGTGCTCAGTGCTCAGGGTGCTGGGTGCTCAGTACTCAGGGTGCTGGCTGCTCAGTACTCAGGGTGCTGCGTGCTCGGTGCTCAGTACGCTAGGTGCTCAGTACTCAGGGTGCTGGCTGCTCAGTAATCAGGGTGCTGGGTGCTCAGTGCTCGGGGTGCTGGGTGCTCAGTACTCAGTGTGCTGGGTGCTCAGTACTCAGGGTGCTCAGTGCTTGGGGTGCTGGTTGCTCAGTACTCAGGGTGCTCAGTGCTTGGTGTGTTGGGTGCTCAGTACTCAGGGTGCTGGGTGCTCAGTGCTCAGGGTGCTGGGTGCTCAGTACTCAGGGTGCTGGGTGCTCAGTGCTCGGGGTGCTGGGTGCTCAGTGCTCAGTACTCAGGGTGCTGGGTGCTCAGTGCTCAAGGTGCTGGGTGCTCAGTACTCAGGGTGCTGGGTCCTCAGTGCTCAGGGTGCTGAGTGCTCAGTAGTCAGGGTGCTGGGTGCTCCGTGCTCGGGGTGCTGGGTGCTCAGTACTCAGGGTGCTGGGTGCTTAGTACTCAGGGTGCTGGGTGCTCAGTGCTCGGGGTGCTGGGTGCTCAGTGCTCGGGGTGCTCGGTGCTCAGTGCTCGGGGTGCTTGGTGCTCAGTAATCAGGGTGCTCGGTGCTCAGTACTCGTTGTGCTGGGTGCTCAGTGCTCAGCGTGCTGGTTGCTCAGTACTCAGGGTGCTCGGTACTCAGTACTCACGGTGCTCAGTGCTCAGTACTCATCGTGCTCAGTGCTCAGTGGTCAGGGTGCTGGGTGCTCAGTGCTTAGAGTGCTGGGTGCTCAGTACTCAGGGTGCTCGGTGCTCAGTACTCAGGGTGCTGAGTGCTCAGTGCTCAGGGTGCTCAGTGCTCAGTACTCAGCGTGCAGGGTGCTCAGTGGTCAGGGTGCTCGGTGCTCAGTACTCAGGGTGATCAGTGCTCAGGGTGCTGGGTGCTCAGTACTCAGGGTGCAGGGTGCTCAGTGCTCAGTACTCAGCGTGCTCAGTGCTCAGGGTGCTGGGTGCTCAGTGCTCGGGGTGCTGGGTATTCAGTGCTCAGTACACAGGGTGCTGGGTGCTCAGTGCTCGGGGTGCTGGGTGCTCAGTGCTCAGTACTCAGGGAGCTGGGTGCTCAGTGCTCTGGGTGCTGGATGCTCAGTACTCAGGGTGCTGGGTGCTCAGTGCTCAGGGTGCTGGTTGCTCAGTACTCAGGGTGCTGGGTGCTCAGTGCTCAGGGTACTTGGTGCTCAGTACTCAGGGTGCTCATTGCTCAGGGTGCTGGGTGCTCAGTACTCAGGGTGCTGGGTGCTCAGTACTCAGGGTGCTGGGTGCTCAGTAATCAGGGTGCTGGGTGCTCAGTACTCAGGGTGCTGGGTGCTCAGTACTCAGGGTGCTCAGTGCTCAGTACTCAGGGTGCTCAGTGCTCAGTACTCAGGGTGCTCAGGGCTCAGGGTGCTGGGTGCTCACTGCTCGGGTTGCTGGGTGCTCAGTGCTCAGGGTGCTGGGTGCTCAGTGCTCAGGGTGCTCGGTGCTCAGTTCTCAGGGTGCTGGGTGCTCAGTACTCAGGGTGCTGGGTGCTCAGTACTCAGGGTGCTCAGTGCTCAGTACTCAGGGTGCTCAGTGCTCAGTACTCAGGGTGCTCAGTGCTCAGGGTGCTGCGTGCTCAGTGCTCGGGGTGCTGGGTGCTCAGTCCTCAGGATGCTCATTGCTCAGGGTGCTGGGTGCTCAGTACTCAGGGTGCTGGGTGCTCAGTACTCAGGGTGCTCAGTGCTCAGTACTCAGGGTGCTCAGTGCTCAGTACTCAGGGTGCTCAGGGCTCAGGGTGCTGGGTGCTCACTGCTCGGGGTGCTGGGTGCTCAGTGCTCAGGGTGCTGGGTGCTCAGTGCTCAGGGTGCTCGGTGCTCAGTTCTCAGGGTGCTGGGTGCTCAGTACTCAGGGTGCTGGGTGCTCAGTACTCAGGGTGCTCAGTGCTCAGTACTCAGGGTGCTCAGTGCTCAGTACTCAGGGTGCTCAGTGATCAGGGTGCTGGGTGCTCAGTGCTCGGGGTGCTGGGTGCTCAGTCCTCAGTATGCTGGGTGCTCAGTGCTCAGGGTGCTCGGTGCTCAGTGATCAGGGTGCTGGGTGCTCAGTACTCAGGGTGCTGGGTGCTCAGTGCTCAGGGTGCTGGGTGCTCAGTACTCAGGGTGCTGGGTGCTCAGTGCTCAGGGTGCTGGGTGCTCAGTGCTCAGGGTGCTCGGTGCTTAGTACTCAGGGTGCTCGGTGCTCGGGGTGCTGGGTGCTCAGTGCTCAGGGTGCTGGGTGCTCAGTGCTCAGGGTGCTGGGTGCTCAGTGCTCGGGGTGCTGGGTGCTCAGTGCTCGCGGTGCTGGGTGCTCAGTGCTCGGGGTGCTGGGTGCTCAGTAGTCGGGGTGCTCGGTGCTCAGTACTCAGGGTGCTTGGTGCTCAATGCTCAGGGTGCTGGGTGCTCAGTACTCAGGGTGCTGGCTGCTCAGTACTCAGGGTGCTCGGTGCTCAGTACTCAGGGTGCTGCGTGCTCGGTGCTCAGTATGCTAGGTGCTCAGTACTCAGGGTGCTGGCTGCTCAGTAATCAGGGTGCTGGGTGCTCAGTGCTCGGGGTGCTGGGTGCTCAGTACTCAGTGTGCTGGGTGCTCAGTACTCAGGGTGCTCAGTGCTTGGGGTGCTGGTTGCTCAGTACTCAGGGTGCTCAGTGCTTGGTGTGTTGGATGCTCAGTACTCAGGGTGCTGGGTGCTCAGTGCTCAGGGTGCTGGGTGCTCAGTACTCAGGGTGCTGTGTGCTCAGTGCTCGGGGTGCTGGGTGCTCAGTGCTCAGTACTCAGGGTGCTGGGTGCTCAGTGCTCAAGGTGCTGGGTGCTCAGTACTCAGGGTACTGGGTGCTCCGTGCTCGGGGTGCTGGGTGCTCAGTACGCAGGGTGCTGGGTGCTTAGTACTCAGGGTGCTGGGTGCTCAGTGCTCGGGGTGCTGGGTGCTCTGTGCTCGGGGTGCTCGGTGCTCAGTGCTCGGGGTGCTTGGTGCTCAGTAATCAGGGTGCTGGGTGCTCAGTACTCGTTGTGCTGGGTGCTCAGTGCTCAGGGTGCTGGGTGCTCAGTACTCAGGGTGCTCGGTACTCAGTACTCACGGTGCTCAGTGCTCAGTACTCAGGGTGCTCAGTGCTCAGGGTGCTGGGTGCTCAGTGCTTAGAGTTCTGGGTGCTCAGTACTCAGGGTGCTCGGTGCTCAGTACTCAGGGTGCTGGGTGCTCAGTGCTCAGGGTGCTCAGTGCTCAGTACTCAGCGTGCAGGGTGCTCAGTGGTCAGGGTGCTTGGTGCTCAGTACTCAGGGTGCTCAGTGCTCAGGGTGCTGGTTGCTCAGTACTCAGGGTGCAGGGCGCTCAGTGCTCAGTACTCAGGGTGCTCAGTGCTCAGGGTGCTGGGTGCTCAGTGCTCGGGGTGCTGGGTACTCAGTGCTCAGTACACAGGGTGCTGGGTGCTCAGTGCTCGGGGTGCTGGGTGCTCAGTGCTCAGTACTCAGGGAGCTGGGTGCTCAGTGCTCTGGGTGCTGGATGCTCAGTACTCAGGGTGCTGGGTGCTCAGTGCTCAGGGTGCTGGTTGCTCAGTACTCAGGGTGCTGGGTGCTCAGTGCTCAGGGTGCTGGGTGCTCAGTACTCAGGGTGCTCATTGCTCAGGGTGCTGGGTGCTCAGTACTCAGGGTGCTGGGTGCTCAGTACTCAGGGTGCTGGGTGCTCAGTACTCAGGGTGCTGGGTGCTCAGTACTCAGGGTGCTGGGTGCTCAGTACTCAGGGTGCTCAGTGCTCAGTACTCGGGGTGCTCAGGGCTCAGGGTGCTGGGTGCTCACTGCTCGGGTTGCTGGGTGCTCAGTGCTCAGGGTGCTGGGTGCTCAGTGCTCAGGGTGCTCGGTGCTCAGTTCTCAGGGTGCTGGGTGCTCAGTACTCAGGGTGCTGGGTGCTCAGTACTCAGGGTGCTCAGTGATCAGTACTCAGGGTGCTCAGTGCTCAGTACTCAGGGTGCTCAGTGCTCAGTGTGCTCGGTGCTTAGTACTCAGGGTGCTCGGTGCTCGGGGTGCTGGGTGCTCAGTGCTCAGGGTGCTGGGTGCTCAGTGCTCAGGGTGCTGGGTGCTCAGTGCTCGGGGTGCTGGGTGCTCAGTGCTCGGGGTGCTGGTTGCTCAGTGCTCGGGGTGCTGGGTGCTCAGTACTCGGGGTGCTCGGTGCTCAGTACTCAGGGTGCTTGGTGCTCAGTGCTCAGGGTGCTGGGTGCTCAGTACTCAGGGTGCTGGCTGCTCAGTTCTCAGGGTGCTCGGTGCTCAGTACTCAGGGTGCTGCGTGCTCGGTGCTCAGTACGCTGGGTGCTCAGTACTCAGGGTGCTGGCTGCTCAGTAATCAGGGTGCTGGGTGCTCAGTGCTCGGGGTGCTGGGTGCTCAGTTCTCAGTGTGCTGGGTGCTCAGTACTCAGGGTGCTCAGTGCTTGTGGTGCTGGTTGCTCAGTACTCAGGGTGCTCAGTGCTTGGGGTGTTGGGTGCTCAGTACTCAGGGTGCTGGGTGCTCAGTGCTCATGGTGCTGGGTGCTCAGTACTCAGGGTGCTGGGTGCTCAGTGCTCGGGGTGCTGGGTGCTCAGTGCTCAGTACTCAGGGTGCTGGGTGCTCAGTGCTCAGGGTGCTGGGTGCTCAGTGCTCAGGGTGCTGGGTGCTCAGTGCTCAGGGTGCTGGGTACTCAGTGCTCAGGGTGCTGGGTACTCAGTGCTCGGTGTGCTGGGTGCTCAGTACTCAGGGTGCTGGGTGCTCAGTACTCAGGGTGCTCAGTGCTCAGTACTCATGGTGCTCAGTGCTCCGTACAAGGGTGCTCAGTGCTCAGGGTGCTGGGTGCTCAGTGCTCGGGGTGCTGGGTGCTCAGTCCTCAGGGTGCTGAGTGCTCAGTGCTCAGGGTGCTGGGTGCTCAGTGCTCAGGGTCCTGGGTGCTCAGTACTCAGGGTGCTGGGTTCTCAGTGCTCGGGTTGCTGGGTGCTCAGTACTCAGGGTGCTGGGTGCTCAGTGCTCAGGGTGCTGGGTGCTTAGTGCTCAGGGTGCTCGGTGCTTAGTACTCAGGGTGCTCGGTGCTCGCGGTGCTGGGTGCTCAGTGCTCGGGTTGCTGGGTGCTCAGTGCTCGGGGTGCTGGGTGCTCAGTGCTCGGGGTGCTGGGTGCTCAGTGCTCGGGGTGCTGGGTGCTCAGTACTCGGGGTGCTCGGTGCTCAGTGCTCAGGGTACTGGGTGCTCAGTACTCAGGGTGCTGGGTGCTCGGTGCTCAGTACGCTGGGTGCTCAGTACTCAGGGTGCTGGGTGCTCAGTGCTCGGGGTGCTCAGTACTCAGGGTGATGTGTGTTCAGTGCTCAGGGTACTGGGTGCTCAGTTCTCAGGGTGCTCGGTGCTCAGTACTCAGGGTGCTCAGTGCTCAGGGTGCTGGGTGCTCAGTACTCAGGGTGCCTGGTGCTCATTGCTCAGTACTCAGGGTGCTCAGTGATCAGGGTGCTGTGTGCTCGGGGTGCTGGGTTCTCAGTGCTCAGTACACAGGGTGCTGGGTGCTCCGTGCTCGGGGTGATGGGTGCTCAGTGCTCAGTACTCAGGGTGCTGGGTGCTCAGTGCTCGGGGTGCTGGATGCTCAGTACTCAGGGTGCTGGGTGCTCAGTGCTCAGGGTGCTGGTTGCTCAGTACTCAGGGTGCTGGGTGCTCAGTGCTCAGGGTGCTGTGTGCTCAGTACTCAGGGTGCTCATTGCTCAGGGTGCTGGGTGCTCAGTCCTCAGTGTGCTGGGGGCTCAGTACTCAGGGTGCTGGGTGCTCAGTACTCAGGGTGCTCAGTGCTCAGTACTCAGGGTGCTCAGTCCTCAGTACTCAGGGTGCTCAGGGCTCAGGGTGCTGGGTGCTCACTGCTCGGGGTGCTGGGTGCTCAGTGCTCAGGGTGCTGGATGCTCAGTGCTCAGGGTGCTCGGTGCTCAGTGCTCAGGGTGCTGGGTGCTCAGTACTCAGGGTGCGGGGTGCTCAGTACTCAGGGTGCTCAGTGCTCAGTACTCAGGGTGCTCAGTGCTCAGGGTGCTGGGTGCTCAGTGCTCGGGGTGCTGGGTGCTCAGTCCTCAGGGTGCTGGGTGCTCAGTGCTCAGGGTGCTCGGTGCTCTGTGTTCAGGGTGCTGGGTGCTCAGTACTCAGGGTGCTGGGTGCTCAGTGCTCGGGGTGCTGGGTGCTCAGTACTCAAGGTGCTGGGTGCTCAGTGCTCAGGGTGCTGGGTGCTCAGTGCTCAGGGTGCTTGGTGCTTAGTACTCAGGGTGCTCGGTGCTCGGGGTGCTGGGTGCTCAGTGCTCGGGGTGCTGGGTGCTCAGTGCTCGGGGTGCTGGGTGCTCAGTGCTCGGGGTGCTGGGTGCTCAGTGCTCGGGGTGCTGGGTGCTCAGTACTCGGGGTGCTCGGTGCTCAGTACTCAGGGTGCTTGGTGCTCTGTGCTCAGGGTGCTGGGTGCTCAGTACTCAGCGTGCTGGCTGCTCAGTACTCAGAGTGCTCGGTGCTCAGTACTCAGGGTGCTGGGTGCTCGGTGCTCAGTACGCTGGGTGCTCAGTACTCAGGGTGCTGGCTGCTCAGTACTCAGGGTGCTGGGTGCTCAGTGCTCGGGGTGCTGGGTGCTCATTACTCAGGGTGCTGGGTGCTCAGTCCTCAGGGTGCTCAGTGCTTGGGGTGCTGGTTGCTCAGTACTCAGGCTGCTCAGTGCTTGGGGTGTTGGGTGCTCAGTACTCAGGGTGCTGGGTGCTCAGTGCTCAGGGTGCTGGGTGCTCAGTACTCAGGGTGCTGGGTGCTCAGTGCTCGTTGTGCTGGGTACTCAGTGCTCAGTGCTTGGGGTGCTGGGTGCTCAGTGCTTGGGGTGCTGTGTGCTCAGTGCTCGGGGTGCTGGGTGCTCAGTGCTCAGGGTGCTGGGTGCTCTGTGCTCAGAGTGCTGGGTGCTCAGTACTCAGGGTGCTCGGTGCTCAGTACTCAGGGTGCTCAGTGCTCAGTACTCATCGTGCTGTGTGCTCAGTGCTCAGGGTGCTCGGTGCTCAGTACTCAGGGTGCTCAGTGCTCAGTACTCAGCGTGCTGGGTGCTCAGTGCTCAGGGTGCTGGGTGCTCAGTACTCAGGGTGCTGGGTGCTTAGTACTCAGGGTGCTCGGTCCTCAGTGCTCAGGGTGCTGGGTGCTCAGTACTCAGGGTGCTGGGTGCTCAGTGCTCAGGGTGCTGGTTGCTCAGTACTCAGGGTTCTGGGTGCTCAGTGCTCAGGGTGCTGGGTGCTCAGTACTCAGGTTGCTCATTGCTCAGGGTGCTGGGTGCTCAGTACTCAGTGTGCTGGGTGCTCAGTACTCAGGGTGCTGGGTGCTCAGTACTCAGGGTGCTCAGTGCTCAGTACTCAGGGTGCTCAGTCCTCAGTACTCAGGGTGCTCAGGGCTCAGGGTGCTGGGTGCTCACTGCTCGGGGTGCTGGGTGCTCAGTGCTCAGGGTGCTGGATGCTCAGTGCTCAGGGTGCTCGGTGCTCAGTGCTCAGGGTGCTGGGTGCTCAGTACTCAGGGTGCTGGGTGCTCAGTACTCAGGGTGCTCAGTGCTCAGTACTCAGGGTGCTCAGTGCTCAGGGTGCTGGGTGCTCAGTGCTCGGGGTGCTGGGTGCTCAGTCCTCAGGGTGCTTGGTGCTCAGTGCTCAGGGTGCTCGGTGCTCTGTGATCAGGGTGCTGGGTGCTCAGTACTCAGGGTGCTGGGTGCTCAGTGCTCGGGGTGCTGGGTGCTCAGTACTCAAGGTGCTGGGTGCTCAGTGCTCAGGGTGCTGGGTGCTCAGTGCTCAGGGTGCTCGGTGCTTAGTACTCAGGGTGCTCGGTGCTCGGGGTGCTGGGTGCTCAGTGCTCGGGGTGCTGGGTGCTCAGTGCTCGGGGTGCTGGGTGCTCAGTGCTCGGGGTGCTGGGTGCTCAGTGCTCGGGGTGCTGGCTGCTCAGTACTCGGGGTGCTCGGTGCTCAGTACTCAGGGTGCTTGGTGCTCTGTGCTCAGGGTGCTGGGTGCTCAGTACTCAGGGTGCTGGCTGCTCAGTACTCAGAGTGCTCGGTGCTCAGTACTCAGGGTGCTGGGTGCTCGGTGCTCAGTACGCTGGGTGCTCAGTACTCAGGGTGCTGGCTGCTCAGTACTCAGGGTGCTGGGTGCTCAGTGCTCGGGGTGCTGGGTGCTCATTACTCAGGGTGCTGGGTGCTCAGTCCTCAGGGTGCTCAGTGCTTGGGGTGCTGGTTGCTCAGTACTCAGGGTGCACAGTGCTTGGGGTGTTGGGTGCTCAGTACTCAGGGTGCTGGGTGCTCAGTGCTCAGGGTGCTGGGTGCTCAGTACTCAGGGTGCTGGGTGCTCAGTGCTCGTTGTGCTGGGTGCTCAGTGCTCAGTGCTTGGGGTGCTGGGTGCTCAGTGCTTGGGGTGCTGGGTGCTCAGTGCTCGGGGTGCTGGGTGCTCAGTGCTCAGGGTGCTGGGTGCTCCGTGCTCAGAGTGCTGGGTGCTCAGTACTCAGGGTGCTCGGTGCTCAGTACTCAGGGTGCTCAGTGCTCAGTACTCATCGTGCTGTGTGCTCAGTGCTCAGGGTGCTCGGTGCTCAGTACTCAGGGTGCTCAGTGCACAGTACTCAGCGTGCTGGGTGCTCAGTGCTCAGGGTGCTGGGTGCTCAGTACTCAGGGTGCTGGGTGCTTAGTACTCAGGGTGCTCGGTCCTCAGTGCTCAGGGTGCTGGGTGCTCAGTACTCAGGGTGCTGGGTGCTCAGTGCTCAGGCTGCTCAGTGCTCAGTGCTCGGGGTGCTGGGTGCTCAGTACTCAGGGTGCTCAGGGTGCTGGGTGCTCAGTGCTCGGGGTGCTGGGTACTCAGTGCTCAGTACACAGGGTGCTGAGTGCTCAGTGCTCGGGGTGCTGGGTGCTCAGTGCTCAGTACTCAGGGTGCTGGGTGCTCAGTGCTCGGAGTGCTGGATGCTCAGTACTCAGGGTGCTGGGTGCTCAGTGCTCAGGGTGCTGGGTGCTCAGTACTCAGGGTGCTGGGTCCTCTGTGCTCAGGGTGCTGGGTGCTCAGTACTCAGGGTGCTGGGTCCTCTGTGCTCAGGGTGCTGGGTTCTCAGTGCTCGGGGTGCTCAGTACTCAGGGTGCTGTGTGTTCAGTGCTCAGGGTACTGGGTGCTCAGTACTCAGGGTGCTGGGTGCTCAGTACTCATGGTGCTGGGTACTCAGTGCTCAGGGTGCTCATTCTCGGGGTGCTGGGTGCTCAGTACTCAGGGTGCTGGGTGCTCAGTGCTCGCTGTGCTGGGTGCTCAGTGCTCGGGGTGCTCGGTGCTCAGTACTCAGGGTGCTGGGTGCTCAGTACTCAGGGTGCTCAGTGCTCGGGGAGCTCGGTGCTCAGTACTCAGGGTGCTGGGTGCTCAGTGCTCGGGGTGCTCGGTGCTCAGTACTCAGGGTTCTCAGGGCTCAGTGCTCAGGGTGCTGGGTGCTCAGTACTCATAGTGCTCAGTGCTCAGTACTCGAGGTGCTCGGTGCTCAGTACTCAGGGTGCTCAGTGCTCAGTACTCGGGGTGCTGGGTGCTCAGTGCTCAGGGTGCTCAGTGCTCAGTGCTCGGGGTGCTGGGTGCTCAGTTCTCGGGGTGCTTGGTGCTCAGTACTCGGGGTGCTTGGTGCTCAGTGCTCAGGGTGCTGGGTGCTCAGTGCTCGGGGTGCTGGGTGCTCAGTGCTCAGGGTGCTGTGTGCTCAGTGCTCGGGGTGCTCGGTGCTCAGTACTCAGGGTGCTGGGTGCTCAGTACTCAGGGTGCTGGGTGCTCAGTGCTCAGGGTCCTCATTGCTCAGTACTCAGGGTGCTGGGTGCTCAGTACTCAGGGTGCTAAGAGCTCAGGGTGCTCAGTGCTCTGGGTGCTGGATGCTCAGTGCTCAGTGCACAGGGTGCTGGGTGCTCAGTCCTCGGGGTGCTGGGTGCTCAGTTCTCTGGGTGCTCAGTGCTCAGTACTCAGGGTGCTGTGTGCTCAGGACTCAGGGTGCTGGGTGCTCAGTACTCAGGGTGCTGTGTGCTCAGTACTCAGGGTGCTGGGTGCTCAGTCCTCGGGGTGCTGTGTGCTCAGTTCTCTGGGTGCTCAGTGCTCAGTACTCAGGGTGCTCATTGCTCAGTACTCAGGGTGCTCAGTGCTCAGTACTCAGGGTGCTCAGTGCTCAGGGTGCTGGGTGATTAGTGCTCGGGGTGCTGGGTGCTCAGTCCTCAGGGTGCTGGGTGCTCAGTGCTCAGGGTGCTCGGTGCTCTGTGCTCAGGGTGCTGGGTGCTCAGTACTCAGGGTGCTGGGTGCTCAGTGCTCGGGTTGCTGGGTGCTCAGTACTCAGGGTGCTGGTTGCTCAGTACTCGGGTGCTGGGTGCTCAGTGCTCAGGGTGCTGGGTGCTCAGTGCTCGGGGTGCTGGGTGCTCAGTGCTCAGTACTCAGGGTGCTGGGTGCTCACGCTCGGGGTGCTGGGTGCTCAGTGCCCAGTACTCAGTGTGCTGGGTGCTCAGTGCTCAGGGTGCTGGGTGCTCAGTGCTCAGGGTGCTGGGTGCTCAGTGCTCAGGGTGCTGGGTACTCAGTGCTCGGGGTGCTGGGTGCTCAGTGCTCGGGGTGCTGGGTGCTCAGTACTCGGGGTGCTCGCTGCACAGTACTCAGGGTGCTGGGTGCTCAGTGCTCGGGGTGCTCAGTACTCAGGGTGCTGTGTGTTCAGTGCTCAGGGTGCTGGGTGCTCAGTACTCAGAGTGCTCGGTGCTTAGTACTGAGGGTGCTGGGTGCTCAGTACTCGGGGTGCTCGGTGCTCACTGCTCAAGGTGCTGGGTGCTCAGTACTCAGGGTGCTCATTGCTCAGAGTGCTGGGTGCTCAGTACTCTGGGTGCTGGGTGCTCAGTGCTCAGGGTGCTCGGTGCTCAGTACGTTGGGTGCTCAGTACTCAGGGTGCTGGGTGCTCAGTGCTCAGTGTGCTGGGTGCTCACTGCTCAGGGTGCTCGGTGCTCAGTACGTTGGGTGCTCAGTACTCAGGGTGCTGGGTGCTCAGTGCTCGGGGTGCTGGGTGCTCAGTGCTCGGGGTGCTCGGTGCTCAGTACTCAAGGTGCTCAGTGCTCAGTACTCAGGGTGCTGGGTGCTCAGTGCTCAGGGTGCTGGGTGCTCAGTACTCAGGGTGCTGGGTGCTCGGTGCTCAGTACGCTGGGTGCTCAGTACTCAGGGTGCTGGGTGCTCAGTACTCAGGGTGTTCGGTGCTCGGTGCTCAGTACGCTGGGTGCTCAGTACTCAGGGTGCTGGGTGGTCAGTGATCGGGGTGCTGGGTGCTCAGTACTCAGGGTGCTCAGTGCTCGGGGAGCTGTGAGCTCAGTACTCAGGGTGCTGGGTGCTCGGTGCTCAGTACGCTGGGTGCTCAATACTCAGGGTGCTGGGTGCTCAGTACTCAGGGTGTTCGGTGCTCGGTGCTCAGTACGCTGGGTGCTCAGTACTCAGGGTGCTGGGTGGTCAGTGATCGGGGTGCTGGGTGCTCAGTACTAAGGGTGCTCAGTGCTCAGTACGCAGGGTTCTCAGTGCTCAGTGCTCGGGGTGCTGGGTGCTCAGTGCTCGGGGTGCTGGGTGCTCAGTGCTCGGGGTGCCGGGTGCTCAGTGCTCGGGGTGCTGAGTGCTCAGTGCTCAGAGTGCTGGGTGCTCAGTACTCAGGGTGCTCGGTGCTCAGTACTCAGGGTGCTCAGTGCTCAGTACTCAGCGTGCTGGGTGCTCAGTGCTCAGGGTGCTCGGTGCTCAGTACTCAGCTTGCTCAGTGCTCAGTACTCAGCGTGCTGGGTGCTCAGTGCTCAGGGTGCTGGGTGCTCAGTACTCAGGGTGCTGCGTGCTTAGTACTCAGGGTGCTTGGTCCTCAGAGCTCAGGGTGCTGGGTGCTCAGTACTCAGGGTGCAGGGTGCTCTGTGCTCAGTACTCTGGGTGCTGGGTGCTCAGTGCTCGGGGTGCTGGGTGCTCAGTGCTCAGGGTGCTGGGTGCTCAGTACTCAGGGTGCTCAGGGTGCTGGGTGCTCAGTGCTCGGGGTGCTGGGTACTCAGTGCTCAGTACACAGGGTGCTGAGTGCTCAGTGCTCGGGGTGCTGGGTGCTCAGTGCTCAGTACTCAGGGTGCTGGGTGCTCAGTGCTCGGGGTGCTGGATGCTCAGTACTCAGGGTGCTGGGTGCTCAGTGCTCGGGGTGCTGGGTGCTCAGTACTCAGGGTGCTGGGTGCTCAGTGCTCAGGGTGCTGGGTGCTCAGTACTCAGGTTGCTGGGTCCTCAGTGCTCAGAGTGCTGGGTGCTCAGTGCTCGCCGTGCTCAGTACTCAGGGTGCTGTGTCTTCAGTGCTCAGGGTACTGGGTGCTCAGTACTCAGGGTGCTCGGTGCTCAGTACTCATGGTGTTGGGTACTCAGTGCTCAGGGTGCTCATTCTCGGGGTGCTGGGTGCTCAGTACTCAGGGTGCTGGGTGCTCAGTGCGCGGGGTGCTGGGTGCTCAGTGCTCGGGGTGCTCGGTGCTCAGTACTCAGGGTGCTGGGTGCTCAGTACTCAGGGTGCTCAGTGCTCGGGGAGCTCGGTGCTCAGTACTCAGGGTGCTGGGTGCTCAGTGCTCGGGGTGCTCGGTGCTCAGTACGCAGGGTTCTCAATGCTCAGTGCTCAGGGTGCTGGGTGCTCAGTACTCCTAGTGCTCACTGCTCAGTACTCGGGGTGCTGGGTGCTCAGTACTCAGGGTGCTCAGTGCTCAGTACACGGGGTTCTGGGTGCTCAGTGCTCAGGGTGCTCAGTGCTCAGTGCTCGGGGTGCTGGTTGCTCAGTTCTCGGGGTGCTCGGTGCTCAGTACTCGGGGTGCTGGGTGCTCAGTGCTCAGGGTGCTGGGTGCTCACTGCTCGGGGTGCTTGGTGCTCAGTGCTCAGGGTGCTGGGTGCTCAGTGCTCGGGGTGCTCGGTGCTCAGTACTCAGGGTGCTGGGTGCTCAGTACTCAGGGTGCTGGGTGCTCAGTGCTCAGGGTGCTGGGTGCTCAGTACTCAGGGTGCTGGGTGCTCAGTACTCAGGGTGCTAAGAGCTCAGGGTGCTCAGTGCTCGGGGTGCTGGATGCTCAGTGCTCAGTGCACAGGGTGCTGGGTGCTCAGTCCTCGGGGTGCTGGGTGCTCAGTTCTCTGTGTGCTCAGTGCTCAGTACTCAGGGTGCTGTGAGCTCAGTACTCAGGGTGCTGGGTGCTCAGTACTCAGGGAGCTCAGTGCTCGGGGTGCAGGGTGCTCAGTACTCAGGGTGCTGGGTGGTCAGTACTCAGGGTGCTTAATACTCAGGGTGCTGGCTGCTCAGTGCTCGGAGTGCTGGGTGCTCATTCTCGGGGTGCTGGGTGCTCAGTACTCAGGGTGCTGGTTGCTCAGTGCTCGGGTGCTCGGTGCTCAGTACACAGGGTGCTGGGTGCTCAGTGCTCGGGGTGCTGGGTGCTCAGTACTCAGGGTGCTGGGTGCTCAGTGCTCAGTGCTCAGGGTGCTGGTTGCTCAGTGCTCAGAGTGTTGGGTGCTCAGTACTCAGGGTGCTGGGTCCTCAGTGCTCAGTGCTCAGGGTGCTCATTGCTCAGGGTGCTGGGTGCTCAGGGTGCTGGGTGCTCAGTGCTCGGGGTGCTGGGTGCTCAGTGCTCAGTGTGCTGGGTGCTCAGTGCTCAGTGCTCAGGGTGCTGGGTGCTCAGTGCTCAGTACTCAGCGTGCTGGTTGCTCAGTGCTCAGAGTGTTGGGTGCACAGTACTCAGGGTGCTGGGTGCTCAGTGCTCAGTGCTCAGGGTGCTCAGTGCTCAGGGTGCTGGGTGCTCAGGGTGCTGGGTGCTCAGTGCTCGGGGTGCTGGGTGCTCAGTGCTCAGGGTGCTGGGTGCTCAGTGCTCAGTGCTCAGGGTGCTGGGTGCTCAGTGCTCAGTGCTCAGGGTGCTGGGTGTTCAGTACTCAGGGTGCTGGGTGCTCAGTACTCAGGGTGCTCGGTGCTCAGTGCTCAGCGTGCTGGGTGCTCAGTGCTCAGGGTGCTGGGTGCTCAGTACTCAGGGTGCTGGGTGCTCAGTACTCAGGGTGCTCGGTGCTCAGTGCTCAGGGTGCTGGGTGCTCAGTGCTCGGTGTGCTGGGTGTTCAGTACTAAGGGAGCTGGGTGCTCATTACTCAGGGTTCTCGGTGCTCAGTGCTCAGGGTGCTGGGTGCACAGTGCTCAGGGTGCTGGGTGCTCAGTGCTCAGGGTGCTGGGTGCTCAGTGCTCAGGGTGCTGGGTGCTCAGTACTCAGGGTGCTGGGTGCTCATTACTCAGGGTTCTCGGTGCTCAGTGCTCAGGGTGCTGGGTGCACAGTGCTCAGGGTGCTGGGTGCTCAGTACTCGGGGTGCTGAGTGCTCAGTACTCAGGGTGCTGGGTGCTCAGTGCTCAGGGTGCTGGGTGCTCAGTGCTCGGGGTGCTGGGTGCTCAGTACTCGGGGTGCTGGGTGCTCAGTGCTCAGGGTGCTAGGTCTCATTGCTCGGGGTACTGGGTACTCAGTGCTCAGTACACAGGGTGCTGGGTGCTCAGTGCTCGGGGCGCTGGGTGCTCAGTGCTCAGTACTCAGGGTGCTGGGTGCTCAGTGCTCGGGGTGCTGGGTGTTCAGTACTCAGGGTACTCGGTGCTCATTACTCAGGGTGCTGGGTGATCAGTGCTCAGGGTGCGGGGTGCTCAGTACTCAGTGTGCTGGGGGCTCAGTACTCAGGGTGCTGGGTGCTCAGTACTCAGGGTGCTCGGTGCTCAGTACTCAGGGTGCTGGGTGCTCAGTGCTCAGGGTGCTGAGTGCTCAGTACTCAGGGTGCTGGGTGCTCAGTACTCGGGGTGCAGGGTGCTCAGTACTCAGGGAGCTGGGTGCTCAGTACTCATTGTGCTGGGTGCTCAGTACTCGGGTGCTGGGTGCTCAGTGCTCAGGGTGCTGGGTGCTCAGTGCTCGGGGTGCTGGGTGCTCAGTGCTCAGTACTCAGGGTGCTGGGTGCTCAGTGCTCGGGGTGCTGGGTGCTCAGTGCTCAGTACTCAGGGTGCTTGGTGCTCAGTGCTCGGGGTGCTGGGTGCTCAGTGCTCAGGGTGCTGGGTGCTCAGTGCTCAGGGTGCTGGGTGCTCAGTGCTCGGGGTCCTGGGTGCTCAGTACTCAGGGTTCTGGGTGCTCAGTACTCAGGGTGCTGGGTGCTCAGTGCTCGGGGTGCTCGGTGCTCAGTGCTCGGGGTGCTGGGTGCTCAGTGCTCAGGGTGCTCGGTGCTCAGTACGTTGGGTGCTCAGTACTCAGGGTGCTGGGTGCTCAGTGCTCAGTGTGCTGGGTGCTCACTGCTCAGGGTGCTCGGTGCTCAGTACGTTGGGTGCTCAGTACTCAGGGTGCTGGGTGCTCAGTGCTCGGGGTGCTGGGTGCTCAGTGCTCGGGGTGCTCGGTGCTCAGTACTCAAGGTGCTCAGTGCTCAGTACTCAGGGTGCTGGGTGCTCAGTGCTCAGGGTGCTGGGTGCTCAGTACTCAGGGTGCTGGGTGCTCGGTGCTCAGTACGCTGGGTGCTCAGTACTCAGGGTGCTGGGTGCTCAGTACTCAGGGTGTTCGGTGCTCGGTGCTCAGTACGCTGGGTGCTCAGTACTCAGGGTGCTGGGTGGTCAGTGATCGGGGTGCTGGGTGCTCAGTACTCAGGGTGCTCAGTGCTCGGGGAGCTGTGAGCTCAGTACTCAGGGTGCTGGGTGCTCGGTGCTCAGTACGCTGGGTGCTCAATACTCAGGGTGCTGGGTGCTCAGTACTCAGGGTGTTCGGTGCTCGGTGCTCAGTACGCTGGGTGCTCAGTACTCAGGGTGCTGGGTGGTCAGTGATCGGGGTGCTGGGTGCTCAGTACTAAGGGTGCTCAGTGCTCAGTACGCAGGGTGCTCAGTGCTCAGTGCTCGGGGTGCTGGGTGCTCAGTGCTCGGGGTGCTGGGTGCTCAGTGCTCGGGGTGCCGGGTGCTCAGTGCTCGGGGTGCTGAGTGCTCAGTGCTCAGAGTGCTGGGTGCTCAGTACTCAGGGTGCTCGGTGCTCAGTACTCAGGGTGCTCAGTGCTCAGTACTCAGCGTGCTGGGTGCTCAGTGCTCAGGGTGCTCGGTGCTCAGTACTCAGCTTGCTCAGTGCTCAGTACTCAGCGTGCTGGGTGCTCAGTGCTCAGGGTGCTGGGTGCTCAGTACTCAGGGTGCTGCGTGCTTAGTACTCAGGGTGCTTGGTCCTCAGAGCTCAGGGTGCTGGGTGCTCAGTACTCAGGGTGCAGGGTGCTCTGTGCTCAGTACTCTGGGTGCTGGGTGCTCAGTGCTCGGGGTGCTGGGTGCTCAGTGCTCAGGGTGCTGGGTGCTCAGTACTCAGGGTGCTCAGGGTGCTGGGTGCTCAGTGCTCGGGGTGCTGGGTACTCAGTGCTCAGTACACAGGGTGCTGAGTGCTCAGTGCTCGGGGTGCTGGGTGCTCAGTGCTCAGTACTCAGGGTGCTGGGTGCTCAGTGCTCGGGGTGCTGGATGCTCAGTACTCAGGGTGCTGGGTGCTCAGTGCTCGGGGTGCTGGGTGCTCAGTACTCAGGGTGCTGGGTGCTCAGTGCTCAGGGTGCTGGGTGCTCAGTACTCAGGTTGCTGGGTCCTCAGTGCTCAGAGTGCTGGGTGCTCAGTGCTCGCCGTGCTCAGTACTCAGGGTGCTGTGTCTTCAGTGCTCAGGGTACTGGGTGCTCAGTACTCAGGGTGCTCGGTGCTCAGTACTCATGGTGTTGGGTACTCAGTGCTCAGGGTGCTCATTCTCGGGGTGCTGGGTGCTCAGTACTCAGGGTGCTGGGTGCTCAGTGCGCGGGGTGCTGGGTGCTCAGTGCTCGGGGTGCTCGGTGCTCAGTACTCAGGGTGCTGGGTGCTCAGTACTCAGGGTGCTCAGTGCTCGGGGAGCTCGGTGCTCAGTACTCAGGGTGCTGGGTGCTCAGTGCTCGGGGTGCTCGGTGCTCAGTACGCAGGGTTCTCAATGCTCAGTGCTCAGGGTGCTGGGTGCTCAGTACTCCTAGTGCTCACTGCTCAGTACTCGGGGTGCTGGGTGCTCAGTACTCAGGGTGCTCAGTGCTCAGTACACGGGGTTCTGGGTGCTCAGTGCTCAGGGTGCTCAGTGCTCAGTGCTCGGGGTGCTGGTTGCTCAGTTCTCGGGGTGCTCGGTGCTCAGTACTCGGGGTGCTGGGTGCTCAGTGCTCAGGGTGCTGGGTGCTCACTGCTCGGGGTGCTTGGTGCTCAGTGCTCAGGGTGCTGGGTGCTCAGTGCTCGGGGTGCTCGGTGCTCAGTACTCAGGGTGCTGGGTGCTCAGTACTCAGGGTGCTGGGTGCTCAGTGCTCAGGGTGCTGGGTGCTCAGTACTCAGGGTGCTGGGTGCTCAGTACTCAGGGTGCTAAGAGCTCAGGGTGCTCAGTGCTCGGGGTGCTGGATGCTCAGTGCTCAGTGCACAGGGTGCTGGGTGCTCAGTCCTCGGGGTGCTGGGTGCTCAGTTCTCTGTGTGCTCAGTGCTCAGTACTCAGGGTGCTGTGAGCTCAGTACTCAGGGTGCTGGGTGCTCAGTACTCAGGGAGCTCAGTGCTCGGGGTGCAGGGTGCTCAGTACTCAGGGTGCTGGGTGGTCAGTACTCAGGGTGCTTAATACTCAGGGTGCTGGCTGCTCAGTGCTCGGAGTGCTGGGTGCTCATTCTCGGGGTGCTGGGTGCTCAGTACTCAGGGTGCTGGTTGCTCAGTGCTCGGGTGCTCGGTGCTCAGTACACAGGGTGCTGGGTGCTCAGTGCTCGGGGTGCTGGGTGCTCAGTACTCAGGGTGCTGGGTGCTCAGTGCTCAGTGCTCAGGGTGCTGGTTGCTCAGTGCTCAGAGTGTTGGGTGCTCAGTACTCAGGGTGCTGGGTCCTCAGTGCTCAGTGCTCAGGGTGCTCATTGCTCAGGGTGCTGGGTGCTGAGGGTGCTGGGTGCTCAGTGCTCGGGGTGCTGGGTGCTCAGTGCTCAGTGTGCTGGGTGCTCAGTGCTCAGTGCTCAGGGTGCTGGGTGCTCAGTGCTCAGTACTCAGCGTGCTGGTTGCTCAGTGCTCAGAGTGTTGGGTGCACAGTACTCAGGGTGCTGGGTGCTCAGTGCTCAGTGCTCAGGGTGCTCAGTGCTCAGGGTGCTGGGTGCTCAGGGTGCTGGGTGCTCAGTGCTCGGGGTGCTGGGTGCTCAGTGCTCAGGGTGCTGGGTGCTCAGTGCTCAGTGCTCAGGGTGCTGGGTGCTCAGTGCTCAGTGCTCAGGGTGCTGGGTGTTCAGTACTCAGGGTGCTGGGTGCTCAGTACTCAGGGTGCTCGGTGCTCAGTGCTCAGCGTGCTGGGTGCTCAGTGCTCAGGGTGCTGGGTGCTCAGTACTCAGGGTGCTGGGTGCTCAGTACTCAGGGTGCTCGGTGCTCAGTGCTCAGGGTGCTGGGTGCTCAGTGCTCGGTGTGCTGGGTGTTCAGTACTAAGGGAGCTGGGTGCTCATTACTCAGGGTTCTCGGTGCTCAGTGCTCAGGGTGCTGGGTGCACAGTGCTCAGGGTGCTGGGTGCTCAGTGCTCAGGGTGCTGGGTGCTCAGTGCTCAGGGTGCTGGGTGCTCAGTACTCAGGGTGCTGGGTGCTCATTACTCAGGGTTCTCGGTGCTCAGTGCTCAGGGTGCTGGGTGCACAGTGCTCAGGGTGCTGGGTGCTCAGTACTCGGGGTGCTGAGTGCTCAGTACTCAGGGTGCTGGGTGCTCAGTGCTCAGGGTGCTGGGTGCTCAGTGCTCGGGGTGCTGGGTGCTCAGTACTCGGGGTGCTGGGTGCTCAGTGCTCAGGGTGCTAGGTCTCATTGCTCGGGGTACTGGGTACTCAGTGCTCAGTACACAGGGTGCTGGGTGCTCAGTGCTCGGGGCGCTGGGTGCTCAGTGCTCAGTACTCAGGGTGCTGGGTGCTCAGTGCTCGGGGTGCTGGGTGTTCAGTACTCAGGGTACTCGGTGCTCATTACTCAGGGTGCTGGGTGATCAGTGCTCAGGGTGCGGGGTGCTCAGTACTCAGTGTGCTGGGGGCTCAGTACTCAGGGTGCTGGGTGCTCAGTACTCAGGGTGCTCGGTGCTCAGTACTCAGGGTGCTGGGTCCTCAGTGCTCAGGGTGCTGAGTGCTCAGTACTCAGGGTGCTGGGTGCTCAGTACTCGGGGTGCAGGGTGCTCAGTACTCAGGGAGCTGGGTGCTCAGTACTCATTGTGCTGGGTTCTCAGGACTCGGGTGCTGGGTGCTCAGTGCTCAGGGTGCTGGGTGCTCAGTGCTCGGGGTGCTGGGTGCTCAGTGCTCAGTACTCAGGGTGCTGGGTGCTCAGTGCTCGGGGTGCTGGGTGCTCAGTGCTCAGTACTCAGGGTGCTTGGTGCTCAGTGCTCGGGGTGCTGGGTGCTCAGTGCTCAGGGTGCTGGGTGCTCAGTGCTCAGGGTGCTGGGTGCTCAGTGCTCGGGGTCCTGGGTGCTCAGTACTCAGGGTTCTGGGTGCTCAGTACTCAGGGTGCTGGGTGCTCAGTGCTCGGGGTGCTCGGTGCTCAGTGCTCGGGGTGCTGGGTGCTCAGTGCTCGGGGTGATCGGTGCTCAGTACTCAGGGTTCTGGGTGCTCAGTGCTCGGGGTGGTGAGTACTCAGGGTGCTGTGTGTTCAGTGCTCAGGGTGCTGGGTGCTCAGTACTCAGGGTGCTCGGTGCTTAGTACTCAGGGTGCTGGGTGCTCAGTACTCCGGGTGCTGGGTGCTCAGTGCTCGGGGTGCTGGGTACTCAGTCCTCAGTACACAGGGTGCTGGGTGCTCAGTGCTCGGGGTGCTGGGTGCTCAGTGCTCAGTACTCAGGGTGCTGGGTGCTCAGTGCTCGGGGTGCTTGATGATCAGTACTCAGGGTGCTGGGTGCTCAGTGCTCAGGGAGCTGGGTGCTCAGTACTCAGGGTGCTGGGTGCTCAGTACTCAGTATGCTGGGTGCTCAGTGCTCGGGGTGCTCAGTACTCAGGGTGCTGTGTGTTCAGTGCTCAGGGTACTGGGTGCTCAGTACTCAGGGTGCTCAGTGCTTGGGGTGCTGGGTGCGCAGTACTCAGGGTGTTGGGTGCTCAGTACTCAGGGTGCTCAGTGCTTGGGGTGCTGGGTGCTCAGTACTCAGGGTGCTCAGTGCTTGGGGTGTTGGGTGCTCAGTACTCACGGTGCTGGGTGCTCAGTGCTCAGGGTGCTGGGTGCTCAGTACTCAGGGTGCTGGGTGCTCATTACTCAGGGTGCTAGGTGCTCAGTGCTCGGGGTGCTGGGTGCTCAGTGCTCGGGGTGCTGGGTGCTCAGTGCTCAGGGTGCTGGGTGCTCAGTGCTCAGGTTTCTGGGTGCTCAGTGCTCGGGGCGCTGGGTGCTCAGTGCTCGGGGTGCTCGGAGCTCAGTACTCAGGGTGCTGGGTGCTCAGTGCTCGGGGTGCTGGGTGCTGAGTACTCAGGGTGCTGGGTGCTCAGTGCTCGGGGTGCTCGGTGCTCAGTACGTTGGGTGCTCACTACTCAGGGTGCTGGGTGCTCAGTGCTCAGGGTGCTGGGTGCTCAGTGCTCAGGGTGCTGGGTGCTCAGTGCTCAGGGTGCTGGGTGCTCAGTACTCAGGGTGCTGGGTGCGCAGTGCTCGGGGCGCTGGGTGCTCAGTGCTCAGGGTGCTGGGTGCTCAGTGCTCAGGGTGCTGGGTGCTCAGTGCTCGGGGCGCTGGGTGCTCAGTGCTCGGGGTGCTCGGAGCTCAGTACTCAGTGTGCTGGGTGCTCAGTGCTCGGGGTGCTCGGTGCTCAGTACTCAGGGTGCTGGGTGCTCAGTGCTCGGGGTGCTCGGTGCTCAGTACGTTGGGTGCTCACTACTCAGTGTGCTGGGTGCTCAGTGCTCAGGGTGCTGGGTGCTGAGTGCTCAGGGTGCTGGGTGCTCAGTGCTCAGGGTGCTGGGTGCTCAGTACTCAGGGTGCTGGGTGCGCAGTGCTCGGGGTGCTGGGTGCTCAGTGCTCAGGGTGCTGGGTGCTCAGTGCTCAGGGTGCTGGGTGTTCAGTACTCGGGGTGCTGGGTCCTCAGTACTCAGGGTGCTGGGTGCTCAGTACTCAGGGTGCTGGGTGATCAGTACTCGGGTGCTGGGTGCTCAGTGCTCAGAGTGCTCTGGGCTCAGTGCTCGGGGTGCTGGGTGCTCAGTGCTCAGTACTCAGGGTGCTGGGTGCTCAGTGCTCTTGGTGCTGGGTGCACAGTGCTCAGTACTCAGGGTGCTGGGTGCTCAGTGCTCAGGGTGCTGGGTGCTCAGTGCTCAGGGTGCTGGGTGCTCAGTGCTCAGGGTGCTGGGTGCTCAGTGCTCAGGGTGATGGGTACTCAGTGCTCGGGGTGCTGGGTGCTCAGTACTCAGGGTGCTGGGTGCTCAGTACTCAGGGTGCTCAGTGCTCAGTACTCAGGGTGCTCAGTGCTCAGTACTCAGGGTGCTCAGTGCTCAGGGTGCTGGGTGCTCAGTGCTCGGGTTGCTGGGTGCTCAGTACTCAGGGTGCTGGGTGCTCAGTGCTCAGGGTGCTGGGTGCTCAGTGCTCAGGGTGCTCGGTGCTTAGTACTCAGGGTGCTAGGTGCTCAGTACTCAGGGTGCTGGGTGCTCAGTGCTCAGGGTGCTGGGTGCTCAGTGCTCAGGGTGCTGGGTGCTCAGTACTCAGGGTGCTGGGTGCTCAGTTCTCGGGGTGGTGGCTGCTCAGTACTCAGGGAGCTGGGTGCTCAGTACTCAGGGTGCTGTGTGCTCAGTACTCGGGTGCTGGGTGCTCAGTGCTCAGGGTGCTGGGTGCTCAGTGCTTGGGGTGCTGGGTGCTCAGTGCTCAGTACTCAGGGTGCTGGGTGCTCAGTGCTCGGGGTGCTGGGTGCTCAGTGCTCAGTACTCAGGGTGCTGGGTGCTCAGTGCTAAGGGTGCTGGGTGCTCAGTGCTCAGGGTGCTGGGTGCTCAGTGCTCAGGGTGCTGGGTGCTCAGTACTCAGGGTGCTCGGTGCTTAGTACTCAGGGTGCTGGGTGCTCAGTACTCCGGGTGCTGGGTGCTCAGTGCTCAGTACTCAGGGTGCTGGGTGCTCAGTACTCAGGGTGCTGGGTGCTCAGTGCTCGGGGTGCTGGGTGCTCAGTGCTCGGGGTGCTCGGTGCTCAGTACTCAGGGTGCTGGGTGCTCAGTGCTCGGGGTGCTCAGTACTCAGGGTGCTGTGTGTTCAGTGCTCAGGGTGCTGGGTGCTCAGTACTCAGGGTGCTCGGTGCTTAGTACTCAGGGTGCTCGGTGCTCAGTACTCTGGGTGCTGGGTGCTCAGTGCTCGGGGTGCTCGGTGCTCAGTGCTCAAGGTGCTGGGTGCTCAGTACTCAGGGTGATCATTGCTCAGGGTGCTGGGTGCTCAGTACTCAGGGTGCTGGGTGCTCAGTACTCAGGGTGCTCAGTGCTCAGTACTCAGGGTGCTCAGTTCTCAGTACTAAGGGTGCTCAGTGCTCAGGGTGCTGGGTGCTCAGTGTTCGGGGGGCTCGGTGCTCAGTACACAGGGTGCTGGGTGCTCAGTGCTCAGGGTGCTGGGTGCTCAGTACTCAGGGTTTTCGGTGCTCAGTACTCGGGGTGCTCAGTGCTCAGTACTCAGGGTGCTGGGTGCTCAGTGCTCAGGGTGCTGGGTGCTCAGTACTCAGGGTGCTGGGTGCTCGGTGCTCAGTACGCTGGGTGCTCAGTACTCAGGTTGCTGGGTGCTCAGTACTCAGGGTGCTGGGTGCTCAGTACTCAGGGTGCTCGGTGCTCAGTACTCAGGGTACTGGGTGCTCAGTGCTCAGGGTGCTGGGTGCTCAGTACTCAGGGTGCTGGGTGCTCAGTGCTCGGGGTGCTCGGTGCTCAGTACGCTGGGTGCTCAGTACTCAGGGTGCTGGGTGCTCAGTACTCAGGGTGCTGTGTGCTCAGTGCTCAGGGTGCTGTGTGCTCAGTACTCAGGGTGCTGGGTGCTCGGTGCTCAGTACGCTGGGTGCTCAGTACTCAGGGTACTGGGTCCTCAGTACTCAGGGTGCTGGGTGCTCAGTACTCAGGGTGCTAAGAGCTCAGGGTGCTCAGTGCTCGGGGTGCTGGATGCTCAGTGCTCAGTGCACAGGGTGCTGGGTGCTCAGTCCTCGGGGTGCTGGGTGCTCAGTTCTCTGTGTGCTCAGTGCTCAGTACTCAGGGTGCTGTGAGCTCAGTACTCAGGGTGCTGGGTGCTCAGTACTCAGGGAGCTCAGTGCTCGGGGTGCAGGGTGCTCAGTACTCAGGGTGCTGGGTGGTCAGTACTCAGGGTGCTTAATACTCAGGGTGCTGGCTGCTCAGTGCTCGGAGTGCTGGGTGCTCATTCTCGGGGTGCTGGGTGCTCAGTACTCAGGGTGCTGGTTGCTCAGTGCTCGGGTGCTCGGTGCTCAGTACACAGGGTGCTGGGTGCTCAGTGCTCGGGGTGCTGGGTGCTCAGTACTCAGGGTGCTGGGTGCTCAGTGCTCAGTGCTCAGGGTGCTGGTTGCTCAGTGCTCAGAGTGTTGGGTGCTCAGTACTCAGGGTGCTGGGTCCTCAGTGCTCAGTGCTCAGGGTGCTCATTGCTCAGGGTGCTGGGTGCTCAGGGTGCTGGGTGCTCAGTGCTCGGGGTGCTGGGTGCTCAGTGCTCAGTGTGCTGGGTGCTCAGTGCTCAGTGCTCAGGGTGCTGGGTGCTCAGTGCTCAGTACTCAGCGTGCTGGTTGCTCAGTGCTCAGAGTGTTGGGTGCACAGTACTCAGGGTGCTGGGTGCTCAGTGCTCAGTGCTCAGGGTGCTCAGTGCTCAGGGTGCTGGGTGCTCAGGGTGCTGGGTGCTCAGTGCTCGGGGTGCTGGGTGCTCAGTGCTCAGGGTGCTGGGTGCTCAGTGCTCAGTGCTCAGGGTGCTGGGTGCTCAGTGCTCAGTGCTCAGGGTGCTGGGTGTTCAGTACTCAGGGTGCTGGGTGCTCAGTACTCAGGGTGCTCGGTGCTCAGTGCTCAGCGTGCTGGGTGCTCAGTGCTCAGGGTGCTGGGTGCTCAGTACTCAGGGTGCTGGGTGCTCAGTACTCAGGGTGCTCGGTGCTCAGTGCTCAGGGTGCTGGGTGCTCAGTGCTCGGTGTGCTGGGTGTTCAGTACTAAGGGAGCTGGGTGCTCATTACTCAGGGTTCTCGGTGCTCAGTGCTCAGGGTGCTGGGTGCACAGTGCTCAGGGTGCTGGGTGCTCAGTGCTCAGGGTGCTGGGTGCTCAGTGCTCAGGGTGCTGGGTGCTCAGTACTCAGGGTGCTGGGTGCTCATTACTCAGGGTTCTCGGTGCTCAGTGCTCAGGGTGCTGGGTGCACAGTGCTCAGGGTGCTGGGTGCTCAGTACTCGGGGTGCTGAGTGCTCAGTACTCAGGGTGCTGGGTGCTCAGTGCTCAGGGTGCTGGGTGCTCAGTGCTCGGGGTGCTGGGTGCTCAGTACTCGGGGTGCTGGGTGCTCAGTGCTCAGGGTGCTAGGTCTCATTGCTCGGGGTACTGGGTACTCAGTGCTCAGTACACAGGGTGCTGGGTGCTCAGTGCTCGGGGCGCTGGGTGCTCAGTGCTCAGTACTCAGGGTGCTGGGTGCTCAGTGCTCGGGGTGCTGGGTGTTCAGTACTCAGGGTACTCGGTGCTCATTACTCAGGGTGCTGGGTGATCAGTGCTCAGGGTGCGGGGTGCTCAGTACTCAGTGTGCTGGGGGCTCAGTACTCAGGGTGCTGGGTGCTCAGTACTCAGGGTGCTCGGTGCTCAGTACTCAGGGTGCTGGGTCCTCAGTGCTCAGGGTGCTGAGTGCTCAGTACTCAGGGTGCTGGGTGCTCAGTACTCGGGGTGCAGGGTGCTCAGTACTCAGGGAGCTGGGTGCTCAGTACTCATTGTGCTGGGTGCTCAGTACTCGGGTGCTGGGTGCTCAGTGCTCAGGGTGCTGGGTGCTCAGTGCTCGGGGTGCTGGGTGCTCAGTGCTCAGTACTCAGGGTGCTGGGTGCTCAGTGCTCGGGGTGCTGGGTGCTCAGTGCTCAGTACTCAGGGTGCTTGGTGCTCAGTGCTCGGGGTGCTGGGTGCTCAGTGCTCAGGGTGCTGGGTGCTCAGTGCTCAGGGTGCTGGGTGCTCAGTGCTCGGGGTCCTGGGTGCTCAGTACTCAGGGTTCTGGGTGCTCAGTACTCAGGGTGCTGGGTGCTCAGTGCTCGGGGTGCTCGGTGCTCAGTGCTCGGGGTGCTGGGTGCTCAGTGCTCGGGGTGATCGGTGCTCAGTACTCAGGGTTCTGGGTGCTCAGTGCTCGGGGTGGTGAGTACTCAGGGTGCTGTGTGTTCAGTGCTCAGGGTGCTGGGTGCTCAGTACTCAGGGTGCTCGGTGCTTAGTACTCAGGGTGCTGGGTGCTCAGTACTCCGGGTGCTGGGTGCTCAGTGCTCGGGGTGCTGGGTACTCAGTCCTCAGTACACAGGGTGCTGGGTGCTCAGTGCTCGGGGTGCTGGGTGCTCAGTGCTCGGGGTGCTTGATGATCAGTACTCAGGGTGCTGGGTGCTCAGTGCTCAGGGAGCTGGGTGCTCAGTACTCAGGGTGCTGGGTGCTCAGTACTCAGTATGCTGGGTGCTCAGTACTCGGGGTGCTGAGTGCTCAGTACTCAGGGTGCTGGGTGCTCAGTGCTCAGGGTGCTGGGTGCTCAGTGCTCGGGGTGCTGGGTGCTCAGTACTCGGGGTGCTGGGTGCTCAGTGCTCAGGGTGCTAGGTCTCATTGCTCGGGGTACTGGGTACTCAGTGCTCAGTACACAGGGTGCTGGGTGCTCAGTGCTCAGGGTGCTGGGTGCTCAGTGCTCGGGGTGCTTGATGATCAGTACTCAGGGTGCTGGGTGCTCAGTGCTCAGGGAGCTGGGTGCTCAGTACTCAGGGTGCTGGGTGCTCAGTACTCAGTATGCTGGGTGCTCAGTGCTCGGGGTGCTCAGTACTCAGGGTGCTGTGTGTTCAGTGCTCAGGGTACTGGGTGCTCAGTACTCAGGGTGCTCAGTGCTTGGGGTGCTGGGTGCGCAGTACTCAGGGTGTTGGGTGCTCAGTACTCAGGGTGCTCAGTGCTTGGGGTGCTGGGTGCTCAGTACTCAGGGTGCTCAGTGCTTGGGGTGTTGGGTGCTCAGTACTCACGGTGCTGGGTGCTCAGTGCTCAGGGTGCTGGGTGCTCAGTACTCAGGGTGCTGGGTGCTCATTACTCAGGGTGCTAGGTGCTCAGTGCTCGGGGTGCTGGGTGCTCAGTGCTCGGGGTGCTGGGTGCTCAGTGCTCAGGGTGCTGGGTGCTCAGTGCTCAGGTTTCTGGGTGCTCAGTGCTCGGGGCGCTGGGTGCTCAGTGCTCGGGGTGCTCGGAGCTCAGTACTCAGGGTGCTGGGTGCTCAGTGCTCGGGGTGCTGGGTGCTGAGTACTCAGGGTGCTGGGTGCTCAGTGCTCGGGGTGCTCGGTGCTCAGTACGTTGGGTGCTCACTACTCAGGGTGCTGGGTGCTCAGTGCTCAGGGTGCTGGGTGCTCAGTGCTCAGGGTGCTAGGTGCTCAGTGCTCAGGGTGCTGGGTGCTCAGTACTCAGGGTGCTGGGTGCGCAGTGCTCGGGGCGCTGGGTGCTCAGTGCTCAGGGTGCTGGGTGCTCAGTGCTCAGGGTGCTGGGTGCTCAGTGCTCGGGGCGCTGGGTGCTCAGTGCTCGGGGTGCTCGGAGCTCAGTACTCAGTGTGCTGGGTGCTCAGTGCTCGGGGTGCTCGGTGCTCAGTACTCAGGGTGCTGGGTGCTCAGTGCTCGGGGTGCTCGGTGCTCAGTACGTTGGGTGCTCACTACTCAGTGTGCTGGGTGCTCAGTGCTCAGGGTGCTGGGTGCTGAGTGCTCAGGGTGCTGGGTGCTCAGTGCTCAGGGTGCTGGGTGCTCAGTACTCAGGGTGCTGGGTGCGCAGTGCTCGGGGTGCTGGGTGCTCAGTGCTCAGGGTGCTGGGTGCTCAGTGCTCAGGGTGCTGGGTGTTCAGTACTCGGGGTGCTGGGTCCTCAGTACTCAGGGTGCTGGGTGCTCAGTACTCAGGGTGCTGGGTGATCAGTACTCGGGTGCTGGGTGCTCAGTGCTCAGAGTGCTCTGGGCTCAGTGCTCGGGGTGCTGGGTGCTCAGTGCTCAGTACTCAGGGTGCTGGGTGCTCAGTGCTCTTGGTGCTGGGTGCACAGTGCTCAGTACTCAGGGTGCTGGGTGCTCAGTGCTCAGGGTGCTGGGTGCTCAGTGCTCAGGGTGCTGGGTGCTCAGTGCTCAGGGTGCTGGGTGCTCAGTGCTCAGGGTGATGGGTACTCAGTGCTCGGGGTGCTGGGTGCTCAGTACTCAGGGTGCTGGGTGCTCAGTACTCAGGGTGCTCAGTGCTCAGTACTCAGGGTGCTCAGTGCTCAGTACTCAGGGTGCTCAGTGCTCAGGGTGCTGGGTGCTCAGTGCTCGGGGTGCTGGGTGCTCAGTACTCAGGGTGCTGGGTGCTCAGTGCTCAGGGTGCTGGGTGCTCAGTGCTCAGGGTGCTCGGTGCTTAGTACTCAGGGTGCTAGGTGCTCAGTACTCAGGGTGCTGGGTGCTCAGTGCTCAGGGTGCTGGGTGCTCAGAGCTCAGGGTGCTGGGTGCTCAGTACTCAGGGTGCTGGGTGCTCAGTTCTCGGGGTGGTGGCTGCTCAGTACTCAGGGAGCTGGGTGCTCAGTACTCAGGGTGCTGTGTGCTCAGTACTCGGGTGCTGGGTGCTCAGTGCTCAGGGTGCTGGGTGCTCAGTGCTTGGGGTGCTGGGTGCTCAGTGCTCAGTACTCAGGGTGCTGGGTGCTCAGTGCTCGGGGTGCTGGGTGCTCAGTGCTCAGTACTCAGGGTGCTGGGTGCTCAGTGCTAAGGGTGCTGGGTGCTCAGTGCTCAGGGTGCTGGGTGCTCAGTGCTCAGGGTGCTGGGTGCTCAGTACTCAGGGTGCTCGGTGCTTAGTACTCAGGGTGCTGGGTGCTCAGTACTCCGGGTGCTGGGTGCTCAGTGCTCAGTACTCAGGGTGCTGGGTGCTCAGTACTCAGGGTGCTGGGTGCTCAGTGCTCGGGGTGCTGGGTGCTCAGTGCTCGGGGTGCTCGGTGCTCAGTACTCAGGGTGCTGGGTGCTCAGTGCTCGGGGTGCTCAGTACTCAGGGTGCTGTGTGTTCAGTGCTCAGGGTGCTGGGTGCTCAGTACTCAGGGTGCTCGGTGCTTAGTACTCAGGGTGCTGGGTGCTCAGTACTCTGGGTGCTGGGTGCTCAGTGCTCGGGGTGCTCGGTGCTCAGTGCTCAAGGTGCTGGGTGCTCAGTACTCAGGGTGATCATTGCTCAGGGTGCTGGGTGCTCAGTACTCAGGGTGCTGGGTGCTCAGTACTCAGGGTGCTCAGTGCTCAGTACTCAGGGTGCTCAGTTCTCAATACTAAGGGTGCTCAGTGCTCAGGGTGCTGGGTGCTCAGTGTTCGGGGGGCTCGGTGCTCAGTACACAGGGTGCTGGGTGCTCAGTGCTCAGGGTGCTGGGTGCTCAGTACTCAGGGTTTTCGGTGCTCAGTACTCGGGGTGCTCAGTGCTCAGTACTCAGGGTGCTGGGTGCTCAGTGCTCAGGGTGCTGGGTGCTCAGTACTCAGGGTGCTGGGTGCTCGGTGCTCAGTACGCTGGGTGCTCAGTACTCAGGTTGCTGGGTGCTCAGTACTCAGGGTGCTGGGTGCTCAGTACTCAGGGTGCTCGGTGCTCAGTACTCAGGGTACTGGGTGCTCAGTGCTCAGGGTGCTGGGTGCTCAGTACTCAGGGTGCTGGGTGCTCAGTGCTCGGGGTGCTCGGTGCTCAGTACGCTGGGTGCTCAGTACTCAGGGTGCTGGGTGCTCAGTACTCAGGGTGCTGTGTGCTCAGTGCTCAGGGTGCTGGGTGCTCAGTACTCAGGGTGCTGGGTGCTCGGTGCTCAGTACGCTGGGTGCTCAGTACTCAGGGTACTGGGTCCTCAGTACTCAGGGTGCTGGGTGCTCAGTACTCAGGGTGCTGGGTGCTTAGTACTCAGGGTGCTGGGTGCTTAGTACTCAGGGTGCTGGGTGCTCAGTGCTCAGGGTGCTCGGTGCTCAGTGCTCGGGGTGCTGGGTGCTCAGTACTCAGGGTGCTCAGTGCTCAGTGCTCTGGGTGCTGGGTGCTCAGTGCTCGGGGTGCTGGGTGCTCGGTGCTCAGTACGCTGGGTGCTCAGTACTCAGGTTGCTGGGTGCTCAGTACTCAGGGTGCTGGGTGCTCAGTACTCAGGGTGCTCGGTGCTCAGTACTCAGGGTACTGGGTGCTCAGTGCTCAGGGTGCTGGGTGCTCAGTACTCAGGGTGCTTGGTGCTCAGTGCTCGGGGTGCTCGCTGCTCAGTACGCTGGGTGCTCAGTACTCAGGGTCCTGGGTGCTCAGTACTCAGGGTGCTGTGTGCTCTGTGCTCAGGGTGCTGGGTGCTCAGTACTCAGGGTGCTGGGTGCTCGGTGCTCAGTACGCTGGGTGCTCAGTACTCAGGGTACTGGGTGCTCAGTACTCAGGGTGCTGGGTGCTCAGTACTCAGGGTGCTGGGTGCTTAGTACTCAGGGTGCTGGGTGCTTAGTACTCAGGGTGCTGGGTGCTCAGTGCTCAGGGTGCTCGGTGCTCAGTGCTCGGGGTGCTGGGTGCTCAGTACTCAGGGTGCTGGGTGCTCATTGCTCAGGGTGCTGGGTGCTCAGTACTCAGGGTGCTCAGTGCTCAGGATGTTGGGTGCTCAGTGCTCGGGGTGCTGGGTACTCAGTGCTCAGTACACAGTGTGCTGGGTGCTCAGTGCTCGGGGTGCTGGGTGCTCATTGCTCAGGGTGCTGGGTGCTCAGTACTCAGGGTGCTCAGTGCTCAGGATGTTGGGTGCTCAGTGCTCGGGGTGCTGGGTACTCAGTGCTCAGTACACAGTGTGCTGGGTGCTCAGTGCTCAGTACTCAGGGTGCTGGGTGCTCAGTGCTCGGGGTGCTTGATGCTCAGTACTCAGGGTGCTGGGTGCTCAGTGCTCAGGGTGCTGGGTGCTCAGTACTCAGGGTGCTGGGTGCTCAGTACTCAGTATGCTGGGTGCTCAGTGCTCGGGGTGCTCAGTACTCAGGGTGCTGTGTGTTCAGTGCTCAGGGTACTGGGTGCTCAGTACTCAGGGTGCTCAGTGCTTGGGGTGCTGGGTGCGCAGTACTCAGGGTGTTGGGTGCTCAGTACTCAGGGTGCTCAGTGCTTGGGGTCCTGGGTGCTCAGTACTCAGGGTGCTCAGTGCTTGGGGTGTTGGGTGCTCAGTACTCAGGGTGCTGGGTGCTCAGTGCTCAGGGTGCTGGGTGCTCAGTACTCAGGGTGCTGGGTGCTCATTACTCAGGGTGCTAGGTGCTCAGTGCTCGGGGTGCTGGGTGCTCAGTGCTCGGGGTGCTGGGTGCTCAGTGCTCAGGGTGCTGGGTGCTCAGTGCTCAGGTTTCTGGGTGCTCAGTGCTCGGGGCGCTGGGTGCTCAGTGCTCGGGGTGCTCGGAGCTCAGTACTCAGGGTGCTGGGTGCTCAGTGCTCGGGGTGCTGGGTGCTGAGTACTCAGGGTGCTGGGTACTCAGTGCTCGGGGTGCTCGGTGCTCAGTACGTTGGGTGCTCACTACTCAGGGTGCTGGGTGCTCAGTGCTCAGGTTGCTGGGTGCTCAGTGCTCAGGGTGCTGGGTGCTCAGTGCTCAGGGTGCTGGGTGCTCAGTACTCAGGGTGCTGGGTGCGCAGTGCTCGGGGTGCTGGGTGCTCAGTGCTCAGGGTGCTGGGTGCTCAGTGCTCAGGGTGCTGGGTGCTCAGTGCTCGGGGCGCTGGGTGCTCAGTGCTCGGGGTGCTCGGAGCTCAGTACTCAGTGTGCTGGGTGCTCAGTGCTCAGGGTGCTCGGTGCTCAGTACTCAGGGTGCTGGGTGCTCAGTGCTCGGGGTGCTCGGTGCTCAGTACGTTGGGTGCTCACTACTCAGGGTGCTGGGTGCTCAGTGCTCAGGGTGCTGGGTGCTGAGTGCTCAGGGTGCTGGGTGCTCAGTGCTCAGGGTGCTGGGTGCTCAGTACTCAGGGTGCTGGGTGCGCAGTGCTCGGGGTGCTGGGTGCTCAGTGCTCAGGGTGCTGGGTGCTCAGTGCTCAGGGTGCTGGGTGCTCAGTACTCGGGGTGCTGGGTGCTCAGTACTCAGGGTGCTGGGTGCTCATTACTCAGGGTGCTGGGTGATCAGTACTCAGGTGCTGGGTGCTCAGTGCTCAGAGTGCTGGGTGCTCAGTGCTCTTGGTGCTGGGTGCACAGTGCTCAGTACTCAGGGTGCTGGGTGCTCAGTGCTCAGGGTGCTGGGTGCTCAGTGCTCAGGGTGCTGGGTGCTCAGTGCTCAGGGTGCTGGGTGGTCAGTGCTCAGGGTGCTGGGTACTCAGTGCTCGGGGTGCTGGGTGCTCAGTACTCAGGGTGCTGGGTGCTCAGTACTCAGGGTGCTCAGTGCTCAGTACTCAGGGTGCTCAGTGTTCAGTACTCAGGGTGCTCAGTGCTCAGGGTGCTGGGTGCTCAGTGCTCGGGGTGCTGGGTGCTCAGTCCTCAGGGTGCTGGGTGCTCAGTGCTCAGGGTGCTCGGTGCTCAGTGCTCAGGGTGCTGGGTGCTCAGTACTCAGGGTGCTGGGTGCTCAGTGCTCGGGGTGCTGGGTGCTCAGTACTCAGGGTGCTGGGTGCTCAGTGCTCAGGGTGCTGGGTGCTCAGTACTCAGGGTGCTGGGTGCTCAGTTCTCGGGGTGCTGGGTGCTCAGTACAAAGGTAGCTGGGTGCTCAGTACTCAGGGTGCTGGGTGCTCAGTACTCGGGTGCTGGGTGCTCAGTGCTCAGGGTGCTGGGTGCTCAGTACTCGGGGTGCTGGGTGCTCAGTACTCAGGGTGCTGGGTGCTCAGTGCTCAGGGTGCTGGGTGCTCAGTACTCAGGGTGCTGGGTGCTCAGTTCTCGGGGTGCTGGGTGCTCAGTACAAAGGTAGCTGGGTGCTCAGTACTCAGGGTGCTGGGTGCTCAGTACTCGGGTGCTGGGTGCTCAGTGCTCAGGGTGCTGGGTGCTCAGTACTCGGGTGCTGGGTGCTCACTACTCAGGGTGCTGGGTTCTCAGTGCTCAGGGTGTTGGGTGCTCAGTGCTCAGGGCGCTGGGTGCTCAGTGCTCAGGGTGCTGGGTGCTCAGTACTCAGGGTGCTGGGTGCGCAGTGCTCGGGGTGCTGGGTGCTCAGTGCTCGGGGTGCTGGGTGCTCAGTGCTCAGGGTGCTGGGTGCTCAGTACTCGGGGTGCTGGGTGCTCAGTACTCAGGGTGCTGGGTGCTCAGTACTCAGGGTGCTGGGTGATCAGTACTCAGGGTGCTCAGTGCTCAATACACAGGGTGCTGGGTGCTCAGTGCTCGGGGTGCTGAGTGCTCAGTGCTCAGTACTCAGGGTGCTGGGTGCTCAGTGCTCAGGGTGCTGGGTGCTCAGTACTCAGCGTGCTGGGTGCTCAGTACTCAGGGTGCTGGATGCTCAGTGCTCAGGGTGCTGGGTGCTCAGTGCTCAGGGTGCTGGGTGCTCAGTGCTCGGGGAGCTCGGTGCTCAGTACTCAGGGTGCTGGGTGCTCAGTACTCAGTGCTCGGGGTCCTGGGGGCTCCGTGCTCGGGGTGCTGGGTGCTCAGTACTCAGCGTGCTGGGTGCTCATTCTCGGGGTGCTGGGTCCTCAGTGCTCGGGGTGCTGGGTGCTCAGTACTCAGGGTGCTGGAGGCTCAGTACTCAGGGTGCTGGGTGCTCAGTACTCAGGGTGCTCGGTTCTCAGTACTCAGGTTGCTGGGTGCTCATTCACGGGGTGCTGGGTGCTCAGTGCTCTGGGTGCTGGGTGCTCAGTACTCAGGGTGCTGGGGGCTCAGTACTCAGGGTGCTGGGTGCTCAGTACTCAGGGTGATCTGTTTTCAGGACTCAGGGTGCTGGGTGCTCAGTGCTCGGGGTGCTGGGTGCTCAGTACACGGGGTGCTCAGTACTCAGGGTGCTGGGTGCTCAGTACTCAGGGTGCTGGGTGCTCAGTGCTCGGGGTGCTCGGTGCTCAGTACTCGGGGTGCTGGGTGCTCAGTACTCAGGGTGCTGGGTGCTCAGTGCTCACTGTGCTGGGTGCTCAGTGCTCGGGGTGCTGGGTGCTCAGTGCTGAGGGTGCTGGCTGCTCAGTGCTCAGGGTGCTGGGTGCTCAGTACTCAGGGTGCTAGGTGCTCAGTACTCAGGGTGCTCAGTGCTCAGTACTCAGCGTGCTGGGTGCTCAGTACTCAGGGTGCTCGGTTCTCAGTACTCAGGGTGCTGGGTGCTCATTCTCGGGGTGCTGGGTGCTCAGTGCTCGGGGTGCTGGGTGCTCAGTGCTCAGTACTCAGGGTGGTGGGTGCTCAGTGCTCAGGGTGCTGGGTGCTAAGTACTCAGCGTGCTGGGTGCTCAGTACTCAGTGCTCAGGATGCTGGGTGCTCAGTGCTCGGGCTGCTGTTTGCTCAGTGCACAGGGTGCTGGGTGCTCAGTACTCAGGGTGCTGGGTTCTCAGTACTCAGGGTGCTGGGTGCACAGTGCTAGGGGTGCTGGGTGCTCAGTGCTCGGGGTTTGGGTGCTCAGTACTCAGCGTGCTGGGTGCTCAGTACTCAGGGTGCTGGGTGCTCAGTGCTCAGGGTGCTGGGTGCTCAGTGCTCTGGGTGCTGGGTGCTCAGTGCTCAGGGTGCTGGGTGCTCAGTAGTCAGCGTGGTGGGTGCTCAGTGATCGGAGTGATGGGTGCTGAGTGCTCAGGGTGCTGGGTGCTCAGTGCTCGGGGTGCTCAGTGCTCAGTGCTCAGGGTCCTGGGTGCTCAGTACTCAGGGTGCTGGGTGCTTAGTACTCAGGGTGCTCAGTGCTCAGTACACAGGGTGCTGGGTGCTCAGTGCTCGGGGTGCTGGGTGCTCAGTGCTCGGTGTGCTCGGTGCTCAGTACTCAGGGTGCTGGGTGCTCAGTGCTCGGGGTGCTCAGTACTCAGGGTGCTGTGTGTTCAGTGCTCAGGGTGCTGGTTACTCAGTACTCAGGGTGCTCGGTGCTTAGTACTCAGGGTGCTGGGTGCTCAGTACTCCGGGTGCTGGGTGCTCAGTGCTCGGGGTGCTTTGTGCTCAGTGCTCAAGGTGCTGGGTGCTCAGAACTCAGGGTGATCATTGCTCAGGGTGCTGGGTGCTCAGTTCTCAGGGTGCTGGGTGCCCAGTACTCAGGGTGCTCAGTGCTCAGTACTCAGGGTGCTCAGTGCTCAGTACTAAGGGTGCTCAGTGATCAGGCTGCTGGGTGCTCAGTACTCGGGGTGCTCGGTGCTCAGTCCTCAGGGTGCTGGGTGCTCAGTACTCAGGGAGCTGGGTGCTCAGTACTCAGGGTGCTGGGTGCTCAGTACTCGGGTGCTGGGTGCTCAGTGCTCAGGGTGCTGGGTGCTCAGTGCTTGGGGTGCTGGGTGCTCAGTGCTCAGTACTCAGGGTGCTGGGGGCTCAGTGCTCGGGGTGCTGGGTGCTCAGTGCTCAGTACTCAGGGTGCTGGGTGCTCAGTGCTCAGGGTGCTGGGTGCTCAGTGCTCAGGGTGCTGGGTGCTCAGTGCTCAGGGTGCTGGGTGCTCAGTACTCAGGGTGCTCGGTGCTTAGTACTCAGGGTGCTGGGTGCTCAGTACTCAGGGTGCTCGGTTCTCAGTACTCAGGGTTTTGGGTGCTCATTCTCGTCGTGCTGGGTGCTCAGTGCTCGGGGTGCTGGGTGCTCAGTACTCAGGGTGCTGTGGGTTCAGTACTCAGGGTGCTGGGTGCTCAGTACTCAGGGTGATCTGTTCTCAGTACTCAGGGTGCTGGGTGCTCAGGGCTCGGGGTGCTGGGTGCTCAGTACTCGGGGTGCTCAGTACTCAGGGTACTGGGTGCTCAGTGCTCAGGGTGCTCGGTGCTCAGTGCTCGGGGTGCTGGGTGCTCAGTACTCAGGGTGCTCAGTGCTCAGTGCTCTGGGTGCTGGGTGCTCAGTGCTCGGGTTGCTGGGTGCTCATTGCTCAGGGTGCTGGGTGCTCAGTACTCAGGGTGCTCAGTGCTCAGGATGCTGGGTGCTCAGTGCTCGGGGTGCTATGTACTCAGTGCTCAGTACACAGTGTGCTGGGTGCTCAGTGCTCGGGGTGCTGGGTGCTCAGTGCTCAGTACTCAGGGTGCTGGGTGCACAGTGCTCGGGGTGCTTGATGCTCAGTACTCAGGGTGCTGGGTGCTCAGTGCTCAGGGTGCTGGGTGCTCAGTACTCAGGGTGCTGGGTGCTCAGTACTCAGTATGCTGGGTGCTCAGTGCTCGGGGTGCTCAGTACTCAGGGTGCTGTGTGTTCAGTACTCAGGGTACTGGGTGCTCAGTACTCAGGGTGCTCAGTGCTTGGGGTGCTGGGTGCGCAGTACTCAGGGAGTTGGGTGCTCAGTACTCAGGGTGCTCAGTGCTTGGGGTGCTGGGTGCTCAGTACTCAGGGTGCTCAGTGCTTGGGGTGTTGGGTGCTCAGTACTCAGGGTGCTGTGTGCTCAGTGCTCAGGGTGCTGGGTGCTCAGTACTCAGGGTGCTGGGTGCTCATTACTCAGGGTGCTAGGTGCTCAGTGCTCGGGGTGCTGGGTGCTCAGGGCTCGGGGTGCTGGGTGCTCAGTGCTCAGGGTGCTGGGTGCTCAGTGCTCAGGTTTCTGGGTGCTCAGTGCTCGGGGCGCTGGGTGCTCAGTGCTCGGGGTGCTCGGAGCTCAGTACTCAGGGTGCTGGGTGCTCAGTGCTCGGGGTGCTGGGTGCTGAGTACTCAGGGTGCTGGGTGCTCAGTGCTCGGGGTGCTCGGTGCTCAGTACGCTGGGTGCTCAGTACTCAGGGTGCTGGGTGCTCAGTACTCAGGGTGCTGTGTGCTCAGTACTCAGGGTGCTGGGTGCTCAGTGCTCGGGGTGCTGGGTGCTCAGTACTCAGGGTGCTGGGTGCTCAGTGCTCAGGGTGCTGGGTGCTCAGTACTCAGGGTGCTGGGTGCTCAGTTCTCGGGGTGCTGGGTGCTCAGTACAAAGGTAGCTGGGTGCTCAGTACTCAGGGTGCTGGGTGCTCAGTACTCGGGTGCTGGGTGCTCAGTGCTCAGGGTGCTGGGTGCTCAGTGCTTGGGGTGCTGGGTGCTCAGTGCTCAGTACTCAGGGTGCTGGGGGCTCAGTGCTCGGGGTGCTGGGTGCTCAGTGCTCAGTACTCAGGGTGCTGGGTGCTCAGTGCTCAGGGTGCTGGGTGCTCAGTGCTCAGGGTGCTGGGTGCTCAGTGCTCAGGGTGCTGGGTGCTCAGTACTCAGGGTGCTCGGTGCTTAGTACTCAGGGTGCTGGGTGCTCAGTACTCCGGGTGCTGGGTGCTCAGTGCTCAGTACTCAGGGTGCTGGGTGCTCAGTACTCAGGGTGCTGGGTGCTCAGTGCTCGGGGTGCTGGGTGCTCAGTGCTCGGGGTGCTCGGTGCTCAGTACTCAGGGTGCTGGGTGCTCAGTGCTCGTGGTGCTCAGTACTCAGGGTGCTGTGTGTTCAGTGCTCAGGGTGCTGGGTGCTCAGTACTCAGGGTGCTCGGTGCTTAGTACTCAGGGTGCTGGGTGCTCAGTACTCCGGGTGCTGGGTGCTCAGTGCTCGGGGTGCTCGGTGCTCAGTTCTCAAGGTGCTGGGTGCTCAGTACTCAGGGTGATCATTGCTCAGGGTGCTGGGTGCTCAGTACGCAGGGTGCTGGGTGCTCAGTACGCTGGGTGCTCTTTACTGAGGGTGCTGGGTGCTCAGTACTCAGGGTGCTGTGTGCTCAGTACTCAGGGTGCTGGGTGCTCAGTACTCAGGGTGCTGGGTGCTCAGTGCTCAGGGTGCTGGGTGCTCAGTACTCAGGGTGCTGGGTGCTCAGTGCTCGGGGTGCTCGGTGCTCAGTACGCTGGGTGCTCAGTACTCAGGGTGCTCGGTGCTCAGTACGCTGGGTGCTCAGTACTCAGGGTGCTGGGTGCTCAGTACTCAGGGTGCTGGGTGCTCAGTACTCAGGGTGCTGGGTGCTTAGTACTCAGGGTGCTGGCTGCTCAGTGCTCAGGGTGCTCGGTGCTCAGTTCTCGGGGTGCTGGGTGCTCAGTACTCAGGGTGCTCAGTGCTCAGTGCTCTGGGTGCTGGGTGCTCTGTGCTCGGGGTGCTGGGTGCTCATTGCTCAGGGTGCTGGGTGCTCAGTACTCGGGGTGCTGGGTGCTCAGTACTCAGGGTGCTGGGTGCTCAGTACTCAGGGTGCTGGGTGATCAGTACTCAGGGTGCTCAGTGCTCAATACACAGGGTGCTGGGTGCTCAGTGCTCGGGGTGCTGAGTGCTCAGTGCTCAGTACTCAGGGTGCTGGGTGCTCAGTGCTCAGGGTGCTGGGTGCTCAGTACTCAGCGTGCTGGGTGCTCAGTACTCAGGGTGCTGGATGCTCAGTGCTCAGGGTGCTGGGTGCTCAGTGCTCAGGGTGCTGGGTGCTCAGTGCTCGGGGAGCTCGGTGCTCAGTACTCAGGGTGCTGGGTGCTCAGTACTCAGTGCTCGGGGTCCTGGGGGCTCCGTGCTCGGGGTGCTGGGTGCTCAGTACTCAGCGTGCTGGGTGCTCATTCTCGGGGTGCTGGGTCCTCAGTGCTCGGGGTGCTGGGTGCTCAGTACTCAGGGTGCTGGAGGCTCAGTACTCAGGGTGCTGGGTGCTCAGTACTCAGGGTGCTCGGTTCTCAGTACTCAGGTTGCTGGGTGCTCATTCACGGGGTGCTGGGTGCTCAGTGCTCTGGGTGCTGGGTGCTCAGTACTCAGGGTGCTGGGGGCTCAGTACTCAGGGTGCTGGGTGCTCAGTACTCAGGGTGATCTGTTTTCAGGACTCAGGGTGCTGGGTGCTCAGTGCTCGGGGTGCTGGGTGCTCAGTACACGGGGTGCTCAGTACTCAGGGTGCTGGGTGCTCAGTACTCAGGGTGCTGGGTGCTCAGTGCTCGGGGTGCTCGGTGCTCAGTACTCGGGGTGCTGGGTGCTCAGTACTCAGGGTGCTGGGTGCTCAGTGCTCACTGTGCTGGGTGCTCAGTGCTCGGGGTGCTGGGTGCTCAGTGCTGAGGGTGCTGGCTGCTCAGTGCTCAGGGTGCTGGGTGCTCAGTACTCAGGGTGCTAGGTGCTCAGTACTCAGGGTGCTCAGTGCTCAGTACTCAGCGTGCTGGGTGCTCAGTACTCAGGGTGCTCGGTTCTCAGTACTCAGGGTGCTGGGTGCTCATTCTCGGGGTGCTGGGTGCTCAGTGCTCGGGGTGCTGGGTGCTCAGTGCTCAGTACTCAGGGTGGTGGGTGCTAAGTGCTCAGGGTGCTGGGTGCTAAGTACTCAGCGTGCTGGGTGCTCAGTACTCAGTGCTCAGGATGCTGGGTGCTCAGTGCTCGGGCTGCTGTTTGCTCAGTGCACAGGGTGCTGGGTGCTCAGTACTCAGGGTGCTGGGTTCTCAGTACTCAGGGTGCTGGGTGCACAGTGCTAGGGGTGCTGGGTGCTCAGTGCTCGGGGTTTGGGTGCTCAGTACTCAGCGTGCTGGGTGCTCAGTACTCAGGGTGCTGGGTGCTCAGTGCTCAGGGTGCTGGGTGCTCAGTGCTCTGGGTGCTGGGTGCTCAGTGCTCAGGGTGCTGGGTGCTCAGTAGTCAGCGTGGTGGGTGCTCAGTGATCGGAGTGATGGGTGCTGAGTGCTCAGGGTGCTGGGTGCTCAGTGCTCGGGGTGCTCAGTGCTCAGTGCTCAGGGTCCTGGGTGCTCAGTACTCAGGGTGCTGGGTGCTTAGTACTCAGGGTGCTCAGTGCTCAGTACACAGGGTGCTGGGTGCTCAGTGCTCGGGGTGCTGGGTGCTCAGTGCTCGGTGTGCTCGGTGCTCAGTACTCAGGGTGCTGGGTGCTCAGTGCTCGGGGTGCTCAGTACTCAGGGTGCTGTGTGTTCAGTGCTCAGGGTGCTGGTTACTCAGTACTCAGGGTGCTCGGTGCTTAGTACTCAGGGTGCTGGGTGCTCAGTACTCCGGGTGCTGGGTGCTCAGTGCTCGGGGTGCTTTGTGCTCAGTGCTCAAGGTGCTGGGTGCTCAGAACTCAGGGTGATCATTGCTCAGGGTGCTGGGTGCTCAGTTCTCAGGGTGCTGGGTGCCCAGTACTCAGGGTGCTCAGTGCTCAGTACTCAGGGTGCTCAGTGCTCAGTACTAAGGGTGCTCAGTGATCAGGCTGCTGGGTGCTCAGTACTCGGGGTGCTCGGTGCTCAGTCCTCAGGGTGCTGGGTGCTCAGTACTCAGGGAGCTGGGTGCTCAGTACTCAGGGTGCTGGGTGCTCAGTACTCGGGTGCTGGGTGCTCAGTGCTCAGGGTGCTGGGTGCTCAGTGCTTGGGGTGCTGGGTGCTCAGTGCTCAGTACTCAGGGTGCTGGGGGCTCAGTGCTCGGGGTGCTGGGTGCTCAGTGCTCAGTACTCAGGGTGCTGGGTGCTCAGTGCTCAGGGTGCTGGGTGCTCAGTGCTCAGGGTGCTGGGTGCTCAGTGCTCAGGGTGCTGGGTGCTCAGTACTCAGGGTGCTCGGTGCTTAGTACTCAGGGTGCTGGGTGCTCAGTACTCAGGGTGCTCGGTTCTCAGTACTCAGGGTTTTGGGTGCTCATTCTCGTCGTGCTGGGTGCTCAGTGCTCGGGGTGCTGGGTGCTCAGTACTCAGGGTGCTGTGGGTTCAGTACTCAGGGTGCTGGGTGCTCAGTACTCAGGGTGATCTGTTCTCAGTACTCAGGGTGCTGGGTGCTCAGGGCTCGGGGTGCTGGGTGCTCAGTACTCGGGGTGCTCAGTACTCAGGGTACTGGGTGCTCAGTGCTCAGGGTGCTCGGTGCTCAGTGCTCGGGGTGCTGGGTGCTCAGTACTCAGGGTGCTCAGTGCTCAGTGCTCTGGGTGCTGGGTGCTCAGTGCTCGGGTTGCTGGGTGCTCATTGCTCAGGGTGCTGGGTGCTCAGTACTCAGGGTGCTCAGTGCTCAGGATGCTGGGTGCTCAGTGCTCGGGGTGCTATGTACTCAGTGCTCAGTACACAGTGTGCTGGGTGCTCAGTGCTCGGGGTGCTGGGTGCTCAGTGCTCAGTACTCAGGGTGCTGGGTGCACAGTGCTCGGGGTGCTTGATGCTCAGTACTCAGGGTGCTGGGTGCTCAGTGCTCAGGGTGCTGGGTGCTCAGTACTCAGGGTGCTGGGTGCTCAGTACTCAGTATGCTGGGTGCTCAGTGCTCGGGGTGCTCAGTACTCAGGGTGCTGTGTGTTCAGTACTCAGGGTACTGGGTGCTCAGTACTCAGGGTGCTCAGTGCTTGGGGTGCTGGGTGCGCAGTACTCAGGGAGTTGGGTGCTCAGTACTCAGGGTGCTCAGTGCTTGGGGTGCTGGGTGCTCAGTACTCAGGGTGCTCAGTGCTTGGGGTGTTGGGTGCTCAGTACTCAGGGTGCTGTGTGCTCAGTGCTCAGGGTGCTGGGTGCTCAGTACTCAGGGTGCTGGGTGCTCATTACTCAGGGTGCTAGGTGCTCAGTGCTCGGGGTGCTGGGTGCTCAGGGCTCGGGGTGCTGGGTGCTCAGTGCTCAGGGTGCTGGGTGCTCAGTGCTCAGGTTTCTGGGTGCTCAGTGCTCGGGGCGCTGGGTGCTCAGTGCTCGGGGTGCTCGGAGCTCAGTACTCAGGGTGCTGGGTGCTCAGTGCTCGGGGTGCTGGGTGCTGAGTACTCAGGGTGCTGGGTGCTCAGTGCTCGGGGTGCTCGGTGCTCAGTACGCTGGGTGCTCAGTACTCAGGGTGCTGGGTGCTCAGTACTCAGGGTGCTGTGTGCTCAGTACTCAGGGTGCTGGGTGCTCAGTACTCAGGGTGCTGGGTGCTTAGTACTCAGGGTGCTGGCTGCTCAGTGCTCAGGGTGCTCGGTGCTCAGTGCTCGGGGTGCTGGGTGCTCAGTACTCAGGGTGCTCAGTGCTCAGTGCTCTGGGTGCTGGGTGCTCTGTGCTCGGGGTGCTGGGTGCTCATTTCTCAGGGTGCTGGGTGCTCAGTACTCAGGGTGCTCAGTGCTCAGTGCTCGGGGTGCTGGGTGCTCAGTGCTCGGGGTGCTGGGTGCTCAGTTCTCAGGGTGCTTGGTGCTCAGTGCTCAGGGTGCTGGGTGCTCAGTGCTCGGCGCGCTGGGTACTCAGTGCTCGGGGTGCTCGGAGCTCAGTACTCAGTGTGCTGGGTGCTCAGTGCTCGGGGTGCTCGGTGCTCAGTACTCAGGGTGCTGGGTGCTCAGTGCTCGGGGTGCTCGGTGCTCAGTACGTTGTGTGCTCACTACTCAGGGTGCTGGGTGCTCAGTGCTCAGGGTGCTGGGTGCTGAGTGCTCAGGGTGCTGGGTGCTCAGTGCTCAGGGTGCTGGGTGCTCAGTACTCAGGGTGCTGGGTGCGCAGTGCTCGGGGTGCTGGGTGCTGAGTGCTCAGGGTGCTGGGTGCTCAGTGCTCAGGGTGCTGGGTGCTCAGTACTCGGGGTGCTGGGTGCTCAGTACTCAGGGTGCTGGGTGCTCAGTACTCAGGGTGCTGGGTGATCAGTACTCGGGTGCTGGGTGCTCAGTGCTCAGAGTGCTCCCTGCTCAGTGCTCGGGGTGCTGGGTGCTCAGTGCTCAGTACTCAGGGTGCTGGGTGCTCAGTGCTCTTGGTGCTGGGTGCACAGTGCTCAGTACTCAGGGTGCTGGGTGCTCAGTGCTCAGGGTGCTGGGTGCTCAGTGCTCAGTGCTCAGGGTGATGGGTACTCAGTGCTCGGGGTGCTGGGTGCTCAGTACTCAGGGTGCTGGGTGCTCAGTACTCAGGGTGCTCAGTGCTCAGTACTCAGGGTGCTCAGTGCTCAGTACTCAGGGTGCTCAGTGCTCAGGGTGCTGGGTGCTCAGTGCTCGGGGTGCTGGGTGCTCAGTCCTCAGGGTGCTGGGTGCTCAGTGCTCAGGGTGCTGGGTGCTCAGTGCTCGGGGTGCTGGGTGCTCAGTACTCAGGGTGCTGGGTGCTCAGTGCTCAGTGTGCTGGGTGCTCAGTGCTCAGGGTGCTCGTTGCTTAGTACTCAGGGTGCTGGGTGCTCAGTACTCAGGGTGCTGGGTGCTCAGTGCTCAGGGTGCTGGGTGCTCAGTGCTCAGGGTGCTGGGTGCTCAGTACTCAGGGTGCTGGGTGCTCAGTTCTCGGGGTGCTGGGTGCTCAGTACTCAGGGAGCTGGGTGCTCAGTACTCAGGGTGCTGGGTGCTCAGTACTCGGGTGCTGGGTGCTCAGTGCTCAGGGTGCTGGGTGCTCAGTGCTTGGGGTGCTGGGTGCTCAGTGCTCAGTACTCAGGGTGGTGGGGGCTCAGTGCTCGAGGTGCTGGGTGCTCAGTGCTCAGTACTCAGGGTGCTGGGTGCTCAGTGCTCAGGGTGCTGGGTGCTCAGTGCTCAGGGTGCTGGGTGCTCAGTACTCAGGGTGCTCGGTGCTTAGTACTCAGGGTGCTGGGTGCTCAGTACTCCGGGTGCTGGGTGCTCAGTGCTCAGTACTCAGGGTTCTGGGTGCTCAGTACTCAGGGTGCTGGGTGCTCAGTGCTCGGGGTGCTCGGTGCTCAGTACTCAGGGTGCTGGGTGCTCAGTGCTCGGGGTGCTCAGTACTCAGGGTGCTGTGTGTTCAGTGCTCAGGGTGCTGGGTGCTCAGTACTCAGGGTGCTCGGTGCTTAGTACTCAGGGTGCTGGGTGCTCAGTACTCCGGGTGCTGGGTGCTCAGTGCTCGGGGTGCTCGGTGCTCAGTGCTCAAGGTGCTGGGTGCTCAGTACTCAGGGTGATCATTGCTCAGGGTGCTGGGTGCTCAGTACTCAGGGTGCTGGGTGCTCAGTACTCAGGGTACTCAGTGCTCAGTACTCAGGGTGCTCAGTGCTCAGTACTAAGGGTGCTCAGTGCTCAGGGTGCTGGGTGCTCAGTGTTCGGGGGGCTCGGTGCTCAGTACTCAGGGTGCTGGGTGCTCAGTGCTCATGGTGCTGGGTGCTCAGTGCTCAGGGTGCTGGTTGCTCAGTGCTCAGGGTGCTGGGCGCTCAGTACTCAGGGTTTTCGGTGCTCAGTACTCGGGGTGCTCAGTGCTCAGTACTCAGGGTGCTGGGTGCCCAGTGCTCAGGGTGCTGGGTGCTCAGTACTCAGGGTGCTGGGTGCTCGGTGCTCAGTACGCTGGGTGCTCAGTACTCAGGTTGCTGGGTGCTCAGTACTCAGGGTGCTGGGTGCTCAGTACTCAGGGTGCTCGGTGCTCAGTACTCAGGGTGCTGGGTGCTCAGTGCTCAGGGTGCTGGGTGCTCAGTGCTCGGGGTGCTCGGTGCTCAGTACGCTGGGTGCTCAGTACTCAGGGTGCTGGGTGCTCAGTACGGTGGGTGCTCAGTACTCAGGGTGCTGTGTGCTCAGTACTCAGGGTGCTGTGTGCTCAGTACTCAGGGTGCTGGGTGCTCAGTACGCTGGGTGCTCAGTACTGAGGGTGCTGGGTGCTCAGTACTCAGGGTGCTGTGTGCTCAGTACTCAGGGTGCTGGGTGCTCAGTACTCAGGGTGCTGGGTGCTCAGTGCTCAGGGTGCTGGGTGCTCAGTACTCAGGGTGCTGGGTGCTCAGTGCTCGGGGTGCTCGGTGCTCAGTACGCTGGGTGCTCAGTACTCAGGGTGCTCGGTGCTCAGTACGCTGGGTGCTCAGTACTCAGGGTGCTGGGTGCTCAGTACTCAGGGTGCTGTGTGCTCAGTACTCAGGGTGCTGGGTGCTCAGTACTCTGGGTGCTGGGTGCTTAGTACTCAGGGTGCTGGCTGCTCAGTGCTCAGGGTGCTCAGTGCTCAGTGCTCGGGGTGCTGGGTGCTCAGTACTCAGGGTGCTCAGTGCTCAGTGCTCTGGGTGCTGGGTGCTCTGTGCTCGGGGTGCTGGGTGCTCATTGCTCAGGGTGCTGGGTGCTCAGTACTCAGGGTGCTCAGTGCTCAATGCTCGGGGTGCTGGGTGCTCAGTGCTCGGGGTGCTGGTTGCTCAGTTCTCAGGGTGCTGTGTGCTCAGTGCTCAGGGTTCTGGGTGCTCAGTGCTCGGGGCGCTGGGTACTCAGTGCTCGGGGTGCTCGGAGCTCAGTACTCAGTGTGCTGGGTGCTCAGTGCTCGGGGTGCTCGGTGCTCAGTACTCAGGGTGCTGGGTGCTCAGTGCTCGGGGTGCTCGGTGCTCAGTACGTTGTGTGCCCACTACTCAGGGTGCTGGGTGCTCAGTGCTCAGGGTGCTGGGTGCTGAGTGCTCAGGGTGCTGGGTGCTCAGTGCTCAGGGTGCTGGGTGCTCAGTACTCAGGGTGCTGGGTGCGCAGTGCTCGGGGTGCTGGGTGCTGAGTGCTCAGGGTGATGGGGGCTCAGTGCTCAGGGTGCTGGGTGCTCAGTACTCGGTGTGCTGGGTGCTCAGTACGCAGGGTGCTGGGTGCTCAGTACTCAGGGTGCTGGGTGATCAGTACTCGGGTGCTGGGTGCTCAGTGCTCAGAGTGCTGGGTGCTCAGTGCTCGGGGTGCTGGGTGCTCAGTGCTCAGTACTCAGGGTGCTGGGTGCTCAGTGCTCTTGGTGCTGGGTGCACAGTGCTCAGTACTCAGGGTGCTGGGTGCTCAGTGCTCAGGGTGCTGGGTGCTCAGTGCTCTGGGTGATGGGTTCTCAGTGCTCAGGGTACTGGGTGCTCAGTGCTCAGGGTGCTGGGTACTCAGTGCTCGGGGTGCTGGGTGCTCAGTACTCAGGGTGCTGGGTGCTCAGTACTCAGGGTGCTCAGTGCTCAGTACTCAGGGTGCTCAGTGCTCAGTACTCAGGGTGCTCAGTGCTCAGGGTGCTGGGTGCTCAGTGCTCGGGGTGCTGGGTGCTCAGTCCTCAGGGTGCTGGGTGCTGAGTGCTCAGGGTGCTCGGTGCTCAGTGCTCAGGGTGCTGGGTGCTCAGTACTCAAGGTGCTGGGTGCGCAGTGCTCGGGGTGCTGGGTGCTCAGTGCTCAGGGTGCTGGGTGCTCAGTGCTCAGGGTGCTGGTTGCTCAGTACTCGGGGTGCTAGGTGCTCAGTACTCAGGGTGCTGCGTGCTCAGTACTCAGGGTGCTGGGTGATCAGTACTCGGGTGCTGGGTGCTCAATGCTCGGGGTGCTGGGTGCTCAGTGCTCAGTACTCAGGGTGCTGGGTGCTCAGTGCTCGGGGTGCTGGGTGCACAGTGCTCAGTACTCAGGGTGCTGGGTGCTCAGTGCTCAGGGTGCTGGGTACTCAGTGCTCGGGGTGCTGGGTGCTCAGTACTCAGGGTGCTGGGTGCTCAGTACTCAGGGTGCTCAGTGCTCAGTACTCAGGGTGCTCAGTGCTCAGTAATCAGGGTGCTCAGTGCTCAGGGTGCTGGCTGCTCAGTGCTCGGGGTGCTGGGTGCTCAGTCCTAAGGGTGCTGGGTGCTCAGTGCTCAGGGTGCTCGGTGCTCAGTGCTCAGGTTGCTGGGTGCTCAGTACTCAGGGTGCTGGGTGCTCGGTGCTCAGTACGCTGGGTGCTCAGTACTCAGGGTGCTGGGTGCTCAGTACTCGGGGTGCTCGGTGCTCAGTACTCACGGTGCTGGGTGCTCAGTGCTCGGGGTGCTGGGTGCTCAGTACTCAGGGTGCTGGGTGCTCAGTGCTCGGGGTGCTCGGAGCTCAGTACGCTGGGTGCTCAGTACTCAGGGTGCTGGGTGCTCAGAACTCAGGGTGCTGGGTGCTTAGTACTCAGGGTGCTGCGTGCTCAGTGCTCGGGGTGCTGGGTGCTCAGTGCTCAGTACTCAGGGTGCTGGGTGCTCAGTGCTCAGGGTGCTGGGTGCTCAGTGCTCAGGGTGCTGGGTGCTCAGTGCTCAGGGTGCTCGGTGCTCAGTACGTTGTGTGCTCAGTACTCAGGGTGCTGGGTGCTCAGCGCTCAGGGTGCTGTGTGTTCAGTGCTCAGGGTGCTCGTTGCTCAGTACGTTGGGTGCTCAGTACTCAGGGTGCTGGGTGCTCAGTGCTCAGGGTGCTGGGTGCTCAGTGCTCAGGGTGCTGGGTGCTCAGTGCTCGGGGTGCTGGGTGCTCAGTGCTCAGGGTGCTGTGTGTTCAGTGCTAAGGGTGCTCGGTGCTCAGTACGTTGGGTGCTCAGTACTCAGGGTGCTGGGTGCTCAGTGCTCAGGGTGCTGGGTGGTCAGTGCTCGGGGTGCTGGGTGCTCAGTGCTCGGGGTGCTGGGTGCTCAGTACTCGGTGTGCTCAGTGCTCAGTACTCAGGGTGCTGGGTGCTCAGTGCTCAGGGTGCTGGGTGCTCAGTACTCAGGGTGCTGGGTGCTCGGTGCTCAGTACTCTGGGTGCTCAGTACTCAGGGTGCTGGGTGCTCAGTGCTCAGTACTCAGGGTGCTGGGTGCTCAGTGCTCGGGGTGCTAGGTGCTCAGTACTCAGGTTGCTGGGTGCTCAGTGCTCGGGGTGCTCGGTGCTCAGTACTCTGGGTGCTCAGTACTCAGGGTGCTGGGTGCTCAGTGCTCAGGGTGCTCGTTGCTTAGTACTCAGGATGCTGGGTGCTCAGTACTCAGGGTGCTGGGTGCTCAGTGCTCAGGGTGCTGGGTGCTCAGTGCTCAGGGTGCTGGCTGCTCAGTGCTCAGGGTGCTCGGTGCTCAGTGCTCGGGGTGCTGGGTGCTCAGTACTCAGGGTGCTCAGTGCTCAGTGCTCTGGGTGCTGGGTGCTCTGTGCTCGGGGTGCTGGGTGCTCATTGCTCAGGGTGCTGGGTGCTCAGTACTCAGGGTGCTCAGTGCTCAGTGCTCGGGGTGCTGGGTGCTCAGTGCTCGGGGTGCTCGCTGCTCAGTACTCTGGGTGCTCAGTACTCAGGGTGCTGGGTGCTCAGTGCTCAGGGTGCTCGTTGCTTAGTACTCAGGATGCTGGGTGCTCAGTACTCAGGGTGCTCGGTGCTCAGTACTCAGGGTGCTGGGTGCTCAGTGCTCGGGGTGCTCGGTGCTCAGTACGTTGTGTGCTCACTACTCAGGGTGCTGGGTGCTCAGTGCTCAGGGTGCTGGGTGCTGAGTGCTCAGGGTGCTGGGTGCTCAGTGCTCAGGGTGCTGGGTGCTCAGTACTCAGGGTGCTGGGTGCGCAGTGCTCGGGGTGCAGGGTGCTGAGTGCTCAGGGTGCTGGGTGCTCAGTGCTCAGGGTGCTGGGTGCTCAGTACTCGGGGTGCTGGGTGCTCAGTACTCAGGGTGCTGGGTGCTCAGTACTCAGGGTGCTGGGTGATCAGTACTCGGGTGCTGGGTGCTCAGTGCTCAGAGTGCTGGGTGCTCAGTGCTCGGGGTGCTGGGTGCTCAGTGCTCAGTACTCAGGGTGCTGGGTGCTCAGTGATCTTGGTGCTGGGTGCACAGTGCTCAGTACTCAGGGTGCTGGGTGCTCAGTGCTCAGGGTGCTGGGTGCTCAGTGCTCAGGGTGCTGTGTTCTCAGTGTTCAGGGTACTGGGTGCTCAGTGCTCAGGGTGCTGGGTACTCAGTGCTCGGGGTGCTGGGTGCTCAGTACTCAGGGTGCTGGATGCTCAGTACTCAGTGTGCTCAGTGCTCAGTACTCAGGGTGCTCAGTGCTCAGTACTCAGGGTGCTCAGTGCTCAGGGTGCTGGGTGCTCAGTGCTCGGGGTGCTGGGTGCTCAGTCCTCAGGGTGCTGGGTGCTGAGTGCTCAGGGTGCTCGGTGCTCAGTGCTCAGGGTGCTGGGTGCTCAGTACTCAGGGTGCTGGGTGCGCAGTGCTCGGGGTGCTGGGTGCTCAGTGCTCAGGGTGCTGGGTGCTCAGTGCTCAGGGTGCTGGTTGCTCAGTACTCGGGGTGCTGGGTGCTCAGTACTCAGGGTGCTGGGTGCTCAGTACTCAGGGTGCTGGGTGATCAGTACTCGGGTGCTGGGTGCTCAATGCTCGGGGTGCTGGGTGCTCAGTGCTCAGTACTCAGGGTGCTGGGTGCTCAGTGCTCGGGGTGCTGGGTGCACAGTGCTCAGTACTCAGGGTGCTGGGTGCTCAGTGCTCAGGGTGCTGGGTACTCAGTGCTCGGTGTGCTGGGTGCTCAGTACTCAGGGTGCTGGGTGCTCAGTACTCAGGGTGCTCAGTGCTCAGTACTCAGGGTGCTCAGTGCTCAGTACTCAGGGTGCTCAGTGCTCAGGGTGCTGGGTGCTCAGTGCTCGGGGTGCTGGGTGCTCAGTCCTAAGGGTGCTGGGTGCTCAGTGCTCAGGGTGCTCGGTGCTCAGTGCTCAGGGTGCTGGGTGCTCAGTACTCAGGGTGCTGGGTGCTCAGTGCTCGGGGTGCTGGGTGCTCAGTACTCAGGGTGCTGGGTGCTCAGTGCTCAGGGTGCTGGGTGCTCAGTGCTCAGGGTGCTCGGTGCTTAGTACTCGGGGTGCTGGGTGCTCAGTACTCAGGGTTCTGGGTGCTCAGTGCTCAGGGTGCTGGGTGCTCAGTGCTCAGGGTGCTGGGTGCCCAGTACTCAGGGTGCTGGGTGCTCAGTACTCAGGGTGCTGGGTTCTCAGTTCTCAGGGTGCTGGGTGCTCAGTGCTCGGGGTGCTGGGTGCTCAGTGCTCGGTGTGCTCGGTGCTCAGTACTCAGGGTGCTGGGTGCTCAGTGCTCGGGGTGCTCAGTACTCAGGGTGCTGTGTGTTCAGTGCTCAGGGTGCTGGGTACTCAGTACTCAGGGTGCTCGGTGCTTAGTACTCAGGGTGCTGGGTGCTCAGTACTCCGGGTTCTGGGTGCTCAGTGCTCGGGGTGCTCTGTGCTCAGTGCTCAAGGTGCTGGGTGCTCAGAACTCAGGGTGATCATTGCTCAGGGTGCTGGGTGCTCAGTTCTCAGGGTGCTGGGTGCCCAGTACTCAGGGTGCTCAGTGCTCAGTACTCAGGGTGCTCAGTGCTCAGTACTAAGGGTGCTCAGTGATCAGGCTGCTGGGTGCTCAGTACTCGGGGTGCTCGGTGCTCAGTCCTCAGGGTGCTGGGTGCTCAGTACTCAGGGAGCTGGGTGCTCAGTACTCAGGGTGCTGGGTGCTCAGTACTCGGGTGCTGGGTGCTCAGTGCTCAGGGTGCTGGGTGCTCAGTGCTTGGGGTGCTGGGTGCTCAGTGCTCAGTACTCAGGGTGCTGGGGGCTCAGTGCTCGGGGTGCTGGGTGCTCAGTGCTCAGTACTCAGGGTGCTGGGTGCTCAGAGCTCAGGGTGCTGGGTGCTCAGTGCTCAGGGTGCTGGGTGCTCAGTGCTCAGGGTGCTGGGTGCTCAGTGCTCAGGGTGCTCGGTGCTCAGTGCTCAGGGTGCTGGGTGCTCAGTACTCAGGGTGCTGGGTGCTCAGTGCTCGGGGTGCTGGGTGCTCAGTACTCAGGGTGCTGGGTGCTCAGTGTTCAGGGTGCTGGGTGCTCAGTGCTCAGGGTGCTCGGTGCTTAGTACCCGGGGTGCTGGGTGCTCAGTACTCAGGGTTCTGGGTGCTCAGTGCTCAGGGTGCTGGGTGCTCAGTGCTCAGGGTGCTGGGTGCTCAGTACTCAGGGTGCTGGGTGCTCAGTACTCAGGGTGCTGGGTGCTCAGTTCTCAGGGTGCTGGGTGCTCAGTGCTCGGGGTGCTGGGTGCTCAGTGCTCGGGGTGCTCGGTGCTCAGTACTCAGGGTGCTGGGTGCTCAGTGCTCGGGGTGCTCAGAACTCAGGGTGCTGTGTGTTCAGTGCTCAGGGTGCTGGGTAATCAGTACTCAGGGTGCTCGGTGCTTAGTACTCAGGGTGCTGGATGCTCAGTACTCCGGGTGCTGGGTGCTCAGTGCTCGGTGTGCTCTGTGCTCAGTGCTCAAGGTGCTGGGTGCTCAGAACTCAGGGTGATCATTGCTCAGGGTGCTGGGTGCTCAGTTCTCAGGGTGCTGGATGCCCAGTACTCAGGGTGCTCAGTGCTCAGTACTCAGGGTGCTCAGTGCTCAGTACTAAGGGTGCTCAGTGATCAGGCTGCTGGGTGCTCAGTACTCGGGGTGCTCGGTGCTCAGTCCTCAGGGTGCTGGGTGCTCAGTACTCAGGGAGCTGGGTGCTCAGTACTCAGGGTGCTGGGTGCTCAGTACTCGGGTGCTGGGTGCTCAGTGCTCAGGGTGCTGGGTGCTCAGTGCTTGGGGTGCTGGGTGCTCAGTGCTCAGTACTCAGGGTGCTGGGGTCTCAGTGCTCGGGGTGCTGGGTGCTCAGTGCTCAGTACTCAGGGTGCTGGGTGCTCAGAGCTCAGGGTGCTGGGTGCTCAGTGCTCAGGGTGCTGGGTGCTCAGTGCTCAGGGTGCTGGGTGCTCAGTGCTCAGGGTGCTCGGTGCTCAGTGCTCAGGGTGCTGGGTGCTCAGTACTCAGGGTGCTGGGTGCTCAGTGCTCGGGGTGCTGGGTGCTCAGTACTCAGGGTGCTGGGTGCTCAGTGCTCAGGGTGCTGGGTGCTCAGTGCTCAGGGTGCTCGGTGCTTAGTACCCGGGGTGCTGGGTGCTCAGTACTCAGGGTTCTGGGTGCTCAGTGCTCAGGGTGCTGGGTGCTCAGTGCTCAGGGTGCTGGGTGCTCAGTACTCAGGGTGCTGGGTGCTCAGTACTCAGGGTGCTGGGTGCTCAGTTCTCAGGGTGCTGGGTGCTCAGTGCTCGGGGTGCTGGGTGCTCAGTGCTCGGGGTGCTCGGTGCTCAGTACTCAGGGTGCTGGGTGCTCAGTGCTCGGGGTGCTCAGAACTCAGGGTGCTGTGTGTTCAGTGCTCAGGGTGCTGGGTACTCAGTACTTAGGGTGCTCGGTGCTTAGTACTCAGGGTGCTGGGTGCTCAGTACTCCGGGTGCTGGGTGCTCAGTGCTCGGGGTGCTCTGTGCTCAGTGCTCAAGGTGCTGGGTGCTCAGTACTCAGGGTGATCATTGCTCAGGGTGCTGGGTGCTCAGTTCTCAGGGTGCTGGGTGCTCAGTGCTCGGGGTGCTGGGTGCTCAGTGCTCAGTACTCAGGGTGCTGGGTGCTCAGTGCTCTTGGTGCTGGGTGCACAGTGCTCAGTACTCAGGGTGCTGGGTGCTCAGTGCTCAGGGTGTTGGGTGCTCAGTGCTCAGGGTGCTGGGTGCTCAGTGCTCAGGGTGCTGGGTGCTCAGTGCTCAGGGTGCTGGGTACTCAGTGCTCGGGGTGCTGGGTGCTCAGTACTCGGGGTGCTGGGTGCTCAGTACTCAGGGTGCTCAGTGCTCAGTACTCAGGGTGCTCAGTGCTCAGTACTCAGGGTGCTCAGTGCTCAGGGTGCTGGGTGCTCAGTGCTCGGGGTGCTGGGTGCTCAGTCCTCAGGGTGCTGGGTGCTGAGTGCTCAGGGTGCTCGGTGCTCAGTGCTCAGGGTGCTGGGTGCTCAGTACTCAGGGTGCTGGGTGCGCAGTGCTCATGGTGCTGGGTGCTCAGTGCTCAGGGTGCTGGGTGCTCAGTGCTCAGGGTGCTGGTTGCTCAGTGCTCAGGGTGCTGGGTGCTCAGTACTCAGGGTGCTGGGTGCTCAGTGCTCGGGGCGCTGGGTGCTCAGTGCTCGGGGTGCTCGGAGCTCAGTACTCAGGGTGCTGGGTGCTCACTGCTCGGGGTGCTGGGTGCTGAGTACTCAGGGTGCTGGGTGCTCAGTGCTCGGGGTGCTCGGTGCTCAGTACGTTGGGTGCTCACTACTCAGGGTGCTGGGTGCTCAGTGCTCAGGGTGCTGGGTGCTCAGTGCTCAGGGTGCTGGGTGCTCAGTACTCAGGGTGCTGGGTGCTCAGTACTCAGGGTGCTGGGTGCTCAGTTCTCAGGGTGCTGGGTGCTCAGTGCTCGGGGTGCTGGGTGCTCAGTTCTCGGTGTGCTCGGTGCTCAGTACTCAGGGTGCTGGGTGCTCAGTGCTCGGGGTGCTCAGTACTCAGGGTGCTGTGAGTTCAGTGCTCAGGGTGCTGGGTACTCAGTACTCAGGGTGCTCGGTGCTTAGTACTCAGGGTGCTGGGTGCTCAGTACTCCGGGTGCTGTGTGCTCAGTGCTCGGGGTCCTCTGTGCTCAGTGCTCAAGGTGCTGGGTGCTCAGAACTCAGGGTGATCATTGCTCAGGGTGCTGGGTGCTCAGTTCTCAGGGTGCTGGGTGCCCAGTACTCAGGGTGCTCAGTGCTCAGTACTCAGGGTGCTCAGTGCTCAGTACTAAGGGTGCTCAGTGATCAGGCTGCTGGGTGCTCAGTACTCGGGGTGCTCGGTGCTCAGTCCTCAGGGTGCTGGGTACTCAGTACTCAGGGAGCTGGGTGCTCAGTACTCAGGGTGCTGGGTGCTCAGTACTCGGGTGCTGGGTGCTCAGTGCTCAGGGTGCTGGGTGCTCAGTGCTTGGGGTGCTGGGTGCTCAGTGCTCAGTACTCAGGGTGCTGGGGGCTCAGTGCTCGGGGTGCTGGGTGCTCAGTGCTCAGTACTCAGGGTGAAGGGTGCTCAGTGCTCAGGGTGCTGGGTGCTCAGTGCTCAGGGTGCTGGGTGCTCAGTGCTCAGGGTGCTGGGTGCTCAGTGCTCAGGGTGCTCGGTGCTCAGTGCTCAGGGTGCTGGGTGCTCAGTACTCAGGGTGCAGGGTGCTCAGTGCTCGGGGTGCTGGGTGCTCAGTACTCAGGGTGCTGGGTGCTCAGTGCTCAGGGTGCTGGGTGCTCAGTGCTCAGGGTGCTCGGTGCTTAGTACTCGGGGTGCTGGGTGCTCAGTACTCAGGGTTCTGGGTGCTCAGTGCTCAGGGTGCTGGGTGCTCAGTGCTCAGGGTGCTGGGTGCTCAGTACTCAGGGTGCTGGGTGCTCAGTACTCAGGGTGCTGGGTGCTCAGTTCTCAGGGTGCTGGGTGCTCAGTGCTCGGGGTGCTGGGTGCTCAGTGCTCGGGGTGCTCGGTGCTCAGTACTCAGGGTGCTGGGTGCTCAGTGCTCTGGGTGCTCAGAACTCAGGGTGCTGTGTGTTCAGTGCTCAGGGTGCTGGGTACTCAGTACTCAGGGTGCTCGGTGCTTAGTACTCAGGGTGCTGGGTGCTCAGTACTCCGGGTGCTGGGTGCTCAGTGCTCGGGGTGCTCTGTGCTCAGTGCTCAAGGTGCTGGGTGCTCAGTACTCAGGGTGATCATTGCTCAGGGTGCTGGGTGCTCAGTTCTCAGGGTGCTGCGTGCTCAGTGCTCGGGGTGCTGGGTGCTCAGTGGTCAGTACTCAGGGTGCTGGGTGCTCAGTGCTTAGGGTGCTGGGTGCTCAGTGCTCAGGGTGCTGGGTGCTCAGTGCTCAGGGTGCTCGGTGCTCAGTACGTTGGGTGCTCAGTACTCAGGGTGCTGGGTGCTCAGCGCTCAGGGTGCTGTGTGTTCAGTGCTCACGGTGCTCGTTGCTCAGTACGTTGGGTGCTCAGTACTCAGGGTGCTGGGTGCACAGTGCTCAGGGTGCTGGGTGCTCAGTGCTCAGGGTGCTGGGTGCTCAGTGCTCGGGGTGCTGGGTGCTCAGTGCTCGGGGTGCTGGGTGCTCAGTGCTCAGTACTCTGGGTGCTGGGTGCTCAGTGCTCAGGGTGCTGGGTGCTCAGTGCTCAGGGTGCTGTGTGTTCAGTGCTAAGGGTGCTCGGTGCTCAGTACGTTGGGTGCTCAGTACTCAGGGTGCTGGGTGCTCAGTGCTCAGGGTGCTGGGTGGTCAGTGCTCGGGGTGCTGGGTGCTCAGTGCTCGGGGTGCTGGGTGCTCATTACTCGGGGTGCTCAGTGCTCAGTACTCAGGGTGCTGGTTGCTCAGTGCTCAGGGTGCTGGGTGCTCAGTACTCAGGTTGCTGGGTGCTCGGTGCTCAGTACTCTGGGTGCTCAGTACTCAGGGTGCTGGGTGCTCAGTGCTCAGTACTCAGGGTGCTGGGTGCTCAGTGCTCGGGGTGCTAGGTGCTCAGTACTCAGGGTGCTGGGTGCTCAGTGCTCGGGGTGCTCGGTGCTCAGTACTCTGGGTGCTCAGTACTCAGGGTGCTGGGTGATCAGTGCTCAGGGTGCTCGTTGCTTAGTACTCAGGGTGCTGGGTGCTCAGTACTCGGGTGCTGGGTGCTCAGTGCTCAGGGTGCTGGGTGCTCAGTGCTTGGGGTGCTGGGTGCTCAGTGCTCAGTACTCAGGGTGCTGGGGGCTCAGTGCTCGGGGTGCTGGGTGCTCAGTGCTCAGTACTCAGGGTGCTGGGTGCTCAGAGCTCAGGGTGCTGGGTGCTCAGTGCTCAGGGTGCTGGGTGCTCAGTGCTCAGGGTGCTGGGTGCTCAGTGCTCAGGGTGCTCGGTGCTCAGTGCTCAGGGTGCTGGGTGCTCAGTACTCAGGGTGCTGGGTGCTCAGTGCTCGGGGTGCTGGGTGCTCAGTACTCAGGGTGCTGGGTGCTCAGTGTTCAGGGTGCTGGGTGCTCAGTGCTCAGGGTGCTCGGTGCTTAGTACCCGGGGTGCTGGGTGCTCAGTACTCAGGGTTCTGGGTGCTCAGTGCTCAGGGTGCTGGGTGCTCAGTGCTCAGGGTGCTGGGTGCTCAGTACTCAGGGTGCTGGGTGCTCAGTACTCAGGGTGCTGGGTGCTCAGTTCTCAGGGTGCTGGGTGCTCAGTGCTCGGGGTGCTGGGTGCTCAGTGCTCGGGGTGCTCGGTGCTCAGTACTCAGGGTGCTGGGTGCTCAGTGCTCGGGGTGCTCAGAACTCAGGGTGCTGTGTGTTCAGTGCTCAGGGTGCTGGGTAATCAGTACTCAGGGTGCTCGGTGCTTAGTACTCAGGGTGCTGGATGCTCAGTACTCCGGGTGCTGGGTGCTCAGTGCTCGGGGTGCTCTGTGCTCAGTGCTCAAGGTGCTGGGTGCTCAGAACTCAGGGTGATCATTGCTCAGGGTGCTGGGTGCTCAGTTCTCAGGGTGCTGGATGCCCAGTACTCAGGGTGCTCAGTGCTCAGTACTCAGGGTGCTCAGTGCTCAGTACTAAGGGTGCTCAGTGATCAGGCTGCTGGGTGCTCAGTACTCGGGGTGCTCGGTGCTCAGTCCTCAGGGTGCTGGGTGCTCAGTACTCAGGGAGCTGGGTGCTCAGTACTCAGGGTGCTGGGTGCTCAGTACTCGGGTGCTGGGTGCTCAGTGCTCAGGGTGCTGGGTGCTCAGTGCTTGGGGTGCTGGGTGCTCAGTGCTCAGTACTCAGGGTGCTGGGGTCTCAGTGCTCGGGGTGCTGGGTGCTCAGTGCTCAGTACTCAGGGTGCTGGGTGCTCAGAGCTCAGGGTGCTGGGTGCTCAGTGCTCAGGGTGCTGGGTGCTCAGTGCTCAGGGTGCTGGGTGCTCAGTGCTCAGGGTGCTCGGTGCTCAGTGCTCAGGGTGCTGGGTGCTCAGTACTCAGGGTGCTGGGTGCTCAGTGCTCGGGGTGCTGGGTGCTCAGTACTCAGGGTGCTGGGTGCTCAGTGCTCAGGGTGCTGGGTGCTCAGTGCTCAGGGTGCTCGGTGCTTAGTACCCGGGGTGCTGGGTGCTCAGTACTCAGGGTTCTGGGTGCTCAGTGCTCAGGGTGCTGGGTGCTCAGTGCTCAGGGTGCTGGGTGCTCAGTACTCAGGGTGCTGGGTGCTCAGTACTCAGGGTGCTGGGTGCTCAGTTCTCAGGGTGCTGGGTGCTCAGTGCTCGGGGTGCTGGGTGCTCAGTGCTCGGGGTGCTCGGTGCTCAGTACTCAGGGTGCTGGGTGCTCAGTGCTCGGGGTGCTCAGAACTCAGGGTGCTGTGTGTTCAGTGCTCAGGGTGCTGGGTACTCAGTACTTAGGGTGCTCGGTGCTTAGTACTCAGGGTGCTGGGTGCTCAGTACTCCGGGTGCTGGGTGCTCAGTGCTCGGGGTGCTCTGTGCTCAGTGCTCAAGGTGCTGGGTGCTCAGTACTCAGGGTGATCATTGCTCAGGGTGCTGGGTGCTCAGTTCTCAGGGTGCTGGGTGCTCAGTGCTCGGGGTGCTGGGTGCTCAGTGCTCAGTACTCAGGGTGCTGGGTGCTCAGTGCTCTTGGTGCTGGGTGCACAGTGCTCAGTACTCAGGGTGCTGGGTGCTCAGTGCTCAGGGTGTTGGGTGCTCAGTGCTCAGGGTGCTGGGTGCTCAGTGCTCAGGGTGCTGGGTGCTCAGTGCTCAGGGTGCTGGGTACTCAGTGCTCGGGGTGCTGGGTGCTCAGTACTCGGGGTGCTGGGTGCTCAGTACTCAGGGTGCTCAGTGCTCAGTACTCAGGGTGCTCAGTGCTCAGTACTCAGGGTGCTCAGTGCTCAGGGTGCTGGGTGCTCAGTGCTCGGGGTGCTGGGTGCTCAGTCCTCAGGGTGCTGGGTGCTGAGTGCTCAGGGTGCTCGGTGCTCAGTGCTCAGGGTGCTGGGTGCTCAGTACTCAGGGTGCTGGGTGCGCAGTGCTCATGGTGCTGGGTGCTCAGTGCTCAGGGTGCTGGGTGCTCAGTGCTCAGGGTGCTGGTTGCTCAGTGCTCAGGGTGCTGGGTGCTCAGTACTCAGGGTGCTGGGTGCTCAGTGCTCGGGGCGCTGGGTGCTCAGTGCTCGGGGTGCTCGGAGCTCAGTACTCAGGGTGCTGGGTGCTCACTGCTCGGGGTGCTGGGTGCTGAGTACTCAGGGTGCTGGGTGCTCAGTGCTCGGGGTGCTCGGTGCTCAGTACGTTGGGTGCTCACTACTCAGGGTGCTGGGTGCTCAGTGCTCAGGGTGCTGGGTGCTCAGTGCTCAGGGTGCTGGGTGCTCAGTACTCAGGGTGCTGGGTGCTCAGTACTCAGGGTGCTGGGTGCTCAGTTCTCAGGGTGCTGGGTGCTCAGTGCTCGGGGTGCTGGGTGCTCAGTTCTCGGTGTGCTCGGTGCTCAGTACTCAGGGTGCTGGGTGCTCAGTGCTCGGGGTGCTCAGTACTCAGGGTGCTGTGAGTTCAGTGCTCAGGGTGCTGGGTACTCAGTACTCAGGGTGCTCGGTGCTTAGTACTCAGGGTGCTGGGTGCTCAGTACTCCGGGTGCTGTGTGCTCAGTGCTCGGGGTCCTCTGTGCTCAGTGCTCAAGGTGCTGGGTGCTCAGAACTCAGGGTGATCATTGCTCAGGGTGCTGGGTGCTCAGTTCTCAGGGTGCTGGGTGCCCAGTACTCAGGGTGCTCAGTGCTCAGTACTCAGGGTGCTCAGTGCTCAGTACTAAGGGTGCTCAGTGATCAGGCTGCTGGGTGCTCAGTACTCGGGGTGCTCGGTGCTCAGTCCTCAGGGTGCTGGGTACTCAGTACTCAGGGAGCTGGGTGCTCAGTACTCAGGGTGCTGGGTGCTCAGTACTCGGGTGCTGGGTGCTCAGTGCTCAGGGTGCTGGGTGCTCAGTGCTTGGGGTGCTGGGTGCTCAGTGCTCAGTACTCAGGGTGCTGGGGGCTCAGTGCTCGGGGTGCTGGGTGCTCAGTGCTCAGTACTCAGGGTGAAGGGTGCTCAGTGCTCAGGGTGCTGGGTGCTCAGTGCTCAGGGTGCTGGGTGCTCAGTGCTCAGGGTGCTGGGTGCTCAGTGCTCAGGGTGCTCGGTGCTCAGTGCTCAGGGTGCTGGGTGCTCAGTACTCAGGGTGCAGGGTGCTCAGTGCTCGGGGTGCTGGGTGCTCAGTACTCAGGGTGCTGGGTGCTCAGTGCTCAGGGTGCTGGGTGCTCAGTGCTCAGGGTGCTCGGTGCTTAGTACTCGGGGTGCTGGGTGCTCAGTACTCAGGGTTCTGGGTGCTCAGTGCTCAGGGTGCTGGGTGCTCAGTGCTCAGGGTGCTGGGTGCTCAGTACTCAGGGTGCTGGGTGCTCAGTACTCAGGGTGCTGGGTGCTCAGTTCTCAGGGTGCTGGGTGCTCAGTGCTCGGGGTGCTGGGTGCTCAGTGCTCGGGGTGCTCGGTGCTCAGTACTCAGGGTGCTGGGTGCTCAGTGCTCTGGGTGCTCAGAACTCAGGGTGCTGTGTGTTCAGTGCTCAGGGTGCTGGGTACTCAGTACTCAGGGTGCTCGGTGCTTAGTACTCAGGGTGCTGGGTGCTCAGTACTCCGGGTGCTGGGTGCTCAGTGCTCGGGGTGCTCTGTGCTCAGTGCTCAAGGTGCTGGGTGCTCAGTACTCAGGGTGATCATTGCTCAGGGTGCTGGGTGCTCAGTTCTCAGGGTGCTGCGTGCTCAGTGCTCGGGGTGCTGGGTGCTCAGTGGTCAGTACTCAGGGTGCTGGGTGCTCAGTGCTTAGGGTGCTGGGTGCTCAGTGCTCAGGGTGCTGGGTGCTCAGTGCTCAGGGTGCTCGGTGCTCAGTACGTTGGGTGCTCAGTACTCAGGGTGCTGGGTGCTCAGCGCTCAGGGTGCTGTGTGTTCAGTGCTCACGGTGCTCGTTGCTCAGTACGTTGGGTGCTCAGTACTCAGGGTGCTGGGTGCACAGTGCTCAGGGTGCTGGGTGCTCAGTGCTCAGGGTGCTGGGTGCTCAGTGCTCGGGGTGCTGGGTGCTCAGTGCTCGGGGTGCTGGGTGCTCAGTGCTCAGTACTCTGGGTGCTGGGTGCTCAGTGCTCAGGGTGCTGGGTGCTCAGTGCTCAGGGTGCTGTGTGTTCAGTGCTAAGGGTGCTCGGTGCTCAGTACGTTGGGTGCTCAGTACTCAGGGTGCTGGGTGCTCAGTGCTCAGGGTGCTGGGTGGTCAGTGCTCGGGGTGCTGGGTGCTCAGTGCTCGGGGTGCTGGGTGCTCATTACTCGGGGTGCTCAGTGCTCAGTACTCAGGGTGCTGGTTGCTCAGTGCTCAGGGTGCTGGGTGCTCAGTACTCAGGTTGCTGGGTGCTCGGTGCTCAGTACTCTGGGTGCTCAGTACTCAGGGTGCTGGGTGCTCAGTGCTCAGTACTCAGGGTGCTGGGTGCTCAGTGCTCGGGGTGCTAGGTGCTCAGTACTCAGGGTGCTGGGTGCTCAGTGCTCGGGGTGCTCGGTGCTCAGTACTCTGGGTGCTCAGTACTCAGGGTGCTGGGTGATCAGTGCTCAGGGTGCTCGTTGCTTAGTACTCAGGGTGCTGGGTGCTCAGTACTCAGGGTGCTGGGTGCTCAGTGCTCAGGGTGCTGGGTGCTCAGTGCTCAGGGTGCTGGCTGCTCAGTGCTCAGGGTGCTCGGTGCTCAGTGCTCGGGGTGCTGGGTGCTCAGTACTCAGGGTGCTCAGTGCTCAGTGCTCTGGGTGCTGGGTGCTCTGTGCTCGGGGTGCTGGGTGCTCATTGCTCAGGGTGCTGGGTGCTCAGTACTCAGGGTGCTCAGTGCTCAGTGCTCGGGGTGCTGGGTGCTCAGTGCTCGGGGTGCTGGGTGCTCAGTTCTCAGGGTGCTGTGTGCTCAGTGCTCAGGGTTCTGGGTGCTCAGTGCTCGGGGCGCTGGATACTCAGTGCTCGGGGTGCTCGGAGCTCAGTACTCAGTGTGCTGGGTGCTCAGTGCTCGGGGTGCTCGGTGCTCAGTACTCAGGGTGCTGGGTGCTCAGTGCTCGGGGTGCTCGGTGCTCAGTACGTTGTGTGCTCACTACTCAGGGTGCTGGGTGCTCAGTGCTCAGGGTGCTGGGTGCTGAGTGCTCAGGGTGCTGGGTGCTCAGTGCTCAGGGTGCTGGGTGCTCAGTACTCAGGGTGCTGGGTGCGCAGTGCTCGGGGTGCAGGGTGCTGAGTGCTCAGGGTGCTGGGTGCTCAGTGCTCAGGGTGCTGGGTGCTCAGTACTCGGGGTGCTGGGTGCTCAGTACTCAGGGTGCTGGGTGCTCAGTACTCAGGGTGCTGGGTGATCAGTACTCGGGTGCTGGGTGCTCAGTGCTCAGAGTGCTGGGTGCTCAGTGCTCGGGGTGCTGGGTGCTCAGTGCTCAGTACTCAGGGTGCTGGGTGCTCAGTGCTCTTGGTGCTGGGTGCACAGTGCTCAGTACTCAGGGTGCTGGGTGCTCAGTGCTCAGGGTGCTGGGTGCTCAGTGCTCAGGGTGCTGGGTTCTCAGTGCTCAGGGTACTGGGTGCTCAGTGCTCAGGGTGCTGGGTACTCAGTGCTCGGGGTGCTGGGTGCTCAGTACTCAGGGTGCTGGATGCTCAGTACTCAGTGTGCTCAGTGCTCAGTACTCAGGGTGCTCAGTGCTCAGTACTCAGGGTGCTCAGTGCTCAGGGTGCTGGGTGCTTAGTGCTCGGGGTGCTGGGTGCTCAGTCCTCAGGGTGCTGGGTGCTGAGTGCTCAGGGTGCTCGGTGCTCAGTGCTCAGGGTGCTGGGTGCTCAGTACTCAGGGTGCTGGGTGCGCAGTGCTCGGGGTGTTGGGTGCTCAGTGCTCAGGGTGCTGGGTGCTCAGTGCTCAGGGTGCTGGTTGCTCAGTACTCGGGGTGCTGGGTGCTCAGTACTCAGGGTGCTGGGTGATCAGTACTCAGGGTGCTCAGTGCTCAGTACTCAGGGTGCTCAGTGCTCAGTACTCAGGGTGCTCAGTGCTCAGGGTGCTGGGTGCTCAGTGCTCGGGGTGCTGGGTGCTCAGTCCTAAGGGTGCTGGGTGCTCAGTGCTCAGGGTGCTCGGTGCTCAGTGCTCAGGGTGCTGGGTGCTCAGTACTCAGGGTGCTGGGTGCTCAGTGCTCGGGGTGCTGGGTGCTCAGTACTCAGGGTGCTTGGTGCTCAGTGCTCAGGGTGCTGGGTGCTCAGTGCTCAGGGTGCTGGGTGCTCAGTGCTCGGGGTGCTCGGTGCTTAGTACTCGGGGTGCTGGGTGCTCAGTACTCAGGGTTCTGGGTGCTCAGTGCTCAGGGTGCTGGGTGCTCAGTGCTCAGGGTGCTGTTTGCTCAGTACTCAGGGTGCTGGGTGCTCAGTACTCAGGGTGCTGGGTGCTCAGTTCTCAGGGTGCTGGGTGCTCAGTGCTCGGGGTGCTGGGTGCTCAGTGCTCGGTGTGCTCGGTGCTCAGTACTCAGGGTGCTGGGTGCTCAGTGCTCGGGGTGCTCAGTACTCAGGGTGCTGTGTGTTCAGAGCTCAGGGTGCTGGGTACTCAGTACTCAGGGTGCTCGGTGCTTAGTACTCAGGGTGCTGGGTGCTCAGTACTCCGGGTGCTGGGTGCTCAGTGCTCGGGGTGCTCTGTGCTCAGTGCTCAAGGTGCTGGGTGCTCAGAACTCAGGGTGATCATTGCTCAGGGTGCTGGGTGCTCAGTTCTCAGGGTGCTGGGTGCCCAGTACTCAGGGTGCTCAGTGCTCAGTACTCAGGGTGCTCAGTGCTCAGTACTAAGGGTGCTCAGTGATCAGGCTGCTGGGTGCTCAGTACTCGGGGTGCTCGGTGCTCAGTCCTCAGGGTGCTGGGTGCTCAGTACTCAGGGAGCTGGGTGCTCAGTACTCAGGGTGCTGGGTGCTCAGTACTCGTGTGCTGGGTGCTCAGTGCTCAGGGTGCTGGGTGCTCAGTGCTTGGGGTGCTGGGTGCTCAGTGCTCAGTACTCAGGGTGCTGGGGGCTCAGTGCTCGGGGTGCTGGGTGCTCAGTGCTCAGTACTCAGGGTGCTGGGTGCTCAGTGCTCAGGGTGCTGGGTGCTCAGTGCTCAGTGTGCTGGGTGCTCAGTGCTCAGGGTGCTGGGTGCTCAGTGCTCAGGGTGCTCGGTGCTCAGTGCTCAGGGTGCTGGGTGCTCAGTACTCAGGGTGCTGGGTGCTCAGTGCTCGGGGTGCTGGGTGCTCAGTACTCAGGGTGCTGGGTGCTCAGTGCTCAGGGTGCTGGGTGCTCAGTGCTCAGGGTGCTCGGTGCTTAGTACTCGGGGTGCTGGGTGCTCAGTACTCAGGGTTCTGGGTGCTCAGTGCTCAGGGTGCTGGGTGCTCAGTGCTCAGGGTGCTGGGTGCTCAGTACTCAGGGTGCTGGGTGCTCAGTACTCAGGGTGCTGGCTGCTCAGTTCTCAGGGTGCTGGGTGCTCAGTGCTCGGGGTGCTGGGTGCTCAGTGCTCGGGGTGCTCGGTGCTCAGTACTCAGGGTGCTGGGTGCTCAGTGCTCGGGGTGCTCAGAACTCAGGGTGCTGTGTGTTCAGTGCTCAGGGTGCTGGGTACTCAGTACTCAGGGTGCTCGGTGCTTAGTACTCAGGGTGCTGGGTGCTCAGTACTCCGGGTGCTGGGTGCTCAGTGCTCGGGGTGCTCTGTGCTCAGTGCTCAAGGTGCTGGGTGCTCAGTACTCAGGGTGATCATTGCTCAGGGTGCTGGGTGCTCAGTTCTCAGGGTGCTGGGTGCTCAGTGCTCGGGGTGCTGGGTGCTCAGTGCTCAGTACTCAGGGTGCTGGGTGCTCAGTGCTCTTGGTGCTGGGTGCACAGTGCTCAGTACTCAGGGTGCTGGGTGCTCAGTGCTCAGGGTGTTGGGTGCTCAGTGCTCAGGGTGCTGGGTGCTCAGTGCTCAGGGTGCTGGGTGCTCAGTGCTCAGGGTGCTGGGTACTCAGTGCTCGGGGTGCTGGGTGCTCAGTACTCGGGGTGCTGGGTGCTCAGTACTCAGGGTGCTCAGTGCTCAGTACTCAGGGTGCTCAGTGCTCAGTACTCAGGGTGCTCAGTGCTCAGGGTGCTGGGTGCTCAGTGCTCGGGGTGCTGGGTGCTCAGTCCTCAGGGTGCTCAGTGCTCAGTACTCAGGGTGCTCAGTGCTCAGTACTCAGGGTGCTCAGTGCTCAGGGTGCTGGGTGCTCAGTGCTCGGGGTGCTGGGTGCTCAGTCCTCAGGGTGCTGGGTGCTGAGTGCTCAGGGTGCTGGGTGCTCAGTACTCAGGGTGCTGGGTGCTCAGTGCTCAGGGTGCTGGTTGCTCAGTGCTCAGGGTGCTGGGTGCTCAGTACTCAGGGTGCTGGGTGCTCAGTGCTCGGGGCGCTGGGTGCTCAGTGCTCGGGGTGCTCAGAGCTCAGTACTCAGGGTGCTGGGTGCTCAGTGCTCGGGGTGCTGGGTGCTGAGTACTCAGGGTGCTGGGTGCTCAGTGCTCGAGGTGCTCGGTGCTCAGTACGTTGGGTGCTCACTACTCAGGGTGCTGGGTGCTCAGTGCTCAGGGTGCTGGGTGCTCAGTGCTCAGGGTGCTGGGTGCTCAGTGCTCAGGGTGCTGGGTGCTCAGTACTCAGGGTGCTGGGTGCGCAGTGCTCGGTGTGCTGGGTGCTCATTGCTCAGGGTGCTGGGTGCTCAGTGCTCAGGGTGCTGGGTGCTCAGTGCTCGGGGCGCTGGGTGCTCAGTGCTCGGGTTGCTCGGAGCTCAGTACTCAGTGTGCTGGGTGCTCAGTGCTGGGGGTGCTCGGTGCTCAGTACTCAGGGTGCTGGGTGCTCAGTGCTCGGGGTGCTCGGTGCTCAGTACGTTGGGTGCTCACTACTCAGGGTGCTGGGTGCTCAGTGCTCAGGTTGCTGGGTGCTGAGTGCTCAGGGTGCTGGGTGCTCAGTGCTCAGGGTGCTGGGTGCTCAGTACTCAGGGTGCTGGGTGCGCAGTGCTCGGGGTGCTGGGTGCTCAGTGCTCAGGGTGCTGGGTGCTCAGTGCTCAGGGTGCTGGGTGCTCAGTACTCGGGGTGCTGGGTGCTCAGTACTCAGGGTGCTGGGTGCTCAGTACTCAGGGTGCTGGGTGATCAGTACTCGGGTGCTGGGTGCTCAGTGCTCAGAGCGCTGGGTGCTCAGTGCTCGGTGTGCTGGGTGCTCAGTGCTCAGTACTCAGGGTGCTGGGTGCTCAGTGCTCTTGGTGCTGGGTGCACAGTGCTCAGTACTCAGGGTGCTGGGTGCTCAGTGCTCAGGGTGCTGGGTGCTCAGTGCTCAGGGTGCTGGGTGCTCAGTGCTCAGGGTGCTGGGTGCTCAGTGCACAGGGTGCTGGGTACTCAGTGCTCGGGGTGCTGGGTGCTCAGTACTCAGGGTGCTGGGTGCTCAGTGCTCGGGGCGCTGGGTGCTCAGTGCTCGGGGTGCTCGGAGCTCAGTACTCAGGGTGCTGGGTGCTCAGTGCTCGGGGTGCTCGGTGCTCAGTACGCTGGGTGCTCAGTACTCAGGGTGCTGGGTGCTCAGTACTCAGGGTGCTGTGTGCTCAGTACTCAGGGTGCTGGGTGCTCAGTACTCAGGGTGCTGGGTGCTTAGTACTCAGGGTGCTGGCTGCTCAGTGCTCAGGGTGCTCGGTGCTCAGTGCTCGGGGTGCTGGGTGCTCAGTACTCAGGGTGCTCAGTGCTCAGTGCTCTGGGTGCTGGGTGCTCTGTGCTCGGGGTGCTGGGTGCTCATTGCTCAGGGTGCTGGGTGCTCAGTACTCAGGGTGCTCAGTGCTCAGTGCTCGGGGTGCTTGGTGCTCAGTGCTCAGGGTGCTGGGTGCTCAGTTCTCAGGGTGCTGGGTGCTCAGTGCTCAGGGTTCTGGGTGCTCAGTGCTCGGGGCGCTGGGTACTCAGTGCTCAGGGTGCTCGGAGCTCAGTACTCAGTGTGCTGGGTGCTCAGTGCTCGGGGTGCTCGGTGCTCAGTACTCAGGGTGCTGGGTGCTCAGTGCTCGGGGTGCTCGGTGCTCAGTACGTTGTGTGCTCACTACTCAGGGTGCTGGGTGCTCTGTGCTCAGGTTGCTGGGTGCTGAGTGCTCAGGGTGCTGGGTGCTCAGTGCTCAGGGTGCTGGGTGCTCAGTACTCAGGGTGCTGGGTGCGCAGTGCTCGGGGTGCTGGGTGCTGAGTGCTCAGGGTGCTGGGTGCTCAGTGCTCAGGGTGCTGGGTGCTCAGTACTCGGGGTGCTGGGTGCTCAGTACTCAGGGTCCTGGGTGCTCAGTACTCAGGGTGCTGGGTGATCAGTACTCGGGTGCTGGGTGCTCAGTGCTCAGAGTGCTGGGTGCTCAGTGCTCGGGGTGCTGGGTGCTCAGTGCTCAGTACTCAGGGTGCTGGGTGCTCAGTGCTCTTGGTGCTGGGTGCACAGTGCTCAGTACTCAGGGTGCTGGGTGCTCAGTGCTCAGGGTGCTGGGTGCTCAGTGCTCAGGGTGCTGGGTGCTCAGTGCTCAGGGTGCTGGGTGCTCAGTGCTCAGGGTGATGGGTACTCAGTGCTCGGGGTGCTGGGTGCTCAGTACTCAGGGTGCTGGGTGCTCAGTACTCAGGGTGCTCAGTGCTCAGTACTCAGGGTGCTCAGTGCTCAGTACTCAGGGTGCTCAGTGCTCAGGGTGCTTGGTGCTCAGTGCTTGGGGTGCTGGGTGCTCAGTCCTCAGGGTGCTGGGTGCTCAGTGCTCAGGGTGCTGGGTGCTCAGTGCTCGGGGTGCTGGGTGCTCAGTACTCAGGGTGCTGGGTGCTCAGTGCTCAGTGTGCTGGGTGCTCAGTGCTCAGGGTGCTCGTTGCTTAGTACTCAGGGTGCTGGGTGCTCAGTACTCAGGGTGCTGGGTGCTCAGTGCTCAGGGTGCTGGGTGCTCAGTGCTCCGGGTGCTGGGTGCTCAGTACTCAGGGTGCTGTGTGCTCAGTTCTCGGGGTGCTGGGTGCTCAGTACTCAGGGAGCTGGGTGCTCAGTACTCAGGGTGCTGGGTGCTCAGTACTCGGGTGCTGGGTGCTCAGTGCTCAGGGTGCTGGGTGCTCAGTGCTTGGGGTGTTGGGTGCTCAGTGCTCAGTACTCAGGGTGCTGGGGGCTCAGTGCTCGGGGTGCTGGGTGCTCAGTGCTCAGTACTCAGGGTGCTGGGTGCTCAGTGCTCAGGGTGCTGGGTGCTCAGTGCTCAGGGTGCTGGGTGCTCAGTACTCAGGGTGCTCGGTGCTTAGTACTCAGGGTGCTGGGTGCTCAGTACTCCGGGTGCTGGGTGCTCAGAGCTCAGTACTCAGGGTTCTGGGTGCTCAGTACTCAGGGTGCTGGGTGCTCAGTGCTCGGGGTGCTCGGTGCTCAGTACTCAGGGTGCTGGGTGCTCAGTGCTCGGGGTGCTCAGTACTCAGGGTGCTGTGTGTTCAGTGCTCAGGGTGCTGGGTGCTCAGTACTCAGGGTGCTCGGTGCTTAGTACTCAGGGTGCTGGGTGCTCAGTACTCCGGGTGCTGGTTGCTCAGTGCTCGGGGTGCTCGGTGCTCAGTGCTCAAGGTGCTGGGTGCTCAGTACTCAGGGTGATCATTGCTCAGGTTGCTGGGTGCTCAGTACTCAGGGTGCTGGGTGCTCAGTACTCAGGGTGCTCAGTGCTCAGTACTCAGGGTGCTCAGTGCTCAGTACTAAGGGTGCTCAGTGCTCAGGGTGCTGGGTGCTCAGTGTTCGGTGGGCTCGGTGCTCAGTACTCAGGGTGCTGGGTGCTCAGTGCTCATGGTGCTGGGTGCTCAGTGCTCAGGGTGCTGGTTTCTCAGTGCTCAGGGTGCTGGGCGCTCAGTACTCAGGGTTTTCGGTGCTCAGTACTCGCGGTGCTCAGTGCTCAGTACTCAGGGTGCTGGGTGCTCAGTGCTCAGGGTGCTGGGTGCTCAGTACTCAGCGTGCTAGGTGCTCAGTACTCAGGGTGCTCGGTGCTCAGTACTCAGGGTGCTGGGTGCTCAGTGCTCAGGGTGCTGGGTGCTCAGTGCTCGGGGTGCTCGGTGCTCAGTACGCTGGGTGCTCAGTACTCAGGGTGCTGGGTGCTCAGTACGCTGGGTGCTCAGTACTCAGGGTGCTGTGTGCTCAGTACTCAGGGTGCTGTGTGCTCAGTACTCAGGGTGCTGGGTGCTCAGTACGCTGGGTGCTCAGTACTGAGGGTGCTGGGTGCTCAGTACTCAGGGTGCTGTGTGCTCAGTAGTCAGGGTGCTGGGTGATCAGTACTCAGGGTGCTGGGTGCTCAGTGCTCAGGGTGCTGGGTGCTCAGTACTCAGGGTGCTGGGTGCTCAGTGCTCGGGGTGCTCGGTGCTCAGTACGCTGGGTGCTCAGTACTCAGGGTGCTCGGTGCTCAGTACCCTGGGTGCTCAGTACTCAGGGTGCTGGGTGCTCAGTACTCAGGGTGCGGTGTGCTCAGTACTCAGGGTGCTGGGTGCTCAGTACTCAGGGTGCTGGGTGCTTAGTACTCAGGGTGCTGGCTGCTCACTGCTCAGGGTGCTCGGTGCTCAGTGCTCGGGGTGCTGGGTGCTCAGTACTCAGGGTGCTCAGTGCTCAGTGCTCTGGGTGCTGGGTGCTCTGTGCTCGGGGTGCTGGGTGCTCATTGCTCAGGGTGCTGGGTGCTCAGTACTCAGGGTGCTCAGTGCTCAGTGCTCGGGGTGCTGGGTGCTCAGTGCTCGGGGTGCTGGGTGCTCAGTTCTCAGGGTGCTGTGTGCTCAGTGCTCAGGGTTCTGGGTGCTCAGTGCTCGGGGCGCTGGGTACTCAGTGCTCGGGGTACTCGGAGCTCAGTACTCAGTGTGCTGGGTGCTCAGTGCTCGGGGTGCTCGGTGCTCAGTACTCAGGGTGCTGGGTGCTCAGTGCTCGGGGTGCTCGGTGCTCAGTACGTTGTGTGCTCACTACTCAGGGTGCTGGGTGCTCAGTGCTCAGGGTGCTGGGTGCTCAGTGCTCAGGGTGCTGGGTGCTCAGTGCTCAGGGTGCTGGGTTCTCAGTGCTCAGGGTACTGGGTGCTCAGTGCTCAGGGTGCTGGGTACTCAGTGCTCGGGGTGCTGGGTGCTCAGTACTCAGGGTGCTGGGTGCTCAGTACTCAGGGTGCTCAGTGCTCAGTACTCAGGGTGCTCAGTGCTCAGTACTCAGGGTGCTCAGTGCTCAGGGTGCTGGGTGCTCAGTGCTCGGGGTGCTGGGTGCTCAGTCCTCAGGGTGCTGGGTGCTGAGTGCTCAGGGTGCTCGGTGCTCAGTGCTCAGGGTGCTGGGTGCTCAGTACTCAGGGTGCTGGGTGCGCAGTGCTCGGGGTGCTGGGTGCTCAGTGCTCAGGGTGCTGGGTGCTCAGTGCTCAGGGTGCTGGTTGCTCAGTCCTCGGGGTGCTGGGTGCTCAGTACTCAGGGTGCTGGGTGCTCAGTACTCAGGGTGCTGGGTGATCAGTACTTGGGTGCTGGGTGCTCAATGCTCGGGGTGCTGGGTGCTCAGTGCTCAGTACTCAGGGTGCTGGGTGCTCAGTGCTCGGGGTGCTGGGTGCACAGTGCTCAGTACTCAGGGTGCTGGGTGCTCAGTGCTCAGGGTGCTGGGTACTCAGTGCTCGGGGTGCTGGGTGCTCAGTACTCAGGGTGCTGGGTGCTCAGTACTCAGGGTGCTCAGTGCTCAGTACTCAGGATGCTCAGTGCTCAGTACTCAGGGTGCTCAGTGCTCAGGGTGCTGGGTGCTCAGTGCTCGGGGTGCTGGGTGCTCAGTCCTAAGGGTGCTGGGTGCTCAGTGCTCAGGGTGCTCGGTGCTCATTGCTCAGGGTGCTGGGTGCTCAGTACTCAGGGTGCTGGGTGCTCATTGCTCGGGGTGCTGGGTGCTCAGTACTCAGGGTGCTGGGTGCTCAGTGCTCAGGGTGCTGGGTGCTCAGTGCTCAGGGTGCTCGGTGCTTAGTACTCGGGGTGCTGGGTGCTCAGTACTCAGGGTTCTGGGTGCTCAGTGCTCAGGGTGCTGGGTGCTCAGTGCTCAGGGTGCTGGGTGCTCAGTGCTCAGGGTGCTGGGTGCTCAGTGCTCAGGGTGCTGGGTGCTCAGTGCTCAGGGTGATGGGTACTCAGTGCTCGGGGTGCTGGGTGCTCAGTACTCAGGGTGCTGGGTGCTCAGTACTCAGGGTGCTCAGTGCTCAGTACTCAGGGTGCTCAGTGCTCAGTACTCAGGGTGCTCAGTGCTCAGGGTGCTTGGTGCTCAGTGCTTGTGGTGCTGGGTGCTCAGTCCTCAGGGTGCTGGGTGCTCAGTGCTCAGGGTGCTGGGTGCTCAGTGCTCGGGGTGCTGGGTGCTCAGTACTCAGGGTGCTGGGTGCTCAGTGCTCAGTGTGCTGGGTGCTCAGTGCTCAGGGTGCTCGTTGCTTAGTACTCAGGGTGCTGGGTGCTCAGTACTCAGGGTGCTGGGTGCTCAGTGCTCAGGGTGCTGGGTGCTCAGTGCTCAGGGTGCTGGGTGCTCAGTACTCAGGGTGCTGGGTGCTCAGTTCTCGGGGTGCTGGGTGCTCAGTACTCAGGGAGCTGGGTGCTCAGTACTCAGGGTGCTGGGTGCTCAGTACTCGGGTGCTCGGTGCTCAGTGCTCAGGGTGCTGGGTGCTCAGTGCTTGGGGTGCTGGGTGCTCAGTGCTCAGTACTCAGGGTGCTGGGGGCTCAGTGCTCGGGGTGCTGGGTGCTCAGTGCTCAGTACTCAGGGTGCTGGGTGCTCAGTGCTCAGGGTGCTGGGTGCTCAGTGCTCAGGGTGCTGGGTGCTCAGTACTCAGGGTGCTCGGTGCTTAGTACTCAGGGTGCTGGGTGCTCAGTACTCCGGGTGCTGGGTGCTCAGAGCTCAGTACTCAGGGTTCTGGGTGCTCAGTACTCAGGGTGCTGGGTGCTCAGTGCTCGGGGTGCTCGGTGCTCAGTACTCAGGGTGCTGGGTGCTCAGTGCTCGGGGTGCTCAGTACTCAGGGTGCTGTGTGTTCAGTGCTCAGGGTGCTGGGTGCTCAGTACTCAGGGTGCTCGGTGCTTAGTACTCAGGGTGCTGGGTGCTCAGTACTCCGGGTGCTGGTTGCTCAGTGCTCGGGGTGCTCGGTGCTCAGTGCTCAAGGTGCTGGGTGCTCAGTACTCAGGGTGATCATTGCTCAGGTTGCTGGGTGCTCAGTGCTCAGGGTGCTGGGTGCTCAGTGTTCGGGGGGCTCGGTGCTCAGTACTCAGGGTGCTGGGTGCTCAGTGCTCATGGTGCTGGGTGCTCAGTGCTCAGGGTGCTGGTTTCTCAGTGCTCAGGGTGCTGGGCGCTCAGTACTCAGGGTTTTCGGTGCTCAGTACTCGCGGTGCTCAGTGCTCAGTACTCAGGGTGCTGGGTGCTCAGTGCTCAGGGTGCTGGGTGCTCAGTACTCAGCGTGCTAGGTGCTCAGTACTCAGGGTGCTCGGTGCTCAGTACTCAGGGTGCTGGGTGCTCAGTGCTCAGGGTGCTGGGTGCTCAGTGCTCGGGGTGCTCGGTGCTCAGTACGCTGGGTGCTCAGTACTCAGGGTGCTGGGTGCTCAGTACGCTGGGTGCTCAGTACTCAGGGTGCTGTGTGCTCAGTACTCAGGGTGCTGTGTGCTCAGTACTCAGGGTGCTGGGTGCTCAGTACGCTGGGTGCTCAGTACTGAGGGTGCTGGGTGCTCAGTACTCAGGGTGCTGTGTGCTCAGTAGTCAGGGTGCTGGGTGCTCAGTACTCAGGGTGCTGGGTGCTCAGTGCTCAGGGTGCTGGGTGCTCAGTACTCAGGGTGCTGGGTGCTCAGTGCTCGGGGTGCTCGGTGCTCAGTACGCTGGGTGCTCAGTACTCAGGGTGCTCGGTGCTCAGTACGCTGGGTGCTCAGTACTCAGGGTGCTGGGTGCTCAGTACTCAGGGTGCTGTGTGCTCAGTACTCAGGGTGCTGGGTGCTCAGTACTCAGGGTGCTGGGTGCTTAGTACTCAGGGTGCTGGCTGCTCAGTGCTCAGGGTGCTCGGTGCTCAGTGCTCGGGGTGCTGGGTGCTCAGTACTCAGGGTGCTCAGTGCTCAGTGCTCTGGGTGCTGGGTGCTCTGTGCTCGGGGTGCTGGGTGCTCATTGCTCAGGGTGCTGGGTGCTCAGTACTCAGGGTGCTCAGTGCTCAGTGCTCGGGGTGCTGGGTGCTCAGTGCTCGGGGTGCTGGGTGCTCAGTTCTCAGGGTGCTGTGTGCTCAGTGCTCAGGGTTCTGGGTGCTCAGTGCTCGGGGCGCTGGGTACTCAGTGCTCGGGGTACTCGGAGCTCAGTACTCAGTGTGCTGGGTGCTCAGTGCTCGGGGTGCTCGGTGCTCAGTACTCAGGGTGCTGGGTGCTCAGTGCTCGGGGTGCTCGGTGCTCAGTACGTTGTGTGCTCACTACTCAGGGTGCTGGGTGCTCAGTGCTCAGGGTGCTGGGTGCTCAGTGCTCAGGGTGCTGGGTGCTCAGTGCTCAGGGTGCTGGGTTCTCAGTGCTCAGGGTACTGGGTGCTCAGTGCTCAGGGTGCTGGGTACTCAGTGCTCGGGGTGCTGGGTGCTCAGTACTCAGGGTGCTGGGTGCTCAGTACTCAGGGTGCTCAGTGCTCAGTACTCAGGGTGCTCAGTGCTCAGTACTCAGGGTGCTCAGTGCTCAGGGTGCTGGGTGCTCAGTGCTCGGGGTGCTGGGTGCTCAGTCCTCAGGGTGCTGGGTGCTGAGTGCTCAGGGTGCTCGGTGCTCAGTGCTCAGGGTGCTGGGTGCTCAGTACTCAGGGTGCTGGGTGCGCAGTGCTCGGGGTGCTGGGTGCTCAGTGCTCAGGGTGCTGGGTGCTCAGTGCTCAGGGTGCTGGTTGCTCAGTCCTCGGGGTGCTGGGTGCTCAGTACTCAGGGTGCTGGGTGCTCAGTACTCAGGGTGCTGGGTGATCAGTACTTGGGTGCTGGGTGCTCAATGCTCGGGGTGCTGGGTGCTCAGTGCTCAGTACTCAGGGTGCTGGGTGCTCAGTGCTCGGGGTGCTGGGTGCACAGTGCTCAGTACTCAGGGTGCTGGGTGCTCAGTGCTCAGGGTGCTGGGTACTCAGTGCTCGGGGTGCTGGGTGCTCAGTACTCAGGGTGCTGGGTGCTCAGTACTCAGGGTGCTCAGTGCTCAGTACTCAGGATGCTCAGTGCTCAGTACTCAGGGTGCTCAGTGCTCAGGGTGCTGGGTGCTCAGTGCTCGGGGTGCTGGGTGCTCAGTCCTAAGGGTGCTGGGTGCTCAGTGCTCAGGGTGCTCGGTGCTCATTGCTCAGGGTGCTGGGTGCTCAGTACTCAGGGTGCTGGGTGCTCAGTGCTCGGGGTGCTGGGTGCTCAGTACTCAGGGTGCTGGGTGCTCAGTGCTCAGGGTGCTGGGTGCTCAGTGCTCAGGGTGCTCGGTGCTTAGTACTCGGGGTGCTGGGTGCTCAGTACTCAGGGTTCTGGGTGCTCAGTGCTCAGGGTGCTGGGTGCTCAGTGCTCAGGGTGCTGGGTGCTCAGTACTCAGGGTGCTGGGTGCTCAGTATTCAGGGTGCTGGGTGCTCAGTTCTCAGGGTGCTGGGTGCTCAGTGCTCGGGGTGCTGGGTGCTCAGTGCTCGGTGTGCTCGGTGCTCAGTACTCAGGGTGCTGGGTGCTCAGTGCTCGGGGTGCTCAGTACTCAGGGTGCTGTGTGTTCAGTGCTCAGGGTGCTGGTTACTCAGTACTCAGGGTGCTCGGTGCTTAGTACTCAGGGTGCTGGGTGCTCAGTACTCCGGGTGCTGGGTGCTCAGTGCTCGGGGTGCTTTGTGCTCAGTGCTCAAGGTGCTGGGTGCTCAGAACTCAGGGTGATCATTGCTCAGGGTGCTGGGTGCTCAGTTCTCAGGGTGCTGGGTGCCCAGTACTCAGGGTGCTCAGTGCTCAGTACTCAGGGTGCTCAGTGCTCAGTACTAAGGGTGCTCAGTGATCAGGCTGCTGGGTGCTCAGTACTCGGGGTGGCGGTGCTCAGTCCTCAGGGTGCTGGGTGCTCAGTACTCAGGGAGCTGGGTGCTCAGTACTCAGGGTGCTGGGTGCTCAGTACTCGGGTGCTGGGTGCTCAGTGCTCAGGTTGCTGGGTGCTCAGTGCTTGGGGTGCTGGGTGCTCAGTGCTCAGTACTCAGGGTGCTGCGGGCTCAGTGCTCGGGGTGCTGGGTGCTCAGTGCTCAGTACTCAGGGTGCTGGGTGCTCAGTGCTCAGGGTGCTGGGTGCTCAGTGCTCAGGGTGCTGGGTGCTCAGTGCTCAGGGTGCTGGGTGCTCAGTACTCAGGGTGCTCGGTGCTTAGTACTCAGGGTGCTGGGTGCTCAGTACTCCGGGTGCTGGGTGCTCAGTGCTCAGTACTCAGGGTTCTGGGTGCTCAGTACTCAGGGTGCTGGGTGCTCAGTGCTCGGGGTGCTCGGTGCTCAGTACTCAGGGTGCTGGGTGCTCAGTGCTCAGGGTGCTCAGTACTCAGGGTGCTGTGTGTTCAGTGCTCAGGGTGCTGGGTGCTCAGTACTCAGGGTGCTCGGTGCTTAGTACTCAGGGTGCTGGGTGCTCAGTACTCCGGGTGCTGGGTGCTCAGTGCTCGGGGTGCTCGGTGCTCAGTGCTCAAGGTGCTGGGTGCTCAGTACTCAGGGTGATCATTGCTCAGGGTGCTGGGTGCTCAGTACTCAGGGTGCTGGGTGCTCAGTACTCAGGGTGCTCAGTGCTCAGTACTCAGGGTGCTCAGTGCTCAGTACTAAGGGTGCTCAGTGCTCAGGGTGCTGGGTGCTCAGTGTTCGGGGGGCTCGGTGCTCAGTACTCAGGGTGCTGGGTGCTCAGTGCTCATGGTGCTGGGTGCTCAGTGCTCAGGGTGCTGGTTGCTCAGTCCTCGGGGTGCTGGGTGCTCAGTACTCAGGGTGCTGGGTGCTCAGTACTCAGGGTGCTGGGTGATCAGTACTTGGGTGCTGGGTGCTCAATGCTCGGGGTGCTGGGTGCTCAGTGCTCAGGGTGCTGGGTGCTCAGTGCTCAGGGTGCTCGGTGCTTAGTACTCGGGGTGCTGGGTGCTCAGTACTCAGGGTTCTGGGTGCTCAGTGCTCAGGGTGCTGGGTGCTCAGTGCTCAGGGTGCTGGGTGCTCAGTACTCAGGGTGCTGGGTGCTCAGTACTCAGGGTGCTGGGTGCTCAGTTCTCAGGGTGCTGGGTGCTCAGTGCTCGGGGTGCTGGGTGCTCAGTGCTCGGGGTGCTCGGTGCTCAGTACTCAGGGTGCTGGGTGCTCAGTGCTCTGGGTGCTCAGAACTCAGGATGCTGTGTGTTCAGTGCTCAGGGTGCTGGGTACTCAGTACTCAGGGTGCTCGGTGCTTAGTACTCAGGGTGCTGGGTGCTCAGTACTCCGGGTGCTGGGTGCTCAGTGCTCGGGGTGCTCTGTGCTCAGTGCTCAAGGTGCTGGGTGCTCAGTACTCAGGGTGATCATTGCTCAGGGTGCTGGGTGCTCAGTTCTCAGGGTGCTGCGTGCTCAGTGCTCGGGGTGCTGGGTGCTCAGTGGTCAGTACTCAGGGTGCTGGGTGCTCAGTGCTTAGGGTGCTGGGTGCTCAGTGCTCAGGGTGCTGGGTGCTCAGTGCTCAGGGTGCTCGGTGCTCAGTACGTTGGGTGCTCAGTACTCAGGGTGCTGGGTGCTCAGCGCTCAGGGTGCTGTGTGTTCAGTGCTCACGGTGCTCGTGGCTCAGTACGTTGGGTGCTCAGTACTCAGGGTGCTGGGTGCACAGTGCTCAGGGTGCTGGGTGCTCAGTGCTCAGGGTGCTGGGTGCTCAGTGCCCGGGGTGCTGGGTGCTCAGTGCTCGGGGTGCTGGGTGCTCAGTGCTCAGTACTCTGGGTGCTGGGTGCTCAGTGCTCAGGGTGCTGGGTGCTCAGTGCTCAGGGTGCTGTGTGTTCAGTGCTAAGGGTGCTCGGTGCTCAGTACGTTGGGTGCTCAGTACTCAGGGTGCTGGGTGCTCAGTGCTCAGGGTGCTGGGTGGTCAGTGCTCGGGGTGCTGGGTGCTCAGTGCTCGGGGTGCTGGGTGCTCATTACTCGGGGTGCTCAGTGCTCAGTACTCAGGGTGCTGGTTGCTCAGTGCTCAGGGTGCTGGGTGCTCAGTACTCAGGTTGCTGGGTGCTCGGTGCTCAGTACTCTGGGTGCTCAGTACTCAGGGTGCTGGGTGCTCAGTGCTCAGTACTCAGGGTGCTGGGTGCTCAGTTCTCGGGGTGCTAGGTGCTCAGTACTCAGGGTGCTGGGTGCTCAGTGCTCGGGGTGCTCGGTGCTCAGTACTCTGGGTGCTCAGTACTCAGGGTGCTGGGTGATCAGTGCTCAGGGTGCTCGTTGCTTAGTACTCAGGGTGCTGGGTGCTCAGTACTCAGGGTGCTGGGTGCTCAGTGCTCAGGGTGCTGGGTGCTCAGTGCTCAGGGTGCTGGCTGCTCAGTGCTCAGGGTGCTCGGTGCTCAGTGCTCGGGGTGCTGGGTGCTCAGTACTCAGGGTGCTCAGTGCTCAGTGCTCTGGGTGCTGGGTGCTCTGTGCTCGGGGTGCTGGGTGCTCATTGCTCAGGGTGCTGGGTGCTCAGTACTCAGGGTGCTCAGTGCTCAGTGCTCGGGGTGCTGGGTGCTCAGTGCTCGGGGTGCTGGGTGCTCAGTTCTCAGGGTGCTGTGTGCTCAGTGCTCAGTGTTCTGGGTGCTCAGTGCTCGGGGCGCTGGATACTCAGTGCTCGGGGTGCTCGGAGCTCAGTACACAGTGTGCTGGGTGCTCAGTGCTCGGGGTGCTCGGTGCTCAGTACTCAGGGTGCTGGGTGCTCAGTGCTCGGGGTGCTCGGTGCTCAGTACGTTGTGTGCTCACTACTCAGGGTGCTGGGTGCTCAGTGCTCAGGGTGCTGGGTGCTGAGTGCTCAGGGTGCTGGGTGCTCAGTGCTCAGGGTGCTGGGTGCTCAGTACTCAGGGTGCTGGGTGCGCAGTGCTCGGGGTGCAGGGTGCTGAGTGCTCAGGGTGCTGGGTGCTCAGTGCTCAGGGTGCTGGGTGCTCAGTACTCGGGGTGCTGGGTGCTCAGTACTCAGGGTGCTGGGTGCTCAGTACTCAGGGTGCTGGGTGATCAGTACTCGGGTGCTGGGTGCTCAGTGCTCAGAGTGCTGGGTGCTCAGTGCTCGGGGTGCTGGGTGCTCAGTGCTCAGTACTCAGGGTGCTGGGTGCTCAGTGCTCTTGGTGCTGGGTGCACAGTGCTCAGTACTCAGGGTGCTGGGTGCTCAGTGCTCAGGGTGCTGGGTGCTCAGTGCTCAGGGTGCTGGGTTCTCAGTGCTCAGGGTACTGGGTGCTCAGTACTCAGGGTGCTGGATGCTCAGTACTCAGTGTGCTCAGTGCTCAGTACTCAGGGTGCTCAGTGCTCAGTACTCAGGGTGCTCAGTGCTCAGGGTGCTGGGTGCTCAGTGCTCGGGGTGCTGGGTGCTCAGTCCTCAGGGTGCTGGGTGCTGAGTGCTCAGGGTGCTCGGTGCTCAGTGCTCAGGGTGCTGGGTGCTCAGTACTCAGGGTGCTGGGTGCGCAGTGCTCGGGGTGTTGGGTGCTCAGTGCTCAGGGTGCTGGGTGCTCAGTGCTCAGCGTGCTGGTTGCTCAGTACTCGGGGTGCTGGGTGCTCAGTACTCAGGGTGCTGGGTGATCAGTACTCAGGGTGCTCAGTGCTCAGTACTCAGGGTGCTCAGTGCTCAGTACTCAGGGTGCTCAGTGCTCAGGGTGCTGGGTGCTCAGTGCTCGGGGTGCTGGGTGCTCAGTCCTAAGGGTGCTGGGTGCTCAGTGCTCAGTACTCAGGGTGCTCAGTGCTCAGTACTCAGGGTGCTCAGTGCTCAGGGTGCTGGGTGCTCAGTGCTCGGGGTGCTGGGTGCTCAGTACTCAGGGTGCTTGGTGCTCAGTGCTCAGGGTGCTGGGTGCTCAGTGCTCAGGGTGCTGGGTGCTCAGTGCTCGGGGTGCTCGGTGCTTAGTACTCGGGGTGCTGGGTGCTCAGTACTCAGGGTTCTGGGTGCTCAGTGCTCAGGGTGCTGGGTGCTCAGTGCTCAGGGTGCTGTTTGCTCAGTACTCAGGGTGCTGGGTGCTCAGTACTCAGGGTGCTGGGTGCTCAGTTCTCAGGGTGCTGGGTGCTCAGTGCTCGGGGTGCTGGGTGCTCAGTGCTCGGTGTGCTCGGTGCTCAGTACTCAGTGTGCTGGGTGCTCAGTGCTCGGGGTGCTCAGTACTCAGGGTGCTGTGTGTTCAGAGCTCAGGGTGCTGGGTACTCAGTACTCAGGGTGCTCGGTGCTTAGTACTCAGGGTGCTGGGTGCTCAGTACTCCGGGTGCTGGGTGCTCAGTGCTCGGGGTGCTCTGTGCTCAGTGCTCAAGGTGCTGGGTGCTCAGAACTCAGGGTGATCATTGCTCAGGGTGCTGGGTGCTCAGTTCTCAGGGTGCTGGGTGCCCAGTACTCAGGGTGCTCAGTGCTCAGTACTCAGGGTGCTCAGTGCTCAGTACTAAGGGTGCTCAGTGATCAGGCTGCTGGGTGCTCAGTACTCGGGGTGCTCGGTGCTCAGTCCTCAGGGTGCTGGGTGCTCAGTACTCAGGGAGCTGGGTGCTCAGTACTCAGGGTGCTGTGTGCTCAGTACTCGTGTGCTGGGTGCTCAGTGCTCAGGGTGCTGGGTGCTCAGTGCTTGGGGTGCTGGGTGCTCAGTGCTCAGTACTCAGGGTGCTGGGGGCTCAGTGCTCGGGGTGCTGGGTGCTCAGTGCTCAGTACTCAGGGTGCTGGGTGCTCAGTGCTCAGGGTGCTGGGTGCTCAGTGCTCAGTGTGCTGGGTGCTCAGTGCTCAGGGTGCTGGGTGCTCAGTGCTCAGGGTGCTCGGTGCTCAGTGCTCAGGGTGCTGGGTGCTCAGTACTCAGGGTGCTGGGTGCTCAGTGCTCGGGGTGCTGGGTGCTCAGTACTCAGGGTGCTGGGTGCTCAGTGCTCAGGGTGCTGGGTGCTCAGTGCTCAGGGTGCTCGGTGCTTAGTACTCGGGGTGCTGGGTGCTCAGTACTCAGGGTTCTGGGTGCTCAGTGCTCAGGGTGCTGGGTGCTCAGTGCTCAGGGTGCTGGGTGCTCAGTACTCAGGGTGCTGGGTGCTCAGTACTCAGGGTGCTGGCTGCTCAGTTCTCAGGGTGCTGGGTGCTCAGTGCTCGGGTTGCTGGGTGCTCAGTGCTCGGGGTGCTCGGTGCTCAGTACTCAGGGTGCTGGGTGCTCAGTGCTCGGGGTGCTCAGAACTCAGGGTGCTGTGTGTTCAGTGCTCAGGGTGCTGGGTACTCAGTACTCAGGGTGCTCGGTGCTTAGTACTCAGGGTGCTGGGTGCTCAGTACTCCGGGTGCTGGGTGCTCAGTGCTCGGGGTGCTCTGTGCTCAGTGCTCAAGGTGCTGGGTGCTCAGTACTCAGGGTGATCATTGCTCAGGGTGCTGGGTGCTCAGTTCTCAGGGTGCTGGGTGCTCAGTGCTCGGGGTGCTGGGTGCTCAGTGCTCAGTACTCAGGGTGCTGGGTGCTCAGTGCTCTTGGTGCTGGGTGCACAGTGCTCAGTACTCAGGGTGCTGGGTGCTCAGTGCTCAGGGTGTTGGGTGCTCAGTGCTCAGGGTGCTGGGTGCTCAGTGCTCAGGGTGCTGGGTGCTCAGTGCTCAGGGTGCTGGGTACTCAGTGCTCGGGGTGCTGGGTGCTCAGTACTCGGGGTGCTGGGTGCTCAGTACTCAGGGTGCTCAGTGCTCAGTACTCAGGGTGCTCAGTGCTCAGTACTCAGGGTGCTCAGTGCTCAGGGTGCTGGGTGCTCAGTGCTCGGGGTGCTGGGTGCTCAGTCCTCAGGGTGCTCAGTGCTCAGTACTCAGGGTGCTCAGTGCTCAGTACTCAGGGTGCTCAGTGCTCAGGGTGCTGGGTGCTCAGTGCTCGGGGTGCTGGGTGCTCAGTCCTCAGGGTGCTGGGTGCTGAGTGCTCAGGGTGCTGGGTGCTCAGTACTCAGGGTGCTGGGTGCTCAGTGCTCAGGGTGCTGGTTGCTCAGTGCTCAGGGTGCTGGGTGCTCAGTACTCAGGGTGCTGGGTGCTCAGTGCTCGGGGCGCTGGGTGCTCAGTGCTCGGGGTGCTCAGAGCTCAGTACTCAGGGTGCTGGGTGCTCAGTGCTCGGGGTGCTGGGTGCTGAGTACTCAGGGTGCTGGGTGCTCAGTGCTCGAGGTGCTCGGTGCTCAGTACGTTGGGTGCTCACTACTCAGGGTGCTGGGTGCTCAGTGCTCAGGGTGCTGGGTGCTCAGTGCTCAGGGTGCTGGGTGCTCAGTGCTCAGGGTGCTGGGTGCTCAGTACTCAGGGTGCTGGGTGCGCAGTGCTCGGTGTGCTGGGTGCTCATTGCTCAGGGTGCTGGGTGCTCAGTGCTCAGGGTGCTGGGTGCTCAGTGCTCGGGGCGCTGGGTGCTCAGTGCTCGGGGTGCTCGGAGCTCAGTACTCAGTGTGCTGGGTGCTCAGTGCTGGGGGTGCTCGGTGCTCAGTACTCAGGGTGCTGGGTGCTCAGTGCTCGGGGTGCTCGGTGCTCAGTACGTTGGGTGCTCACTACTCAGGGTGCTGGGTGCTCAGTGCTCAGGTTGCTGGGTGCTGAGTGCTCAGGGTGCTGGGTGCTCAGTGCTCAGGGTGCTGGGTGCTCAGTACTCAGGGTGCTGGGTGCGCAGTGCTCGGGGTGCTGGGTGCTCAGTGCTCAGGGTGCTGGGTGCTCAGTGCTCAGGGTGCTGGGTGCTCAGTACTCGGGGTGCTGGGTGCTCAGTACTCAGGGTGCTGGGTGCTCAGTACTCAGGGTGCTGGGTGATCAGTACTCGGGTGCTGGGTGCTCAGTGCTCAGAGCGCTGGGTGCTCAGTGCTCGGTGTGCTGGGTGCTCAGTGCTCAGTACTCAGGGTGCTGGGTGCTCAGTGCTCTTGGTGCTGGGTGCACAGTGCTCAGTACTCAGGGTGCTGGGTGCTCAGTGCTCAGGGTGCTGGGTGCTCAGTGCTCAGGGTGCTGGGTGCTCAGTGCTCAGGGTGCTGGGTGCTCAGTGCACAGGGTGCTGGGTACTCAGTGCTCGGGGTGCTGGGTGCTCAGTACTCAGGGTGCTGGGTGCTCAGTGCTCGGGGCGCTGGGTGCTCAGTGCTCGGGGTGCTCGGAGCTCAGTACTCAGGGTGCTGGGTGCTCAGTGCTCGGGGTGCTCGGTGCTCAGTACGCTGGGTGCTCAGTACTCAGGGTGCTGGGTGCTCAGTACTCAGGGTGCTGTGTGCTCAGTACTCAGGGTGCTGGGTGCTCAGTACTCAGGGTGCTGGGTGCTTAGTACTCAGGGTGCTGGCTGCTCAGTGCTCAGGGTGCTCGGTGCTCAGTGCTCGGGGTGCTGGGTGCTCAGTACTCAGGGTGCTCAGTGCTCAGTGCTCTGGGTGCTGGGTGCTCTGTGCTCGGGGTGCTGGGTGCTCATTGCTCAGGGTGCTGGGTGCTCAGTACTCAGGGTGCTCAGTGCTCAGTGCTCGGGGTGCTTGGTGCTCAGTGCTCAGGGTGCTGGGTGCTCAGTTCTCAGGGTGCTGGGTGCTCAGTGCTCAGGGTTCTGGGTGCTCAGTGCTCGGGGCGCTGGGAACTCAGTGCTCGGGGTGCTCGGAGCTCAGTACTCAGTGTGCTGGGTGCTCAGTGCTCGGGGTGCTCGGTGCTCAGTACTCAGGGTGCTGGGTGCTCAGTGCTCGGGGTGCTCGGTGCTCAGTACGTTGTGTGCTCACTACTCAGGGTGCTGGGTGCTCAGTGCTCAGGTTGCTGGGTGCTGAGTGCTCAGGGTGCTGGGTGCTCAGTGCTCAGGGTGCTGGGTGCTCAGTACTCAGGGTGCTGGGTGCGCAGTGCTCGGGGTGCTGGGTGCTGAGTGCTCAGGGTGCTGGGTGCTCAGTGCTCAGGGTGCTGGGTGCTCAGTACTCGGGGTGCTGGGTGCTCAGTACTCAGGGTCCTGGGTGCTCAGTACTCAGGGTGCTGGGTGATCAGTACTCGGGTGCTGGGTGCTCAGTGCTCAGAGTGCTGGGTGCTCAGTGCTCGGGGTGCTGGGTGCTCAGTGCTCAGTACTCAGGGTGCTGGGTGCTCAGTGCTCTTGGTGCTGGGTGCACAGTGCTCAGTACTCAGGGTGCTGGGTGCTCAGTGCTCAGGGTGCTGGGTGCTCAGTGCTCAGGGTGCTGGGTGCTCAGTGCTCAGGGTGCTGGGTGCTCAGTGCTCAGGGTGATGGGTACTCAGTGCTCGGGGTGCTGGGTGCTCAGTACTCAGGGTGCTGGGTGCTCAGTACTCAGGGTGCTCAGTGCTCAGTACTCAGGGTGCTCAGTGCTCAGTACTCAGGGTGCTCAGTGCTCAGGGTGCTTGGTGCTCAGTGCTTGGGGTGCTGGGTGCTCAGTCCTCAGGGTGCTGGGTGCTCAGTGCTCAGGGTGCTGGGTGCTCAGTGCTCGGGGTGCTGGGTGCTCAGTACTCAGGGTGCTGGGTGCTCAGTGCTCAGTGTGCTGGGTGCTCAGTGCTCAGGGTGCTCGTTGCTTAGTACTCAGGGTGCTGGGTGCTCAGTACTCAGGGTGCTGGGTGCTCAGTGCTCAGGGTGCTGGGTGCTGGGTGCTCAGTGCTCAGGGTGCTGGGTGCTCAGTGCTCAGGGTGCTGGGTGCTCAGTGCTCAGGGTGCTGGGTGCTCAGTGCTCAGGGTGCTGGGTGCTCAGTGCTCGGGGTGCTCGGTGCTCAGTACGCTGGGTGCTCAGTACTCAGGGTGCTGGGTGCTCAGTACTCAGGGTGCTGTGTGCTCAGTACTCAGGGTGCTGGGTGCTCAGTACTCAGGGTGCTGGGTGCTTAGTACTCAGGGTGCTGGCTGCTCAGTGCTCAGGGTGCTCGGTGCTCAGTGCTCGGGGTGCTGGGTGCTCAGTACTCAGGGTGCTCAGTGCTCAGTGCTCTGGGTGCTGGGTGCTCTGTGCTCGGGGTGCTGGGTGCTCATTGCTCAGGGTGCTGGGTGCTCAGTACTCAGGGTGCTGGGTGCGCAGTGCTCGGGGTGTTGGGTGCTCAGTGCTCAGGGTGCTGGGTGCTCAGTGCTCAGCGTGCTGGTTGCTCAGTACTCGGGGTGCTGGGTGCTCAGTACTCAGGGTGCTGGGTGATCAGTACTCAGGGTGCTCAGTGCTCAGTACTCAGGGTGCTCAGTGCTCAGTACTCAGGGTGCTCAGTGCTCAGGGTGCTGGGTGCTCAGTGCTCGGGGTGCTGGGTGCTCAGTCCTAAGGGTGCTGGGTGCTCAGTGCTCAGTACTCAGGGTGCTCAGTGCTCAGTACTCAGGGTGCTCAGTGCTCAGGGTGCTGGGTGCTCAGTGCTCGGGGTGCTGGGTGCTCAGTACTCAGGGTGCTTGGTGCTCAGTGCTCAGGGTGCTGGGTGCTCAGTGCTCAGGGTGCTGGGTGCTCAGTGCTCGGGGTGCTCGGTGCTTAGTACTCGGGGTGCTGGGTGCTCAGTACTCAGGGTTCTGGGTGCTCAGTGCTCAGGGTGCTGGGTGCTCAGTGCTCAGGGTGCTGTTTGCTCAGTACTCAGGGTGCTGGGTGCTCAGTACTCAGGGTGCTGGGTGCTCAGTTCTCAGGGTGCTGGGTGCTCAGTGCTCGGGGTGCTGGGTGCTCAGTGCTCGGTGTGCTCGGTGCTCAGTACTCAGGGTGCTGGGTGCTCAGTGCTCGGGGTGCTCAGTACTCAGGGTGCTGTGTGTTCAGAGCTCAGGGTGCTGGGTACTCAGTACTCAGGGTGCTCGGTGCTTAGTACTCAGGGTGCTGGGTGCTCAGTACTCCGGGTGCTGGGTGCTCAGTGCTCGGGGTGCTCTGTGCTCAGTGCTCAAGGTGCTGGGTGCTCAGAACTCAGGGTGATCATTGCTCAGGGTGCTGGGTGCTCAGTTCTCAGGGTGCTGGGTGCCCAGTACTCAGGGTGCTCAGTGCTCAGTACTCAGGGTGCTCAGTGCTCAGTACTAAGGGTGCTCAGTGATCAGGCTGCTGGGTGCTCAGTACTCGGGGTGCTCGGTGCTCAGTCCTCAGGGTGCTGGGTGCTCAGTACTCAGGGAGCTGGGTGCTCAGTACTCAGGGTGCTGTGTGCTCAGTACTCGTGTGCTGGGTGCTCAGTGCTCAGGGTGCTGGGTGCTCAGTGCTTGGGGTGCTGGGTGCTCAGTGCTCAGTACTCAGGGTGCTGGGGGCTCAGTGCTCGGGGTGCTGGGTGCTCAGTGCTCAGTACTCAGGGTGCTGGGTGCTCAGTGCTCAGGGTGCTGGGTGCTCAGTGCTCAGTGTGCTGGGTGCTCAGTGCTCAGGGTGCTGGGTGCTCAGTGCTCAGGGTGCTCGGTGCTCAGTGCTCAGGGTGCTGGGTGCTCAGTACTCAGGGTGCTGGGTGCTCAGTGCTCGGGGTGCTGGGTGCTCAGTACTCAGGGTGCTGGGTGCTCAGTGCTCAGGGTGCTGGGTGCTCAGTGCTCAGGGTGCTCGGTGCTTAGTACTCGGGGTGCTGGGTGCTCAGTACTCAGGGTTCTGGGTGCTCAGTGCTCAGGGTGCTGGGTGCTCAGTGCTCAGGGTGCTGGGTGCTCAGTACTCAGGGTGCTGGGTGCTCAGTACTCAGGGTGCTGGCTGCTCAGTTCTCAGGGTGCTGGGTGCTCAGTGCTCGGGTTGCTGGGTGCTCAGTGCTCGGGGTGCTCGGTGCTCAGTACTCAGGGTGCTGGGTGCTCAGTGCTCGGGGTGCTCAGAACTCAGGGTGCTGTGTGTTCAGTGCTCAGGGTGCTGGGTACTCAGTACTCAGGGTGCTCGGTGCTTAGTACTCAGGGTGCTGGGTGCTCAGTACTCCGGGTGCTGGGTGCTCAGTGCTCGGGGTGCTCTGTGCTCAGTGCTCAAGGTGCTGGGTGCTCAGTACTCAGGGTGATCATTGCTCAGGGTGCTGGGTGCTCAGTTCTCAGGGTGCTGGGTGCTCAGTGCTCGGGGTGCTGGGTGCTCAGTGCTCAGTACTCAGGGTGCTGGGTGCTCAGTGCTCTTGGTGCTGGGTGCACAGTGCTCAGTACTCAGGGTGCTGGGTGCTCAGTGCTCAGGGTGTTGGGTGCTCAGTGCTCAGGGTGCTGGGTGCTCAGTGCTCAGGGTGCTGGGTGCTCAGTGCTCAGGGTGCTGGGTACTCAGTGCTCGGGGTGCTGGGTGCTCAGTACTCGGGGTGCTGGGTGCTCAGTACTCAGGGTGCTCAGTGCTCAGTACTCAGGGTGCTCAGTGCTCAGTACTCAGGGTGCTCAGTGCTCAGGGTGCTGGGTGCTCAGTGCTCGGGGTGCTGGGTGCTCAGTCCTCAGGGTGCTCAGTGCTCAGTACTCAGGGTGCTCAGTGCTCAGTACTCAGGGTGCTCAGTGCTCAGGGTGCTGGGTGCTCAGTGCTCGGGGTGCTGGGTGCTCAGTCCTCAGGGTGCTGGGTGCTGAGTGCTCAGGGTGCTGGGTGCTCAGTACTCAGGGTGCTGGGTGCTCAGTGCTCAGGGTGCTGGTTGCTCAGTGCTCAGGGTGCTGGGTGCTCAGTACTCAGGGTGCTGGGTGCTCAGTGCTCGGGGCGCTGGGTGCTCAGTGCTCGGGGTGCTCAGAGCTCAGTACTCAGGGTGCTGGGTGCTCAGTGCTCGGGGTGCTGGGTGCTGAGTACTCAGGGTGCTGGGTGCTCAGTGCTCGAGGTGCTCGGTGCTCAGTACGTTGGGTGCTCACTACTCAGGGTGCTGGGTGCTCAGTGCTCAGGGTGCTGGGTGCTCAGTGCTCAGGGTGCTGGGTGCTCAGTGCTCAGGGTGCTGGGTGCTCAGTACTCAGGGTGCTGGGTGCGCAGTGCTCGGTGTGCTGGGTGCTCATTGCTCAGGGTGCTGGGTGCTCAGTGCTCAGGGTGCTGGGTGCTCAGTGCTCGGGGCGCTGGGTGCTCAGTGCTCGGGGTGCTCGGAGCTCAGTACTCAGTGTGCTGGGTGCTCAGTGCTGGGGGTGCTCGGTGCTCAGTACTCAGGGTGCTGGGTGCTCAGTGCTCGGGGTGCTCGGTGCTCAGTACGTTGGGTGCTCACTACTCAGGGTGCTGGGTGCTCAGTGCTCAGGTTGCTGGGTGCTGAGTGCTCAGGGTGCTGGGTGCTCAGTGCTCAGGGTGCTGGGTGCTCAGTACTCAGGGTGCTGGGTGCGCAGTGCTCGGGGTGCTGGGTGCTCAGTGCTCAGGGTGCTGGGTGCTCAGTGCTCAGGGTGCTGGGTGCTCAGTACTCGGGGTGCTGGGTGCTCAGTACTCAGGGTGCTGGGTGCTCAGTACTCAGGGTGCTGGGTGATCAGTACTCGGGTGCTGGGTGCTCAGTGCTCAGAGCGCTGGGTGCTCAGTGCTCGGTGTGCTGGGTGCTCAGTGCTCAGTACTCAGGGTGCTGGGTGCTCAGTGCTCTTGGTGCTGGGTGCACAGTGCTCAGTACTCAGGGTGCTGGGTGCTCAGTGCTCAGGGTGCTGGGTGCTCAGTGCTCAGGGTGCTGGGTGCTCAGTGCTCAGGGTGCTGGGTGCTCAGTGCACAGGGTGCTGGGTACTCAGTGCTCGGGGTGCTGGGTGCTCAGTACTCAGGGTGCTGGGTGCTCAGTGCTCGGGGCGCTGGGTGCTCAGTGCTCGGGGTGCTCGGAGCTCAGTACTCAGGGTGCTGGGTGCTCAGTGCTCGGGGTGCTCGGTGCTCAGTACGCTGGGTGCTCAGTACTCAGGGTGCTGGGTGCTCAGTACTCAGGGTGCTGTGTGCTCAGTACTCAGGGTGCTGGGTGCTCAGTACTCAGGGTGCTGGGTGCTTAGTACTCAGGGTGCTGGCTGCTCAGTGCTCAGGGTGCTCGGTGCTCAGTGCTCGGGGTGCTGGGTGCTCAGTACTCAGGGTGCTCAGTGCTCAGTGCTCTGGGTGCTGGGTGCTCTGTGCTCGGGGTGCTGGGTGCTCATTGCTCAGGGTGCTGGGTGCTCAGTACTCAGGGTGCTCAGTGCTCAGTGCTCGGGGTGCTTGGTGCTCAGTGCTCAGGGTGCTGGGTGCTCAGTTCTCAGGGTGCTGGGTGCTCAGTGCTCAGGGTTCTGGGTGCTCAGTGCTCGGGGCGCTGGGAACTCAGTGCTCGGGGTGCTCGGAGCTCAGTACTCAGTGTGCTGGGTGCTCAGTGCTCGGGGTGCTCGGTGCTCAGTACTCAGGGTGCTGGGTGCTCAGTGCTCGGGTTGCTCGGTGCTCAGTACGTTGTGTGCTCACTACTCAGGGTGCTGGGTGCTCAGTGCTCAGGTTGCTGGGTGCTGAGTGCTCAGGGTGCTGGGTGCTCAGTGCTCAGGGTGCTGGGTGCTCAGTACTCAGGGTGCTGGGTGCGCAGTGCTCGGGGTGCTGGGTGCTGAGTGCTCAGGGTGCTGGGTGCTCAGTGCTCAGGGTGCTGGGTGCTCAGTACTCGGGGTGCTGGGTGCTCAGTACTCAGGGTCCTGGGTGCTCAGTACTCAGGGTGCTGGGTGATCAGTACTCGGGTGCTGGGTGCTCAGTGCTCAGAGTGCTGGGTGCTCAGTGCTCGGGGTGCTGGGTGCTCAGTGCTCAGTACTCAGGGTGCTGGGTGCTCAGTGCTCTTGGTGCTGGGTGCACAGTGCTCAGTACTCAGGGTGCTGGGTGCTCAGTGCTCAGGGTGCTGGGTGCTCAGTGCTCAGGGTGCTGGGTGCTCAGTGCTCAGGGTGCTGGGTGCTCAGTGCTCAGGGTGATGGGTACTCAGTGCTCGGGGTGCTGGGTGCTCAGTACTCAGGGTGCTGGGTGCTCAGTACTCAGGGTGCTCAGTGCTCAGTACTCAGGGTGCTCAGTGCTCAGTACTCAGGGTGCTCAGTGCTCAGGGTGCTTGGTGCTCAGTGCTTGGGGTGCTGGGTGCTCAGTCCTCAGGGTGCTGGGTGCTCAGTGCTCAGGGTGCTGGGTGCTCAGTGCTCGGGGTGCTGGGTGCTCAGTACTCAGGGTGCTGGGTGCTCAGTGCTCAGTGTGCTGGGTGCTCAGTGCTCAGGGTGCTCGTTGCTTAGTACTCAGGGTGCTGGGTGCTCAGTACTCAGGGTGCTGGGTGCTCAGTGCTCAGGGTGCTGGGTGCTCAGTGCTCAGGGTGCTGGGTGCTCAGTACTCAGGGTGCTGTGTGCTCAGTTCTCGGGGTGCTGGGTGCTCAGTACTCAGGGAGCTGGGTGCTCAGTACTCAGGGTGCTGGGTGCTCAGTACTCGGGTGCTGGGTGCTCAGTGCTCAGGGTGCTGGGTGCTCAGTGCTTGGGGTGCTGGGTGCTCAGTGCTCAGTACTCAGGGTGCTGGGGGCTCAGTGCTCGGGGTGCTGGGTGCTCAGTGCTCAGTACTCAGGGTGCTGGGTGCTCAGTGCTCAGGGTGCTGGGTGCTCAGTGCTCAGGGTGCTGGGTGCTCAGTACTCAGGGTGCTCGGTGCTTAGTACTCAGGGTGCTGGGTGCTCAGTACTCCGGGTGCTGGGTGCTCAGAGCTCAGTACTCAGGGTTCTGGGTGCTCAGTACTCAGGGTGCTGGGTGCTCAGTGCTCGGGGTGCTCGGTGCTCAGTACTCAGGGTGCTGGGTGCTCAGTGCTCGGGGTGCTCAGTACTCAGGGTGCTGTGTGTTCAGTGCTCAGGGTGCTGGGTGCTCAGTACTCAGGGTGCTCGGTGCTTAGTACTCAGGGTGCTGGGTGCTCAGTACTCCGGGTGCTGGTTGCTCAGTGCTCGGGGTGCTCGGTGCTCAGTGCTCAAGGTGCTGGGTGCTCAGTACTCAGGGTGATCATTGCTCAGGTTGCTGGGTGCTCAGTACTCAGGGTGCTGGGTGCTCAGTACTCAGGGTGCTCAGTGCTCAGTACTCAGGGTGCTCAGTGCTCAGTACTAAGGGTGCTCAGTGCTCAGGGTGCTGGGTGCTCAGTGTTCGGTGGGCTCGGTGCTCAGTACTCAGGGTGCTGGGTGCTCAGTGCTCATGGTGCTGGGTGCTCAGTGCTCAGGGTGCTGGTTTCTCAGTGCTCAGGGTGCTGGGCGCTCAGTACTCAGGGTTTTCGGTGCTCAGTACTCGCGGTGCTCAGTGCTCAGTACTCAGGGTGCTGGGTGCTCAGTGCTCAGGGTGCTGGGTGCTCAGTACTCAGCGTGCTAGGTGCTCAGTACTCAGGGTGCTCGGTGCTCAGTACTCAGGGTGCTGGGTGCTCAGTGCTCAGGGTGCTGGGTGCTCAGTGCTCGGGGTGCTCGGTGCTCAGTACGCTGGGTGCTCAGTACTCAGGGTGCTGGGTGCTCAGTACGCTGGGTGCTCAGTACTCAGGGTGCTGTGTGCTCAGTACTCAGGGTGCTGTGTGCTCAGTACTCAGGGTGCTGGGTGCTCAGTACGCTGGGTGCTCAGTACTGAGGGTGCTGGGTGCTCAGTACTCTGGGTGCTGTGTGCTCAGTAGTCAGGGTGCTGGGTGATCAGTACTCAGGGTGCTGGGTGCTCAGTGCTCAGGGTGCTGGGTGCTCAGTACTCAGGGTGCTGGGTGCTCAGTGCTCGGGGTGCTCGGTGCTCAGTACGCTGGGTGCTCAGTACTCAGGGTGCTCGGTGCTCAGTACCCTGGGTGCTCAGTACTCAGGGTGCTGGGTGCTCAGTACTCAGGGTGCTGGGTGCTCAGTACTCAGGGTGCTGGGTGCTTAGTACTCAGGGTGCTGGCTGCTCACTGCTCAGGGTGCTCGGTGCTCAGTGCTCGGGGTGCTGGGTGCTCAGTACTCAGGGTGCTCAGTGCTCAGTGCTCTGGGTGCTGGGTGCTCTGTGCTCGGGGTGCTGGGTGCTCATTGCTCAGGGTGCTGGGTGCTCAGTACTCAGGGTGCTCAGTGCTCAGTGCTCGGGGTGCTGGGTGCTCAGTGCTCGGGGTGCTGGGTGCTCAGTTCTCAGGGTGCTGTGTGCTCAGTGCTCAGGGTTCTGGGTGCTCAGTGCTCGGGGCGCTGGGTACTCAGTGCTCGGGGTACTCGGAGCTCAGTACTCAGTGTGCTGGGTGCTCAGTGCTCGGGGTGCTCGGTGCTCAGTACTCAGGGTGCTGGGTGCTCAGTGCTCGGGGTGCTCGGTGCTCAGTACGTTGTGTGCTCACTACTCAGGGTGCTGGGTGCTCAGTGCTCAGGGTGCTGGGTGCTCAGTGCTCAGGGTGCTGGGTGCTCAGTGCTCAGGGTGCTGGGTTCTCAGTGCTCAGGGTACTGGGTGCTCAGTGCTCAGGGTGCTGGGTACTCAGTGCTCGGGGTGCTGGGTGCTCAGTACTCAGGGTGCTGGGTGCTCAGTACTCAGGGTGCTCAGTGCTCAGTACTCAGGGTGCTCAGTGCTCAGTACTCAGGGTGCTCAGTGCTCAGGGTGCTGGGTGCTCAGTGCTCGGGGTGCTGGGTGCTCAGTCCTCAGGGTGCTGGGTGCTGAGTGCTCAGGGTGCTCGGTGCTCAGTGCTCAGGGTGCTGGGTGCTCAGTACTCAGGGTGCTGGGTGCGCAGTGCTCGGGGTGCTGGGTGCTCAGTGCTCAGGGTGCTGGGTGCTCAGTGCTCAGGGTGCTGGTTGCTCAGTCCTCGGGGTGCTGGGTGCTCAGTACTCAGGGTGCTGGGTGCTCAGTACTCAGGGTGCTGGGTGATCAGTACTTGGGTGCTGGGTGCTCAATGCTCGGGGTGCTGGGTGCTCAGTGCTCAGTACTCAGGGTGCTGGGTGCTCAGTGCTCGGGGTGCTGGGTGCACAGTGCTCAGTACTCAGGGTGCTGGGTGCTCAGTGCTCAGGGTGCTGGGTACTCAGTGCTCGGGGTGCTGGGTGCTCAGTACTCAGGGTGCTGGGTGCTCAGTACTCAGGGTGCTCAGTGCTCAGTACTCAGGATGCTCAGTGCTCAGTACTCAGGGTGCTCAGTGCTCAGGGTGCTGGGTGCTCAGTGCTCGGGGTGCTGGGTGCTCAGTCCTAAGGGTGCTGGGTGCTCAGTGCTCAGGGTGCTCGGTGCTCATTGCTCAGGGTGCTGGGTGCTCAGTACTCAGGGTGCTGGGTGCTCAGTGCTCGGGGTGCTGGGTGCTCAGTACTCAGGGTGCTGGGTGCTCAGTGCTCAGGGTGCTGGGTGCTCAGTGCTCAGGGTGCTCGGTGCTTAGTACTCGGGGTGCTGGGTGCTCAGTACTCAGGGTTCTGGGTGCTCAGTGCTCAGGGTGCTGGGTGCTCAGTGCTCAGGGTGCTGGGTGCTCAGTGCTCAGGGTGCTGGGTGCTCAGTGCTCAGGGTGCTGGGTGCTCAGTGCTCAGGGTGATGGGTACTCAGTGCTCGGGGTGCTGGGTGCTCAGTACTCAGGGTGCTGGGTGCTCAGTACTCAGGGTGCTCAGTGCTCAGTACTCAGGGTGCTCAGTGCTCAGTACTCAGGGTGCTCAGTGCTCAGGGTGCTTGGTGCTCAGTGCTTGTGGTGCTGGGTGCTCAGTCCTCAGGGTGCTGGGTGCTCAGTGCTCAGGGTGCTGGGTGCTCAGTGCTCGGGGTGCTGGGTGCTCAGTACTCAGGGTGCTGGGTGCTCAGTGCTCAGTGTGCTGGGTGCTCAGTGCTCAGGGTGCTCGTTGCTTAGTACTCAGGGTGCTGGGTGCTCAGTACTCAGGGTGCTGGGTGCTCAGTGCTCAGGGTGCTGGGTGCTCAGTGCTCAGGGTGCTGGGTGCTCAGTACTCAGGGTGCTGGGTGCTCAGTTCTCGGGGTGCTGGGTGCTCAGTACTCAGGGAGCTGGGTGCTCAGTACTCAGGGTGCTGGGTGCTCAGTACTCGGGTGCTCGGTGCTCAGTGCTCAGGGTGCTGGGTGCTCAGTGCTTGGGGTGCTGGGTGCTCAGTGCTCAGTACTCAGGGTGCTGGGGGCTCAGTGCTCGGGGTGCTGGGTGCTCAGTGCTCAGTACTCAGGGTGCTGGGTGCTCAGTGCTCAGGGTGCTGGGTGCTCAGTGCTCAGGGTGCTGGGTGCTCAGTACTCAGGGTGCTCGGTGCTTAGTACTCAGGGTGCTGGGTGCTCAGTACTCCGGGTGCTGGGTGCTCAGAGCTCAGTACTCAGGGTTCTGGGTGCTCAGTACTCAGGGTGCTGGGTGCTCAGTGCTCGGGGTGCTCGGTGCTCAGTACTCAGGGTGCTGGGTGCTCAGTGCTCGGGGTGCTCAGTACTCAGGGTGCTGTGTGTTCAGTGCTCAGGGTGCTGGGTGCTCAGTACTCAGGGTGCTCGGTGCTTAGTACTCAGGGTGCTGGGTGCTCAGTACTCCGGGTGCTGGTTGCTCAGTGCTCGGGGTGCTCGGTGCTCAGTGCTCAAGGTGCTGGGTGCTCAGTACTCAGGGTGATCATTGCTCAGGTTGCTGGGTGCTCAGTGCTCAGGGTGCTGGGTGCTCAGTGTTCGGGGGGCTCGGTGCTCAGTACTCAGGGTGCTGGGTGCTCAGTGCTCATGGTGCTGGGTGCTCAGTGCTCAGGGTGCTGGTTTCTCAGTGCTCAGGGTGCTGGGCGCTCAGTACTCAGGGTTTTCGGTGCTCAGTACTCGCGGTGCTCAGTGCTCAGTACTCAGGGTGCTGGGTGCTCAGTGCTCAGGGTGCTGGGTGCTCAGTACTCAGCGTGCTAGGTGCTCAGTACTCAGGGTGCTCGGTGCTCAGTACTCAGGGTGCTGGGTGCTCAGTGCTCAGGGTGCTGGGTGCTCAGTGCTCGGGGTGCTCGGTGCTCAGTACGCTGGGTGCTCAGTACTCAGGGTGCTGGGTGCTCAGTACGCTGGGTGCTCAGTACTCAGGGTGCTGTGTGCTCAGTACTCAGTGTGCTGTGTGCTCAGTACTCAGGGTGCTGGGTGCTCAGTACGCTGGGTGCTCAGTACTGAGGGTGCTGGGTGCTCAGTACTCAGGGTGCTGTGTGCTCAGTAGTCAGGGTGCTGGGTGCTCAGTACTCAGGGTGCTGGGTGCTCAGTGCTCAGGGTGCTGGGTGCTCAGTACTCAGGGTGCTGGGTGCTCAGTGCTCGGGGTGCTCGGTGCTCAGTACGCTGGGTGCTCAGTACTCAGGGTGCTCGGTGCTCAGTACGCTGGGTGCTCAGTACTCAGGGTGCTGAGTGCTCAGTACTCAGGGTGCTGTGTGCTCAGTACTCAGGGTGCTGGGTGCTCAGTACTCAGGGTGCTGGGTGCTTAGTACTCAGGGTGCTGGCTGCTCAGTGCTCAGGGTGCTCGGTGCTCAGTGCTCGGGGTGCTGGGTGCTCAGTACTCAGGGTGCTCAGTGCTCAGTGCTCTGGGTGCTGGGTGCTCTGTGCTCGGGGTGCTGGGTGCTCATTGCTCAGGGTGCTGGGTGCTCAGTACTCAGGGTGCTCAGTGCTCAGTGCTCGGGGTGCTGGGTGCTCAGTGCTCGGGGTGCTGGGTGCTCAGTTCTCAGGGTGCTGTGTGCTCAGTGCTCAGGGTTCTGGGTGCTCAGTGCTCGGGGCGCTGGGTACTCAGTGCTCGGGGTACTCGGAGCTCAGTACTCAGTGTGCTGGGTGCTCAGTGCTCGGGGTGCTCGGTGCTCAGTACTCAGGGTGCTGGGTGCTCAGTGCTCGGGGTGCTCGGTGCTCAGTACGTTGTGTGCTCACTACTCAGGGTGCTGGGTGCTCAGTGCTCAGGGTGCTGGGTGCTCAGTGCTCAGGGTGCTGGGTGCTCAGTGCTCAGGGTGCTGGGTTCTCAGTGCTCAGGGTACTGGGTGCTCAGTGCTCAGGGTGCTGGGTACTCAGTGCTCGGGGTGCTGGGTGCTCAGTACTCAGGGTGCTGGGTGCTCAGTACTCAGGGTGCTCAGTGCTCAGTACTCAGGGTGCTCAGTGCTCAGTACTCAGGGTGCTCAGTGCTCAGGGTGCTGGGTGCTCAGTGCTCGGGGTGCTGGGTGCTCAGTCCTCAGGGTGCTGGGTGCTGAGTGCTCAGGGTGCTCGGTGCTCAGTGCTCAGGGTGCTGGGTGCTCAGTACTCAGGGTGCTGGGTGCGCAGTGCTCGGGGTGCTGGGTGCTCAGTGCTCAGGGTGCTGGGTGCTCAGTGCTCAGGGTGCTGGTTGCTCAGTCCTCGGGGTGCTGGGTGCTCAGTACTCAGGGTGCTGGGTGCTCAGTACTCAGGGTGCTCGGTGATCAGTACTTGGGTGCTGGGTGCTCAATGCTCGGGGTGCTGGGTGCTCAGTGCTCAGTACTCAGGGTGCTGGGTGCTCAGTGCTCGGGGTGCTGGGTGCACAGTGCTCAGTACTCAGGGTGCTGGGTGCTCAGTGCTCAGGGTGCTGGGTACTCAGTGCTCGGGGTGCTGGGTGCTCAGTACTCAGGGTGCTGGGTGCTCAGTACTCAGGGTGCTCAGTGCTCAGTACTCAGGATGCTCAGTGCTCAGTACTCAGGGTGCTCAGTGCTCAGGGTGCTGGGTGCTCAGTGCTCGGGGTGCTGGGTGCTCAGTCCTAAGGGTGCTGGGTGCTCAGTGCTCAGGGTGCTCGGTGCTCATTGCTCAGGGTGCTGGGTGCTCAGTACTCAGGGTGCTGGGTGCTCAGTGCTCGGGGTGCTGGGTGCTCAGTACTCAGGGTGCTGGGTGCTCAGTGCTCAGGGTGCTGGGTGCTCAGTGCTCAGGGTGCTCGGTGCTTAGTACTCGGGGTGCTGGGTGCTCAGTACTCAGGGTTCTGGGTGCTCAGTGCTCAGGGTGCTGGGTGCTCAGTGCTCAGGGTGCTGGGTGCTCAGTACTCAGGGTGCTGGGTGCTCAGTATTCAGGGTGCTGGGTGCTCAGTTCTCAGGGTGCTGGGTGCTCAGTGCTCGGGGTGCTGGGTGCTCAGTGCTCGGTGTGCTCGGTGCTCAGTACTCAGGGTGCTGGGTGCTCAGTGCTCGGGGTGCTCAGTACTCAGGGTGCTGTGTGTTCAGTGCTCAGGGTGCTGGTTACTCAGTACTCAGGGTGCTCGGTGCTTAGTACTCAGGGTGCTGGGTGCTCAGTACTCCGGGTGCTGGGTGCTCAGTGCTCGGGGTGCTTTGTGCTCATTGCTCAAGGTGCTGGGTGCTCAGAACTCAGGGTGATCATTGCTCAGGGTGCTGGGTGCTCAGTTCTCAGGGTGCTGGGTGCCCAGTACTCAGGGTGCTCAGTGCTCAGTACTCAGGGTGCTCAGTGCTCAGTACTAAGGGTGCTCAGTGATCAGGCTGCTGGGTGCTCAGTACTCGGGGTGCTCGGTGCTCAGTCCTCAGGGTGCTGGGTGCTCAGTACTCAGGGAGCTGGGTGCTCAGTACTCAGGGTGCTGGGTGCTCAGTACTCGGGTGCTGGGTGCTCAGTGCTCAGGTTGCTGGGTGCTCAGTGCTTGGGGTGCTGGGTGCTCAGTGCTCAGTACTCAGGGTGCTGCGGGCTCAGTGCTCGGGGTGCTGGGTGCTCAGTGCTCAGTACTCAGGGTGCTGGGTGCTCAGTGCTCAGGGTGCTGGGTGCTCAGTGCTCAGGGTGCTGGGTGCTCAGTGCTCAGGGTGCTGGGTGCTCAGTACTCAGGGTGCTCGGTGCTTAGTACTCAGGGTGCTGGGTGCTCAGTACTCCGGGTGCTGGGTGCTCAGTGCTCAGTACTCAGGGTTCTGGGTGCTCAGTACTCAGGGTGCTGGGTGCTCAGTGCTCGGGGTGCTCGGTGCTCAGTACTCAGGGTGCTGGGTGCTCAGTGCTCGGGGTGCTCAGTACTCAGGGTGCTGTGTGTTCAGTGCTCAGGGTGCTGGGTGCTCAGTACTCAGGGTGCTCGGTGCTTAGTACTCAGGGTGCTGGGTGCTCAGTACTCCGGGTGCTGGGTGCTCAGTGCTCGGGGTGCTCGGTGCTCAGTGCTCAAGGTGCTGGGTGCTCAGTACTCAGGGTGATCATTGCTCAGGGTGCTGGGTGCTCAGTACTCAGGGTGCTGGGTGCTCAGTACTCAGGGTGCTCAGTGCTCAGTACTCAGGGTGCTCAGTGCTCAGTACTAAGGGTGCTCAGTGCTCAGGGTGCTGGGTGCTCAGTGTTCGGGGGGCTCGGTGCTCAGTACTCAGGGTGCTGGGTGCTCAGTGCTCATGGTGCTGGGTGCTCAGTGCTCAGGGTGCTGGTTGCTCAGTGCTCAGGGTGCTGGGCGCTCAGTACTCAGGGATTTCGGTGCTCAGTACTCGGGGTGCTCAATGCTCAGTACTCAGGGTGCTGGGTGCTCAGTGCTCAGGGTGCTGGGTGCTCAGTACTCAGGGTGCTGGGTGCTCGGTGCTCAGTACGCTGGGTGCTCAGTACTCAGGTTGCTGGGTGCTCACTACTCAGGGTGCTGGGTGCTCAGTGCTCAGGGTGCTGGTTGCTGAGTGCTCAGGGTGCTGGGTGCTGAGTGCTCAGGGTGCTGGGTGCTCAGTGCTCAGGGTGCTGGTTGCTCAGTACTCAGGGTGCTGGGTGCTCAGTACTCAGGGTGCTGGGTGATCAGTACTCGGGTGCTGGGTGCTCAGTGCTCGGGGTGCTGGGTGCTCAGTGATCAGTACTCAGGGTGCTGGGTGCTCAGTACTCAGGGTGCTGGGTGCTCAGTACTCAGGGTGCTGGGTGATCAGTACTCGGGTGCTGGGTGCTCAGTGCTCAGAGTGCTGGGTGCTCAGTGCTCGGGGTGCTGGGTGCTCAGTGCTCAGTACTCAGGGTGCTGGGTGCTCAGTGCTCTTGGTGCTGAGTGCACAGTGCTCAGTACTCAGGGTGCTGGGTGCTCAGTGCTCAGGGTGCTGGGTGCTCAGTGCTCAGGGTGCTGGGTTCTCAGTGCTCAGGGTACTGGGTGCTCAGTGCTCAGGGTGCTGGGTACTCAGTGCTCGGGGTGCTGGGTGCTCAGTACTCAGGGTGCTGGGTGCTCAGTACTCAGGGTGCTCAGTGCTCAGTACTCAGGGTGCTCAGTGCTCAGTACTCAGGGTGCTCAGTGCTCAGGGTGCTGGGTGCTCAGTGCTCAGGGTGCTGGGTGCTCAGTGCTCAGGGTGCTCGGTGCTTAGTACTCGGGGTGCTGGGTGCTCAGTACTCAGGGTTCTGGGTGCTCAGTGCTCAGGGTGCTGGGTGCTCAGTGCTCAGGGTGCTGGGTGCTCAGTACTCAGGGTGCTGGGTGCTCAGTACTCAGGGTGCTGGGTGCTCAGTTCTCAGGGTGCTGGGTGCTCAGTGCTCAGGGTGCTGGGTGCTCAGTACTCAGGGTGCTGGGTGCTCAGTATTCAGGGTGCTGGGTGCTCAGTTCTCAGGGTGCTGGGTGCTCAGTGCTCGGGGTGCTGGGTGCTCAGTGCTCGGTGTGCTCGGTGCTCAGTACTCAGGGTGCTGGGTGCTCAGTGCTCGGGGTGCTCAGTACTCAGGGTGCTGTGTGTTCAGTGCTCAGGGTGCTGGTTACTCAGTACTCAGGGTGCTCGGTGCTTAGTACTCAGGGTGCTGGGTGCTCAGTACTCCGGGTGCTGGGTGCTCAGTGCTCGGGGTGCTTTGTGCTCAGTGCTCAAGGTGCTGGGTGCTCAGAACTCAGGGTGATCATTGCTCAGGGTGCTGGGTGCTCAGTTCTCAGGGTGCTGGGTGCCCAGTACTCAGGGTGCTCAGTGCTCAGTACTCAGGGTGCTCAGTGCTCAGTACTAAGGGTGCTCAGTGATCAGGCTGCTGGGTGCTCAGTACTCGGGGTGCTCGGTGCTCAGTCCTCAGGGTGCTGGGTGCTCAGTACTCAGGGAGCTGGGTGCTCAGTACTCAGGGTGCTGGGTGCTCAGTACTCGGGTGCTGGGTGCTCAGCGCTCAGGGTGCTGGGTGCTCAGTGCTTGGGGTGCTGGGTGCTCAGTGCTCAGTACTCAGGGTGCTGCGGGCTCAGTGCTCGGGGTGCTGGGTGCTCAGTGCTCAGTACTCAGGGTGCTGGGTGCTCAGTGCTCAGGGTGCTGGGTGCTCAGTGCTCAGGGTGCTGGGTGCTCAGTGCTCAGGGTGCTGGGTGCTCAGTACTCAGGGTGCTCGGTGCTTAGTACTCAGGGTGCTGGGTGCTCAGTACTCCGGGTGCTGGGTGCTCAGTGCTCAGTACTCAGGGTTCTGGGTGCTCAGTACTCAGGGTGCTGGGTGCTCAGTGCTCGGGGTGCTCGGTGCTCAGTACTCAGGGTGCTGGGTGCTCAGTGCTCGGGGTGCTCAGTACTCAGGGTGCTGTGTGTTCAGTGCTCAGGGTGCTGGGTGCTCAGTACTCAGGGTGCTCGGTGCTTAGTACTCAGGGTGCTGGGTGCTCAGTACTCCGGGTGCTCAGTGCTCAGTGCTCTGGGTGCTGGGTGCTCTGTGCTCGGGGTGCTGGGTGCTCATTGCTCAGGGTGCTGGGTGCTCAGTGCTCAGGGTTCTGGGTGCTCAGTGCTCGGGGCGCTGGGTGCTCCGTTCTCAGGGTGCTGTGTGCTCAGTGCTCAGGGTTCTGGGTGCTCAGTGCTCGGGGCGCTGGGTACTCAGTGCTCGGGGTGCTCGGAGCTCAGTACTCAGTGTGCTGGGTGCTCAGTGCTCGGGGTGCTCGGTGCTCAGTACTCAGGGTGCTGGGTGCTCAGTGCTCGGGGTGCTCGGTGCTCAGTACTCAGGGTGCTGGGTGCTCAGTGCTCAGGGTGCTGGGTGCTGAGTGCTCAGGGTGCTGGGTGCTGAGTGCTCAGGGTGCTGGGTGCTCAGTACTCAGGGTGCTGGGTGCGCAGTGCTCGGGGTGCTGGGTGCTGAGTACTCAGGGTGCTGGGTGCTCAGTGCTCAGGGTGCTGGGTGCTCAGTACTCGGGGTGCTGGGTGCTCAGTACTCAGGGTGCTGGGTGCTCAGTACTCAGGGTGCTGGGTGATCAGTACTCGGGTGCTGGGTGCTCAGTGCTCAGAGTGCTGGGTGCTCAGTGCTCGGGGTGCTGGGTGCTCAGTGCTCAGTACTCAGGGTGCTGGGTGCTCAGTGCTCTTGGTGCTGAGTGCACAGTGCTCAGTACTCAGGGTGCTGGGTGCTCAGTGCTCAGGGTGCTGGGTGCTCAGTGCTCAGGGTGCTGGGTTCTCAGTGCTCAGGGTACTGGGTGCTCAGTGCTCAGGGTGCTGGGTACTCAGTGCTCGGGGTGCTGGGTGCTCAGTACTCAGGGTGCTGGGTGCTCAGTACTCAGGGTGCTCAGTGCTCAGTACTCAGGGTGCTCAGTGCTCAGTACTCAGGGTGCTCAGTGCTCAGGGTGCTGGGTGCTCAGTGCTCAGGGTGCTGGGTGCTCAGTGCTCAGGGTGCTCGGTGCTTAGTACTCGGGGTGCTGGGTGCTCAGTACTCAGGGTTCTGGGTGCTCAGTGCTCAGGGTGCTGGGTGCTCAGTGCTCAGGGTGCTGGGTGCTCAGTACTCAGGGTGCTGGGTGCTCAGTACTCAGGGTGCTGGGTGCTCAGTTCTCAGGGTGCTGGGTGCTCAGTGCTCGGGGTGCTGGGTGCTCAGTGCTCGGTGTGCTCGGTGCTCAGTACTCAGGGTGCTGGGTGCTCAGTGCTCGGGGTGCTCAGTACTCAGGGTGCTGTGTGTTCAGTGCTCAGGGTGCTGGTTACTCAGTACTCAGGGTGCTCGATGCTTAGTACTCAGGGTGCTGGGTGCTCAGTACTCCGGGTGCTGGGTGCTCAGTGCTCGGGGTGCTTTGTGCTCAGTGCTCAAGGTGCTGGGTGCTCAGAACTCAGGGTGATCATTGCTCAGGGTGCTGGGTGCTCAGTTCTCAGGGTGCTGGGTGCCCAGTACTCAGGGTGCTCAGTGCTCAGTACTCAGGGTGCTCAGTGCTCAGTACTAAGGGTGCTCAGTGATCAGGCTGCTGGGTGCTCAGTACTCGGGGTGCTCGGTGCTCAGTCCTCAGGGTGCTGGGTGCTCAGTACTCAGGGAGCTGGGTGCTCAGTACTCAGGGTGCTGGGTGCTCAGTGCTCTTGGTGCTGAGTGCACAGTGCTCAGTACTCAGGGTGCTGGGTGCTCAGTGCTCAGGGTGCTGGGTGCTCAGTGCTCAGGGTGCTGGGTTCTCAGTGCTCAGGGTACTGGGTGCTCAGTGCTCAGGGTGCTGGGTACTCAGTGCTCGGGGTGCTGGGTGCTCAGTACTCAGGGTGCTGGGTGCTCAGTACTCAGGGTGCTCAGTGCTCAGTACTCAGGGTGCTCAGTGCTCAGTACTCAGGGTGCTCAGTGCTCAGGGTGCTGGGTGCTCAGTGCTCAGGGTGCTGGGTGCTCAGTGCTCAGGGTGCTCGGTGCTTAGTACTCGGGGTGCTGGGTGCTCAGTACTCAGGGTTCTGGGTGCTCAGTGCTCAGGGTGCTGGGTGCTCAGTGCTCAGGGTGCTGGGTGCTCAGTACTCAGGGTGCTGGGTGCTCAGTACTCAGGGTGCTGGGTGCTCAGTTCTCAGGGTGCTGGGTGCTCAGTGCTCGGGGTGCTGGGTGCTCAGTGCTCGGTGTGCTCGGTGCTCAGTACTCAGGGTGCTGGGTGCTCAGTGCTCGGGGTGCTCAGTACTCAGGGTGCTGTGTGTTCAGTGCACAGGGTGCTGGTTACTCAGTACTCAGGGTGCTCGGTGCTTAGTACTCAGGGTGCTGGGTGCTCAGTACTCCGGGTGCTGGGTGCTCAGTGCTCGGGGTGCTTTGTGCTCAGTGCTCAAGGTGCTGGGTGCTCAGAACTCAGGGTGATCATTGCTCAGGGTGCTGGGTGCTCAGTTCTCAGGGTGCTGGGTGCCCAGTACTCAGGGTGCTCAGTGCTCAGTACTCAGGGTGCTCAGTGCTCAGTACTAAGGGTGCTCAGTGATCAGGCTGCTGGGTGCTCAGTACTCGGGGTGCTCGGTGCTCAGTCCTCAGGGTGCTGGGTGCTCAGTACTCAGGGAGCTGGGTGCTCAGTACTCAGTGTGCTGGGTGCTCAGTACTCGGGTGCTGGGTGCTCAGTGCTCAGGGTGCTGGGTGCTCAGTGCTTGGGGTGCTGGGTGCTCAGTGCTCAGTACTCAGGGTGCTGGGGGCTCAGTGCTCGGGGTGCTGGGTACTCAGTGCTCAGTACTCAGGGTGCTGGGTGCTCAGTGCTCAGGGTGCTGGGTGCTCAGTGCTCAGGGTGCTGGGTGCTCAGTGCTCAGGGTGCTGGGTGCTCAGTACTCAGGGTGCTCGGTGCTTAGTACTCAGGGTGCTGGGTGCTCAGTACTCCGGGTGCTGGGTGCTCAGTGCTCAGTACTCAGGGTTCTGGGTGCTCAGTACTCAGGGTGCTGGGTGCTCAGTGCTCGGGGTGCTCGGTGCTCAGTACTCAGGGTGCTGGGTGCTCAGTGCTCGGGGTGCTCAGTACTCAGGGTGCTGTGTGTTCAGTGCTCAGGGTGCTGGGTGCTCAGTACTCAGGGTGCTCGGTGCTTAGTACTCAGGGTGCTGGGTGCTCAGTACTCCGGGTGCTGGGTGCTCAGTGCTCGGGGTGCTCGGTGCTCAGTGCTCAAGGTGCTGGGTGCTCAGTACTCAGGGTGATCATTGCTCAGGGTGCTGGGTGCTCAGTACTCAGGGTGCTGGGTGCTCAGTACTCAGGGTGCTCAGTGCTCAGTACTCAGGGTGCTCAGTGCTCAGTACTAAGGGTGCTCAGTGCTCAGGGTGCTGGGTGCTCAGTGTTCGGGGGGCTCGGTGCTCAGTACTCAGGGTGCTGGGTGCTCAGTGCTCATGGTGCTGGGTGCTCAGTGCTCAGGGTGCTGGTTGCTCAGTGCTCAGGGTGCTGGGCGCTCAGTACTCAGGGATTTCGGTGCTCAGTACTCGGGGTGCTCAATGCTCAGTACTCAGGGTGCTGGGTGCTCAGTGCTCAGGGTGCTGGGTGCTCAGTACTCAGGGTGCTGGGTGCTCGGTGCTCAGTACGCTGGGTGCTCAGTACTCAGGTTGCTGGGTGCTCAGTACTCAGGGTGCTGGGTGCTCAGTACTCAGGGTGCTCGGTGCTCAGTACTCAGGGTGCTGGGTGCTCAGTGCTCAGGGTGCTGGGTGCTCAGTGCTCGGGGTGCTCGCTGCTCAGTACGCTGGGTGCTCAGTACTCAGGGTGCTGGGTGCTCAGTACGCTGGGTGCTCAGTACTCAGGGTGCTGTGTGCTCAGTACTCAGGGAGCTGGGTGCTCAGTACTCAGGGTGCTGGGTGCTTAGTACTCAGGGTGCTTGCTGCTCAGTGCTCAGGGTGCTCGGTGCTCAGTGCTCGGGGTGCTGCGTGCTCAGTACTCAGGGTGCTCAGTGCTCAGTGCTCTGGGTGCTGGGTGCTCTGTGCTCGGGGTGCTGGGTGCTCATTGCTCAGGGTGCTGGGTGCTCAGTGCTCAGGGTTCTGGGTGCTCAGTGCTCGGGGCGCTGGGTGCTCAGTTCTCAGGGTGCTGTGTGCTCAGTGCTCAGGGTTCTGGGTGCTCAGTGCTCGGGGCGCTGGGTACTCAGTGCTCGGGGTGCTCGGAGCTCAGTACTCAGTGTGCTGGGTGCTCAGTGCTCGGGGTGCTCGGTGCTCAGTACTCAGGGTGCTGGGTGCTCAGTGCTCGGGGTGCTCGGTGCTCAGTACTCAGGGTGCTGGGTGCTCAGTGCTCGGGGTGCTCGGTGCTCAGTACGTTGTGTGCTCACTACTCAGGGTGCTGGGTGCTCAGTGCTCAGGGTGCTGGGTGCTGAGTGCTCAGGGTGCTGGGTGCTGAGTGCTCAGGGTGCTGGGTGCTCAGTACTCAGGGTGCTGGGTGCGCAGTGCTCGGGGTGCTGGGTGCTGAGTACTCAGGGTGCTGGGTGCTCAGTGCTCAGGGTGCTGGGTGCTCAGTACTCGGGGTGCTGGGTGCTCAGTACTCAGGGTGCTGGGTGCTCAGTACTCAGGGTGCTGGGTGATCAGTACTCGGGTGCTGGGTGCTCAGTGCTCAGAGTGCTGGGTGCTCAGTGCTCGGGGTGCTGGGTGCTCAGTGCTCAGTACTCAGGGTGCTGGGTGCTCAGTGCTCTTGGTGCTGAGTGCACAGTGCTCAGTACTCAGGGTGCTGGGTGCTCAGTGCTCAGGGTACTGGGTGCTCAGTGCTCAGGGTGCTGGGTACTCAGTGCTCGGGGTGCTGGGTGCTCAGTACTCAGGGTGCTGGGTGTTCAGTACTCAGGGTGCTCAGTGCTCAGTACTCAGGGTGCTCAGTGCTCAGTACTCAGGGTGCTCAGTGCTCAGGGTGCTGGGTGCTCAGTGCTCGGGGTGCTGGGTGCTCAGTCCTCAGGGTGCTGGGTGCTGAGTGCTCAGGGTGCTCGGTGCTCAGTGCTCAGGGTGCTGGGTGCTCAGTACTCAGGGTGCTGGGTGCGCAGTGCTCGGGGTGCTGGGTGCTCAGTGCTCAGGGTGCTGGGTGCTCAGTGCTCAGGGTGCTGGTTGCTCAGTACTCGGGGTGCTGGGTGCTCAGTACTCAGGGTGCTGGGTGCTCAGTACTCAGGGTGCTGGGTGATCAGTACTTGGGTGCTGGGTGCTCAATGCTCGGGGTGCTGGGTGCTCAGTGCTCAGTACTCAGGGTGCTGGGTGCTCAGTGCTCGGGGTGCTGGGTGCACAGTGCTCAGTACTCAGGGTGCTGGGTGCTCAGTGCTCAGGGTGCTGGGTACTCAGTGCTCGGGGTGCTGGGTGCTCAGTACTCAGGGTGCTGGGTGCTCAGTACTCAGGGTGCTCAGTGCTCAGTACTCAGGGTGCTCAGTGCTCAGTACTCAGGGTGCTCAGTGCTCAGGGTGCTGGGTGCTCAGTGCTCGGGGTGCTGGGTGCTCAGTCCTAAGGGTGCTGGGTGCTCAGTGCTTAGGGTGCTCGGTGCTCAGTGCTCAGGGTGCTGGGTGCTCAGTACTCAGGGTGCTGGGTGCTCAGTGCTCGGGGTGCTGGGTGCTCAGTACTCAGGGTGCTGGGTGCTCAGTGCTCAGGGTGCTGGGTGCTCAGTGCTCAGGGTGCTCGGTGCTTAGTACTCGGGGTGCTGGGTGCTCAGTACTCAGGGTTCTGGGTGCTCAGTGCTCAGGGTGCTGGGTGCTCAGTGCTCAGGGTGCTGGGTGCTCAGTACTCAGGGTGCTGGGTTCTCAGTACTCAGGGTGCTGGGTGCTCAGTTCTCAGGGTGCTGGGTGCTCAGTGCTCGGGGTGCTGGGTGCTCAGTGCTCGGTGTGCTCGGTGCTCAGTACTCAGGGTGCTGGGTGCTCAGTGCTCGGGGTGCTCAGTACTCAGGGTGCTGTGTGTTCAGTGCTCAGGGTGCTGGTTACTCAGTACTCAGGGTGCTCGGTGCTTAGTACTCAGGGTGCTGGGTGCTCAGTACTCCGGGTGCTGGGTGCTCAGTGCTCGGGGTGCTCTGTGCTCAGTGCTCAAGGTGCTGGGTGCTCAGAACTCAGGGTGATCATTGCTCAGGTTGCTGGGTGCTCAGTTCTCAGGGTGCTGGGTGCCCAGTACTCAGGGTGCTCAGTGCTCAGTACACAGGGTGCTCAGTGCTCAGTACTAAGGGTGCTCAGTGATCAGGCTGCTGGGTGCTCAGTACTCGGGGTGCTCGGTGCTCAGTCCTCAGGGTGCTGGGTGCTCAGTACTCAGGGAGCTGGGTGCTCAGTACTCAGGGTGCTGGGTGCTCAGTACTCGGGTGCTGGGTGCTCAGTGCTCAGGGTGCTGGGTGCTCAGTACTCAGGGTGCTGGGTGCTCGGTGCTCAGTACGCTGGGTGCTCAGTACTCAGGTTGCTGGGTGCTCAGTACTCAGGGTGCTGGGTGCTCAGTACTCAGGGTGCTCGGTGCTCAGTACTCAGGGTGCTGGGTGCTCAGTGCTCAGGGTGCTGGGTGCTCAGTGCTCGGGGTGCTCGGTGCTCAGTACGCTGCGTGCTCAGTACTCAGGGTGCTGTGTGCTCAGAACTCAGGGTGCTGGGTGCTCAGTACTCGGGTGCTGGGTGCTCAGTGCTCAGGGTGCTGGGTGCTCAGTACTCAGGGTGCTGGGTGCTCGGTGCTCAGTACGCTGGGTGCTCAGTACTCAGGTTGCTGGGTGCTCAGTACTCAGGGTGCTGGGTGCTCAGTACTCAGGGTGCTCGGTGCTCAGTACTCAGGGTGCTGGGTGCTCAGTGCTCAGGGTGCTGGGTGCTCAGTGCTCGGGGTGCTCGGTGCTCAGTACGCTGGGTGCTCAGTACTCAGGGTGCTGTGTGCTCAGTACTCAGGGTGCTGTCTGCTCAGTACTCAGGGTGCTGGGTGCTCAGTACGCTGGGTGCTCAGTACTGAGGGTGCTGGGTGCTCAGTACTCAGGGTGCTGTGTGCTCAGTACTCAGGGTGCTGGGTGCTCAGTACTCAGGGTGCTGGGTGCTCAGTGCTCAGGGTGCTGGGTGCTCAGTACTCAGGGTGCTGGGTGCTCAGTGCTTGGGGTGCTCGGTGCTCAGTACGCTGGGTGCTCAGTACTCAGGGTGCTCGGTGCTCAGTACGCTGGGTGCTCAGTACTCAGGGTGCTGGGTGCTCAGTACTCAGGGTGCTGTGTGCTCAGTACTCAGGGTGCTGGGTGCTCAGTACTCAGGGTGCTGGGTGCTTAGTACTCAGGGTGCTGGCTGCTCAGTGCTCAGGGTGCTCGGTGCTCAGTGCTCGGGGTGCTGGGTGCTCAGTACTCAGGGTGCTCAGTGCTCAGTGCTCTGGGTGCTGGGTGCTCTGTGCTCGGGGTGCTGGGTGCTCATTGCTCAGGGTGCTATGTGCTCAGTACTCAGGGTGATCAGTGCTCAGTGCTCGGGGTGCTGGGTGCTCAGTGCTCGGGGTGCTGGGTGCTCAGTACTCAGGGTGCTGGGTGCTCAGTGCTCAGGGTGATGGGTGCTCAGTGCTCAGGGTGCTGGGTTCTCAGTGCTCAGGGTACTGGGTGCTCAGTGCTCAGGGTGCTGGGTACTCAGTGCTCGGGGTGCTGGGTGCTCAGTACTCAGGGTGCTGGGTGCTCAGTACTCAGGGTGCTCAGTGCTCAGTACTCAGGGTGCTCAGTGCTCAGTACTCAGGGTGCTCAGTGCTCAGGGTGCTGGGTGCTCAGTGCTCGGGGTGCTGGGTGCTCAGTCCTCAGGGTGCTGGGTGCTGAGTGCTCAGGGTGCTCGGTGCTCAGTGCTCAGGGTGCTGGGTGCTCAGTACTCAGGGTGCTGGGTGCGCAGTGCTCGGGGTGCTGGGTGCTCAGTGCTCAGGGTGCTGGGTGCTCAGTGCTCAGGGTGCTGGTTGCTCAATACTCGGGGTTCTGGGTGCTCAGTACTCAGGGTGCTGGGTGCTCAGTACTCAGGGTGCTGGGTGATCAGTACTCGGGTGCTGGGTGCTCAATGCTCGGGGTGCTGGGTGCTCAGTGCTCAGTACTCAGGGTGCTGGGTGCTCAGTGCTCGGGGTGCTGGGTGCACAGTGCTCAGTACTCAGGGTGATGGGTGCTCAGTGCTCAGGGTGCTGGGTACTCAGTGCTCGGGGTGCTGGGTGCTCAGTACTCAGGGTGCTGGGTGCTCAGTACTCAGGGTGCTCAGTGCTCAGTACTCAGGGTGCTCAGTGCTCAGTACTCAGGGTGCTCAGTGCTCAGGGTGCTGGGTGCTCAGTGCTCGGGGTGCTGGGTGCTCAGTCCTAAGGGTGCTGGGTGCCCAGTGCTCAGGGTGCTCGGTGCTCAGTGCTCAGGGTGCTGGGTTCTCAGTACTCAGGGTGCTGGGTGCTCAGTGCTCGGGGTGCTGGGTGCTCAGTACTCAGGGTGCTGGGTGCTCAGTGCTCAGGGTGCTGGGTGCTCAGTGCTCATGGTGCTCGGTGCTTAGTACTCGGGGTGCTGGGTGCTCAGTACTCAGGGTTCTGGGTGCTCAGTGCTCAGGGTGCTGGGTGCTCAGTGCTCAGGGTGCTGGGTGCTCAGTACTCAGGGTGCTGGGTGCTCAGTACTCAGGGTGCTGGGTGCTCAGTTCTCAGGGTGCTGGGTGCTCAGTGCTCGGGGTGCTGGGTGCTCAGTGCTCGGTGTGCTCGGTGCTCAGTACTCAGGGTGCTGGGTGCTCAGTGCTCGGGGTGCTCAGTACTCAGGGTGCTGTGTGTTCAGTGCTCAGGGTGCTGGGTACTCAGTACTCAGGGTGCTCGGTGCTTAGTACTCAGGGTGCTGGGTGCTCAGTACTCCGGGTGCTGGGTGCTCAGTGCTCGGGGTGCTCTGTGCTCAGTGCTCAAGGTGCTGGGTGCTCAGAACTCAGGGTGATCATTGCTCAGGGTGCTGGGTGCTCAGTTCTCAGGGTGCTGGGTGCCCAGTACTCAGGGTGCTCAGTGCTCAGTACTCAGGGTGCTCAGTGCTCAGTACTAAGGGTGCTCAGTGATCAGGCTGCTGGGTGCTCAGTACTCGGGGTGCTCGGTGCTCAGTCCTCAGGGTGCTGGGTGCTCAGTACTCAGGGAGCTGGGTGCTCAGTACTCAGGGTGCTGGGTGCTCAGTATTCGGGTGCTGGGTGCTCAGTGCTCAGGGTGCTGGGTGCTCAGTGCTTGGGGTGCTGGGTGCTCAGTGCTCAGTACTCAGGGTGCTGGGGGCTCAGTGCTCGGGGTGCTGGGTGCTCAGTGCTCAGTACTCAGGGTGCTGGGTGCTCAGTGCTCAGGGTGCTGGGTGCTCAGTGCTCAGGGTGCTGGGTGCTCAGTACTCAGGGTGCTGGGTGCGCAGTGCTCGGTGTGCTGGGTGCTCATTGCTCAGGGTGCTGGGTGCTCAGTGCTCAGGGTGCTGGGTGCTCAGTGCTCGGGGCGCTGGGTGCTCAGTGCTCGGGGTGCTCGGAGCTCAGTACTCAGTGTGCTGGGTGCTCAGTGCTGGGGGTGCTCGGTGCTCAGTACTCAGGGTGCTGGGTGCTCAGTGCTCGGGGTGCTCGGTGCTCAGTACGTTGGGTGCTCACTACTCAGGGTGCTGGGTGCTCAGTGCTCAGGTTGCTGGGTGCTGAGTGCTCAGGGTGCTGGGTGCTCAGTGCTCAGGGTGCTGGGTGCTCAGTACTCAGGGTGCTGGGTGCTCAGTGCTCGGGGTGCTGGGTGCTCAGTGCTCAGGGTGCTGGGTGCTCAGTGCTCAGGGTGCTGGGTGCTCAGTACTCGGGGTGCTGGGTGCTCAGTACTCAGGGTGCTGGGTGCTCAGTACTCAGGGTGCTGGGTGATCAGTACTCGGGTGCTGGGTGCTCAGTGCTCAGAGCGCTGGGTGCTCAGTGCTCGGTGTGCTGGGTGCTCAGTGCTCAGTACTCAGGGTGCTGGGTGCTCAGTGCTCTTGGTGCTGGGTGCACAGTGCTCAGTACTCAGGGTGCTGGGTGCTCAGTGCTCAGGGTGCTGGGTGCTCAGTGCTCAGGGTGCTGGGTGCTCAGTGCTCAGGGTGCTGGGTGCTCAGTGCTCAGGGTGCTGGGTACTCAGTGCTCGGGGTGCTGGGTGCTCAGTACTCAGGGTGCTGGGTGCTCAGTACTCAGGGTGCTGGTTGCTCAGTGCTCAGGGTGCTGGGTGCTCAGTACTCAGGGTGCTGGGTGCTCAGTGCTCGGGGCGCTGGGTGCTCAGTGCTCGGGGTGCTCGGAGCTCAGTACTCAGGGTGCTGGGTGCTCAGTGCTCGGGTTGCTCGGTGCTCAGTACGCTGGGTGCTCAGTACTCAGGGTGCTGGGTGCTCAGTACTCAGGGTGCTGTGTGCTCAGTACTCAGGGTGCTGGGTGCTCAGTACTCAGGGTGCTGTGTGCTCAGTACTCAGGGTGCTGGGTGCTTAGTACTCAGGGTGCTGGCTGCTCAGTGCTCAGGGTGCTCGGTGCTCAGTGCTCGGGGTGCTGGGTGCTCAGTACTCAGGGTGCTCAGTGCTCAGTGCTCTGGGTGCTGGGTGCTCTGTGCTCGGGGTGCTGGGTGCTCATTGCTCAGGGTGCTGGGTGCTCAGTACTCAGGGTGCTCAGTGCTCAGTGCTCGGGGTGCTTGGTGCTCAGTGCTCGGGGTGCTGGGTGCTCAGTTCTCAGGGTGCTGGGTGCTCAGTGCTCAGGGTTCTGGGTGCTCAGTGCTCGGGGCGCTGGGTACTCAGTGCTCGGGGTGCTCGGAGCTCAGTACTCAGTGTGCTGGGTGCTCAGTGCTCGGGGTGCTCGGTGCTCAGTACTCAGGGTGCTGGGTGCTCAGTGCTCGGGGTGCTCGGTGCTCAGTACGTTGTGTGCTCACTACTCAGGGTGCTGGGTGCTCAGTGCTCAGGTTTCTGGGTGCTGAGTGCTCAGGGTGCTGGGTGCTCAGTGCTCAGGGTGCTGGGTGCTCAGTACTCAGGGTGCTGGGTGCGCAGTGCTCGGGGTGCTGGGTGCTGAGTGCTCAGGGTGCTGGGTGCTCAGTGCTCAGGGTGCTGGGTGCTCAGTACTCGGGGTGCTGGGTGCTCAGTACTCAGGGTCCTGGGTGCTCAGTACTCAGGGTGCTGGGTGATCAGTACTCGGGTGCTGGGTGCTCAGTGCTCAGAGTGCTGGGTGCTCAGTGCTCGGGGTGCTGGGTGCTCAGTGCTCAGTACTCAGGGTGCTGGGTGCTCAGTGCTCTTGGTGCTGGGTGCACAGTGCTCAGTACTCAGGGTGCTGGGTGCTCAGTGCTCAGGGTGCTGGGTGCTCAGTGCTCAGGGTGCTGGGTGCTCAGTGCTCAGGGTGCTGGGTGCTCAGTGCTCAGGGTGATGGGTACTCAGTGCTCGGGGTGCTGGGTGCTCAGTACTCAGGGTGCTGGGTGCTCAGTACTCAGGGTGCTCAGTGCTCAGTACTCAGGGTGCTCAGTGCTCAGTACTCAGGGTGCTCAGTGCTCAGGGTGCTGGGTGCTCAGTGCTCGGGGTGCTGGGTGCTCAGTCCTCAGGGTGCTGGGTGCTCAGTGCTCAGGGTGCTGGGTGCTCAGTGCTCGGGGTGCTGGGTGCTCAGTACTCAGGGTGCTGGGTGCTCAGTGCTCAGTGTGCTGGGTGCTCAGTGCTCAGGGTGCTCGTTGCTTAGTACTCAGGGTGCTGGGTGCTCAGTACTCAGGGTGCTGGGTGCTCAGTGCTCAGGGTGCTGGGTGCTCAGTGCTCAGGGTGCTGGGTGCTCAGTACTCAGGGTGCTGGGTGCTCAGTTCTCGGGGTGCTGGGTGCTCAGTACTCAGGGAGCTGGGTGCTCAGTACTCAGGGTGCTGGGTGCTCAGTACTCGGGTGCTGGGTGCTCAGTGCTCAGGGTGCTGGGTGCTCAGTGCTTGGGGTGCTGGGTGCTCAGTGCTCAGTACTCAGGGTGCTGGGGGCTCAGTGCTCGGGGTGCTGGGTGCTCAGTGCTCAGTACTCAGGGTGCTGGGTGCTCAGTGCTCAGGGTGCTGGGTGCTCAGTGCTCAGGGTGCTGGGTGCTCAGTACTCAGGGTCCTCGGTGCTTAGTACTCAGGGTGCTGGGTGCTCAGTACTCCGGGTGCTGGGTGCTCAGTGCTCAGTACTCAGGGTTCTGGGTGCTCAGTACTCAGGGTGCTGGGTGCTCAGTGCTCGGGGTGCTTGGTGCTCAGTACTCAGGGTGCTGGGTGCTCAGTGCTCGGGGTGCTCAGTACTCAGGGTGCTGTGTGTTCAGTGCTCAGGGTGCTGGGTGCTCAGTACTCAGGGTGCTCGGTGCTTAGTACTCAGGGTGCTGGGTGCTCAGTACTCCGGGTGCTGGTTGCTCAGTGCTCGGGGTGCTCGGTGCTCAGTGCTCAAGGTGCTGGGTGCTCAGTACTCAGGGTGATCATTGCTCAGGTTGCTGGGTGCTCAGTACTCAGGGTGCTGGGTGCTCAGTACTCAGGGTGCTCAGTGCTCAGTACTCAGGGTGCTCAGTGCTCAGTACTAAGGGTGCTCAGTGCTCAGGGTGCTGGGTGCTCAGTGTTCGGGGGGCTCGGTGCTCAGTACTCAGGGTGCTGGGTGCTCAGTGCTCATGGTGCTGGGTGCTCAGTGCTCAGGGTGCTGGTTGCTCAGTGCTCAGGGTGCTGGGCGCTCAGTACTCAGGGTTTTCGGTGCTCAGTACTCGGGGTGCTCAGTGCTCAGTACTCAGGGTGCTGGGTGCTCAGTGCTCAGGGTGCTGGGTGCTCAGTACTCAGCGTGCTAGGTGCTCAGTACTCAGGGTGCTCGGTGCTCAGTACTCAGGGTGCTGGGTGCTCAGTGCTCAGGGTGCTGGGTGCTCAGTGCTCGGGGTGCTCGGTGCTCAGTACGCTGGGTGCTCAGTACTCAGGGTGCTGGGTGCTCAGTACGCTGGGTGCTCAGTACTCAGGGTGCTGTGTGCTCAGTACTCAGGGTGCTGTGTGCTCAGTACTCAGGGTGCTGGGTGCTCAGTACGCTGGGTGCTCAGTACTGAGGGTGCTGGGTGCTCAGTACTCAGGGTGCTGTGTGCTCAGTAGTCAGGGTGCTGGGTGCCCAGTACTCAGGGTGCTGGGTGCTCAGTGCTCAGGGTGCTGGGTGCTCAGTACTCAGGGTGCTGGGTGCTCAGTGCTCGGGGTGCTCGGTGCTCAGTACGCTGGGTGCTCAGTACTCAGGGTGCTCCGTGCTCAGTACGCTGGGTGCTCAGTACTCAGGGTGCTGGGTGCTCAGTACTCAGGGTGCTGTGTGCTCAGTACTCAGGGTGCTGGGTGCTCAGTACTCAGGGTGCTGGGTGCTCAGTGCTCAGGGTGCTGGGTGCTCAGTGCTCAGGGTGCTGGGTGCTCAGTGCTCAGGGTGCTGGGTTCTCAGTGCTCAGGGTACTGGGTGCTCAGTGCTCAGGGTGCTGGGTACTCAGTGCTCGGGGTGCTGGGTGCTCAGTACTCAGGGTGCTGGGTGCTCAGTACTCAGGGTGCTCAGTGCTCAGTACTCAGGGTGCTCAGTGCTCAGTACTCAGGGTGCTCAGTGCTCAGGGTGCTGGGTGCTCAGTGCTCGGGGTGCTGGGTGCTCAGGCCTCAGGGTGCTGGGTGCTGAGTGCTCAGGGTGCTCGGTGCTCAGTGCTCAGGGTGCTGGGTGCTCAGTACTCAGGGTGCTGGGTGCGCAGTGCTCGGGGTGCTGGGTGCTCAGTGCTCAGGGTGCTGGGTGCTCAGTGCTCAGGGTGCTGGTTGCTCAGTACTCGGGGTGCTGGGTGCTCAGTACTCAGGGTGCTGGGTGCTCAGTACTCAGGGTGCTGGGTGATCAGTACTTGGGTGCTGGGTGCTCAATGCTCGGGGTGCTGGGTGCTCAGTGCTCAGTACTCAGGGTGCTGGGTGCTCAGTGCTCGGGGTGCTGGGTGCACAGTGCTCAGTACTCAGGGTGCTGGGTGCTCAGTGCTCAGGGTGCTGGGTACTCAGTGCTCCGGGTGCTGGGTGCTCAGTACTCAGGGTGCTGGGTGCTCAGTACTCAGGGTGCTCAGTGCTCAGTACTCAGGATGCTCAGTGCTCAGTACTCAGGGTGCTCAGTGCTCAGGGTGCTGGGTGCTCAGTGCTCGGGGTGCTGGGTGCTCAGTCCTAAGGGTGCTGGGTGCTCAGTGCTCAGGGTGCTCGGTGCTCATTGCTCAGGGTGCTGGGTGCTCAGTACTCAGGGTGCTGGGTGCTCAGTGCTCGGGGTGCTGGGTGCTCAGTACTCAGGGTGCTGGGTGCTCAGTGCTCAGGGTGCTGGGTGCTCAGTGCTCAGGGTGCTCGGTGCTTAGTACTCGGGGTGCTGGGTGCTCAGTACTCAGGGTTCTGGGTGCTCAGTGCTCAGGGTGCTGGGTGCTCAGTGCTCAGGGTGCTGGGTGCTCAGTACTCAGGGTGCTGGGTGCTCAGTACTCAGGGTGCTGGGTGCTCAGTTCTCAGGGTGCTGGGTGCTCAGTGCTCGGGGTGCTGGGTGCTCAGTGCTCGGTGTGCTCGGTGCTCAGTACTCAGGGTGCTGGGTGCTCAGTGCTCGGGGTGCTCAGTACTCAGGGTGCTGTGTGTTCAGTGCTCAGGGTGCTGGTTACTCAGTACTCAGGGTGCTCGGTGCTTAGTACTCAGGGTGCTGGGTGCTCAGTACTCCGGGTGCTGGGTGCTCAGTGCTCGGGGTGCTCTGTGCTCAGTGCTCAAGGTGCTGGGTGCTCAGAACTCAGGGTGATCATTGCTCAGGGTGCTGGGTGCTCAGTTCTCAGGGTGCTGGGTGCCCAGTACTCAGGGTGCTCAGTGCTCAGTACTCAGGGTGCTCAGTGCTCAGTACTAAGGGTGCTCAGTGATCAGGCTGCTGGGTGCTCAGTACTCGGGGTGCTCGGTGCTCAGTCCTCAGGGTGCTGGGTGCTCAGTACTCAGGGAGCTGGGTGCTCAGTACTCAGGGTGCTGGGTGCTCAGTACTCGGGTGCTGGGTGCTCAGTGCTCAGGGTGCTGGGTGCTCAGTGCTTGGGGTGCTGGGTGCTCAGTGCTCAGTACTCAGGGTGCTGGGGGCTCAGTGCTCGGGGTGCTGGGTGCTCAGTGCTCAGTACTCAGGGTGCTGGGTGCTCAGTGCTCAGGGTGCTGGGTGCTCAGTGCTCAGGGTGCTGGGTGCTCAGTGCTCAGGGTGCTGGTTGCTCAGTACTCGGGGTGCTGGGTGCTCAGTACTCAGGGAGCTGGGTGCTCAGTACTCAGGGTGCTGGGTGCTTAGTACTCAGGGTGCTCCCTGCTCAGTGCTCAGGGTGCTCGGTGCTCAGTGCTCGGGGTGCTGGGTGCTCAGTACTCAGGGTGCTAAGTGCTCAGTGCTCTGGGTGCTGGGTGCTCTGTGCTCGGGGTGCTGGGTGCTCATTGCTCAGGGTGCTGGGTGCTCAGTGCTCAGGGTTCTGGGTGCTCAGTGCTCGGGGCGCTGGGTGCTCAGTTCTCAGGGTGCTGTGTGCTCAGTGCTCAGGGTTCTGGGTGCTCAGTGCTCGGGGCACTTGGTACTCAGTGCTCGGGTTGCTCGGAGCTCAGTACTCAGTGTGCTGGTTGCTCAGTGCTCGGGGTGCTCGGTGCTCAGTACTCAGGGTGCTGGGTGCTCAGTGCTCGGGGTGCTCGGTGCTCAGTACTCAGGGTGCTGGGTGCTCAGTGCTCGGGGTGCTCGGTGCTCAGTACGTTGTGTGCTCACTACTCAGGGTGCTGGGTGCTCAGTGCTCAGGGTGCTGGGTGCTGAGTGCTCAGGGTGCTGGGTGCTCAGTGCTCAGGGTGCTGGGTGCTCAGTACTCAGGGTGCTGGGTGCGCAGTGCTCGGGGTGCTGGGTGCTGAGTACTCAGGGTGCTGGGTGCTCAGTGCTCAGGGTGCTGGGTGCTCAGTACTCGGGGTGCTGGGTGCTCAGTACTCAGGGTGCTGGGTGCTCAGTACTCAGGGTGCTGGGTGATCAGTACTCGGGTGCTGGGTGCTCAGTGCTCAGAGTGCTGGGTGCTCAGTGCTCGGGGTGCTGGGTGCTCAGTGCTCAGTACTCAGGGTGCTGGGTGCTCAGTGCTCTTGGTGCTGAGTGCACAGTGCTCAGTACTCAGGGTGCTGGGTGCTCAGTGCTCAGGGTGCTGGGTGCTCAGTGCTCAGGGTGCTGGGTACTCAGTGCTCAGGGTACTGGGTGCTCAGTGCTCAGGGTGCTGGGTACTCAGTGCTCGGGGTGCTGGGTGCTCAGTACTCAGGGTGCTGGGTGCTCAGTACTCAGGGTGCTCAGTGCTCAGTACTCAGGGTGCTCAGTGCTCAGTACTCAGGGTGCTCAGTGCTCAGGGTGCTGGGTGCTCAGTGCTCGGGGTGCTGGGTGCTCAGTCCTCAGGTTGCTGGGTGCTGAGTGCTCAGGGTGCTCGGTGCTCAGTGCTCAGGGTGCTGGGTGCTCAGTACTCAGGGTGCTGGGTGCGCAGTGCTCGGGGTGCTGGGTGCTCAGTGCTCAGGGTGCTGGGTGCTCAGTGCTCAGGGTGCTGGTTGCTCAGTACTCGGGGTGCTGGGTGCTCAGTACTCAGGGTGCTGGGTGCTCAGTACTCAGGGTGCTGGGTGATCAGTACTTGGGTGCTGGGTGCTCAATGCTCGGGGTGCTGGGTGCTCAGTGCTCAGTACTCAGGGTGCTGGGTGCTCAGTGCTCGGGGTGCTGGGTGCACAGTGCTCAGTACTCAGGGTGCTGGGTGCTCAGTGCTCAGGGTGCTGGGTACTCAGTGCTCGGGGTGCTGGGTGCTCAGTACTCAGGGTGCTGGGTGCTCAGTACTCAGGGTGCTCAGTGCTCAGTACTCAGGGTGCTCAGTGCTCAGTACTCAGGGAGCTCAGTGCTCAGGGTGCTGGGTGCTCAGTGCTCGGGGTGCTGGGTGCTCAGTGCTCAGGGTGCTCGGTGCTCATTGCTCAGGGTGCTGGGTGCTCAGTACTCAGGGTGCTGGGTGCTCAGTGCTCGGGGTGCTGGGTGCTCAGTACTCAGGGTGCTGGGTGCTCAGTGCTCGGGGTGCTGGGTGCTCAGTACTCAGGGTGCTGGGTGCTCAGTCCTAAGGGTGCTGGGTGCTCAGTGCTCAGGGTGCTCGGTGCTCATTGCTCAGGGTGCTGGGTGCTCAGTACTCAGGGTGCTGGGTGCTCAGTGCTCGGGGTGCTGGGTGCTCAGTACTCACGGTGCTGGGTGCTCAGTGCTCAGGGTGCTGGGTGCTCAGTGCTCAGGGTGCTCGGTGCTTAGTACTCGGGGTGCTGGGTGCTCAGTACTCAGGGTTCTGGGTGCTCAGTGCTCAGGGTGCTGGGTGCTCAGTGCTCAGGGTGCTGGGTGCTCAGTACTCAGGGTGCTGGGTGCTCAGTACTCAGGGTGCTGGGTGCTCAGTTCTCAGGGTGCTGGGTGCTCAGTGCTCGGGGTGCTGGGTGCTCAGTGCTCGGTGTGCTCGGTGCTCAGTACTCAGGGTGCTGGGTGCTCAGTGCTCGGGGTGCTCAGTACTCAGGGTGCTGTGTGTTCAGTGCTCAGGGTGCTGGTTACTCAGTACTCAGGGTGCTCGGTGCTTAGTACTCAGGGTGCTGGGTGCTCAGTACTCCGGGTGCTGGGTGCTCAGTGCTCGGGGTGCTCTGTGCTCAGTGCTCAAGGTGCTGGGTGCTCAGAACTCAGGGTGATCATTGCTCAGGGTGCTGGGTGCTCAGTTCTCAGGGTGCTGGGTGCCCAGTACTCAGGGTGCTCAGTGCTCAGTACTCAGGGTGCTCAGTGCTCAGTACTAAGGGTGCTCAGTGATCAGGCTGCTGGGTGCTCAGTACTCGGGGTGCTCGGTGCTCATTCCTCAGGGTGCTGGGTGCTCAGTACTCAGGGAGCTGGGTGCTCAGTACTCAGGGTGCTGGGTGCTCAGTACTCGGGTGCTGGGTGCTCAGTGCTCAGGGTGCTGGGTGCTCAGTGCTTGGGGTGCTGGGTGCTCAGTGCTCAGTACTCAGGGTGCTGGGGGCTCAGTGCTCGGGGTGCTGGGTGCTCAGTGCTCAGTACTCAGGGTGCTGGGTGCTCAGTGCTCAGGGTGCTGGGTGCTCAGTGCTCAGGGTGCTGGGTGCTCAGTGCTCAGGGTGCTGGTTGCTCAGTACTCGGGGTGCTGGGTGCTCAGTACTCAGGGAGCTGGGTGCTCAGTACTCAGGGTGCTGGGTGCTTAGTACTCAGGGTGCTGGCTGCTCAGTGCTCAGGGTGCTCGGTGCTCAGTGCTCGGGGTGCTGGGTGCACAGTACTCAGGGTGCTCAGTGCTCAGTGCTCTGGGTGCTGGGTGCTCTGTGCTCGGGGTGCTGGGTGCTCATTGCTCAGGGTGCTGGGTGCTCAGTGCTCAGGGTTCTGGGTGCTCAGTGCTCGGGGCGCTGGGTGCTCAGTACTCAGGGTGCTGTGTGCTCAGTGCTCAGGGTTCTGGGTGCTCAGTGCTCGGGGCGCTTGGTACTCAGTGCTCGGGGTGCTCGGAGCTCAGTACTCAGTGTGCTGGTTGCTCAGTGCTCGGGGTGCTCGGTGCTCAGTACTCAGGGTGCTGGGTGCTCAGTGCTCGGGGTGCTCGGTGCTCAGTACTCAGGGTGCTGGGTGCTCAGTGCTCGGGGTGCTCGGTGCTCAGTACGTTGTGTGCTCACTACTCAGGGTGCTGGGTGCTCAGTGCTCAGGGTGCTGGGTGCTGAGTGCTCAGGGTGCTCCGTGCTCAGTGCTCAGGGTGCTGGTTGCTCAGTACTCAGGGTGCTGGGTGCGCAGTGCTCGGGGTGCTGGGTGCTGAGTACTCAGGGTGCTGGGTGCTCAGTGCTCAGGGTGCTGGGTGCTCAGTACTCGGGGTGCTGGGTGCTCAGTACTCAGGGTGCTGGGTGCTCAGTACTCAGGGTGCTGGGTGATCAGTACTCGGGTGCTGGGTGCTCAGTGCTCAGAGCGCTGGGTGCTCAGTGCTCGGGGTGCTGGGTGCTCAGTGCTCAGTACTCAGGGTGCTGGGTGCTCAGTGCTCTTGGTGCTGAGTGCACAGTGCTCAGTACTCAGGGTGCTGGGTGCTCAGTGCTCAGGGTGCTGGGTGCTCAGTGCTCAGGGTGCTGGGTTCTCAGAGCTCAGGGTACTGGGTGCTCAGTGCTCAGGGTGCTGGGTACTCAGTGCTCGGGGTGCTGGGTGCTCAGTACTCAGGGTGCTGGGTGCTCAGTACTCAGGGTGCTCAGTGCTCAGTACTCAGGGTGCTCAGTGCTCAGTACTCAGGGTGCTCAGTGCTCAGGGTGCTGGGTGCTCAGTGCTCGGGGTGCTGGGTGCTCAGTCCTCAGGTTGCTGGGTGCTGAATGCTCAGGGTGCTCGGTGCTCAGTGCTCAGGGTGCTGGGTGCTCAGTACTCAGGGTGCTGGGTGCGCAGTGCTCGGGGTGCTGGGTGCTCAGTGCTCAGGGTGCTGGGTGCTCAGTGCTCAGGGTGCTGGTTGCTCAGTACTCGGGGTGCTGGGTGCTCAGTACTCAGGGTGCTGGGTGCTCAGTACTCAGGGTGCTGGGTGATCAGTACTTGGGTGCTGGGTGCTCAATGCTCGGGGTGCTGGGTGCTCAGTGCTCAGTACTCAGGGTGCTGGGTGCTCAGTGCTCGGGGTGCTGGGTGCACAGTGCTCAGTACTCAGGGTGCTGGGTGCTCAGTGCTCAGGGTGCTGGGTACTCAGTGCTCGGGGTGCTGGGTGCTCAGTACTCAGGGTGCTGGGTGCTCAGTACTCAGGGTGCTCAGTGCTCAGTACTCAGGGTGCTCAGTGCTCAGTACTCAGGGTGCTCAGTGCTCAGGGTGCTGGGTGCTCAGTGCTCGGGGTGCTGGGTGCTCAGTCCTAAGGGTGCTGGGTGCTCAGTGCTCAGGGTGCTCGGTGCTCAGTGCTCAGGGTGCTGGGTGCTCAGTACTCAGGGTGCTGGGTGCTCAGTGCTCGGGGTGCTGGGTGCTCAGTTCTCAGGGTGCTGGGTGCTCAGTGCTCGGGGTGCTGGGTGCTCAGTGCTCGGTGTGCTCGGTGCTCAGTACTCAGGGTGCTGGGTGCTCAGTGCTCGGGGTGCTCAGTACTCAGGGTGCTGTGTGTTCAGTGCTCAGGGTGCTGGTTACTCAGTACTCAGGGTGCTCGGTGCTTAGTACTCAGGGTGCTGGGTGCTCAGTACTCCGGGTGCTGGGTGCTCAGTGCTCGGGGTGCTCTGTGCTCAGTACACAGGGTGCTCAGTGCTCAGTACTAAGGGTGCTCAGTGATCAGGCTGCTGGGTGCTCAGTACTCGGGGTGCTCGGTGCTCAGTCCTCAGGGTGCTGGGTGCTCAGTACTCAGGGAGCTGGGTGCTCAGTACTCAGGGTGCTGGGTGCTCAGTACTCGGGTGCTGGGTGCTCAGTGCTCAGGGTGCTGGGTGCTCAGTACTCAGGGTGCTGGGTGCTCGGTGCTCAGTACGCTGGGTGCTCAGTACTCAGGTTGCTGGGTGCTCAGTACTCAGGGTGCTGGGTGCTCAGTACTCAGGGTGCTCGGTGCTCAGTACTCAGGGTGCTGGGTGCTCAGTGCTCAGGGTGCTGGGTGCTCAGTGCTCGGGGTGCTCGGTGCTCAGTACGCTGGGTGCTCAGTACTCAGGGTGCTGTGTGCTCAGTACTCAGGGTGCTGGGTGCTCAGTACTCGGGTGCTGGGTGCTCAGTGCTCAGGGTGCTGGGTGCTCAGTACTCAGGGTGCTGGGTGCTCAGTGCTCAGGGTGCTGGGTGCTCAGTGCTCAGGGTGCTCGGTGCTTAGTACTCGGGGTGCTGGGTGCTCAGTACTCAGGGTTCTGGGTGCTCAGTGCTCAGGGTGCTGGGTGCTCAGTGCTCAGGGTGCTGGGTGCTCAGTACTCAGGGTGCTGGGTTCTCAGTACTCAGGGTGCTGGGTGCTCAGTTCTCAGGGTGCTGGGTGCTCAGTGTTCGGGGTGCTGGGTGCTCAGTGCTCGGTGTGCTCGGTGCTCAGTACTCAGGGTGCTGGGTGCTCAGTGCTCGGGGTGCTCAGTACTCAGGGTGCTGTGTGTTCAGTGCTCAGGGTGCTGGTTACTCAGTACTCAGGGTGCTCGGTGCTTAGTACTCAGGGTGCTGGGTGCTCAGTACTCCGGGTGCTGGGTGCTCAGTGCTCGGGGTGCTCTGTGCTCAGTGCTCAAGGTGCTGGGTGCTCAGAACTCAGGGTGATCATTGCTCAGGGTGCTGGGTGCTCAGTTCTCAGGGTGCTGGGTGCCCAGTACTCAGGGTGCTCAGTGCTCAGTACACAGGGTGCTCAGTGCTCAGTACTAAGGGTGCTCAGTGATCAGGCTGCTGGGTGCTCAGTACTCAGGGTGCTGGGTGCTTAGTGCTCGAGGTGCTCGGTGCTCAGTACTCAAGGTGCTGGGTGCTCAGTGCTCAGGGTGCTGGGTGCTCAGTGCTCAGTGTGCTCAGTGCTCAGTGCTCGGGGTGCTGGGTGCTCAGTGCTCGGGGTGCTGGGTGCTCAGTACTCAGGGTGCTGTGTGCTTAGTGCTCAGTACCCAGCGTGCTGGGTGCTCAGTGCTCAGAGTGTTGGGTGCTCAGTACTCAGGGTGCTGGGTGCTCAGTGCTCAGTGCTCAGGGTGCGCAGTGCTCAGGGTGCTGGGTGCTCAGTGCTCGGGGTGCTGGGTGCTCAGTGCTCAGGGTGATTGGTGCTCAGTGCTCAGGGTGCTTTGTGCTCAGTCCTCCGGGTGCTCATTGCTCAGGGTGCTGGGTGCTCAGTGCTCGGGGTGCTCGGTGCTCAGTACTCAGGGTGCTGAGTGCTCAGTACTTAGGGTGCTGGGTGCTCAGTACTCAGGGTGCTGGGTGCTCAGTGCTCGGGGTGCTGGGTACTCAGGGCTGTGGTGCTGGTTGCTCAGTACTCAGTGCTCAGGGTGCTGGGTGCTCAGTGCTCAGTGCTCAGGGTGCTGGTTGCTCAGTACTCAGGGTGCTGGGTGCTCAGTACTCAGGGTGCTGGGTGCTCAGTGCTCAGGGTGCTCTGTGCTCAGTACTCAGGGTGCTGGGTGCTCAGTGCTCGGGGTGCTGCCTGCTCAGTGCTCAGGGTGCTGGGTGCTCAGTGCTCAGGGTGCTGGGTGCTCAGTGCTCAGTGCTCAGGGTGCTGGTTGCTCAGTACTCAGGGTGCTGGGTGCTCAGTACTCAGGGTGCTGGGTGCTCAGTGCTCAGGGTGCTCTGTGCTCAGTACTCAGGGTGCTGGGTGCTCAGTGCTCGGGGTGCTGCGTGCTCAGTGCTCAGGGTGCTGGGTGCTCAGTGCTCAGTGCTCAGGGTGCTGGTTGCTCAGTACTCAGGGTGCTGGGTGCTGAGTACTCAGGGTGCTGGGTGCTCAGTGCTCAGGGTGCTCTGTGCTCAGTACTCAGGGTGCTGGGTGCTCAGTGCTCGGGGTGCTGCGTGCTCAGTGCTCAGGGTGCTGGGTGCTCAGTGCTCAGGGTGCTGGGTGCTCAGTACTCAGGGTGCTGGGTGCTCAGTGCTCGGGGTGCTCGGTGCTCAGTACACGAGGTGCTGGGTGCTCAGTGCTCAGGGTGTTGGGTGCTCAGTCCTCGGGGTGCTCGGTGCTCAGTACTCAGGGTGCTCAGTGCTCAGTACTCGGGGTGCTTGGTGCTCAGTACTCAGGGTGCTCAGTACTCAGTACTCGGGGAGCTGGGTGCTCAGTGCTCAGGGTGCTCAGTGCTCAGTGCTTGGGGTGCTGGGTGCTCAGTGCTCGGGGCGCTGGGTCCTCAGTGCTCGGGGTGCAGGGTGCTCAGTACTCGGGGTGCTGGGTGCTCAGTGCTCAGGGTGCTCAGTGCTCAGTACTCAGTGCTCAGGGTGCTCAGTGCTCAGTGCTCAGGGTGCTGGGTGTTCAGTACTCAGGGTGCTGTGTGCTCAGTACTCACGGTGCTGGGTGCTCAGTACTCAGGGTGCTGGGTGCTCAGTGATCAGGATGCTGGGTGCTCAGTACTCAGGGTGCTGGGTGCTCAGTGCTCAGGGTGCTGGGTGCTCAGGGCTCAGGGTGCTGGGTGCTCAGTACTCAGGGTGCTGGGTGCTCAGTAATCAGGGTGCTGGGTGCTCAGTACTCTGGGTGTTGGGTGCTCAGTATTCATGGTGCTGGGTGCTCAGTGCGCAGGGTGCTGGGTGCTCAGTACTCAGGGTGCTGTGTGCTTAGTGCTCGAGGTGCTCGGTGCTCAGAACTCAAGGTGCTGGTTGCTCAGTGCTCATTGTGCTGGGTGCTCAGTGCTCAGTGTGCTCAGTGCTCAGTGCTCGGGGTGCTGGGTGCTCAGTGCTCGGGACGCTGGGTGCTCAGTGCTCGGGGTGCTGGGTGCTCAGTACTCAGGGTGCTGTGTGCTTAGTGCTCAGTACTCAGCGTGCTGGGTGCTCAGTGCTCAGAGTGTTGGGTGTTCAGTACTCAGGGTGCTGGGTGCTCAGTGCTCAGGGTGCTCAGTGCTCAGGGTGCTCAGTGTTCAGGGTCCTGGGTGCTCAGGGTGCTGGGTGCTCAGTGCTCGGGGTGCTGGGTGCTCAGTGATCAGTGCTCAGGGATCTGGGTGTTCAGTGCTCAGTGCTCAGGGTGCTGGGTGTTCAGTACTCAGGGTGCTCAGTGCTCAGTGCTCAGGGTGCTGGGTGCTCAGTACTCAGGGTGCTGGGTGCTCAGTGCTAGGGGTGCTGGGTGCTCAGTGCTCAGGGTGATCAGTGCTCAGTACTCAGGGTGCTGGGTGCTCAGTGCTCAGGGTGCTGGGTGCTCAGTCCTCAGGGTGCTCAGTACTCAGGGTGCTCGGTGCTTAGTGCTCAGTACTCAGGGTGCTCAGTACTCAGGGTGCTGGGTGCTCAGTGCTCGGGGTGCTGGGTGCTTAGTACTCAGGGTGCTGGGTGCTCAGTGCTCGGGGTGCTGGGTGCTCAGTACTCAGGGTGCTGGGTGCTCAGTGCTCGGGGTGCTGGGTGCTCAGTGCTCAGTGTGATCGGTGCTCAGTGCTCAGGGTGCTGGGTGCTCAGTCCTCCGGGTGCTCAGTGCTCAGGGTGCTGGGTGCTCAGTGCTCGGGGTGCTGGGTGCTCAGGGCTGTGGTGCTGGGTGCTCAGTGCTCAGTGCTCAGGGTGCTGGGTGCTCAGTACTCAGTGCTCAGTGTGCTGGTTGCTCAGTACTCAGGGTGCTGGGTGCTCAGTACTCAGGGTGCTGGGTGCTCAGTGCTCAGGGTGCTCTGTGCTCAGTACTCAGGGTGCTGGGTGCTCAGTGCTCGGGGTGCTGCATGCTCAGTGCTCAGGTTGCTGGGTGCTCAGTGCTCAGGGTGCTGGGTGCTCAGTGCTCAGTGCTCAGGGTGCTGGTTGCTCAGTACTCAGGGTGCTGAGTGCTCAGTACTCAGGGTGCTGGGTGCTCAGTACTCAGGGTGCTGGGTGCTCAGGACTCAGTGTGCTGGGTGCTCAGTGTTCAGGGTGCTGGGTGCTCAGTGCTCAGGGTGCTGGGTGCTCAGTGCTCGGGGTGCTGGGTGCTCAGGGCTGTGGTGCTGGGTGCTCAGTACTCAGTGCTCAGGGTGCTGGGTGCTCAGTGCTCAGTGCTCAGGGTGCTGGTTGCTCAGTACTCAGGGTGCTGGGTGCTCAGTACTCAGGGTGCTGGGTTCTCAGTGCTCAGGTTGCTCTGTGCTCAGTACTCAGGGTGCTGGGTGCTCAGTGCTCGGGTGCTGCGTGCTCAGTGCTCAGGGTGCTGTGTGCTCAGTGCTCAGGGTGCTGGGTGCTCAGTACTCAGGGTGCTGGGTGCTCAGTGCTCGGGGCGCTCGGTGCTCAGTACTCAAGGTGCTGGGTGCTCAGTGCTCAGGGTGCTGGGTACTCAGTCCTCGGGGTGCTCCGTGCTCAGTGATCAGGGTGCTGGGTGCTCAGTACTCAGGGTGCTCGGTGCTCAGTACTCAGGGTTCTCAGTGCTCAGTACTCAGGGTGCTGGGTGCTCAGTGCTCAGGGTGCTCGGTGCTCAGTACTCAGGGTGCTCAGTGCTTAGTAATCGGGGTGCTTCATGCTCAGTACTCAGGGTGCTCAGTGCTCAGTACTCGGGGTACTGGGTGCTCAGTGCTCAGGGTGCTCAGTGCTCAGTGCTCGGGGTGCTGGGTGCTCAGTGCTCGCGGCGCTGGGTGCTCAGTGCTCGGGGTGCTGGGTGCTCAGTACTCGGGGTGCTGGGTGCTCAGTGCTCAGGGTGCTCAGTACTCAGTACTCAGTGCTCAGGGTGCTCAGTGCTCAGTGCTCAGGGTGCTGGGTGTTCAGTACTCAGGGTGCTGGGTGCTCAGTACTCACGGTGCTGGGTGCTCAGTGCTCAGGGTGCTGGGTGCTCAGTGCTCAGGGTGCTCAGTACTCAGTACTCAGTGCTCAGGGTGCTCAGTGCTCAGTGCTCAGGGTGCTGGTTGCTCAGTACTCAGGGTGCTGGGTGCTCAGTACTCAGGGTGCTGGGTGCTCAGTGCTCAGTGCTCAGTGCTCAGGGTGCTGGTTGCTCAGTACTCAGGGTGCTGGGTGCTCAGTACTCAGGGTGCTGGGTGCTCAGTGCTCGGTGTGCTGGGTGCTCAGTGCTCAGGGTGATCGGTGCTCAGTGCTCAGGGTGCTTTGTGCTCAGTCCTCCGGGTGCTCAGTGCTCAGGGTGCGGGGTGCTCAGTGCTCGGGGTGCTCTGTGCTCAGTACTCAGGCTGCTGGGTACTCAGTGCTCGGGGTGCTGCGTGCTCAGTGCTCAGGGTGCTGGGTGCTCAGTGCTCAGGGTGCTGGGTGCTCAGTGCTCAGTGCTCAGGGTGCTGGTTGCACAGTACTCAGGGTGCTGGGTGCTCAGTACTCAGGGTGCTGGGTGCTCAGTGCTCAGGGTGCTCTGTGCTCAGTACTCAGGTTGCTGGGTGCTCAGTGCTCGGGGTGCTGCGTGCTCAGTGCTCAGGGTGCTTGGTGCTCAGTACGTAGGTTGCTGGTTGCTCAGTGCTCAGGGTGCTCTGTGCTCAGTACTCAGGGTGCTGGGTGCTCAGTCCTCGGGGTGCTCGGTGCTCAGTACTCAGGGTGCTCAGTGCTCAGTACTCGGGGTGCTTGGTGCTCAGTACTCAGGGTGCTCAGTACTCAGTACTCGGGGAGCTGGGTGCTCAGTGCTCAGGGTGCTCAGTGCTCAGTGCTTGGGGTGCTGGGTGCTCAGTGCTCGGGGCGCTGGGTGCTCAGTGCTCGGGGTGCAGGGTGCTCAGTACTCGGGGTGCTGGGTGCTCAGTGCTCAGGGTGCTCAGTGCTCAGTACTCAGTGCTCAGGGTGCTCAGTGCTCAGTGCTCAGGGTGCTGGGTGTTCAGTACTCAGGGTGCTGTGTGCTCAGTACTCACGGTGCTGGGTGCTCAGTACTCAGGGTGCTGGGTGCTCAGTGATCAGGATGCTGGGTGCTCAGTACTCAGGGTGCTGGGTGCTCAGTGCTCAGGGTGCTGGGTGCTCAGGGCTCAGGGTGCTGGGTGCTCAGTACTCAGGGTGCTGGGTGCTCAGTAATCAGGGTGCTGGGTGCTCAGTACTCTGGGTGTTGGGTGCTCAGTATTCATGGTGCTGGGTGCTCAGTGCGCAGGGTGCTGGGTGCTCAGTACTCAGGGTGCTGTGTGCTTAGTGCTCGAGGTGCTCGGTGCTCAGAACTCAAGGTGCTGGTTGCTCAGTGCTCATTGTGCTGGGTGCTCAGTGCTCAGTGTGCTCAGTGCTCAGTGCTCGGGGTGCTGGGTGCTCAGTGCTCGGGACACTGGGTGCTCAGTGCTCGGGGTGCTGGGTGCTCAGTACTCAGGGTGCTGTGTGCTTAGTGCTCAGTACTCAGCGTGCTGGGTGCTCAGTGCTCAGAGTGTTGGGTGTTCAGTACTCAGGGTGCTGGGTGCTCAGTGCTCAGGGTGCTCAGTGCTCAGGGTGCTCAGTGTTCAGGGTCCTGGGTGCTCAGGGTGCTGGGTGCTCAGTGCTCGGGGTGCTGGGTGCTCAGTGATCAGTGCTCAGGGATCTGGGTGTTCAGTGCTCAGTGCTCAGGGTGCTGGGTGTTCAGTACTCAGGGTGCTCGGTGCTCAGTGCTCAGGGTGCTGGGTGCTCAGTACTCAGGGTGCTGGGTGCTCAGTGCTAGGGGTGCTGGGTGCTCAGTGCTCAGGGTGATCAGTGCTCAGTACTCAGGGTGCTGGGTGCTCAGTGCTCAGGGTGCTGGGTGCTCAGTCCTCAGGGTGCTCAGTACTCAGGGTGCTCGGTGCTTAGTGCTCAGTACTCAGGGTGCTCAGTACTCAGGGTGCTGGGTGCTCAGTGCTCGGGGTGCTGGGTGCTCAGTACTCAGGGTGCTGGGTGCTCAGTACTCGGTGTGCTGGGTGCTCAGTACTCAGGGTGCTGGGTGCTCAGTGCTCGGGGTGCTGGGTGCTCAGTGCTCAGGGTGATCGGTGCTCAGTGCTCAGGGTGCTGGGTGCTCAGTCCTCCGGGTGCTCAGTGCTCAGGGTGCTGGGTGCTCAGTGCTCGGGGTGCTGGGTGCTCAGGGCTGTGGTGCTGGGTGCTCAGTGCTCAGTGCTCAGGGTGCTGGGTGCTCAGTACTCAGTGCTCAGTGTGCTGGTTGCTCAGTACTCAGGGTGCTGGGTGCTCAGTACTCAGGGTGCTGGGTGCTCAGTGCTCAGGGTGCTCTGTGCTCAGTACTCAGGGTGCTGGGTGCTCAGTGCTCGGGGTGCTGCATGCTCAGTGCTCAGGGTGCTGGGTGCTCAGTGCTCAGGGTGCTGGGTGCTCAGTGCTCAGTGCTCAGGGTGCTGGTTGCTCAGTACTCAGGGTGCTGAGTGCTCAGTACTCAGGGTGCTGGGTGCTCAGTACTCAGGGTGCTGGGTGCTCAGTACTCAGTGTGCTGGGTGCTCAGTGTTCAGGGTGCTGGGTGCTCAGTGCTCAGGGTGCTGGGTGCTCAGTGCTCGGGGTGCTGGGTGCTCAGGGCTGTGGTGCTGGGTGCTCAGTACTCAGTGCTCAGGGTGCTGGGTGCTCAGTGCTCAGTGCTCAGGGTGCTGGTTGCTCAGTACTCAGGGTGCTGGGTGCTCAGTACTCAGGGTGCTGGGTTCTCAGTGCTCAGGTTGCTCTGTGCTCAGTACTCAGGGTGCTGGGTGCTCAGTGCTCGGGTGCTGCGTGCTCAGTGCTCAGGGTGCTGTGTGCTCAGTGCTCAGGGTGCTGGGTGCTCAGTACTCAGGGTGCTGGGTGCTCAGTGCTCGGGGCGCTCGGTGCTCAGTACTCAAGGTGCTGGGTGCTCAGTGCTCAGGGTGCTGGGTACTCAGTCCTCGGGGTGCTCCGTGCTCAGTGATCAGGGTGCTGGGTGCTCAGTACTCAGGGTGCTCGGTGCTCAGTACTCAGGGTTCTCAGTGCTCAGTACTCAGGGTGCTGGGTGCTCAGTGCTCAGGGTGCTGGGTGCTCAGTACTCAGGGTGCTCAGTGCTTAGTAATCGGGGTGCTTCATGCTCAGTACTCAGGGTGCTCAGTGCTCAGTACTCGGGGTACTGGGTGCTCAGTGCTCAGGGTGCTCAGTGCTCAGTGCTCGGGGTGCTGGGTGCTCAGTGCTCGCGGCGCTGGGTGCTCAGTGCTCGGGGTGCTGGGTGCTCAGTACTCGGGGTGCTGGGTGCTCAGTGCTCAGGGTGCTCAGTACTCAGTACTCAGTGCTCAGGGTGCTCAGTGCTCAGTGCTCAGGGTGCTGGGTGTTCAGTACTCAGGGTGCTGGGTGCTCAGTACTCACGGTGCTGGGTGCTCAGTGCTCAGGGTGCTGGGTGCTCAGTACTCTGGGTGTTGGGTGCTCAATATTCATGGTGCTGGGTGCTCCGTGCTCGGGGTGCTGGGTGCTCAGTGCTCAGGGTGCTGGGTGCTCAGTGCTCAGGGTGCTGGGTGCTCAGTATTCAGGGTGCTGGGTGCTTAGTGCTCGAGGTGCTCGGTGCTCAGTACTCAAGGTGCTGGGTGCTCAGTGCTCAGGGTGCTGGGTGCTCAGTGCTCAGTGTGCTCAGTGCTCAGTGCTCGGGGTGCTGGGTGCTCAGTGCTCGGGGCGCTGGGTGCTCAGTGCTAGGGGTGCTGGGTGCTCAGTACTCAGGGTGCTGTGTGCTTAGTGCTCAGTACTCAGCGTGCTGGGTGCTCAGTGCTCAGAGGGTTGGGTGCTCAGTACTCAGGGTGCTGGGTGCTCAGTGCTCAGTGCTCAGGGTGCTCAGTGCTCAGGGTGCTGGGTGCTCAGTGCTCGGGGTGCTGGGTGCTCAGTGCTCAGGGTGATCGGTGCTCAGTGCTCAGGGTGCTTTGTGCTCAGTCCTCCGGGTGCTCAGTGCTCAGGGTGCTGGGTGCTCAGTGCTCGGGGTGCTCGGTGCTCAGTACTCAGGGTGCTGAGTGCTCAGTACTTAGGGTGCTGGGTGCTCTGTACTCAGGGTGCTGGCTGCTCAGTGCTCGGGGTGCTGGGTGCTCAGGGCTGTGGTGCTGGGTGCTCAGTACTCAGTGCTCAGGGTGCTGGGTGCTCAGTGCTCAGTGCTCAGGGTGCTGGTTGCTCAGTACTCAGGGTGCTGGGTGCTCAGTACTCAGGGTGCTGGGTGCTCAGTGCTCAGTGTGCTCTGTGCTCAGTACTCAGGCTGCTGGGTACTCAGTGCTCGGGGTGCTGCGTGCTCAGTGCTCAGGGTGCTGGGTGCTCAGTGCTCAGGGTGCTGGGTGCTCAGTGCTCAGTGCTCAGGGTGCTGGTTGCACAGTACTCAGGGTGCTGGGTGCTCAGTACTCAGGGTGCTGGGTGCTCAGTGCTCAGGGTGCTCTGTGCTCAGTACTCAGGGTGCTGGGTGCTCAGTGCTCGGGGTGCTGCGTGCTCAGTGCTCAGGGTGCTTGGTGCTCAGTACTTAGGTTGCTGGTTGCTCAGTGCTCAGGGTGCTGGGTGCTCAGTGCTCGGGGTGCTGGGTGCTCAGTGCTCAGGGTGATCGGTGCTCAGTACTCAGGGTGCTGGGTGCTCAGTGCTCAGGGTGCTGGGTGCTCAGTCCTTAGGGTGCTCAGTGCTCAGGGTGCTGGGTGCTCAGTGCTCGGGGTGCTCGGTGCTCAGTACTCAGGGTGCTGAGTGCTCAGTACTCAGGGTGCTGGGTGCTCAGTACTCATGGTGCTGGGTGCTCAGTACTCAGGGGGCTGGGTGCTCAGTGCTCAGGGTGCTGGGTGCTCAGTGCTCAGGGCGCTGGGTGCTCAGTGTTCGGTGTGCTGGGTGCTCAGTTCTCGGGGTGCTGGGTGGTCAGTGCTCAGTGCTCAGGGTGCTGGGTGCTCAGTGCTCAGTGCTCAGGGTGCTGGGTGCTCAGTACTCAGGGTGCTGGGTGCTCAGTACTCAGGGTGCTGGGTGCTCAGTTCTCAGGGTGCTGGGTGCTCAGTACTCTGGGTGTGGGGTGCTCAGTACTCAGGGTGCTTGGTGCTCAGTGCTCGGGGTGCTGGGTGCTCAGTGCTCAGGGTGCTGGGTGGTCAGTACTCAGGGTGCTGGGTTCTCAGTGCTCGGGGTGCTCGGTGCTCAGTACAAAAGGTGCTGGGTGCTCAGTGCTCAGGGTGCTGGGTGCTCAGTACTCAGGGTGCTGGGTGCTTAGTGCTCGAGGTGCTCGGTGCTCAGTACTCAAGGTGCTGGGTGCTCAGTGCTCAGGGTGCTGGGTGCTCAGTGCTCAGTGTGCTCAGTGCTCAGTGCTCGGGGTGCTGGGTGCTCAGTGCTCGGGACGCTGGGTGCTCAGTGCTCGGGGTGCTGTGTGGTTAGTGCTCAGTACTCAGCGTGCTGGGTGCTCAGTGCTCAGAGTGTTGGGTGTTCAGTACTCAGGGTGCTGGGTGCTCAGTGCTCAGGGTGCTCAGTGCTCAGGGTGCTCAGTGTTCAGGGTGCTGGGTGCTCAGAGTGCTGGGTGCTCAGTGTTCGGGGTGCTGGGTGCTCAGTGCTCAGTGCTCAGGGTGCTGGGTGCTCAGTGCTCAGTGCTCAGGGTGCTGGGTGATCAGTACTCAGGGTGCTCGGTGCTCAGTGCTCAGGGTGCTGGGTGCTCAGTACTCAGGGTGCTGGGTGCTCAGTACTCAGGGTGCTCGGTGCTCAGTGCTCAGGGTGATCAGTGCTCAGTACTCAGGGTGCTGGGTGCTCAGTGCTCAGGGTGCTGGGTGCTCAGTCCTCAGGGTGCTCAGTACTCAGGGTGCTCGGTGCTTAGTGCTCAGTACTCAGGGTGCTCAGTACTCAGGGTGCTGTGTGCTCAGGGCTCGGGGTGCTGGGTGCTCAGTACTCAGGGTGCTGGGTGCTCAGTACTCTGGGTGCTGTGTGCTCAGTACTCAGGGTGCTGGGTGCTCAGTGCTCGGGGTGCTGGGTGCTAAGTACTCAGGGTGCTGGGTGCTCAGTGCTCAGGGTGCTCTGTGCTCAGTTCTCAGGGTGCTGGGTGCTCAGTGCTCGGGGTGCTGGGTGCTCAGTGCTCAGTGCTCAGGGTGCTGGTTGCTCAATACTCAGGGTGCTGAGTGCTCAGTACTCAGGGTGCTGGTTGCTCAGTACTCAGGGTGCTGGGTGCTCAGTACTCAGTGTGCTGGGTGCTCAGTGTTCAGGGTGCTGGGTGCTCAGTGCTCAGGGTGCTGGGTGCTCAGTGCTCAGGGTGCTGGGTGCTCAGTACTCAGGGTGCTGGGTGCTTAGTGCTCGAGGTGCTCGGTGCTCAGTACTCAAGGTGCTGGGTGCTCAGTGCTCAGGGTGCTGGGTGCTCAGTGCTCAGTGTGCTCAGTGCTCAGTGCTCGGGGTGCTGGGTGCTCAGTGCTCGGGGCGCTGGGTGCTCAGTGCTCGGGGTGCTGCGTGCTCAGTACTCAGGGTGCTGTGTGCTTAGTGCTCAGTACTCAGCGTGCTGGGTGCTCAGTGCTCAGAGTGTTGGGTGCTCAGTACTCAGGGTGCTGGGTGCTCAGTGCTCAGTGCTCAGGGTGCTCAGTGCTCAGGGTGCTGGGTGCTCAGTGCTCGGGGTGCTGGGTGCTCAGTGCTCGGGGTGCTCGGTGCTCAGTACTCAGGGTGCTGAGTGCTCAGTACTTAGGGTGCTGGGTGCTCTGTACTCAGGGTGCTGGCTGCTCAGTACTCAGGGTGCTGAGTGCTCAGTACTTAGGGTGCTGGGTGCTCTGTACTCAGGGTGCTGGCTGCTCAGTGCTCGGGGTGCTGGGTGCTCAGGGCTGCGGTGCTGGGTGCTCAGTACTCAGTGCTCAGGGTGCTGGGTGCTCAGTGCTCAGTGCTCAGGGTGCTGGTTGCTCAGTACTCAGGGTGCTGGGTGCTCAGTACTCAGGGTGCTGGGTGCTCAGTGCTCAGGGTGCTCTGTGCTCAGTACTCAGGGTGCTGGGTGCTCAGTGCTCGGGGTGCTGCGTGCTCAGTGCTCAGGGTGCTGGGTGCTCAGTGCTCAGGGTGCTGGGTGCTCAGTGCTCAGTGCTCAGGGTGCTGGTTGCTCAGTACTCAGGGTGCTGGGTGCTCAGTACTCAGGGTGCTGGGTGCTCAGTGCTCAGGGTGCTCTGTGCTCAGTACTCAGGGTGCTGGGTGCTCAGTGCTCGGGGTGCTGCGTGCTCAGTGCTCAGGGTGCTGGGTGCTCAGTGCTCAGGGTGCTGGGTGCTCAGTACTCAGGGTGCTGGGTGCTCAGTGGTCGGGGTGCTCGGTGCTCAGTACACGAGGTGCTGGGTGCTCAGTGCTCAGGGTGCTGGGTGCTCAGTACTCAGGGTGCTCGGTGCTCAGTACTCAGGGTTCTCAGTGCTCAGTACTCAGGGTGCTGGGTGCTCAGTGCTCAGGGTGCTGGGTGCTCAGTACTCACGGTGCTCAGTGCTCAGTACTCGGGGTGCTTGGTGCTCAGTACTCAGGGTGCTCAGTACTCAGTACTCGGGGAGCTGGGTGCTCAGTGCTCAGGGTGCTCAGTGCTCAGTGCTTGGGGTGCTGGGTGCTCAGTGCTCGGGGCGCTGGGTGCTCAGTGCTCAGGGTGCTGGGTGCTCAGTACTCGGGGTGCTGGGTGCTCAGTGCTCAGGGTGCTCAGTGCTCAGTACTCAGTGCTCAGGGTGCTCAGTGCTCAGTGCTCAGGGTGCTGGGTGTTCAGTACTCAGGGTGCTGTGTGCTCAGTGCTCAGGGTGCTGGGTGATCAGTACTCAGGGTGCTGGGTGCTCAGTGCTCAGGGTGCTGGGTGCTCAGTACTCAGGGTGCTGGGTGCTCAGTACTCAGGGTGCTGGGTGCTCAGTGCTCAGGGTGCTGGGTACTCAGTACTCAGGGTGCTGGGTGCTCAGTACTCAGGGTGCTGGGTGCTTAGTGCTCAGGGTGCTGGGTGCTCAGTGCTCAGGGTGCTGGGTGCTCAGTACTCAGGGTGCTGGGTGCTCAGTGCTCAGGGTGATCGGTGCTCAGTACTCAGGGTGCTGGGTGCTCAGTGCTCAGGGTGCTGGGTGCTCAGTACTCAGGGTGCTGGGTGCTCAGTACTCAGGGTGCTGGGTGCTCAGTGCTCGGGGTGCTGGGTGCTCAGTGCTCAGGGTGATCGGTGCTCAGTACTCAGGGTGCTGGGTGCTCAGTGCTCAGGGTGCTGGGTGCTCAGTCCTCAGGGTGCTCAGTGCTCAGGGTGCTGGGTGCTCAGTGCTCGGGGTGCTCGGTGCTCAGTACTCAGGGTGCTGAGTGCTCAGTACTCAGGGTGCTGGGTGCTCAGTACTCATGGTGCTGGGTGCTCAGTACTCAGGGGGCTGGGTGCTCAGTGCTCAGGGTGCTGGGTGCTCAGTGCTCAGTGTGCTCAGTGCTCAGTGCTCGGGGTGCTGGGTGCTCAGTGCTCGGGACGCTGGGTGCTCAGTGCTCGGGGTGCTGGGTGCTCAATACTCAGGGTGCTGTGTGCTTAGTGCTCAGTACTCAGCGTGCTGGGTGCTCAGTGCTCAGAGTGTTGGGTGTTCAGTACTCAGGGTGCTGGGTGCTCAGTGCTCAGGGTGCTCAGTGCTCAGGGTGCTCAGTGTTCAGTGAGCTGGGTGCTCAGGGTGCTGGGTGCTCAGTGCTCGGCGTGCTGGGTGCTCAGTGCTCAGGGTGCTGGGTGCTCAGTGCTCAGTGCTCAGGGTGCTGGGTGTTCAGTACTCAGGGTGCTCGGTGCTCAGTGCTCAGGGTGCTGGGTGCTCAGTACTCAGGGTGCTGGGTGCTCAGTGCTCGGGGTGCTGGGTGCTCAGTGCTCAGGGTGATCAGTGCTCAGTACTCAGGGTGCTGGGTGCTCCGTGCTCAGGGTGCTGGGTGCTCAGTCCTCAGGGTGCTCAGTCCTCAGGGTGCTCGGTGCTTAGTGCTCAGTACTCAGGGTGCTCAGTACTCAGGGTGCTGGGTGCTCAGTGCTCGGGGTGCTGGGTGCTCAGTACTCAGGGTGCTGGGTGCTCAGTGCTCGGGGTGCTGGGTGCTCAGTACTCAGGGTGCTGGGTGCTCAGTGCTCAGGGTGCTCTGTGCTCAGTACTCAGGGTGCTGGGTGCTCAGTGCTCGGGGTGCTGCGTGCTCAGTGCTCAGGTTGCTGGGTGCTCAGTGCTCAGGGTGCTGGGTGCTCAGTGCTCAGTGCTCAGGGTGCTGGTTGCTCAGTACTCAGGGTGCTGAGTGCTCAGTACTCAGGGTGCTGGGTGCTCAGTACTCAGGGTGCTGGGTGCTCAGTACTCAGTGTGCTGGGTGCTAAGTGTTCAGGGTGCTGGGTGCTCAGTGCTCAGGGTGCTGGGTGCTCAGTGCTCAGGGTGCTGGGTGCTCAGTACTCAGGGTGCTGGGTGCTCAGTGCTCGGGGCGCTCGGTGCTCAGTACTCAAGGTGCTGGGTGCTCAGTGCTCAGGGTGCTGGGCACTCAGTCCTCGGGGTGCTCCGTGCTCAGTGATCAGGGTGCTGGGTGCTCAGTACTCAGGGTGCTTGGTGCTCAGTACTCAGGGTACTCAGTGCTCAGTACTCAGGGTGCTGGGTGCTCAGTGCTCAGGGTGCTGGGTGCTCAGTACTCAGGGTGCTCAGTGCTCAGTACTCGGGGTGCTTGGTGCTCAGTACTCAGGGTGCTCAGTGCTCAGTACTCGGGGTGCTGGGTGCTCAGTGCTCAGGGTGCTCAGTGCTCAGTGCTCGGGGTCCTGGGTGCTCAGTGCTCGGGGTGCTGGGTGCTCAGTACTCGGGGTGCTGGGTGCTCAGTGCTCAGGGTGCTCAGTACTCAGTTCTCAGTGCTCAGGGTGCTCAGTGCTCAGGGTGCTGGGTGTTCAGTACTCAGGGTGCTGGGTGCTCAGTACTCACGGTGCTGGGTGCTCAGTGCTCAGGGTGCTGTGTGCTCAGTACTCTGGGTGTTGGGTGCTCAATATTCATGGTGCTGGGTGCTCCGTGCTCGGGGTGCTGGGTGCTCAGTGCTCAGGGTGCTGGGTGCTCAGTACTCAGGGTGCTCAGTGCTCAGTACTCGGGGTGCTTGGTGCTCAGTACTCAGGGTGCTCAGTGCTCAGTACTCGGGGTGCTGGGTGCTCAGTGCTCAGGGTGCTCAGTGCTCAGTGCTCGGGGTGCTGGGTGCTCAGTGCTCGGGGTGCTGGGTGCTCAGTACTCGGGGTGCTGGGTGCTCAGTGCTCAGGGTGCTCAGTACTCAGTACTCAGTGCTCAGGGTGCTCAGTGCTCAGTGCTCAGGGTGCTGGGTGTTCAGTACTCAGGGTGCTGGGTGCTCAGTACTCACGGTGCTGGGTGCTCAGTGCTCAGGGTGCTGGGTGCTCAGTACTCTGGCTGTTGGGTGCTCAATATTCATGGTGCTGGGTGCTCCGTGCTCGGGGTGCTGGGTGCTCAGTGCTCAGGGTGCTGGGTGCTCAGTGCTCAGGGTGCTGGGTGCTCAGTGCTCAGGGTGCTGGGTGCTCAGTGCTCAGTGTGCTCAGTGCTCAGTGCTCGGGGTGCTGGGTGCTCAGTGCGCGGGGCGCTGGGTGCTCAGTGCTCGGGGTGCTGGGTGCTCAGTACTCAGGGTGCTGTGTGCTTAGTGCTCAGAACTCAGCGTGCTGGGTGCTCAGTGCTCAGAGTGTTGGGTGCTCAGTACTCAGGGTGCTGGGTGCTCAGTGCTCAGGGTGCTGGGTGCTCAGTCCTCAGGGTGCTCAGTACTCAGGGTGCTCGGTGCTTAGTGCTCAGTACTCAGGGTGCTCAGTACTCAGGGTGCTGTGTGCTCAGGGCTCGGGGTGCTGGGTGCTCAGTACTCAGGGTGCTGGGTGCTCAGTACTCTGGGTGCTGTGTGCTCAGTACTCAGGGTGCTGGGTGCTCAGTGCTCGGGGTGCTGGGTGCTCAGTACTCAGGGTGCTGGGTGCTCAGTGCTCAGGGTGCTCTGTGCTCAGTTCTCAGGGTGCTGGGTTCTCAGTGCTCGGGGTGCTGCGTGCTCAGTGCTCAGGGTGCTGGGTGCTCAGTGCTCAGGGTGCTGGGTGCTCAGTGCTCAGTGCTCAGGGTGCTGGTTGCTCAATACTCAGGGTGCTGAGTGGTCAGTACTCAGGGTGCTGGGTGCTCAGTACTCAGGGTGCTGGGTGCTCAGTACTCAGTGTGCTGGGTGCTCAGTGTTCAGGGTGCTGGGTGCTCAGTGCTCAGGGTGCTGGGTGCTCAGTGCTCAGGGTGCTGGGTGCTCAGTACTCAGGGTGCTGGGTGCTTAGTGCTCGAGGTGCTCGGTGCTCAGTACTCAAGGTGCTGGGTGCTCAGTGCTCAGGGTGCTGGGTGCTCAGTGCTCAGTGTGCTCAGTGCTCAGTGCTCGGGGTGCTGGGTGCTCAGTGCTCGGGGCGCTGGGTGCTCAGTGCTCGGGGTGCTGGGTGCTCAGTACTCAGGGTGCTGTGTGCTTAGTGCTCAGTACTCAGCGTGCTGGGTGCTCAGTGCTCAGAGTGTTGGGTGCTCAGTACTCAGGGTGCTGGGTGCTCAGTGCTCAGTGCTCAGGGTGCTCAGTGCTCAGGATGCTGGGTGCTCAGTGCTCGGGGTGCTGGGTGCTCAGTGCTCGGGGTGATCGGTGCTCAGTACTCAGGGTGCTGAGTGCTCAGTACTTAGGGTGCTGGGTGCTCTGTACTCAGGGTGCTGGCTGCTCAGTACTCAGGGTGCTGAGTGCTCAGTACTTAGGGTGCTGGGTGCTCTGTACTCAGGGTGCTGGCTGCTCAGTGCTCGGGGTGCTGGGTGCTCAGGGCTGTGGTGCTGGGTGCTCAGTACTCAGTGCTCAGGGTGCTGGGTGCTCAGTGCTCAGTGCTCAGGGTGCTGGTTGCTCAGTACTCAGGGTGCTGGGTGCTCAGTACTCAGGGTGCTGGGTGCTCAGTGCTCAGGGTGCTCTGTGCTCAGTACTCAGGGTGCTGGGTGCTCAGTGCTCGGGGTGCTGCGTGCTCAGTGCTCAGGGTGCTGGGTGCTCAGTGCTCAGGGTGCTGGGTGCTCAGTGCTCAGTGCTCAGGGTGCTGGTTGCTCAGTACTCAGGGTGCTGGGTGCTCAGTACTCAGGGTGCTGGGTGCTCAGTGCTCAGGGGGCTCTGTGCTCAGTACTCAGGGTGCTGGGTGCTCAGTGCTCGGGGTGCTGCGTGCTCAGTGCTCAGGGTGCTGGGTGCTCAGTGCTCAGGGTGCTGGGTGCTCAGTACTCAGGGTGCTGGGTGCTCAGTGCTCGGGGTGCTCGGTGCTCAGTACACGAGGTGCTGGGTGCTCAGTGCTCAGGGTGCTGGGTGCTCAGTACTCAGGGTGCTCGGTGCTCAGTACTCAGGGTTCTCAGTGCTCAGTACTCAGGGTGCTGGGTGCTCAGTGCTCAGGGTGCTGGGTGCTCAGTACTCACGGTGCTCAGTGCTCAGTACTCGGGGTGCTTGGTGCTCAGTACTCAGGGTGCTCAGTACTCAGTACTCGGGGAGCTGGGTGCTCAGTGCTCAGGGTGCTCAGTGCTCAGTGCTTGGGGTGCTGGGTGCTCAGTGCTCGGGGCGCTGTGTGCTCAGTGCTCGGGGTGCTGGGTGCTCAGTACTCGGGGTGCTGGGTGCTCAGTGCTCAGGGTGCTCAGTGCTCAGTACTCAGTGCTCAGGGTGCTCAGTGCTCAGTGCTCAGGGTGCTGGGTGTTCAGTACTCAGGGTGCTGTGTGCTCAGTGCTCAGGGTGCTGGGTGATCAGTACTCAGGGTGCTGGGTGCTTAGTGCTCAGGGTGCTGGGTGCTCAGTACTCAGGGTGCTGGGTGCTCAGTACTCAGGGTGCTGGGTGCTCAGTGCTCAGGGTGCTGGGTACTCAGTGCTCAGGGTGCTGGGTGCTCAGTACTCAGGGTGCTTGGTGCTCAGTGCTCAGGGTGCTGGGTGCTCAGTGCTCAGGGTGCTGGGTGCTCAGTACTCAGGGTGCTGGGTGCTCAGTGCTCAGGGTGATCGGTGCTCAGTACTCAGGGTGCTGGGTGCTCAGTGCTCAGGGTGCTGGGTGCTCAGTGCTCAGGTTGCTGGGTGCTCAGTACTCAGGGTGCTGGGTGCTCAGTGCTCGGGGTGCTGGGTGCTCAGTGCTCAGGGTGATCGGTGCTCAGTACTCAGGGTGCTGGGTGCTCAGTGCTCAGGGTGCTGGGTGCTCAGTCCTCAGGGTGCTCAGTGCTCAGGGTGCTGGGTGCTCAGTGCTCGGGGTGCTCGGTGCTCAGTACTCAGGTTGCTGAGTGCTCAGTACTCAGGGTGCTGGGTGCTCAGTACTCATGGTGCTGGGTGGTCAGTACTCAGGGGGCTGGGTGCTCAGTGCTCAGGGTGCTGGGTGCTCAGTGCTCAGTGTGCTCAGTGCTCAGTGCTCGGGGTGCTGGGTGCTCAGTGCTCGGGACGCTGGGTGCTCAGTGCTCGGGGTGCTGGGTGCTCAATACTCAGGGTGCTGTGTGCTTAGTGCTCAGTACTCAGCGTGCTGGGTGCTCAGTGCTCAGAGTGTTGGGTGTTCAGTACTCAGGGTGCTGGGTGCTCAGTGCTCAGGGTGCTCAGTGCTCAGGGTGCTCAGTGTTCAGGGTGCTGGGTGCTCAGGGTGCTGGGTGCTCAGTACTCAGGGTGCTGGGTGCTCAGTACTCGGGGTGCTGGGTGCTCAGTACTCAGGGTGCTGGGTGCTCAGTGCTCGGGGTGCTGGGTGCTCAGTACTCAGGGTGCTGGGTGCTCAGTGCTCAGGGTGCTCGGTGCTCAGTGATCAGGGTGCTGGGTGCTCAGTACTCAGAGTGCTGGATGCTCAGTGCTCGAGGTGCTGGGTGCTCAGTGCTCAGGGTGATCAGTGCTCAGTACTCAGGGTGCTGGGTGCTCAGTGCTCAGGGTGCTGGGTGCTCAGTCCTCAGGGTGCTCAGTACTCAGGGTGCTCGGTGCTTAGTGCTCAGTACTCAGGGTGCTCAGTCCTCAGGGTGCTGGCTGCTCAGTGCTCGGGGTGCTGGGTGCTCAGTACTCAGGGTGCTGGGTGCTCAGTACTCGGGGTGCTGGGTGCCCAGTACTCAGGGTGCTGGGTGCTCAGTGCTCGGGGTGCTGGGTGCTCAGTGCTCAGGGTGATCGGTGCTCAGTGCTCAGGGTGCTGGGTGCTCAGTCCTCCGGGTGCTCAGTGCTCAGGGTGCTGCTTGCTCAGTGCTCGGGGTGCTGGGTGCTCAGGGCTGTGGTGCTGGGTTATCAGTGCTCAGTGCTCAGGGTGCTTGGTGCTCAGTGTTCAGTGCTCAGGGTGCTGGTTGCTCAGTACTCAGGGTGCTGGGTGCTCAGTACTCAGGGTGCTGGGTGCTCAGTGCTCAGGGTGCTCTGTGCTCAGTACTCAGGGTGCTGGGTGCTCAGTGCTCGGGGTGCTGCGTGCTCAGTGCTCAGGGTGCTGGGTGCTCAGTGCTCAGGGTGCTGGTTGCTCAGTACTCAGGGTGCTGAGTGCTCAGTACTCAGGGTGCTGGGTGCTCAGTGCTCAGGGTGCTCTGTGCTCAGTACTCAGGGTGCTGGGTGCTCAGTGCTCGGGGTGCTGCGTGCTCAGTGCTCAGGATGCTGGGTGCTCAGTGCTCAGGGTGCTGGGTGCTCAGTACTCAGGGTGCTGGGTGCTCAGTGCTCGGGGTGCTCGGTGCTCAGTACTCAAGGTGCTGGGTGCTCAGTGCTCAGGGTGCTTGGTGCTCAGTCCTCGGGGTGCTCCGTGCTCAGTGATCAGGGTGCTGGGTGCTCAGTACTCAGGGTGCTCGGTGCTCAGTACTCAGGGTTCTCAGTGCTCAGTACTCAGGGTGCTGGGTGCTCAGTGCTCAGGGTGCTGGGTGCTCAGTACTCAGGGTGCTCAGTGCTCAGTACTCGGGGTGCTTGGTGCTCAGTACTCAGGGTGCTCAGTGCTCAGTACTCGGGGTGCTGGGTGCTCAGTGCTCAGGGTGCTCAGTGCTCAGTGCTCGGGGTGCTGGGTGCTCAGTGCTCGGGGCGCTGGGTGCTCAGTGCTCGGGGTGCTGGGTGCTCAGTACTCGGGGTGCTGGGTGCTCAGTGCTCAGGGTGCTCAGTTCTCAGTACTCAGTGCTCAGGGTGCTCAGTGCTCAGTGCTCAGGGTGCTGGGTGTTCAGTACTAAGGGTGCTGTGTGCTCAGTACTCACGGTGCTGGGTGCTCAGTACTCAGGGTGCTGGGTGCTCAGTGCTCAGGGTGCTGGGTGCTCAGTACTCAGGGTGCTGGGTGCTCAGTGCTCAGGGTGCTGGGTGCTCAGTACTCAGGGTGCTGGGTGCTCAGTACTCAGGGTGCTCGGTGCTCAGTACTCAGGGTGCTGGGTGCTCAGTGCTCAGGGTGCTGGGTACTCAGTACTCAGGGTGCTGGTTGCTCAGTACTCAGGGTGCTGGGTGCTCAGTGCTCAGGGTGCTGGGTGCTCAGTGCTCAGGGTGCTGGGTGATCAGTACTCAGGGTGCTCAGTGCTCAGGGTGCTGGGTGCTCAGTGCTCAGGGTGTTGGGTGCTCAGTACTCAGGGTGCTGGGTGCTCAGTGCTCGGGGTGCTGGGTGCTCAGTGCTCAGGGTGATCGGTGCTCAGTACTCAGGGTGCTGGGTGCTCAGAGCTCAGCGTGCTGGGTGCTCAGTGCTCAGAGTGTTGTGTGTTCAGTACTCAGGGTGCTGGGTGCTCAGTGCTCAGTGCTCAGGGTGCTCAGTGCTCAGGGTGCTCAGTGTTCAGGGTGCTGGGTGCTCAGGGTGCTGGGTGCTCAGTGCTCGGGGTGCTGGGTGCTCAGTGCTCAGTGCTCAGCGTGCTGGGTGCTCAGTGCTCAGTGCTCAGGGTGCTGGGTATTCAGTACTCAGGGTGCTCGGTGCTCAGTGCTCAGGGTGCTGGGTGCTCAGTACTCAGGGTGCTGGGTGCTCAGTGCTCGGGGTGCTGGGTGCGCAGTGCTCAGGGTGATCAGTGCTCAGTACTCAGGGTGCTGGGTGCTCAGTGCTCAGGGTGCTGGGTGCTCAGTCCTCAGGGTGCTCAGTACTCAGGGTGCTCGGTGCTTAGTGCTCAGTACTCAGGGTGCTCAGTACTCAGGGTGCTGGGTGCTCAGTGCTCGGGGTGCTGGGTGCTCAGTCCTCCGGGTGCTCAGTGCTCAGGGTGCTGGGTGCTCAGTGCTCGGGGTGCTGGGTGCTCAGGGCTGTGGTGCTGGTTGCTCAGTGCTCAGGGCTCAGGGTGCTGGGTGCTCAGTGCTCAGTGCTCAGGGTGCTGGGTGCTCAGTACTCAGGGTGCTGGGTGCTCAGTACTAAGGGTGCTGGATGCTCAGTGCTCAGGGTGCTCTGTGCTCAGTACTCAGGGTGCTGGGTGCTCAGTGCTCGGGGTGCTGCGTGCTCAGTGCTCAGGGTGCTGGGTGCTCAGTGCTCAGGGTGCTGGGTGCTCAGTGCTCAGTGCTCAGGGTGCTTGTTGCTCAGTACTCAGGGTGCTGGGTGCTCAGTACTCAGGGTGCTGGGTGCTCAGTGCTCAGGGTGCTCTGTGCTCAGTACTCAGGGTGCTGGGTGCTCAGTGATCGGGGTGCTGCGTGCTCAGTGCTCAGTGTGCTGGGTGCTCAGTGCTCAGGGTGCTGGGTGCTCAGTACTCAGGGTGCTGGGTGCTCAGTACTCACGGTGCTGGGTGCTCAGTGCTCAGGGTGCTGGGTGCTCAGTACTCAGGGTGCTGGGTTCTCAGTGCTCGGGGTGCTCGGTGCTCAGTACTCAAGGTGCTGGGTGCTCAGTGCTCAGGGTGCTGGGTGCTCAGTCCTCGGGGTGCTCCGTGCTCAGTGATCAGGGTGCTGGGTGCTCAGTACTCAGGGTGCTCGGTGCTCAGTACTCAGGGATCTCAGTGCTCAGTACTCAGGGTGCTGGGTGCTCAGTGCTCAGGGTGCTGGGTGCTCAGTACTCAGGGTGCTCAGTGCTCAGTACTCGGGGTGCTTGGTGCTCAGTACTCAGGGTGCTCAGTGCTCAGTACTCGGGGTGCTGGGTGCTCAGTGCTCAGGGTGCTCGGTGCTCAGTGCTCGGGGTGCTGGGTGCTCAGTGCTCGGGGCGCTGGGTGCTCAGTGCTCGGGGTGCTGGGTGCTCAGTACTCGGGGTGCTGGGTGCTCAGTGCTCAGGGTGCTCAGTTCTCAGTACTCAGTACTCAGGGTGCTGGGTGCTCAGTGCTCAGGGTGCTGGGTACTCAGTACTCAGGGTGCTGGGTGCTCAGTACTCAGGGTGCTGGGTGCTCAGTGCTCAGGGTGCTGGGTGCTCAGTGCTCAGGGTGCTGGGTGATCAGTACTCAGGGTGCTCAGTGCTCAGGGTGCTGGGTGCTCAGTGCTCAGGGTGCTGGGTGCTCAGTACTCAGGGTGCTGGGTGCTCAGTGCTCGGGGTGCTGGGTGCTCAGTGCTCAGGGTGATCGGTGCTCAGTACTCAGGGTGCTGGGTGCTCAGAGCTCAGCGTGCTGGGTGCTCAGTGCTCAGAGTGTTGTGTGTTCAGTACTCAGGGTGCTGGGTGCTCAGTGCTCAGTGCTCAGGGTGCTCAGTGCTCAGGGTGCTCAGTGTTCAGGGTGCTGGGTGCTCAGGGTGCTGGTTGCTCAGTGCTCGGGGTGCTGGGTGCTCAGTGCTCAGTGCTCAGGGTGCTGGGTGTTCAGTACTCAGGGTGCTCGGTGCTCAGTGCTCAGGGTGCTGGGTGCTCAGTACTCAGGGGGCTGGGTGCTCAGTGCTCGGGGTGCTGGGTGCTCAGTGCTCAGTGTGATCAGTGCTCAGTACTCAGGGTGCTGGGTGCTCAGTGCTCAGGGTGCTGGGTGCTCAGTCCTCAGGGTGCTCAGTACTCAGAGTGCTCGGTGCTTAGTGCTCAGTACTCAGGGTGCTCAGTACTCAGGGTGCTGGGTGCTCAGTGCTCGGGGTGCTGGGTGCTCAGTACTCAGGGTGCTGGGTGCTCAGTACTCGGGGTGCTCTGTGCTCAGTACTCAGGGTGCTGGGTGCTCAGTGCTCGGGGTGCTGGGTGCTCAGTGCTCAGGGTGATCGGTGCTCAGTGCTCAGGGTGCTGGGTGCTCAGTCCTCCGGGTGCTCAGTGCTCAGTGCTCAGGGTGCTGGGTGCTCAGTGCTCAGGGTGCTGGGTGCTCAGTGCTCAGGGTGCTTGTTGCTCAGTACTCAGGGTGCTGGGTGCTCAGTACTCCGGGTGCTGGGTGCTCAGTCCTCAGGGTGCTCAGTGCTCAGGGTGCTGGGTGCTCAGTGCTCGGGGTGCTCGGTGCTCAGTACTCAGGGTGCTGAGTGCTCAGTACTCAGGGTGCTGGGTGCTCAGTACTCATGGTGCTGGGTGCTCAGTACTCAGGGGGCTGGGTGCTCAGTGCTCAGGGTGCTGGGTGCTCAGTGCTCAGGGCGCTGGGTGCTCAGTGCTCGGGGTGCTGGGTGCTCAGTTCTCGGGGTGCTGTGTGGTCAGTGCTCAGTGCTCAGGGTGCTGGGTGCTCAGTGCTCAGTGCTCAGGGTGCTGGGTGCTCAGTACTCAGGGTGCTGGGTGCTCAGTACTCAGGGTGCTGGGTGCTCAGTTCTCAGGGTGCTGGGTGCTCAGTACTCTGGGTGTTGGGTGCTCAGTACTCAGGGTGCTGGGTGCTCAGTGCTCGGGGTGCTGGGTGCTCAGTGCTCAGGGTGCTGGGTGCTCAGTGCTCAGGGTGCTGGGTGCTCAGTACTCAGGGTGCTGGGTGCTCAGTGCTCGGGGTGCTCGGTGCTCAGTACTCAAGGTGCTGGGTGCTCAGTGCTCAGGGTGCTGGGTGCTCAGTCCTCGGGGTGCTCTGTGCTCAGTGCTCAGGGTGCTGGGTGCTCAGTACTCAGGGTGCTCGGTGCTCAGTACTCACGGTTTTCAGTGCTCAAGGTGCTGGGTGCTCAGTACTCAGGGTGCTCAGTGCTCAGTACTCGGGGTGCTGGGTGCTCAGTACTCAGGGTGCTCAGTGCTCAGTACTCGGGGTGCTGGGTGCTCAGTGCTCAGTGTGCTCAGTGCTCAGTGTTCGGGGCGCTGGGTGCTCAGTGCTCGGGGTGCTGGGTGCTCAGTACTCAGGGTGCTGTGTGCTCAGTGCTCAATACTCAGCGTGCTGTGTGCTCAGTGCTCAGAGTGTTGGGTGCTCAGTACTCAGGGTGCTGGGTACTCAGTGCTCAGTGCTCAGGGTGCTCAGTGCTCAGGGTGCTCAGTGCTCAGGGTGCTAGGTGCTCAGGGTGCTGGGTGCTCAGTGCTCAGGGTGCTGGGTGCTCAGTGCTCAGGGTGATCGGTGCTCAGTGCTCAGGGTGATCGGTGCTCAGTACTCAGGGTGCTGGGTGCTCAGAGCTCAGGGTGCTGGGTGCTCAGTGCTCGGGGTGCTGGGTGCTCAGTGCTCAGTGCTCAGGGTGCTGGGTGCTCAGTGCTCAGTGCTCAGGGTGCTGGGTGTTCAGTACTCAGGGTGCTCGGTGCTCAGTGCTCAGGGTGCTGGGTGCTCAGTACTCAGGGTGCTGGGTGCTCAGTGCTCGGGGTGCTGGGTGCTCAGTGCTCAGGGTGATCAGTGCTCAGTACTCAGGGTGCTGGGTGCTCAGTGCTCAGGGTGCTGGGTGCTCAGTCCTCAGGGTGCTCAGTACACAGGGTGCTCGGTGCTTAGTGCTCAGTACTCAGGGTGCTCAGTACTCAGGGTGCTGGGTGCTCAGTGCTCGGGGTGCTGGGTGCTCAGTACTCAGGGTGCTGGGTGCTCAGTACTCGGGGTGCTGGGTGCTCAGTACTCAGGGTGCTGGGTGCTCAGTGCTCGGGGTGCTGGGTGCTCAGTGCTCAGGGTGATCGGTGCTCAGTGCTCAGGGTGCTGGGTGCTCAGTCCTCCGGGTGCTCAGTGCTCAGGGTGCTGGGTGCTCAGTGCTCGGGGTGCTGGGTGCTCAGGGCTGTGGTGCTGGTTGCTCAGTGCTCAGGGCTCAGGGTGCTGGGTGCTCAGTGCTCAGTGCTCAGGGTGCTGGGTGCTCAGTACTCAGGGTGCTGGGTGCTCAGTACTAAGGGTGCTGGGTGCTCAGTGCTCAGGGTGCTCGGTGCTCAGTACTCAGGGTGCTGAGTGCTCAGTACTCAAGGGTGCTGGGTGCTCAGTACTCATGGTGCTGGGTGCTCAGTACTCAGGGGGCTGGGTGCTCAGTGCTCAGGGTGCTGGGTGCTCAGTGCTCAGGGCGCTGGGTGCTCAGTGCTCGGGGTGCTGGGTGCTCAGTTCTCGGGGTGCTGTGTGGTCAGTGCTCAGTGCTCAGGGTGCTGGGTGCTCAGTGCTCAGTGCTCAGGGTGCTGGGTGCTCAGTACTCAGGGTGCTGGGTGCTCAGTACTCAGGGTGCTGGGTGCTCAGTTCTCAGGGTGCTGGGTGCTCAGTACTCTGGGTGTTGGGTGGTCAGTACTCAGGGTGCTGGGTGCTCAGTGCTCGGGGTGCTGGGTGCTCAGTGCTCAGGGTGCTGGGTACTCAGTGCTCAGGGTGCTGGGTGCTCAGTACTCAGGGTGCTGGGTGCTCAGTGCTCGGGGTGCTCGGTGCTCAGTACTCAAGGTGCTGGGTGCTCAGTGCTCAGGGTGCTGGGTGCTCAGTCCTCGGGGTGCTCTGTGCTCAGTGCTCAGGGTGCTGGGTGCTCAGTACTCAGGGTGCTCGGTGCTCAGTACTCACGGTTTTCAGTGCTCAAGGTGCTGGGTGCTCAGTACTCAGGGTGCTCAGTGCTCAGTACTCGGGGTGCTGGGTGCTCAGTACTCAGGGTGCTCAGTGCTCAGTACTCGGGGTTCTGGGTGCTCAATGCTCAGTGTGCTCAGTGCTCAGTGCTCGGGGTGCTGGGTGCTCAGTGCTCGGGGCGCTGGGTGCTCAGTGCTCGGGGTGCTGGGTGCTCAGTACTCAGGGTGCTGTGTGCTCAGTGCTCAATACTCAGCGTGCTGTGTGCTCAGTGTTCAGAGTGTTGGGTGCTCAGTACTCAGGGTGCTGGGTACTCAGTTCTCAGTGCTCAGGGTGCTCAGTGCTCAGGGTGCTCAGTGCTCAGGGTGCTAGGTGCTCAGGGTGCTGGGTGCTCAGTGCTCAGTGTGCTGCGTGCTCAGTGCTCAGGGTGCTGGGTGCTCAGTGCTCAGTGCTCAGGGTGCTGGGTGTTCAGTACTCAGGGTGCTGGGTGCTCAGTGCTCAGTGCTCAGAGTGCTGGGTGCTCAGTACTCAGGGTGCTGGGTGCTCAGTGCTCGGGGTGCTGGGTGCTCAGTGCTCAGGGTGATCAGTGCTCAGTACTCAGTGTGCTGGGTGCTCAGTGCTCAGGGTGCTGGGTGCTCAGTCCTCAGGGTGCTCAGTTCTCAGGGTGCTCGGTGCTCAGTGCTCAGTACTCAGGGTGCTCAGTACTCAGGGTGCTGGGTGCTCAGTGCTCGGGGTGCTGGGTGCTCAGTACTCAGGGTGCTGGGTGCTCAGTACTCGGGGTGCTGGGTGCTCAGTACTCAGGGTGCTGGGTGCTCAGTGCTCGGGGTGCTGGGTGCTCAGTGCTCAGGGTGATCGGTGCTCAGTGCTCAGGGTGCTGGGTGCTCAGTCCTCCGGGTGCTCAGTGCTCAGGGTGCTGGGTGCTCAGTGCTCGGGGTGCTCGGTGCTCAGTACTCAGGGTGCTGAGTGCTCAGTACTCAGGGTGCTGGGTGCTCAGTACTCAGGGTGCTGGTTGCTCAGTACTCAGGGTGCTGGGTGCTCAGTGTTCAGGGTGCTGGGTGCTCAGTGCTCAGGGTGTTGGGTGCTCAGTGCTCGGGGTGCTGGGTGCTCAGGGCTGTGGTGCTGGGTGCTCAGTGCTCAGTGCTCAGGGTGCTGGGTGCTCAGTGCTCAGTGCTCAGGGTGCTGGTTGCTCAGTACTCAGGGTGCTGGGTGCTCAGTACTCAGGGTGCTGGGTTCTCAGTGCTCAGGGTGCTCAGTGCTCATTACTCAGGGTGCTGGGTGCTCAGTGCTCGGGGTGCTGCGTGCTCAGTGCTCAGATCGCTGGGTGCTCAGTGCTCAGGGTGCTGGGTGCTCAGTACTCAGGGTGCTGGGTGCTCAGTGCTCGGGGCGCTCGGTGCTCAGTACTCAAGGTGCTGGGTGCTCAGTGCTCAGGGTGCTGGGTACTCAGTCCGCGGGGTGCTCTGTGCTCAGTGATCAGGGTGCTGGGTGCTCAGTACTCAGGGTGCTCGGTGCTCAGTACTCAGGGTTCTCAGTGCTCAGTACTCAGGGTGCTGGGTGCTCAGTGCTCAGGGTGCTGGGTGCTCAGTACTCAGGGTGCTCAGTGATCAGTACTCGGGGTGCTTGGTGCTCAGTACTCAGGGTGCTCAGTGCTCAGTACTCGGGGTGCTGGGTGCTCAGTGCTCAGGGTGCTCAGTGCTCAGTGCTCGGGGTGCTGGGTGCTCAGTGCTCGGGGTGCTCAGTGCTCAGTGCTCGGGGCGCTGGGTGCTCAGTGCTCGGGGTGCTGGGTGCTCAGTACTCGGGGTGCTGGGTGCTCAGTGCTCAGGGTGCTCAGTACTCAGTACTCAGTGCTCAGGGTGCTCAGTGCTCAGTTGCTCAGTGTTCAGGGTGCTGGGTGTTCAGTACTCAGGGTGCTGGGTGCTCAGTACTCAGGGTGCTGGGTGCTCAGTGCTCAGGGTGCTGGGTGCTCAGTACTCAGGGGGCTGGGTGCTTAGTGCTCGAGGTGCTCGGTGCTCAGTACTCAAGGTGCTGGGTGCTCAGTGCTCAGGGTGCTGGGTGCTCAGTGCTCAGTGTGCTCAGTGCTCAGTGCTCAGGGTGCTGGTTGCTCAGTACTCAGGGTGCTGGGCGCTCAGGACTCAGGGTGCTGGGTGCTCAGTTCTCAGGGTGCTGGGTTCTCAGTACTCTGGGTGTTGGGTGCTCAGTACTCAGGGTGCTGTGTGCTCAGTGCTCGGGGTGCTGGGTGCTCAGTGCTCAGGGTGCTGGGTGCTCAGTGCTCAGGGTGCTGGGTGCTCAGTACTCAGGGTGCTGGGTGCTCAGTGCTCGGGGTGCTCGGTGCTCAGTACTCAAGGTGCTGGGTGCTCAGTGCTCAGGGTGCTGGGTGCTCAGTCCTCGGGGTGCTCCGTGCTCAGTGCTCAGGGTGCTGGGTGCTCAGTACTCAGTGTGCTCGGTGCTCAGTACTCACGGTTTTCAGTGCTCAAGGTGCTGGGTGCTCAGTACTCAGGGTGCTCAGTGCTCAATACTCGGGGTGCTGGGTGCTCAGTACTCAGGGTGCTCAGTGCTCAGTACTCGGGGTGCTGGGTGCTCAGTGCTCAGTGTGCTCAGTGCTCAGTGCTCGGGGTGCTGGGTGCTCAGTTCTCGTTGCGCTGGGTGCTCAGTGCTCGGGGTGCTGGGTGCTCAGTACTCAGGGTGCTGTGTGCTCAGTGCTCAATACTCAGCGTGCTGTGTGCTCAGTGCTCAGAGTGTTGGGTGCTCAGTACTCAGGGTGCTGGGTACTCAGTGCTCAGTGCTCAGGGTGCTCAGTGCTCAGGGTGCTCAGTGCTCAGGGTGCTGGGTGCTCAGGGTGCTGGGTGCTCAGTGCTCAGGGTGCTGGGTGCTCAGTGCTCAGTGCTCAGGGTGCTGGGTGCTCAGTGCTCAGTGTTCAGGGTGCTGGGTGTTCAGTACTCAGGGTGCTCAGTACTCAGTACTCAGTGCTCAGGGTGCTCAGTGCTCAGTGCTCAGGGTGCTGGGTGTTCAGTACTCAGGGTGCTGGGTGCTCAGTGCTCAGTGCTCAGAGTGCTGGGTGCTCAGTACTCAGGGTGATCTGTGCTCAGTACTCAGGGTGCTGGGTGCTCAGTGCTCAGTGTGCTGGGTCTTCAGTCCTCAGGGTGCTCAGTTCTCAGGGTGCTCGGTGCTCAGTGCTCAGTACTCAGGGTGCTCAGTGCTCAGGGTGCTGGGTGCTCAGTGCTCGGGGTGCTCGGTGCTCAGTACTCAGGGTGCTGAGTGCTCAGTGCTCAGGGTGCTGGGTGCTCAGTACTCAGGGTGCTGGGTGCTCAGTGCTCAGGGTGATCGGTGCTCAGTGCTCAGGGTGCTGGGTGCTCAGTGCTCGGGGTGCTGGGTGCTCAGGGCTGTGGTGCTGGGTGCTCAGTGCTCAGTGCTCAGAGTGCTGGGTGCTCAGTGCTCAGTGCTCAGGGTGCTTGTTGCTCAGTACTCAGGGTGCTGGGTGCTCAGTACTCAGGGTGCTGGGTTCTCAGTGCTCAGGGTGCTCTGTGCTCAGTACTCAGGGTGCTTGGTGCTCAGTGCTCGGGGTGCTGCGTGCTCAGTGCTCAGGGTGCTGGGTGCTCAGTGCTCAGGGTGCTGGGTGCTCAGTCCTCGGGGTGCTCCGTGTTCAGGGTGCTGGGTGCTCAGTGCTCGGGGTGCTTGGTGCTCAGTGCTCAGGGTGCTGGGTACTCAGTACTCAGGGTGCTGGGTGCTCAGTACTCAGGGTGCTCGGTGCTCAGTACTCAGGGTGCTGGGTGCTCAGTGCTCAGGGTGCTGGGTACTCAGTACTCAGGGTGCTGGGTGCTCAGTAGTCAGGGTGCTGGGTGCTCAGTGCTCAGGGTGCTGGGTACTCAGTGCTCAGGGTGCTGGGTGCTCAGTACTCAGGGTGCTGTGTGCTCAGTGCTCAATACTCAGCGTGCTGTGTGCTCAGTGCTCAGAGTGTTGGGTGCTCAGTACTCAGGGTGCTGGGTACTCAGTGCTCAGTGCTCAGGGTGCTCAGTGCTCAGGGTGCTCAGTGCTCAGGGTGCTAGGTGCTCAGGGTGCTGGGTGCTCAGTGCTCAGGGTGCTGGGTGCTCAGTGCTCAGTGCTCAGGGTGCTGGGTGCTCAGTGCTCAGTGCTCAGGGTGCTGGGTGTTCAGTACTCAGGGTGCTGGGTGCTCAGTGCTCAGTGCTCAGAGTGCTGGGTGCTCAGTACTCAGGGTGCTGGGTGCTCAGTGCTCGGGGTGCTGGGTGCTCAGTGCTCAGGGTGATCAGTGCTCAGTACTCAGGGTGCTGGGGGCTCAGTGCTCAGGGTGCTGGGTGCTCAGTACTCGGGGTGCTGGGTGCTCAGTGCTCGGGGTGCTGGGTGCTCAGTACTCAGGGTGCTGGGTGCTCAGTGCTCGGGGTGCTGGGTGCTCAGTACTCAGGGTGCTGGGTGCTCAGTACTCGGGGTGCTGGGTACTCAGTACTCAGGGTGCTGGGTGCTCAGTGCTCGGGGTGCTGGGTGCTCAGTGCTCAGGGTGATCAGTGCTCAGTACTCAGGGTGCTGGGTGCACAGTGCTCAGGGTGCTGGGTGCTCAGTCCTCCGGGTGCTCAGTGCTCAGGGTGCTGGGTGCTCAGTGCTCGGGGTGCTGGGTGCTCAGTGCTCAGGGTGCTGGGTGCTCAGTCCTCCGGGTGCTCAGTGCTCAGGGTGCTGGGTGCTCAGTGCTCGGGGTGCTCGGTGCTCAGTACTCAGGGTGCTGAGTGCTCAGTACTCAGGGTGCTGGGTGCTCAGTACTCAGGGTGCTGGTTGCTCAGTACTCAGGGTGCTGTGTGCTCAGTGTTCAGGGTGCTGGGTGCTCAGTGCTCAGGGTGCTGGGTGCTCAGTGCTCGGGGTGCTGGGTGCTCAGGGCTGTGGTGCTGGGTGCTCAGTGCTCAGTGCTCAGGGTGCTGGGTGCTCAGTGCTCAGTGCTCAGGGTGCTGGTTGCTCAGTACTCAGGGTGCTGGGTGCTCAGTACTCAGGGTGCTGGGTTCTCAGTGCTCAGGGTGCTCTGTGCTCAGTACTCAGGGTGCTGGGTGCTCAGTGCTCGGGGTGCTGCATGCTCAGTGCTCAGGGTGCTGGGTGCTCAGTGCTCAGGGTGCTGGGTGCTCAGTACTCAGGGTGCTGGGTGCTCAGTGCTCGGGGCGCTCGGTGCTCAGTACTCAAGGTGCTGGGTGCTCAGTGCTCAGGGTGCTGGGTACTCAGTCCGCGGGGTGCTCCGTGCTCAGTGATCAGGGTGCTGGGTGCTCAGTACTCAGGGTGCTCGGTGCTCAGTACTCAGGGTTCTCAGTGCTCAGTACTCAGGGTGCTGGGTGCTCAGTGCTCAGGGTGCTGGGTGCTCAGTACTCAGGGTGCTCAGTGCTCAGTACTCGGGGTGCTTGGTGCTCAGTACTCAGGGTGCTCAGTGCTCAGTACTCGGGGTGCTGGGTGCTCAGTGCTCAGGGTGCTCAGTGCTCAGTGCTCGGGGTGCTGGGTGCTCAGTGCTCGGGGCGCTGGGTGCTCAGTGCTCGGGGTGCTGGGTGCTCAGTACTCGGGGTGCTGGGTGCTCAGTGCTCAGGGTGCTCAGTACTCAGTACTCAGTGCTCAGGGTGCTCAGTGCTCAGGGTGCTGGGTGCTCAGTACTCAGGGGGCTGGGTGCTTAGTGCTCGAGGTGCTCGGTGCTCAGTACTCAAGGTGCTGGGTGCTCAGTGCTCAGGGTGCTGGGTGCTCAGTGCTCAGTGTGCTCAGTGCTCAGTGCTCAGGGTGCAGGGTGCTCAGTGCTCGGGGCGCTGGGTGCTCAGTGCTCGGGGTGCTGGGTGCTCAGTACTCAGGGTGCTGTGTGCTTAGTGCTCAGTACTCAGCGTGCTGGGTGCTCAGTGCTCAGAGTGTTGGGTGCTCAGTACTCAGGGTGCTGGGTGCTCAGTCCTCAGTGCTCAGGGTGCTGGGTGCTCAGTACTCAGGGTGCTGGGTGCTTAGTGCTCGATGTGCTCGGTGCTCAGTACTCAAGGTGCTGGGTGCTCAGTGCTCAGGGTGCTGGGTGCTCAGTCCTCGGGGTGCTCCGTGCTCAGGGTGCTGGGTGCTCAGTGCTCAGGGCGCTGGGTGCTCAGTGCTCGGGGTGCTGGGTGCTGAGTGCACAGGGTGCTGGGTGCTCAGTGCTCGGGGTGCTCGGTGCTCAGTGCTCAGGGTGCTGGGTACTCAGTACTCAGTTTGCTGGGTGCTCAGTACTCAGTTGGCTGGGTGCTCAGTACTCAGGGTGCTGGGTGCTCAGTGCTCAGGGTGCTGGGTGCTCAGTGCTCAGGGTGCTGGGTGCTCAGTACTCAGGGTGCTGGGTGCTCAGTGCTCCGGGTGATCGGTGCTCAGTACTCAGGGTGCTCAGTGCTCAGGTTGCTGGGTGCTCAGTGCTCAGGGTGCTGGGTGCTCAGTACTCAGGGTGCTGGGTGCTCAGTGCTCGGGGTGCTGGGTGCTCAGTGCTCAGGGTGATCGGTGCTCAGTACTCAGGGTGCTGGGTGCTCAGTGCTCAGGGTGCTGGGTGCTCAGTCCTCAGGGTGCTCAGTGCTCAGGCTGCTGGGTGCTCAGTGCTCGGGGTGCTCGGTGCTCAGTACTCAGGGTGCTGAGTGCTCAGTACTCAGGGTGCTGGGTGCTCAGTACTCATGGTGCTGGGTGCTCAGTACTCAGGGGGCTGGGTGCTCAGTGCTCAGGGCGCTGGGTGCTCAGTGCTCTGGGCGCTGGGTGCTCAGTGCTCGGGGTGCTGGGTGCTCAGTTCTCGGGGTGCTGGGTGGTCATTGCTCAGTGCTCAGGGTGCTGGGTGCTCAGTGCTCAGTGCTCAGGGTGCTGGGTGCTCAGTACTCAGGGTGCTGGGTGCTCAGTACTCAGGGTGCTGGGTGCTCAGAGCTCAGGGTGCTGGCTGCTCAGTGCTCAGGGTGCTGGGTGCTCAGTACTCAGGGTGCTGGGTGCTCAGTGCTCGGGGTGCTCGGTGCTCAGTACTCAAGGTGCGGGGTGCTCAGTGCTCAGGGTGCTGGGTGCTCAGTCCTCGGGGTGCTCCGTGCTCAGTGCTCAGGTTGCTGGGTGCTCAGTACTCAGGGTGCTCGGTGCTCAGTACTCACGGTTTTCAGTGCTCAAGGTGCTGGGTGCTCAGTACTCAGGGTGCTCAGTGCTCAGTACTCGGGGTGCTGGGTGCTCAGTACTCAGGGTGCTCAGTGCTCAGTACTCGGGGTGCTGGGTGCTCAGTGCTCAGTGTGCTCAGTGCTCAGTGCTCGGGGTGCTGGGTGCTCAGTGCTCGTTGCGCTGGGTGCTCAGTGCTCGGGGTGCTGGGTGCTCAGTACTCAGGGTGCTGTGTGCTCAGTGCTCAATACTCAGCGTGCTGTGTGCTCAGTGCTCTGAGTGTTGGGTGCTCAGTACTCAGGGTGCTGGGTACTCAGTGCTCAGTGCTCAGGGTGCTCAGTGCTCAGGGTGCTCAGTGCTCAGGGTGCTGGGTGCTCAGGGTGCTGGGTGCTCAGTGCTCAGGGTGCTGGGTGCTCAGTGCTCAGTGCTCAGGGTGCTGGGTGCTCAGTGCTCAGTGTTCAGGGTGCTGGGTGTTCAATACTCAGGGTGCTCAGTACTCAGTACTCAGTGCTCAGGGTGCTCAGTGCTCAGTGCTCAGGGTGCTGGGTGTTCAGTACTCAGGGTGCTGGGTGCTCAGTGCTCAGTGCTCAGAGTGCTGGGTGCTCAGTACTCAGGGTGCTGGGTGCTCAGTGCTCAGGGTGCTGGGTGCTCAGTGCTCAGGGTGATCTGTGCTCAGTACTCAGGGTGCTGGGTGCTCAGTGCTCAGTGTGCTGGGTGTTCAGTCTTCAGGGTGCTCAGTTCTCAGGGTGCTCGGTGCTCAGTGCTCAGTACTCAGGGTGCTCAGTGCTCAGGGTGCTGGGTGCTCAGTGCTCGGGGTGCTCGGTGCTCAGTACTCAGGGTGCTGAGTGCTCAGTGCTCAGGGTGCTGGGTGCTCAGTACTCAGGGTGCTGGGTGCTCAGTACTCAGGGTGCTGGGTGCTCAGTGCTCAGGGTGATCGGTGCTCAGTGCTCAGGGTGCTGGGTGCTCAGTGCTCGGGGTGCTGGGTGCTCAGGGCTGTGGTGCTGGGTGCTCAGTGCTCAGAGCTCAGAGTGCTGGGTGCTCAGTGCTCAGTGCTCAGGGTGCTTGTTGCTCAGTACTCAGGGTGCTGGGTGCTCAGTACTCAGGGTGCTGGGTTCTCAGTGCTCAGGGTGCTCTGTGCTCAGTACTCAGGGTGCTGGGTGCTCAGTGCTCGGGGTGCTGCGTGCTCAGTGCTCAGGGTGCTGGGTGCTCAGTGCTCAGGGTGCTGGGTGCTCAGTCCTCGGGGTGCTCCGTGTTCAGGGTGCTAGGTGCTCAGTGCTCAGGGTGCTGGGTGCTCACTGCTCGGGGTGCTGGGTGCTGAGTGCTCAGGGTGCTGGGTGCTCAGTGCTCGGGGTGCTTGGTGCTCACTGCTCAGGGTGCTGGGTACTCAGTACTCAGGGTGCTGGGTGCTCAGTACTCAGGGTGCTCGGTGCTCAGTACTCAGGGGGCTGGGTGCTCAGTGCTCAGGGTGCTGGGTACTCAGTACTCAGGGTGCTGGGTGCTCAGTAGTCAGGGTGCTGGGTGCTCAGTGCTCAGGGTGCTGGGTGCTCAGTGCTCAGGGTGCTGGGTGCTCAGTATTCAGGGTGCTGTGTGCTCAGTGCTCAATACTCAGCGTGCTGTGTGCTCAGTGCTCAGAGTGTTGGGTGCTCAGTACTCAGGGTGCTGGGTACTCAGTGCTCAGTGCTCAGGGTCCTCAGTGCTCAGGGTGCTCAGTGCTCAGGGTGCTAGGTGCTCAGGGTGCTGGGTGCTCAGTGCTCAGGGTGCTGGGTGCTCAGTGCTCAGTGCTCAGGGTGCTGGGTGCTCAGTGCTCAGTGCTCAGGGTGCTGGGTGTTCAGTACTCAGGGTGCTGGGTGCTCAGTGCTCAGTGCTCAGAGTGCTGGGTGCTCAGTACTCAGGGTGCTGGGTGCTCAGTGCTCGGGGTGCTGGGTGCTCAGTGCTCAGGGTGATCAGTGCTCAGTACTCAGGGTGCTGGGGGCTCAGTGCTCAGGGTGCTGGGTGCTCAGTACTCGGGGTGCTGGGTGCTCAGTGCTCGGGGTGCTGGGTGCTCAGTACTCAGGGTGCTGGGTGCTCAGTGCTCGGGGTGCTGGGTGCTCAGTACTCAGGGTGCTGGGTGCTCAGTACTCGGGGTGCTGGGTGCTCAGTACTCAGGGTGCTGGGTGCTCAGTGCTTGGGGTGCTGGGTGCTCAGTGCTCAGGGTGATCAGTGCTCAGTACTCAGGGTGCTGGGTGCACAGTGCTCAGGGTGCTGGGTGCTCAGTCCTCCGGGTGCTCAGTGCTCAGGGTGCTGGGTGCTCAGTGCTCGGGGTGCTGGGTGCTCAGTGCTCAGGGTGCTGGGTACTCAGTCCTCCGGGTGCTCAGTGCTCAGGGTGCTGGGTGCTCAGTGCTCGGGGTGCTCGGTGCTCAGTACTCAGGGTGCTGAGTGCTCAGTACTCAGGGTGCTGGGTGCTCAGTACTCAGGGTGCTGTGTGCTCAGTGTTCAGGGTGCTGGGTGCTCAGTGCTCAGGGTGCTGGGTGCTCAGTGCTCGGGGTGCTGGGTGCTCAGGGCTGTGGTGCTGGGTGCTCAGTGCTCAGTGCTCAGGGTGCTGGGTGCTCAGTGCTCAGTGCTCAGGGTGCTGGTTGCACAGTACTCAGGGTGCTGGGTGCTCAGTACTCAGGGTGCTGGGTTCTCAGTGCTCAGGGTGCTCTGTGCTCAGTACTCAGGGTGCTGGGTGCTCAGTGCTCGGGGTGCTGCATGCTCAGTGCTCAGGGTGCTGGGTGCTCAGTGCTCAGGGTGCTGGGTGCTCAGTACTCAGGGTGCTGGGTGCTCAGTGCTCGGGGCGCTCGGTGCTCAGTACTCAAGGTGCTGGGTGCTCAGTGCTCAGGGTGCTGGGTACTCAGTCCGCGGGGTGCTCCGTGTTCAGTGATCAGGGTGCTGGGTGCTCAGTACTCAGGGTGCTCGGTGCTCAGTACTCAGGGTTCTCAGTGCTCAGTACTCAGGGTGCTGGGTGCTCAGTGCTCAGGGTACTGGGTGCTCAGTACTCAGGGTGCTCAGTGCTCAGTACTCGGGGTGCTTGGTGCTCAGTACTCAGGGTGCTCAGTGCTCAGTACTCGGGGTGCTGGGTGCTCAGTGCTCAGGGTGCTCAGTGCTCAGTGCTCGGGGTGCTGGGTGCTCAGTGCTCGGGGCGCTGGGTGCTCAGTGCTCGGGGTGCTGGGTGCTCAGTACTCGGGGTGCTGGGTGCTCAGTGCTCAGGGTTCTCAGTACTCAGTACTCAGTGCTCAGGGTGCTCAGTGCTCAGGGTGCTGGGTGCTCAGTACTCAGGGGGCTGGGTGCTTAGTGCTCGAGGTGCTCGGTGCTCAGTACTCAAGGTGCTGGGTGCTCAGTGCTCAGGGTGCTGGGTGCTCAGTGCTCAGTGTGCTCAGTGCTCAGTGCTCAGGGTGCAGGGTGCTCAGTGCTCGGGGCGCTGGGTGCTCAGTGCTCGGGGTGCTGGGTGCTCAGTACTCAGGGTGCTGTGTGCTTAGTGCTCAGTACTCAGCGTGCTGGGTGCTCAGTGCTCAGAGTGTTGGGTGCTCAGTACTCAGGGTGCTGGGTGCTCAGTCCACAGTGCTCAGGGTGCTGGGTGCTCAGTACTCAGGGTGCTGGGTGCTTAGTGCTCGATGTGCTCAGTGCTCAGTACTCAAGGTGCTGGGTGCTCAGTGCTCAGGGTGCTGGGTGCTCAGTCCTCGGGGTGCTCCGTGCTCAGGGTGCTGGGTGCTCAGTGCTCAGGGCGCTGGGTGCTCAGTGCTCGGGGTGCTGGGTGCTGAGTGCTCAGGGTGCTGGGTGGTCAGTGCTCGGGGTGCTCGGTGCTCAGTGATCAGGGTGCTGGGTACTCAGTACTCAGTTTTCTGGGTGCTCAGTACTCAGTTTGCTGGGTGCTCAGTACTCAGAGTGCTGAGTGCTCAGTGCTCAGGGTGCTGGGTGCTCAGTGCTCAGGGTGCTGGGTGCTCAGTACTCAGGGTGCTGGGTGCTCAGTGCTCAGGGTGATCGGTGCTCAGTACTCAGGGTGCTCAGTGCTCAGGGTGCTGGGTGCTCAGTGCTCAGGGTGCTGGGTGCTCAGTACTCAGGGTGCTGGGTGCTCAGTGCTCAGGGTGCTGGGTGCTCAGTGCTCAGGGTGATCGGTGCTCAGTACTCAGGGTGCTGGGTGCTCAGTGCTCAGGGTGCTGGGTGCTCAGTCCTCAGGGTGCTCAGTGCTCAGGCTGCTGGGTGCTCAGTGCTCGGGGTGCTCGGTGCTCAGTACTCAGGGTGCTGAGTGCTCAGTACTCAGGGTGCTGGGTGCTCAGTACTCATGGTGCTGGGTGCTCAGTACTCAGGGGGCTGGGTGCTCAGTGCTCAGGGCGCTGGGTGCTCAGTGCTCTGGGCGCTGGGTGCTCAGTGCTCGGGGTGCTGGGTGCTCAGTTCTCGGGGTGCTGGGTGGTCAGTGCTCAGTGCTCAGGGTGCTGGGTGCTCAGTGCTCAGTGCTCAGGGTGCTGGGTGCTCAGTACTCAGGGTGCTGGGTGCTCAGTACTCAGGGTGCTGGGTGCTCAGTTCTCAGGGTGCTGGGTGCTCAGTACTCTGGGTTTTGGGTGCTCAGTACTCAGGGTGCTGGGTGCTCAGTGCTCGGGGTGCTGGGTGCTCAGTGCTCAGGGTGCTGGGTGCTCAGTGCTCAGGGTGCTGGGTGCTCAGTACTCAGGGTGCTGGGTGCTCAGTGCTCGGAGTGCTCGGTGCTCAGTACTCAAGGTGCTGGGTGCTCAGTGCTCAGGGTGCTGGGTGCTCAGTCCTCGGGGTGCTCCGTGCTCAGTGCTCAGGGTGCTGGGTGCTCAGTACTCAGGGTGCTCGGTGCTCAGTACTCACGGTTTTCAGTACTCAGGGTGCTGGGTACTCAGTACTCAGGGTGCTCCGTGCTCAGTGATCAGGGTGCTGGGTGCTCAGTACTCAGGGTGCTCGGTGCTCAGTACTCAGGGTTCTCAGTGCTCAGTACTCACCGTGCTGGGTGCTCAGTGCTCAGGGTGCTGGGTGCTCAGTACTCAGGGTGCTCAGTGCTCAGTACTCGGGGTACTTGGTGCTCAGTACTCAGGGTGCTCAGTGCTCAGTACTCGGGGTGCTGGGTGCTCAGTACTCAGGGTGCTCAGTGCTCAGTACTCGGGGTGCTGGGTGCTCAGTGCTCAGTGTGCTCAGTGCTCAGTGCTCGGGGTGCTGGGTGCTCAGTGCTCGTTGCGCTGGGTGCTCAGTGCTCGGGGTGCTGGGTGCTCAGTACTCAGGGTGCTGTGTGCTCAGTGCTCAATACTCAGCGTGCTGTGTGCTCAGTGCTCAGAGTGTTGGGTGCTCAGTACTCAGGGTGCTGGGTACTCAGTGCTCAGTGCTCAGGGTGCTCAGTGCTCAGGGTGCTCAGTGCTCAGGGTGCTGGGTGCTCAGGGTGCTGGGTGCTCAGTGCTCAGGGTGCTGGGTGTTCAGTACTCAGGGTGCTCAGTACTCAGTACTCAGTGCTCAGGGTGCTCAGTGCTCAGTGCTCAGGGTGCTGGGTGTTCAGTACTCAGGGTGCTGGGTGCTCAGTGCTCAGTGCTCAGAGTGCTGGGTGCTCAGTACTCAGGGTGCTGGGTGCTCAGTGCTCGGGGTGCTGGGTGCTCAGTGCTCAGGGTGATCTGTGCTCAGTACTCAGGGTGCTGGGTGCTCAGTGCTCAGTGTGCTGGGTGTTCAGTCCTCATTGTGCTCAGTTCTCAGGGTGCTCGGTGCTCAGTGCTCAGTACTCAGGGTGCTCAGTGCTCAGGGTGCTGGGTGCTCAGTGCTCGGGGTGCTCGGTGCTTAGTACTCAGGGTGCTGAGTGCTCAGTGCTCAGGGTGCTGGGTGCTCAGTACTCAGGGTGCTGGGTGCTCAGTACTCAGGGTGCTGGGTGCTCAGTGCTCAGGGTGATCGGTGCTCAGTGCTCAGGGTGCTGGGTGCTCAGTGCTCGGGGTGCTGGGTGCTCAGGGCTGTGGTGCTGGGTGCTCAGTGCTCAGTGCTCAGAGTGCTGGGTGCTCAGTGCTCAATGCTCAGGGTGCTTGTTGCTCAGTACTCAGGGTGCTGGGTGCTCAGTACTCAGGGTGCTGGGTTCTCAGTGCTCAGGGTGCTCTGTGCTCAGTACTCAGGGTGCTGGGTGCTCAGTGCTCGGGGTGCTGCGTGCTCAGTGCTCAGGGTGCTGGGTGCTCAGTGCTCAGGGTGCTGGGTGCTCAGTCCTCGGGGTGCTCCGTGTTCAGGGTGCTGGGTGCTCAGTGCTCAGGGTGCTGGGTGCTCAGTGCTCGGGGTGCTGGGTGCTGAGTGCTCAGGGTGCTGGGTGCTCAGTGCTCGGGGTGCTCGGTGCTCAGTGCTCAGGGTCCTGGGTACTCAGTACTCAGGGTGCTGGGTGCTCAGTACTCAGGGTGCTCGGTGCTCTGTACTCAGGGTGCTGGGTGCTCAGTGCTCAGGGTGCTGGGTACTCAGTACTCAGGGTGCTGGGTGCTCAGTACTCAGGGTGCTGGGTGCTCAGTGCTCAGGGTGCTGGGTGCTCAGTACTCAGGGTGCTGGGTACTCAGTGCTCAGTGCTCAGGGTGCTCAGTGCTCAGGGTGCTCAGTGCTCAGGGTGCTAGGTGCTCAGGGTGCTGGGTGCTCAGTGCTCAGGGTGCTGGGTGCTCAGTGCTCAGTGCTCAGGGTGCTGGGTGCTCAGTGCTCAGTGCTCAGGGTGCTGGGTGTTCAGTACTCAGGGTGCTGGGTGCTCAGTGCTCAGTGCTCAGAGTGCTGGGTGCTCAGTACTCAGGGTGCTGGGTGCTCAGTGCTCAGGGTGATCAGTGCTCAGTACTCAGTGTGCTGGGGGCTCAGTGCTCAGGGAGCTGGGTGCTCAGTACTCGGGGTGCTGGGTGCTCAGTACTCGGGGTGCTGGGTGCTCAGTACTCAGGGTGCTGGGTGCTCAGTGCTCGGGGTGCTGGGTGCTCAGTACTCAGGGTGCTGGGTGCTCAGTACTCGGGGTGCTGGGTGCTCAGTACTCAGGGTGCTGGGTGCTCAGTGCTCGGGGTGCTGGGTGCTCAGTGCTCAGGGTGATCAGTGCTCAGTACTCAGTGTGCTGGGTGCACAGTGCTCAGGGTGCTGGGTGCTCAGTCCTCCGGGTGCTCAGTGCTCAGGGTGCTGGGTGCTCAGTGCTCGGGGTGCTGGGTGCTCTGTGCTCAGGGTGCTGGGTGCTCAGTCCTCCGGGTGCTCAGTGCTCAGGGTGCTGGGTGCTCAGTGCTCGGGGTGCTCGGTGCTCAGTACTCAGGGTGCTGAGTGCTCAGTACTCAGGGTGCTGGGTGCTCAGTACTCAGGGTGCTGGTTGCTCAGTACTCAGGGTGCTGTGTGCTCAGTGTTCAGGGTGCTGGGTGCTCAGTGCTCAGGGTGCTGGGTGCTCAGTGCTCGGGGTGCTGGGTGCTCAGGGCTGTGGTGCTGGGTGCTCAGTGCTCAGTGCTCAGGGTGCTGGGTGCTCAGTGCTCAGTGCTCAGGGTGCTGGTTGCTCAGTACTCAGGGTGCTGGGTGCTCAGTACTCAGGGTGCTGGGTTCTCAGTGCTCAGGGTGCTCTGTGCTCAGTACTCAGGGTGCTGGGTGCTCAGTGCTCGGGGTGCTGCATGCTCAGTGCTCAGGGTGCTGGGTGCTCAGTGCTCAGGGTGCTGGGTGCTCAGTACTCAGGGTGCTGGGTGCTCAGTGCTCGGGGCGCTCGGTGCTCAGTACTCAAGGTGCTGGGTGCTCAGTGCTCAGGGTGCTGGGTACTCAGTCCGCGGGGTGCTCCGTGCTCAGTGATCAGGGTGCTGGGTGCTCAGTACTCAGGTTGCTCGGTGCTCAGTACTCAGGGTTCTCAGTGCTCAGTACTCAGGGTGCTGGGTGCTCAGTGCTCAGGGTGCTGGGTGCTCAGTACTCAGGGTGCTCAGTGCTCAGTACTCGGGGTGCTTGGTGCTCAGTACTCAGGGTGCTCAGTGCTCAGTACTCGGGGTGCTGGGTGCTCAGTGCTCAGGGTGCTCAGTGCTCAGTGCTCGGGGTGCTGGGTGCTCAGTGCTCGGGGCGCTGGGTGCTCAGTGCTCGGGGTGCTGGGTGCTCAGTACTCGGGGTGCTGGGTGCTCAGTGCTCAGGGTGCTCAGTACTCAGTACTCAGTGCTCAGGGTGCTCAGTGCTCAGGGTGCTGGGTGCTCAGTACTCAGGGGGCTGGGTGCTTAGTGCTCGAGGTGCTCGGTGCTCAGTACTCAAGGTGCTGGGTGCTCAGTGCTCAGGGTGCTGGGTGCTCAGTGCTCAGTGTGCTCAGTGCTCAGTGCTCAGGGTGCAGGGTGCTCAGTGCTCGGGGCGCTGGGTGCTCAGTGCTAGGGGTGCTGGGTGCTCAGTACTCAGGGTGCTGTGTGCTTAGTGCTCAGTACTCAGCGTGCTGGGTGCTTAGTGCTCAGAGTGTTGGGTGCTCAGTACTCAGGGTGCTGGGTGCTCAGTCCTCAGTGCTCAGGGTGCTCTGTGCTCAGTACTCAGGGTGCTGGGTGCTTAGTGCTCGATGTGCTCGGTGCTCAGTACTCAAGGTGCTGGGTGCTCTGTGCTCAGGGTGCTGGGTGCTCAGTCCTCGGGGTGCTCCGTGCTCAGGGTGCTGGGTGCTCAGTGCTCAGGGCGCTGGGTGCTCATTGCTCGGGGTGCTGGGTGCTGAGTGCTCAGGGTGCTGGGTGCTCAGTGCTCGGGGTGCTCGGTGCTCAGTGCTCAGGGTGCTGGGTACTCAGTACTCAGTTTGCTGGGTGCTCAGTACTCAGTTTGCTGGGTGCTCAGTACTCAGGGTGCTGGGTGCTCAGTGCGCAGGGTGCTGGGTGCTCAGTGCTCAGGGTGCTGGGTGCTCAGTACTCAGGGTGCTGGGTGCTCAGTGCTCAGGGTGATCGGTGCTCAGTACTCAGGGTGCTCAGTGCTCAGGGTGCTGGGTGCTCAGTGCTCAGGGTGCTGGGTGCTCAGTACTCAGGGTGCTGGGTGCTCAGTGCTCGGGGTGCTGGGTGCTCAGTACTCAGGGTGATCGGTGCTCAGTACTCAGGGTGCTGGGTGCTCAGTGCTCAGGGTGCTGGGTTCTCAGTCCTCAGGGTGCTCAGTGCTCAGGCTGCTGGGTGCTCAGTGCTCGGGGTGCTCGGTGCTCAGTACTCAGGGTGCTGAGTGCTCAGTACTCAGGGTGCTGGGTGCTCAGTACTCATGGTGCTGGGTGCTCAGTACTCAGGGGGCTGGGTGCTCAGTGCTCAGGGCGCTGGGTGCTCAGTGCTCAGTGTGCTCAGTGCTCAGTGCTCAGGGTGCAGGGTGCTCAGTGCTCGGGGCGCTGGGTGCTCAGTGCTCGGGGTGCTGGGTGCTCAGTACTCAGGGTGCTGTGTGCTTGGTGCTCAGTACTCAGCGTGCTGGGTGCTTAGTGCTCAGAGTGTTGGGTGCTCAGTACTCAGGGTGCTGGGTGCTCAGTCCTCAGTGCTCAGGGTGCTCTGTGCTCAGTACTCAGGGTGCTGGGTGCTTAGTGCTCGATGTGCTCGGTGCTCAGTACTCAAGGTGCTGGGTGCTCTGTGCTCAGGGTGCTGGGTGCTCAGTCCTCGGGGTGCTCCGTGCTCAGGGTGCTGGGTGCTCAGTGCTCAGGGCGCTGGGTGCTCATTGCTCGGGGTGCTGGGTGCTGAGTGCTCAGGGTGCTGGGTGCTCAGTGCTCGGGGTGCTCGGTGCTCAGTGCTCAGGGTGCTGGGTACTCAGTACTCAGTTTGCTGGGTGCTCAGTACTCAGTTTGCTGGGTGCTCAGTACTCAGGGTGCTGGGTGCTCAGTGCGCAGGGTGCTGGGTGCTCAGTGCTCAGGGTGCTGGGTGCTCAGTACTCAGGGTGCTGGGTGCTCAGTGCTCAGGGTGATCGGTGCTCAGTACTCAGGGTGCTCAGTGCTCAGGGTGCTGGGTGCTCAGTGCTCAGGGTGCTGGGTGCTCAGTACTCAGGGTGCTGGGTGCTCAGTGCTCGGGGTGCTGGGTGCTCAGTACTCAGGGTGATCGGTGCTCAGTGCTCAGGGTGCTGGCTGCTCAGTGCTCAGGGTGCTGGGTGCTCAGTACTCAGGGTGCTGGGTGCTCAGTCCTCGGGGTGCTCCGTGCTGAGGGTGCTGGGTGCTCAGTGCTCAGGGCGCTGGGTGCTCATTGCTCGGGGTGCTGGGTGCTGAGTGCTCAGGGTGCTGGGTGCTCAGTGCTCGGGGTGCTCGGTGCTCAGTGCTCAGGGTGCTGGGTACTCAGTACTCAGTTTGCTGGGTGCTCAGTACTCAGTTTGATGGGTGCTCAGTACTCAGGGTGCTGGGTGCTCAGTGCGCAGGGTGCTGGGTGCTCAGTGCTCAGGGTGCTGGGTGCTCAGTACTCAGGGTGCTGGGTGCTCAGTGCTCGGGGCGCTCGGTGCTCAGTACTCAAGGTGCTGGGTGCTCAGTGCTCAGGGTGCTGGGTACTCAGTCCGCGGGGTGCTCCGTGCTCAGTGATCAGGGTGCTGGGTGCTCAGTACTCAGGTTGCTCGGTGCTCAGTACTCAGGGTTCTCAGTGCTCAGTACTCAGGGTGCTGGGTGCTCAGTGCTCAGGGTGCTGGGTGCTCAGTACTCAGGGTGCTCAGTGCTCAGTACTCGGGGTGCTTGGTGCTCAGTACTCAGGGTGCTCAGTGCTCAGTACTCGGGGTGCTGGGTGCTCAGTGCTCAGGGTGCTCAGTGCTCAGGGCTCGGGGTGCTGGGTGCTCAGTGCTCGGGGCGCTGGGTGCTCAGTGCTCGGGGTGCTGGGTGCTCAGTACTCGGGGTGCTGGGTGCTCAGTGCTCAGGGTGCTCAGTACTCAGTACTCAGTGCTCAGGGTGCTCAGTGCTCAGGGTGCTGGGTGCTCAGTACTCAGGGGGCTGGGTGCTTAGTGCTCGAGGTGCTCGGTGCTCAGTACTCAAGGTGCTGGGTGCTCAGTGCTCAGGGTGCTGGGTGCTCAGTGCTCAGTGTGCTCAGTGCTCAGTGCTCAGGGTGCAGGGTGCTCAGTGCTCGGGGCGCTGGGTGCTCAGTGCTCGGGGTGCTGGGTGCTCAGTACTCAGGGTGCTGTGTGCTTAGTGCTCAGTACTCAGCGTGCTGGGTGCTTAGTGCTCAGAGTGTTGGGTGCTCAGTACTCAGGGTGCTGGGTGCTCAGTCCTCAGTGCTCAGGGTGCTCTGTGCTCAGTACTCAGGGTGCTGGGTGCTTAGTGCTCGATGTGCTCGGTGCTCAGTACTCAAGGTGCTGGGTGCTCTGTGCTCAGGGTGCTGGGTGCTCAGTCCTCGGGGTGCTCCGTGCTCAGGGTGCTGGGTGCTCAGTGCTCAGGGCGCTGGGTGCTCATTGCTCGGGGTGCTGGGTGCTGAGTGCTCAGGGTGCTGGGTGCTCAGTGCTCGGGGTGCTCGGTGCTCAGTGCTCAGGGTGCTGGGTACTCAGTACTCAGTTTGCTGGGTGCTCAGTACTCAGTTTGCTGGGTGCTCAGTACTCAGGGTGCTGGGTGCTCAGTGCGCAGGGTGCTGGGTGCTCAGTGCTCAGGGTGCTGGGTGCTCAGTACTCAGGGTGCTTGGTGCTCAGTGCTCAGGGTGATCGGTGCTCAGTACTCAGGGTGCTCAGTGCTCAGGGTGCTGGGTGCTCAGTGCTCAGGGTGCTGGGTGCTCAGTACTCAGGGTGCTGGGTGCTCAGTGCTCGGGGTGCTGGGTGCTCAGTACTCAGGGTGATCGGTGCTCAGTACTCAGGGTGCTGGGTGCTCAGTGCTCAGGGTGCTGGGTGCTCAGTCCTCAGGGTGCTCAGTGCTCAGGCTGCTGGGTGCTCAGTGCTCGGGGTGCTCGGTGCTCAGTACTCAGGGTGCTGAGTGCTCAGTACTCAGGGTGCTGGGTGCTCAGTACTCATGGTGCTGGGTGCTCAGTACTCAGGGGGCTGGGTGCTCAGTGCTCAGGGCGCTGGGTGCTCAGTGCTCAGTGTGCTCAGTGCTCAGTGCTCAGGGTGCAGGGTGCTCAGTGCTCGGGGCGCTGGGTGCTCAGTGCTCGGGGTGCTGGGTGCTCAGTACTCAGGGTGCTGTGTGCTTAGTGCTCAGTACTCAGCGTGCTGGGTGCTTAGTGCTCAGAGTGTTGGGTGCTCAGTACTCAGGGTGCTGGGTGCTCAGTCCTCAGTGCTCAGGGTGCTCTGTGCTCAGTACTCAGGGTGCTGGGTGCTTAGTGCTCAATGTGCTCGGTGCTCAGTACTCAAGGTGCTGGGTGCTCTGTGCTCAGGGTGCTGGGTGCTCAGTCCTCGGGGTGCTCCGTGCTCAGGGTGCTGGGTGCTCAGTGCTCAGGGCGCTGGGTGCTCATTGCTCGGGGTGCTGGGTGCTGAGTGCTCAGGGTGCTGGGTGCTCAGTACTCAGGGTGCTGGGTGCTCAGTGCTCGGGGTGCTGGGTGCTGAGTGCTCAGGGTGCTGGGTGCTCAGTACTCAGGGTGCTGGGTGCTCAGTGCTCGGGGTGCTGGGTGCTCAGTACTCAGGGTGATCGGTGCTCAGTACTCAGGGTGCTGGGTGCTCAGTGCTCAGGGTGCTGGGTGCTCAGTCCTCAGGGTGCTCAGTGCTCAGGCTGCTGGGTGCTCAGTGCTCGGGGTGCTCGGTGCTCAGTACTCAGGGTGCTGAGTGCTCAGTACTCAGGGTGCTTGGTGCTCAGTACTCATGGTGCTGGGTGCTCAGTACTCAGGGGGCTGGGTGCTCAGTGCTCAGGGCGCTGGGTGCTCAGTGCTCTGGGCGCTGGGTGCTCAGTGCTCGGGGTGCTGGGTGCTCAGTTCTCGGGGTGCTGGGTGGTCAGTGCTCAGTGCTCAGGGTGCTGGGTGCTCAGTGCTCAGTGCTCAGGGTGCTGGGTGCTCAGTACTCAGGGTGCTGGTTGCTCAGTACTCAGGGTGCTGGGTGCTCAGTTCTCAGGGTGCTGGGTGCTCAGTACTCTGGGTTTTGGGTGCTCAGTACTCAGGGTGCTGGGTGCTCAGTGCTCGGGGTGCTGGGTGCTCAGTGCTCAGGGTGCTGGGTGCTCAGTGCTCAGGGTGCTGGGTGCTCAGTACTCAGGGTGCTGGGTGCTCAGTGCTCGGGGTGCTCGGTGCTCAGTACTCAAGGTGCTGGGTGCTCAGTGCTCAGGGTGCTGGGTGCTCAGTCCTCGGGGTGCTCCGTGCTCAGTGCTCAGGGTGCTGGGTGCTCAGTACTCAGGGTGCTCGGTGCTCAGTACTCACGGTTTTCAGTGCTCAAGGTGCTGGGTGCTCAGTACTCAGGGTGCTCAGTGCTCAGTACTCGGGGTGCTGGGTGCTCAGTACTCAGGGTGCTCAGTGCTCAGTACTCGGGGTGCTGGGTGCTCAGTGCTCAGTGTGCTCAGTGCTCAGTGCTCGGTGTGCTGGGTGCTCAGCGCTCGGGGCACTGGGTGCTCAGTGCTCGGGGTGCTGGGTGCTCAGTACTCAGGGTGCTGTGTGCTCAGTGCTCAATACTCAGCGTGCTGTGTGCTCAGTGCTCAGAGTGTTGGGTGCTCAGTACTCAGGGTGCTGGGTACTCAGTGCTCAGTGCTCAGGGTGCTCAGTGCTCAGGGTGCTGGGTGCTCAGGGTGCTGGGTGCTCAGTGCTCAGGGTGCTGGGTGCTCAGTGCTCAGTGCTCAGGGTGCTGGGTGCTCAGTGCTCAGTGCTCAGGGTGCTGGGTGTTCAGTACTCAGGGTGCTCAGTACTCAGTACTCAGTGCTCAGGGTGTTCAGTGCTCAGTGCTCAGGGTGCTGGGTGTTCAGTACTCAGGGTGCTGGGTGCTCAGTGCTCAGTGCTCAGAGTGCTGGGTGCTCAGTACTCAGGGTGCTGGGTGCTCATTGCTCGGGGTGCTGGGTGCTCAGTGCTCAGGGTGATCAGTGCTCAGTACTCAGGGTGCTGGGTGCTCAGTGCTCAGTATGCTGGGTGTTCAGTCCTCGGGGTGCTCAGTTCTCAGGGTGCTCGGTGCTCAGTGCTCAGTACTCAGGGTGCTCAGTGCTCAGGGTGCTGGGTGCTCAGTGCTCGGGGTGCTCGGTGCTCAGTACTCAGGGTGCTGTGTGCTCAGTACTCAGGGTGCTGGGTGCTCAGTACTCAGGGTGCTGGGTGCTCAGTACTCAGGGTGCTGGGTGCTCAGTGCTCAGGGTGATCGGTGCTCAGTGCTCAGGGTGCTGGGTGCTCAGTGCTCGGGGTGCTGGGTGCTCAGGGCTGTGGTGCTGGGTGCTCAGTGCTCAGTGCTCAGGGTGCTGGGTGCTCAGTGCTCAGTGCTCAGGGTGCTGGTTGCTCAGTACTCAGGGTGCTGGGTGCTCAGTACTCAGGGTGCTGGGTTCTCAGTGCTCAGGGTGCTCTGTGCTCAGTACTCAGGGTGCTGGGTGCTCAGTGCTCGGGGTGCAGCGTGCTCAGTGCTCAGGGTGCTGGGTGCTCAGTGCTCAGGGTGCTGGGTGCTCAGTACTCAGGGTGCTGGGTGCTCAGTGCTCGGGGCGCTCGGTGCTCAGTACTCAAGTTGCTGGGTGCTCAGTCCTCAGGGTGCTGGGTACTCAGTCCTCGGGGTGCTCCGTGCTCAGTGATCAGGGTGCTGGGTGCTCAGTACTCAGGGTGCTCGGTGCTCAGTACTCAGGGTTCTCAGTGCTCAGTACTCAGGGTGCTGGGTGCTCAGTGCTCAGGGTGCTGGGTGCTCAGTACTCAGGGTGCTCAGTGCTCCGTACTCGGGGTACTTGGTGCTCAGTACTCAGGGTGCTCAGTGCTCAGTACTCGGGGAGCTGGGTGCTCAGTGCTCAGGGTGCTCAGTGCTCAGTGCTCGGGGTGCTGGGTGCTCAGTGCTCGGGGCGCTGGGTGCTCAGTGCTCGGGGTGCTGGGTGCTCAGTACTCGGGGTGCTGGGTGCTCAGTGCTCAGGGTGCTCAGTACTCAGTACTCCGTGCTCAGGGTGCTCCGTGCTCAGTGCTCAGGGTGCTGGGTGTTCAGTACTCAGGGTGCTGAGCGATCAGTACTCAGGGTGCTGGGTGCTCAGTGCTCAGGGTGCTGGGTGCTCAGTACTCTGGGTGTTGGGTGCTCAGTATTCATAGTGCTGGGTGCTCCGTGCTCGGGGTGCTGGGTGCTCAGTGCTCAGGGTGCTGGGTGCTCAGTGCTCAGGGTGCTGGGTGCTCAGTACTCAGGGGGCTGGGTGCTTAGTGCTCGAGGTGCTCGGTGCTCAGTACTCAAGGTGCTGGGTGCTCAGTGCTCAGGGTGCTGGGTGCTCAGTGCTCAGTGTGCTCAGTGCTCAGTGCTCGGGGTGCTGGGTGCTCAGTGCTCGGGGCGCTGGGTGCTCAGTGCTCGGGGTGCTGGGTGCTCAGTACCCAGGGTGCTGTGTGCTTAGTGATCAGTACTCAGCGTGCTGGGTGCTCAGTGCTCAGAGTGTTGGGTGCTCAGTACTCAGGGTGCTGGTTGCTCAGTCCTCAGTGCTCAGGGTGCTGGGTGCTCAGTACTCAGGGGGCTGGGTGCTTAGTTCTCAGGGTGCTCAGTGCTCAGTACACAGGGTGCTGTGTGCTCAGTGCTTGGGGTGCTGGGTGCTCAGTGCTCAGTACTCAGGGTGCTGGGTGCTCAGTGATCGGGGTGCTGGGTGCTCAGGACTCAGGATGCTCAGTGCTCGGGGAGCTCGTTGCTCAGTACTCAGGGTGCTGGGTGCTCAGTACTCAGTGCTCGGGGTCCTGGGTGCTCCGTGCTCGGGGTGCTGGGTGCTCAGTGCTCTGGGTGCTGGGTGCTCAGTACTCAGGGTGCTGGGTGCTCAGTGCTCAGGGTGCTGGGAGCTCAGTGCTCAGTGTGCTGGGTGCTCAGTGATCGGGGTGCTGGGTGCTCAGGACTCAGGATGCTCAGTGCTCGGGGAGCTCGTTGCTCAGTACTCAGGGTGCTGGGTGCTCAGTACTCAGTGCTCGGGGTCCTGGGTGGTCCGTGCTCGGGGTGCTGGGTGCTCAGTGCTCTGGGTGCTGGGTGCTCAGTACTCAGGGTGCTGGGTGCTCAGTACTCAGGGTGCTGGGTGCTCAGTGCTCAGGGTGCTGGGTGCTCAGTGCTCAGGGTGCTCAGTGCTCAGTGCTCGGGGTGCTGGGTGCTCAGTGCTCGGGGCGCTGGGTGCTCAGTGCTCGGGGTGCTGGGTGCTCAGTACTCGGGGTGCTGGGTGCTCAGTGCTCAGGGTGCTCAGTACTCAGTACTCAGTGCTCAGGGTGCTCCGTGCTCAGTGCTCAGGGTGCTGGGTGTTCAGTACTCAGGGTGCTGAGCGCTCAGTACTCAGGGTGCTGGGTGCTCAGTGCTCAGGGTGCTGGGTGCTCAGTACTCTGGGTGTTGGGTGCTCAGTATTCATAGTGCTGGGTGCTCCGTGCTCGGGGTGCTGGGTGCTCAGTGCTCAGGGTGCTGGGTGCTCAGTGCTCAGGGTGCTGGGTCCTCAGTACTCAGGGGGCTGGGTGCTTAGTGCTCGAGGTGCTCGGTGCTCAGTACTCAAGGTGCTGGGTGCTCAGTGCTCAGGGTGCTAGGTGCTCAGTGCTCAGTGTGCTCAGTGCTCAGTGCTCGGGGTGCTGGGTGCTCAGTGCTCGGGGCGCTGGGTGCTCAGTGCTCGGGGTGCTGGGTGCTCAGTACCCAGGGTGCTTTGTGCTTAGTGCTCAGTACTCAGCGTGCTGGGTGCTCAGTGCTCAGAGTGTTGGGTGCTCAGTACTCAGGGTGCTGGTTGCTCAGTCCTCAGTGCTCAGGGTGCTGGGTGCTCAGTACTCAGGGGGCTGGGTGCTTAGTTCTCAGGGTGCTCAGTGCTCAGTACACAGGGTGCTGTGTGCTCAGTGCTCGGGGTGCTGGGTGCTCAGTGCTCAGTACTCAGGGTGCTGGGTGCTCAGTGCTCGGGGTGCTGGGTGCTCAGTGCTCAGGGTGCTGGGAGCTCAGTGCTCAGTGTGCTGGGTGCTCAGTGATCGGGGTGCTGGGTGCTCAGGACTCAGGATGCTCAGTGCTCGGGGAGCTCGTTGCTCAGTACTCAGGGTGCTGGCTGCTCAGTACTCAGTGCTCGGGGTCCTGGGTGCTCCGTGCTCGGGGTGCTGGGTGCTCAGTGCTCTGGGTGCTGGGTGCTCAGTACTCAGGGTGCTGGGTGCTCAGTGCTCAGGGTGCTGGGAGCTCAGTGCTCAGTGTGCTGGGTGCTCAGTGATCGGGGTGCTGGGTGCTCAGGACTCAGGATGCTCAGTGCTCAGGGAGCTCGTTGCTCAGTACTCAGGGTGCTGGGTGCTCAGTACTCAGTGCTCGGGGTCCTGGGTGCTCCGTGCTCGGGGTGCTGGGTGCTCAGTGCTCTGGGTGCTGGGTGCTCAGTACTCAGGGTGCTGGGTGCTCAGTACTCAGGGTGCTGGGTGCTCAGTGCTCAGGGTGCTGGGTGCTCAGTACTCAGGGTGCTGGGTGCTAAGTACTCAGGGTGCTCGGTGCTCAGTACTCTGGGTGCTGGGTGCTCAGTGCTCAGGGTGCTGGGTACTCAGTACTCAGGGTGCTGGTTGCTCAGTACTCAGGGTGCTGGGTGCTCAGTGCTCAGGGTGCTGGGTGCTCAGTGCTCAGGGTGCTGGGTGCTCAGTACTCAGGGTGCTGGGTGCTCAGTGCTCAGGGTGATCCGTGCTCAGTACTCAGGGTGCTCAGTACTCAGGGTGCTGGGTGCTCAGTGCTCAGGGTGCTGGGTGTTCAGTACTCAGGGTGCTGGGTGCTCAGTGCTCGGGGTGCTGTGTGCTCAGTGCTCAGGGTGATCGGTGCTCAGTACTCAGGGTGCTGGGTGCTCAGTGCTCAGGGTGCTGGGTGCTCAGTGCTCAGGGTGCTGGGTTCTCAGTCCTCAGGGTGCTCAGTGCTCAGGGTGCTGGGTGCTCAGTGCTCGGGGTGCTTGGTGCTCAGTACTCAGGGTGCTGGGTGCTCAGTACTCATGGTGCTGGGTGCTCAGTACTCAGGGGGCTGGGTGCTCAGTGCTCAGGGTGCTGGGTGCTCAGTGCTCAGGGCGCTGGGTGCTCAGTGCTCGGGGAGCTGGGTGCTCAGTGCTCGGGGTGCTGGGTGGTCAGTGCTCAGTGCTCAAGGTGCTGGGTGCTCAGTGCTCAGTGCTCAGGGTGCTGGGTGCTCAGTACTCAGGGTGCTGGGTGCTCAGTACTCAGGGTGCTGGGTGCTCAGTTCTCAGGGTGCTGGGTGCTCAGTGCTCGGGGTGCTGGGTGCTCAGTGCTCGGGGCGCTGGGTGCTCAGTGCTCGGGGTGCCGGGTGCTCAGTACTCAGAGTGCTGGGTGCTCAGTGCTCAGAGTGTTGGGTGCTCAGTACTCAGGGTGCTGGGTGCTCAGTGCTCAGTGCTCAGGGTGCTCACTGCTCAGGGTGCTCAGTGCTCAGGGTGCTGGGTGCTCAGGGTGCTCGGTGCTCAGTGCTCGGGGTGCTGGGTGCTCATTGCTCAGTGCTCAGGGTGCTGGGTGCTCAGTGCTCAGTGCTCAGGGTGCTGGGTGTTCAGTACTCAGGGTGCTCGGTGCTCAGTGCTCAGAGAGTTGGGTGCTCAGTACTCAGGGTGCTCGGTGCTCAGTTCTCTGTTCTCAGGGTGCTCAGTACTCAGGGTGCTGGGTGCTCAGTGCTCGGGGTGCTGGGTGCTCAGTGCTCTGGGCTCTGGGTGCTCAGTGCTCGGGGTGCTGGGTGCTCAGTACTCAGAGTGCTGGGTGCTCAGTGCTCAGAGTATTTTGTGCTCAGTACTCAGGGTGCTGGGTGCTCAGTGCTCAGTGCTCAGGGTGCTCAGTGCTCAGGGTGCTCAGTGCTCAGGGTGCTGGGTGCTCAGGGTGCTGGGTGCTCAGTGCTCGGGGTGCTGGGTGCTCAGTGCTCAGTGCTCAGGGTGCTGGGTGCTCAGTGCTCAGTGCTCAGGGTGCTGGGTGTTCAGTACTCAGGGTGCTCGGTGCTCAGTGCTCAGAGTGTTGGGTGCTCAGTCGTCAGGGTGCTTGGTGCTCAGTATCAGGGTGCTGGGTGCTCAGTGCTCGGGGCGCTCGGTGCTCAGTACTCAAGGTGCTGGGTGCTCAGTGCTCAGGGTGCTGGGTACTCAGTCCTCGGGGTGCTCCGTGCTCAGTGATCAGGGTGCTGGGTGCTCAGTACTCAGGGTGCTCGCTGCTCAGTACTCAGGGTTCTCAGTGCTCAGTACTCAGGGTGCTGGGTGCTCAGTGCTCAGGGTGCTGGGTGCTCAGTACTCAGGGTGCTCAGTGCTCAGTACTCGGAGTGCTTGGTGCTCAGTACTCAGGGTGCTCAGTGCTCAGTACTCGGGGTGCTGGGTGCTCAGTGTTCAGGGTGCTCAGTGCTCAGTGCTCGGGGTGCAGGGTGCTCAGTGCTCGGGGCGCTGGGAGCTCAGTGCTCGGGGTGCTTTGTGCTCAGTATTCGGGGTGCTGGGTGCTCAGTGCTCAGGGTGCTCAGTACTCAGTACTCAGTTTTCAGGGTGCTCAGTGCTCAGTGCTCATGGTGCTGATTGTTCAGTACTCAGGGTGCTGGGTGCTCAGTACTCAGGGTGCTGGGTGCTCAGTGCTCAGGGTGCTGGGTGCTCAGTACTCTGGGTTTTGGGTGCTCAGTATTCATGGGGCTGGGTGCTCCGTGCTCGGGGTGCTCGGTGCTCAGTGCTCAGGGTGCTGGGTGCTCAGTGCTCAGGGTGCTGGGTGCTCAGTACTCAGGGTCCTGGATGCTTAGTGCTCGAGGTGCACGGTGCTCAGTACTCAAGGTGCTGGGTGCTCAGTGCTCAGGGTGCTTGGTGCTCTGTGCTCAGTGTGCTCAGTGCTCAGTGCTCGGGGTCCTGGGTGCTCAGTGCTCGGGGCGCCGGGTGTTCAGTGCTCGGGGTGCTGGGTGCTCAGTACTCAGGGTGCTGTGTGCTTAGTGCTCAGTACTCAGCGTGCTGGGTGCTCAGTGTTCAGAGTGTTGGGTGCTCAGTACTCAGGGTGCTGGGTGCTCAGTGCTCAGGGTGCTCAGTGCTCAGGGTGCTCTGTGCTCAGTGTGCTGGATGCTCAGGGTGCTGGGTGCTCAGTGCTCGGGGTGCTGGGTGCTCAGTGCTCAGTGCTCAGGGTGCTGGGTGCTCAGTACTCAGGGTGCTGGGTGCTCAGGGCTCGGGGTGCTGGGTGCTCAGTGCTCAGGGTGATCAGTGCTCAGTACTCAGGGTGCTGGGTGCTCATTTCTCAGGGTGATGGGTGCTCAGTCCTCAGGGTGCTCAGTACTCAGGGTGCTCGGTGCTCAGTGCTCAGTACTCAGGGTGCTCAGTACTCAGGTTGCTGGGTGCTCAGTGCTCGGGGTGCTGGGTGCTCAGTACTCAGGGTGCTGCGTGCTCAGTACTCGGGGTGCTGGGTGCTCAGTACTCACGGTGCTGGGTGCACAGTGCTCGGGGTGCTGGTTGCTCAGTGCTCAGGTTGATCGGTGCTCAGTGCTCAGGGTGCTGGGTGCTCAGTCCTCCGGGTGCTCAGTGCTCAGGGTGCTGGGTGCTCAGTGCTCGGGGTGCTCGGTGATCAGTACTCAGGGTGCTGAGTGCTCAGTACTCAGGGTGCTGTGTGCTCAGTACTCAGGGTGCTGGGTGCTCAGTGCTCGGGGTGCTGGGTGCTCAGGGCTCTGGTGCTCGGTGCTCAGTGCTCAAAGTTCAGGTTGCTGGGTGCTCAGTGCTCAGTGCTCAGGGTGCTGGTTGCTCAGTACTCAAGGTGCTGGGTTCTCAGTACTCAGGGTGCTGGGTGCTCAGTGCTCAGGGTGCTCTGTGCTCAGTACACAGGGTGCTGGGTGGCCAGTGCTCGGGGTGTTGCGTGATCAGTGCTCAGGATGCTTGGTGCTCAGTGCTCAGTGTGCTGGGTGCTCAGTGCTCAGGGTGCTGGGTGCTCAGTACTCGGGGTGCTGGGTGCTCAGTACTCAGGGTGCTGGGTGCTCAGTGCTCGGGGTGCTGGGTGCTCAGTGCTCAGGGTGATCGGTGCTCAGTGCTCAGGGTGTTGGGTGCTCAGTCCTCCGGGTGCTCAGTGCTCAGGGTGCTGAGTGCTCAGTACTCAGGGTGATGGGTGCTCAGTACTCAGGGTGCTTGGTGCTCAGTGCTCGGGGTGCTGGGTGCTCAGGGCTGTGTTGCTGGGTGCTCAGTGCTCAGTGCTCAGGGTGCTGGGTGCTCAGTGCTCAGTGCTCAGGGTGCTGGTTGCTCAGTACTCAGGGTGCTGGGTGCTCAGTTCTCAGGGTGCTGGGTGCTCAGTGCTCAGGGTGCTCTGTGCTCAGTACTCAGGGTGCTGGGTGCTCAGTTCTCGGCGTGCTGCGTGATCAGTGCTCAGGGTGCTGGGTGCTCAGTGCTCAGGGTGCTGGGTGCTCAGTGCTCAGGATGCTGGGTGCTCAGTGCTCGGGGTGCTCGGTGCTCAGTACTCAGGGTGCTGAGTGCTCAGTACTCAGGGTGCTGGGTGCTCAGTACTCAGGGTGCTGGGTGCTCAGTGCTCGGGGTGCTGGGTGCTCAGGGCTGTGGTGCTGGGTGCTCAGTGCTCAGTGCTCAGGGTGCTGGGTGCTCAGTGCTCAGTGCTCAGGGTGCTGGTTGCTCAGTACTCAGGGTGCTGGGTGCTCAGTGCTCAGGGTGCTGGGTACTCAGTCCTTGGGGTGCTCCGTGCTCAGTGATCAGGGTGCTGGGTGCTCAGTACTCAGGGTGCTCGGTGCTCAGTACTCAGGGTTCTCAGTGCTCAGTGCTCAGGGTGCTGGGTACTCAGTACTCAGGGTGCTGGTTGCTCAGTACTCAGGGTGCTGGGTGCTCAGTGCTCAGGGTGCTGGGTGCTCAGTGCTCAGGGTGCTGGGTGCTCAGTACTCAGGGTGCTGGGTGCTCAGTGCTCAGGGTGATCCGTGCTCAGTACTCAGGGTGCTCAGTACTCAGGGTGCTGGGTGCTCAGTGCTCAGGGTGCTGGGTGTTCAGTACTCAGGGTGCTGGGTGCTCAGTGCTCGGGGTGCTGTGTGCTCAGTGCTCAGGGTGATCGGTGCTCAGTACTCAGGGTGCTGGGTGCTCAGTGCTCAGGGTGCTGGGTGCTCAGTGCTCAGGGTGCTGGGTTCTCAGTCCTCAGGGTGCTCAGTGCTCAGGGTGCTGGGTGCTCAGTGCTCGGGGTGCTTGGTGCTCAGTACTCAGGGTGCTGGGTGCTCAGTACTCATGGTGCTGGGTGCTCAGTACTCAGGGGGCTGGGTGCTCAGTGCTCAGGGTGCTGGGTGCTCAGTGCTCAGGGCGCTGGGTGCTCAGTGCTCGGGGAGCTGGGTGCTCAGTGCTCGGGGTGCTGGGTGGTCAGTGCTCAGTGCTCAAGGTGCTGGGTGCTCAGTGCTCAGTGCTCAGGGTGCTGGGTGCTCAGTACTCAGGGTGCTGGGTGCTCAGTACTCAGGGTGCTGGGTGCTCAGTTCTCAGGGTGCTGGGTGCTCAGTGCTCGGGGTGCTGGGTGCTCAGTGCTCGGGGCGCTGGGTGCTCAGTGCTCGGGGTGCCGGGTGCTCAGTACTCAGAGTGCTGGGTGCTCAGTGCTCAGAGTGTTGGGTGCTCAGTACTCAGGGTGCTGGGTGCTCAGTGCTCAGTGCTCAGGGTGCTCACTGCTCAGGGTGCTCAGTGCTCAGGGTGCTGGGTGCTCAGGGTGCTCGGTGCTCAGTGCTCGGGGTGCTGGGTGCTCATTGCTCAGTGCTCAGGGTGCTGGGTGCTCAGTGCTCAGTGCTCAGGGTGCTGGGTGTTCAGTACTCAGGGTGCTCGGTGCTCAGTGCTCAGAGAGTTGGGTGCTCAGTACTCAGGGTGCTCGGTGCTCAGTTCTCTGTTCTCAGGGTGCTCAGTACTCAGGGTGCTGGGTGCTCAGTGCTCGGGGTGCTGGGTGCTCAGTGCTCTGGGCTCTGGGTGCTCAGTGCTCGGGGTGCTGGGTGCTCAGTACTCAGAGTGCTGGGTGCTCAGTGCTCAGAGTATTTTGTGCTCAGTACTCAGGGTGCTGGGTGCTCAGTGCTCAGTGCTCAGGGTGCTCAGTGCTCAGGGTGCTCAGTGCTCAGGGTGCTGGGTGCTCAGGGTGCTGGGTGCTCAGTGCTCGGGGTGCTGGGTGCTCAGTGCTCAGTGCTCAGGGTGCTGGGTGCTCAGTGCTCAGTGCTCAGGGTGCTGGGTGTTCAGTACTCAGGGTGCTCGGTGCTCAGTGCTCAGAGTGTTGGGTGCTCAGTCGTCAGGGTGCTTGGTGCTCAGTATCAGGGTGCTGGGTGCTCAGTGCTCGGGGCGCTCGGTGCTCAGTACTCAAGGTGCTGGGTGCTCAGTGCTCAGGGTGCTGGGTACTCAGTCCTCGGGGTGCTCCGTGCTCAGTGATCAGGGTGCTGGGTGCTCAGTACTCAGGGTGCTCGCTGCTCAGTACTCAGGGTTCTCAGTGCTCAGTACTCAGGGTGCTGGGTGCTCAGTGCTCAGGGTGCTGGGTGCTCAGTACTCAGGGTGCTCAGTGCTCAGTACTCGGAGTGCTTGGTGCTCAGTACTCAGGGTGCTCAGTGCTCAGTACTCGGGGTGCTGGGTGCTCAGTGTTCAGGGTGCTCAGTGCTCAGTGCTCGGGGTGCAGGGTGCTCAGTGCTCGGGGCGCTGGGAGCTCAGTGCTCGGGGTGCTTTGTGCTCAGTATTCGGGGTGCTGGGTGCTCAGTGCTCAGGGTGCTCAGTACTCAGTACTCAGTTTTCAGGGTGCTCAGTGCTCAGTGCTCATGGTGCTGATTGTTCAGTACTCAGGGTGCTGGGTGCTCAGTACTCAGGGTGCTGGGTGCTCAGTGCTCAGGGTGCTGGGTGCTCAGTACTCTGGGTTTTGGGTGCTCAGTATTCATGGGGCTGGGTGCTCCGTGCTCGGGGTGCTCGGTGCTCAGTGCTCAGGGTGCTGGGTGCTCAGTGCTCAGGGTGCTGGGTGCTCAGTACTCAGGGTCCTGGATGCTTAGTGCTCGAGGTGCACGGTGCTCAGTACTCAAGGTGCTGGGTGCTCAGTGCTCAGGGTGCTTGGTGCTCTGTGCTCAGTGTGCTCAGTGCTCAGTGCTCGGGGTCCTGGGTGCTCAGTGCTCGGGGCGCCGGGTGTTCAGTGCTCGGGGTGCTGGGTGCTCAGTACTCAGGGTGCTGTGTGCTTAGTGCTCAGTACTCAGCGTGCTGGGTGCTCAGTGTTCAGAGTGTTGGGTGCTCAGTACTCAGGGTGCTGGGTGCTCAGTGCTCAGGGTGCTCAGTGCTCAGGGTGCTCTGTGCTCAGTGTGCTGGATGCTCAGGGTGCTGGGTGCTCAGTGCTCGGGGTGCTGGGTGCTCAGTGCTCAGTGCTCAGGGTGCTGGGTGCTCAGTACTCAGGGTGCTGGGTGCTCAGGGCTCGGGGTGCTGGGTGCTCAGTGCTCAGGGTGATCAGTGCTCAGTACTCAGGGTGCTGGGTGCTCATTTCTCAGGGTGATGGGTGCTCAGTCCTCAGGGTGCTCAGTACTCAGGGTGCTCGGTGCTCAGTGCTCAGTACTCAGGGTGCTCAGTACTCAGGTTGCTGGGTGCTCAGTGCTCGGGGTGCTGGGTGCTCAGTACTCAGGGTGCTGCGTGCTCAGTACTCGGGGTGCTGGGTGCTCAGTACTCACGGTGCTGGGTGCACAGTGCTCGGGGTGCTGGTTGCTCAGTGCTCAGGTTGATCGGTGCTCAGTGCTCAGGGTGCTGGGTGCTCAGTCCTCCGGGTGCTCAGTGCTCAGGGTGCTGGGTGCTCAGTGCTCGGGGTGCTCGGTGATCAGTACTCAGGGTGCTGAGTGCTCAGTACTCAGGGTGCTGTGTGCTCAGTACTCAGGGTGCTGGGTGCTCAGTGCTCGGGGTGCTGGGTGCTCAGGGCTCTGGTGCTCGGTGCTCAGTGCTCAAAGTTCAGGTTGCTGGGTGCTCAGTGCTCAGTGCTCAGGGTGCTGGTTGCTCAGTACTCAAGGTGCTGGGTTCTCAGTACTCAGGGTGCTGGGTGCTCAGTGCTCAGGGTGCTCTGTGCTCAGTACACAGGGTGCTGGGTGGCCAGTGCTCGGGGTGTTGCGTGATCAGTGCTCAGGATGCTTGGTGCTCAGTGCTCAGTGTGCTGGGTGCTCAGTGCTCAGGGTGCTGGGTGCTCAGTACTCGGGGTGCTGGGTGCTCAGTACTCAGGGTGCTGGGTGCTCAGTGCTCGGGGTGCTGGGTGCTCAGTGCTCAGGGTGATCGGTGCTCAGTGCTCAGGGTGTTGGGTGCTCAGTCCTCCGGGTGCTCAGTGCTCAGGGTGCTGAGTGCTCAGTACTCAGGGTGATGGGTGCTCAGTACTCAGGGTGCTTGGTGCTCAGTGCTCGGGGTGCTGGGTGCTCAGGGCTGTGTTGCTGGGTGCTCAGTGCTCAGTGCTCAGGGTGCTGGGTGCTCAGTGCTCAGTGCTCAGGGTGCTGGTTGCTCAGTACTCAGGGTGCTGGGTGCTCAGTTCTCAGGGTGCTGGGTGCTCAGTGCTCAGGGTGCTCTGTGCTCAGTACTCAGGGTGCTGGGTGCTCAGTTCTCGGCGTGCTGCGTGATCAGTGCTCAGGGTGCTGGGTGCTCAGTGCTCAGGGTGCTGGGTGCTCAGTGCTCAGGATGCTGGGTGCTCAGTGCTCGGGGTGCTCGGTGCTCAGTACTCAGGGTGCTGAGTGCTCAGTACTCAGGGTGCTGGGTGCTCAGTACTCAGGGTGCTGGGTGCTCAGTGCTCGGGGTGCTGGGTGCTCAGGGCTGTGGTGCTGGGTGCTCAGTGCTCAGTGCTCAGGGTGCTGGGTGCTCAGTGCTCAGTGCTCAGGGTGCTGGTTGCTCAGTACTCAGGGTGCTGGGTGCTCAGTGCTCAGGGTGCTGGGTACTCAGTCCTTGGGGTGCTCCGTGCTCAGTGATCAGGGTGCTGGGTGCTCAGTACTCAGGGTGCTCGGTGCTCAGTACTCAGGGTTCTCAGTGCTCAGTACTCAGGGTGCTGGGTGCTCAGTGCTCAGGGTGCTGGGTGCTCAGTACTCAGGGTGCTCAGTGCTCAGTACTCAGGGTGCTTGGTGCTCAGTACTCAGGGTGCTCAGTGCTCAGTACTCGGGGTGCTGGGTGCTCAGTGTTCAGGGTGCGCAGTGCTCAGTGCTCGGGGTGCTGGGTGCTCAGTGCTCGGGGCGCTGGGTGCTCAGTGCTCGGGGTGCTTGGTGCTCAGTACTCGGGGTGCTGGGTGCTCAGTGCTCAGGGTGCTCAGTACTCAGGGTGCTCAGTGCTCAGTACTCGGGGTGCTTGGTGCTCAGTACTCAGGGTGCTCAGTGCTCAGTACTCGGGGTGCTGGGTGCTCAGTGTTCAGGGTGCTCAGTGCTCAGTGCTAGGGGTGCTGGGTGCTCAGTGCTCGGGGCGCTGGGTGCTCAGTGCTCGGGGTGCTGTGTGCTCAGTACTCAGGGTGCTCAGTGCTCAGTACTCGGGGTGCTGGGTGCTCAGTGTTCAGGGTGCTCAGTGCTCAGTGCTCGGGGTGCTGGGTGCTCAGTGCTCGGGGTGCTTGGTGCTCAGTACTCAGGGTGCTGGGTGCTCAGTGCTCAGGGTGCTGGGTGCTCAGTACTCTGGGTGTTGGGTGCTCAGTATTCATGGTGCTGGGTGCTCCGTGCTCGGTGTGCTGGGTGCTCAGTGCTCAGGGTGCTGGGTGCTCAGTGCTCAGGGTGCTGGGTGCTTAGTGCTCGAGGTGCACGGTGCTCAGTACTCAAGGTGCTGGGTGCTCAGTGCTCAGGGTGCTGGGTGCTCAGTGCTCAGTGTGCTCAGTGCTCAGTGCTCGGGGTGCTGGGTGCTCAGTGCTCGGGGCGCTGGGTGCTCAGTGCTCGGGGTGCTGGGTGCTCAGTACTCAGGGTGCTGTGTGCTTAGTGCTCAGTACTCAGCGTGCTGGGTGCTCAGTGCTCAGAGTGTTGGGTGCTCAGTACTCAGGGTGCTGGGTGCTCAGTGCTCAGGGTGCTCAGTGCTCAGGGTGCTCAGTGCTCAGGGTGCCGGGTGCTCAGGGTGCTGGGTGCTCAGTGCTCAGTGCTCAGGGTGCTGGGTGTTCAGTACTCAGGGTGCACAGTGCTCAGTGCTCAGGGTGCTGGGTGCTCAGTACTCAGGGTGCTGGGTGCTCAGGGCTCGGGGTGCTGGGTGCTCAGTGCTCAGGGTGATCAGTGCTCAGTACTCAGGGTGCTGGGTGCTCAGTGCTCAGGGTGATGGGTGCTCAGTCCTCAGGGTGCTCAGTACTCAGGGTGCTCGGTGCTCAGTGCTCAGTACTCAGGGTGCTCAGTACTCAGGGTGCTGGGTGCTCAGTGCTCGGGGTGCTGGGTGCTCAGTACTCAGGGTGCTGGGTGCTCAGTACTCGGGGTGCTGGGTGCTCAGTACTCAGGGTGCTGGGTGCTCAGTGCTCGGGGTGCTGGGTGCTCAGTGCTCAGGGTGATCGGTGCTCAGTGCTCAGGGTGCTGGGTGCTCAGTCCTCCGGGTGCTCAGTGCTCAGGGTGCTGGGTGCTCAGTGCTCGGGGTGCTCGGTGCTCAGTACTCAGGGTGCTGAGTGCTCAGTACTCAGGGTGCTGGGTGCTCAGTACTCAGGGTCCTGGGTGCTCAGTGCTCGGGGTGCTGGGTGCTCAGGGCTGTGTTGCTGGGTGCTCAGTGCTCAGTGCTCAGGGTGCTGGGTGCTCAGTGCTCAGGGTGCTGGTTGCTCAGTACTCAGGGTGCTGGGTGCTCAGTACTCAGGGTCCTGGGTGCTCAGTGCTCAGGGTGCTCTGTGCTCAGTTCTCAGGGTGCTGGGTGCTCAGTGCTCGGGGTGCTGCGTGATCAGTGCTCAGGGTGCTGGGTGCTCAGTGCTCAGGGTCCTGGGTGCTCAGTACTCAGGGTGCTGGGTGCTTAGTTCTCAGGGTGCTCAGTGCTCAGTACACAGGGTGCTGGGTGCTCAGTGTTCGGGGTGCTGGTTGCTCAGTGCTCGGGGTGCTGGGTGCTCACTACTCAGCGTGCTGGGTGCTCAGTACTCAGGGTGCTGGGTGCACAGTGCTCAGGGTGCTGGGTGCTCAGTTCTCAGGGTGCTGGGTGCTCAGTGATCGGGGTGGTGGGTGCTCGGTACTCAGGATGCTCAGTGCTCGGGGAGCTCGTTGCTCAGTACTCAGGGTGCTGGGTGCTCATTACTCAGTGCTCGGGGTCCTTGGTGCTCCGTGCTCGGGGTGCTGGGTGCTCAGTCCTCTGGGTGCTGGGTGCTCAGTACTCAGGGTGCTGGGTGCTCAGTACTCAGGGTGCTGGGTGCTCAGTGTTCAGGGTGCTGGGTGCTCAGTACTCAGGGTGCTGGGTGCTCAGGACTCAGGGTGCTCGGTGCTCAGTACTCAGGGTGCTGGGTGCTCAGTGCTCAGGGTGCTGGGTACTCAGTACTCAGGGTGCTGGGTGCTCAGTACTCAGGGTGCTGGGTGCTCAGTGCTCAGTGCTCAGGGTGCTGGGTGCTCAGTGCTCAGGGTGCTGGGTGCTCAGTGCTCGGGGTGCTGGGTGCTCAGTACTCAGGGTGCTGTGTGCTTAGTGCTCAGTACTCAGCGTGCTGGGTGCTCAGTGCTCAGAGTGTTGGGTGCTCAGTACTCAGGGTGCTGGGTGCTCAGTGCTCAGGGTGCTCAGTGCTCAGGGTGCTCAGTGCTCAGGGTGCTGGGTGCTCTCGGTGCTGGGTGCTCAGTGCTCAGGGTGCTGGGTGCTCAGTGCTCAGTGCTCAGGGTGCTGGGTGTTCAGTACTCAGGGTGCTCGGTGCTCAGTGCTCAGGGTGCTTGGTGCTCAGTACTCAGGGTGCTGGGTGCTCAGGTCTCGGGGTGCTGGGTGCTCAGTGCTCTGGGTGATCAGTGCTCAGTACTCAGGGTGCTGGGTGCTCAGTGCTCATTGTGCTGGGTGCTCAGTCCTCAGGGTGCTCAGTACTCAGGGTGCTCGGTGCTCAGTGCTCAGTACTCAGGGTGCTCAGTTCTCAGGGTGCTGGGTGCTCAGTGCTCGGGGTGCTGGTTGCTCAGTGCTCGGGGTGCTGGATGCTCAGTGCTCAGTGCTCAGGGTGCTGGGTGCTCAGTGCTCAGTGCTCAGGGTGCTGGTTGCTCAGTACTCAGGGTGCTGGGTGCTCAGTACTCAGGGTGCTGGTTGCTCAGTGCTCGGGGTGCTGGGTGCTCGGGGCTGTGGTGCTGGGTGCACAGTGCTCAGTGCTCAGGGTGCTGGGTGCTCAGTGCTCAGTGCTCAGGGTGCTGGTTGCTCAGTACTCAGGGTGCTGGGTGCTCAGTACTCAGGGTGCTCGGAGCTCAGTGCTCAGGGTGCTCTGTGCTCAGTACTCAGGGTGCTGGGTGCTCAGTGCTCGGGGTGCTGCGTGATCAGTGCTCAGGGTGCTGGGTGCTCAGTGCTCAGGTTGCTGGGTGCTCAGTGCTCAGTGCTCAGGGTGCTGGTTGCTCAGTACTCAGGGTGCTGGGTGCTCAGTACTCAGGGTGCTGGGTGCTCAGTGCTCGGGGTGCTCGGTGCTCAGTACTCAAGGTGCTGGGTGCTCACTGCTCAGGGTGCTGGGTGCTCAGTCCTCGGGGTGCTCCGTGCTCAGTGATCAGGGTGCTGGGTGCTCAGTACTCAGGGTTCTCAGTGTTCAGTACTCAGGGTGCTGGGTGCTCAGTGCTCAGGGTGCTGGGTGCTCAGTACTCAGGGTGCTCAGTGCTCAGTACTCGGGGTGCTTGGTGCTCAGTACTCAGGGTGCTCAGTGCTCAGTACTCGGGGTGCTGGGTGCTCAGTGCTCAGGGTGCTCAGTGCTCAGTGCTCGGGGTGCTGGGTGCTCAGTGCTCGGGGCGCTGGGTGCTCAGTGCTCGGGGTGCTGGGTGCTCAGTACTCGGGGTGCTGGGTGCTCAGTGCTCAGGGTGCTCAGTGCTCAGTACTCAGTGCTCAGGGTGCTCAGTACTAAGTGCTCAGGGTGCTGGGTGTTCCGTACTCAGGGTGCTGTGTGCTCAGTACTCAGGGTGCTCGGTGCTCAGTGCTCAGGGTGCTGGGTGCTCAGTACTCTGGGTGTTGGGTGCTCAGTACTCAGGGTGCTGGGTGCTCCGTGCTCAGGGTGCTGGGTGCTCAGTGCTCAGGGTTCTGGGTGCTCAGTTCTCATGGTGCTGTGTGCTCAGTACTCAGGGTGATGGGTGCTTAGTGCTCGAGGTGCTCGGTGCTCAGTACTCAAGGTGATGGGTGCTCAGTGCTCAGGGTGCTGGGTGCTCATTCCTCGGGGTGCTCCGTGCTCAGGGTGCTGGGTGCTCAGTGCTCAGGGTGCTGGGTGCTCAGTGCTCGGGGTGCTGGGTGCTGAGTGCTCAGGGTGCTGGGTGCTTAGTGCTCGGGGTGCTGGGTGCTCAGTGCTCAGGGTCCTGGGTGCTCAGTACTCAGGGTGCTGGGTGCTTAGTTCTCAGGGTGCTCAGTGCTCAGTACACAGGGTGCTGGGTGCTCAGTGCTCGGGGTGCTGGGTGCTCAGTGCTCAGTACTCAGGGTGCTGGGTGCTCAGTGCTCGGGCTGCTGGGTGCTCAGTACTCAGCGTGCTGGGTGCTCAGTACTCAGGGTGCTGGGTGCTCAGTGCTCAGTGTGCTGGGTGCTCAGTGATCGGGGTGCTGGTTGCTCAGTACTCAGGATGCTCAGTGCTCGCGGAGCTCGTTGCTCAGTACTCAGGGTGCTGGGTGCTCAGTACTCAGTGCTCGGGGTCCTGGGTGCTCCGTGCTCGGGGCGCTGGGTGCTCAGTGCTCGGGGTGCTGGGTGCTCAGTACTCGGGGTGCTGGGTGCTCAGTGCTCAGGGTGCTCAGTGCTCAGTACTCAGTGCTCAGGGTGCTGGGTGTTCCGTACTCAGGGTGCTGTGTGCTCAGTACTCAGGGTGCTCGGTGCTCAGTGCTCGGGGTGCTCGGTGCTCAGTACGTTGGGTGCTCAGTACTCAGGGTGCTGGGTGCTCCGTGCTCAGGGTGCTGGGTGCTCAGTGCTCAGGCTTCTGGGTGCTCAGTTCTCATGGTGCTGTGTGCTCAGTACTCAGGGTGCTGGGTGCTCAGTGCTCAGTGCTCGGGGTCCTGGGTGCTCCGTGCTCGGGGTGCTGGGTGCTCAGTGCTCTGGGTGCTGGGTGCTCAGTACTCAGGGTGCTGGGTGCTCAGTACTCAGGGTGCTGGGTGCTCAGTGTTCAGGGTGCTGGGTGCTCAGTACTCAGGGTGCTGGGTGCTCAGTACTCAGGGTGCTCGGTGCTCAGTACTCAGGGTGCTGGGTGCTCAGTGCTCAGGGTGCTGGGTACTCAGGACTCAGGGTGCTGGGTGCTCAGTACTCAGGGTGCTGGGTGCTCAGTGCTCAGGGTGCTGGGTGCTCAGTGCTCAGGGTGCTGGGTGCTCAGTACTCAGGGTGCTGGGTGCTCAGTGCTCAGGGTGATCGGTGCTCAGTACTCAGGGTGCTCAGTACTCAGGGTGCTGGGTGCTCAGTGCTCAGGGTGCTGGGGGCACAGTACTCAGGGTGCTGGGTGCTCAGTGCTCGGGGTGCTGGGTGCTCAGTGCTCAGGGTGATCGGTGCTCAGTACTCAGGGTGCTGGGTGCTCAGTGCTCAGGGTGCTGGGTGCTCAGTCCTCAGGGTGCTCAGTGCTCAGGGTGCTGTGTGCTCAGTGCTCGGGGTGCTCGGTGCTCAGTACTCAGGGTGCTGAGTGCTCAGTACTCAGGGTGCTGGGTGCTCAGTACTCATGGTGCTGGGTGCTCAGTACTCAGGGGGCTGGGTGCTCAGTGCTCAGGGTGCTGGGTGCTCAGTGCTCAGGGTGCTGGGTGCTCAGTGCTCGGGGTGCTGGGTGCTCAGTGCTCGGGGTGCTGTGTGGTCAGTGCTCAGTGCTCAAGGTGTTGGGTGCTCAGTGCTCAGTGCTCAGGGTGCTGGGTGCTCAGTACTCAGGGTGCTGGGTGCTCAGTACTCAGGGTGCTGGGTGCTCAGTTCTCAGGGTGCTGGGTGCTCAGTGCTCGGGGTGCTGGGTGCTCAGTGCTCAGTGCTCAGGGTGCTCAGTGCTCAGGGTGCTCAGTGCTCAGGGTGCTGGGTGCTCAGTGCTCAGTGCTCAGGGTGCTGGTTGCTCAGTACTCAGGGTGCTGGGTGCTCAGTACTCAGGGTGCTGGGTTCTCAGTGCTCAGGGTGCTCTGTGCTCAGTACTCAGGGTGCTGGGTGCTCAGTGCTCGGGGTGCTGCGTGATCAGTGCTCAGGGTGCTGGGTGCTCAGTGCTCAGGGTGCTGGGTGCTCAGTGCTCAGTGCTCAGGGTGCTGGTTGCTCAGTACTCAGGGTGCTGGGTGCTCAGTACTCAGGGTGCTGGGTGCTCAGTGCTCATGGTGCTCTGTGCTCAGTACTCAGGCTGCTGGGTGGTCAGTGCTCAGGGTGCTCTGTGCTCAGTGCTCAGGGTGCTGGGTGCTCAGTGCTCAGGGTGCTGGGTGCTCAGTACTCAGGGTGCTGGGTGCTCAGTGCTCGGGGTGCTCAGTGCTCAGTACTCAAGGTGCTGGGTGCTCAGTGCTCAGGGTGCTGGGTGCTCAGTCCTCGGGGTGCTCCGTGCTCAGTGATCAGGGTGCTGGGTGCTCAGTACTCAGGGTGCTTGGTGCTCAGTACTCAGGGTTCTCAGTGCTCAGTACTCAGGGTGCTGGGCGCTCAGTGCTCAGGGTGCTGGTTGCTCAGTACTCAGGGTGCTCAGTGCTCAGTACTCGGGGTGCTTAGTGCTCAGTACTCAGGGTGCTCAGTGCTCAGTACTCGGGGTGCTGGGTGCTCAGTGCTCAGGGTGCTCAGTGCTCAGTGCTCGGGGTGCTGGGTGCTCAGTGCTCGGGGCGCTGGGTGCTCAGTGCTCGGGGTGCTGGGTGCTCAGTACTCGGGGTGCTGGGTGCTCAGTGCTCACGGTGCTCAGTGCTCAGTACTCAGTGCTCAGGGTGCTCAGTGCTCAGGGTGCTGGGTGTTCAGTACTCAGGGTGCTGTGTGCTCAGTACTCAGGGTGCTGGGTGCTCAGTGCTCAGGGTGCTGGGTGCTCAGTACTCAGGGTGCTGGGTGCTCAGTGCTCAGGATGCTGGGTGCTCAGTGCTCAGGGTGCTGGGTGCTCAGTACTCAGGGTGCTGGGTGCTTAGTGCTCGAGGTGCTCGGTGCTCAGTACTCAAGGTGCTGGGTGCTCAGTGCTAAGGGTGCTGGGTGCTCAGTCCTCGGGGTGCTCCGTGCTCAGGGTGCTGTGTGCTAAGTGCTCAGGGTGCTGGGTGCTCAGTGCTCGGGGTGCTGGGTGCAGAGTGCTCAGGGTGCTGGGTGCTTAGTGCTCGGGGTGCTGGGTGCTCAGTGCTCAGGGTCCTGGGTGCTCAGTACTCAGGGTGCTGGGTGCTTAGTTCTCAGGGTGCTCAGTGCTCAGTACACAGGGTGCTGGGTGCTCAGTGCTCGGGGTGCTGGGTGCTCAGTGCTCAGTACTCAGTGTGCTGGGTGCTCAGTGCTCGGGGTGCTGGGTGCTCAGTACTCAGCGTGCTGGGTGCTCAGTACTCAGGGTGCTGGGTGCTCAGTGCTCAGGGTGCTGGGTGCTCAGTGCTCAGGGTGCTGGGTGCTCAGTGATCAGGGTGCTGGGTGCTCAGTACTCAGGATGCTCAGTGCTCGGGGAGCTCGTTACTCAGTACTCAGGGTGCTGGGTGCTCAGTACTCAGTGCTCGGGGTCCTGGGTGCTCCGTCCTCGGGGTGCTGGGTGCTCAGTGCTCTGGGTGCTGGGTGCTCAGTACTCAGGGTGCTGGGTGCTCAGTACTCAGGGTGCTGGGTGCTCAGTGTTCAGGGTGCTGGGTGCTCAGTACTCAGGGTGCTGGGTGCTCAGTACTCAGGGTGCTCGGTGCTCAGTACTCAGGGTGCTGGGTGCTCAGTGCTCAGTGTGCTGGGTACTCAGTACTCAGGGTGCTGGGTGCTCAGTACTCAGGGTGCTGGGTGCTCAGTGCTCAGGGTGCTGGGTGCTCAGTGCTCAGGGTGCTGGGTGCTCAGTACTCAGGGTGCTGGGTGCTCAGTGCTCAGGGTGATCGGTGCTCAGTACTCAGGGTGCTCAGTACTCAGGGTGCTGGGTGCTCAGTGCTCAGGGTGCTGGGGGCACAGTACTCAGGGTGCTGGGTGCTCAGTGCTCGGGGTGCTGGGTGCTCAGTGCTCAGGGTGATCGGTGCTCAGTACTCAGGGTGCTGGGTGCTCAGTGCTCAGGGTGCTGGGTGCTCAGTCCTCAGGGTGCTCAGTGCTCAGGGTGCTGGGTGCTCAGTGCTCGGGGTGCTCGGTGCTCAGTACTCAGGGTGCTGAGTGCTCAGTACTCAGGGTGCTGGGTGATCAGTACTCATGGTGCTGGGTGCTCAGTACTCAGGGGGATGAGTGCTCAGTGCTCAGGGTGCTGGGTGCTCAGTGCTCAGGGCGCTGGGTGCTCAGTGCTCGGGGTGCTGGGTGCTCAGTGCTCGGGGTGCTGGGTGGTCAGTGCTCAGTGCTCAAGGTGCTGGGTGCTCAGTGCTCAGTGCTCAGGGTGCTGGGTGCTCAGTACTCAGGGTGCTGGGTGCTCAGTACTCAGGGTGCTGGGTGCTCAGTTCTCAGGGTGCTGGGTGCTCAGTGCTCGGGCTGCTGGGTGCTCAGTGCTCAGTGCTCAGGGTGCTCAGTGCTCATGGTGCTCAGTGCTCAGGGTGCTGGGTGCTCAGTGCTCAGTGCTCAGGGTGCTGGTTGCTCAGTACTCAGGTTGCTGGGTGCTCAGTACTCAGGGTGCTGGGTGCTCAGTGCTCAGGGTGCTCTGTGCTTAGTACTCAGGGTGCTGGGTGCTCAGTGCTCGGCTTGCTGCGTGATCAGTGCTCAGGGTGCTGGGTGCTCAGTGCTCAGGGTGCTGGGTGCTCAGTGCTTAGTGCTCAGGGTGCTGGTTGCTCAGTACTCAGGGTGCTGGGTGCTCAGTACTCAGGGTGCTGGGTGCTCAGTGCTCAGGGTGCTCTGTGCTCAGTACTCAGGGTGCTGGGTGCTCAGTGCTCGGGGTGCTGCGTGCTCAGTGCTCAGGGTGCTGGGTGCTCAGTGCTCAGGGTGCTGGGTGCTCAGTACTCAGGGTGCTGGGTGCTCAGTGCTCGGGGTGCTCGGTGCTCAGTACTCAAGGTGATGGGTGCTCAGTGCTCAGGGTGCTGGGTGATCAGTAATCGGGGTGCTCCGTGCTCAGTGATCAGGGTGCTGGGTGCTCAGTACTCAGGGTGCTCGGTGCTCAGTACTCAGGGTTCTCAGTGCTCAGTACTCAGGGTGCTGGGTGCTCAGTGCTCAGGGTGCTGGGTGCTCAGTACTCAGGGTGCTCAGTGCTCAGTACTCGGGGTGCTGGGTGCTCAGTCCACGGGGTGCTCCGTGCTCAGGGTGCTGGGTGCTCAGTGCTCAGGGTGCTGGGTGCTCAGTGCTCGGGGTGCTGGGTGCTGAGTGCTCAGGGTGCTGGGTGCTTAGTGCTCGGCGTGCTGGGTGCTCAGTGCTCAGGGTCCTGGGTGCTCAGTACTCAGGGTGCTGGGTGCTTAGTTCTCAGGTTGCCCAGTGCTCAGTACACAGGGTGCTGGGTGATCAGTGCTCGGGGTGCTGGGTGCTCAGTGCTCAGTACTCAGGGTGCTGGGTGCTCAGTGCTCGGGGTGCTGGGTGCTCAGTACTCAGCGTGCTGGGTGCTCAGTACTCAGGGTGCTGGGTGCTCATTGCTCAGGGTGCTGGGTGCTCAGTGCTCAGGGTGCTGGGTGCTCAGTGATCGGGGTGCTGGGTGCTCAGTACTCAGGATGCTCAGTGCGCGGGGAGCTCGTTGCTCAGTACTCAGGGTGCTGGGTGCTCAGTACTCAGTGCTCGGGGTCCTGGGTGCTCCGTGCTCGGGGTGCTGGGTGCTCAGTGCTCTGGGTGCTGGGTGCACAGTACTCAGGGTGCTGGGTGCTCAGTATTCAGGGTGCTGGGTGCTCAGTGTTCAGGGTGCTGGGTGCTCAGTACTCAGGGTGCTGGGTGCTCAGTACTCAGGGTGCTCGGTGCTCAGTACTCAGGGTGCTGGGTGCTCAGTGCTCAGGGTGCTGGGTAGTCAGTACTCAGGGTGCTGGGTGCTCAGTACTCATGGTGCTGGGTGCTCAGTGCTCAGGGTGCTGGTTGCTCAGTACTCAGGGTGCTGGGTGCTCAGTGCTCAGGGTGCTGTGGGCTCAGTACTCAGGGTGCTGGGTGCTCAGTGCTCAGGGTGCTGGGTGCTCAGTGCTCAGGGTGCTCAGTGCTCAGGGTGCTGGGTGCTCAGTACTCAGGGTGCTGGGTGCTCAGTGCTCAGGGTGCTGTGGGCTCAGTACTCAGGGTGCTGGGTGCTCAGTACTCAGGGTGCTGGGTGCTCAGTGCTCAGGGTGCTGGGTGCTCAGTCCTCAGGGTGCTCAGTGCTCAGGTTGCTGGGTGCTCAGTGCTCGGGGTGCTCGGTGCTCAGTACTCAGGGTGCTGAGTGCTCAGTACTCAGGGTGCTGGGTGCTCAGTACTCATGGTGCTGGGTGCTCAGTACTCAGGGGGCTGGGTGCTCAGTGCTCAGGGTGCTGGGTGCTCAGTGCTCAGGGCGCTGGGTGCTCAGTGCTCGGGGTGCTCTGTGGTCAGTGCTCAGTGCTCAAGGTGCTGGGTGCTCAGTGCTCAGTGCTCAGGGTGCTGGGTGCTCAGTACTCAGGGTACTGGGTCCTCAGTACTCAGGGTGCTGAGTGCTCAGTTCTCAGGGTGCTGGGTGCTCAGTGCTCGGGGTGCTGGGTGCTCAGTGCTCGGGGCGCTGGGTGCTCAGTGCTCGGGGTGCTGGGTGCTCAGTACTCAGAGTGCTGGGTGCTCAGTGCTCAGAGTGTTGGGTGCTCAGTACTCAGGGTGCTGAGTGCTGAGTGCTGAGTGCTCAGTGCTCAGGGTGCTCAGTGCTCAGGGTGCTCAGTGCTCAGGGTGCTGGGTGCTCAGGGTGCTGGGTGCTCAGTGCTCGGGGTGCTGGGTGCTCAGTGCTCAGTGCTCAGGGATCTGGGTGCTCAGTGCTCAGTGCTCAGGGTGCTGGATGTTCAGTACTCAGGGTGCTCGGTGCTCAGTGCTCAGAGTGTTGGGTGCTCAGTACTCAGGGTGCTCGGTGCTCAGTGCTCTGTACTCAGGGTGCTCAGTACTCAGGGTGCTGGGTCCTCAGTACTCGGGGTGCTGGGTGCTCAGTACTCAGGGTGCTGGGTGCTCAGTGCTCGGGGTGCAGGGTGCTCAGTGCTCAGGGTGATCGGTGCTCAGTGCTCAGGGTTCTGGGTGCTCAGTCCTCCGGGTGCTCAGTGCTCAGGGTGCTGGGTGCTCAGTCCTCGGGGTGCTCGGTGCTCAGTACTCAGGGTGATCAGTGCTCAGTGCTCAGGGTGCTCGGTGCTCAGTGCTCAGTGCTCAGGGTGCTGGTTGCTCAGTACTCCGGGTGCTGGCTGCTCAGTACTCAGGGTGCTGGGTGCTCAGTGCTCAGGGTGCTCTGTGCTCAGTACTCAGGATGCTGGGTGCTCAGTGCTCGGGGTGCTGCGTGCTCAGTGCTCAGGGTGCTGGGTGCTCAGTGCTCAGGGTGCTCCGTGCTCAGTGATCAGGGTGCTGGGTGCTCAGTACTCAGGGTGCTCGGTGCTCAGTACTCAGGGTTCTCAGTGCTCAGTACTCAGGGTGCTGGGTGCTCAGTGCTCAGGGTGCTGGGTGCTCAGTACACAGGGTGCTCATTGCTCAGTACTCGGGGTGCTTGGTTCTCAGTACTCAGGGTGCTCAGTGCTCAGTACTCGTGGTGCTGGGTGCTCAGTGCTCAGGGTGCTCAGTGCTCAGTGCTCGGGGTGCTGGGTGCTCTGTGCTCGGGGCGCTGGGTGCTCAGTGCTCGGGGTGCTGGGTGCTCAGTACTCGGGGTGCTGGGTGCTCAGTGCTCAGGGTGCTCAGTGCTCAGTACTCAGTGCTCAGGGTGCTCAGTGCTCAGTGCTCAGGGTGCTGGGTGTTCAGTACTCAGGGTGCTGGGTGCTCAGTACTCAGGGTGCTGGGTGCTCAGTGCTCAGGGTGCTGGGTGCTCAGTACTCTGGTTGTTGGGTGCTCAGTACTCAGGGTGCTGGGTGCTCCGTGCTCGGGGTGCTGGGTGCTCAGTGCTCAGGGTGCTGGGTGCTCAGTGCTCAGGGTGCTGGGTGCTCAGTACTCAGGGTGCTGGGTGCTTAGTGCTCGAGGTGCTCGGTGCTCAGTACTCAAGGTGCTGGGTTCTCAGTGCTCAGGGTGCTGGGTGCTCAGTACTCGGGGTGCTCCGTGCTCAGATTGCTGGGTGCTGAGTGCTCAGGGTGCTTGGTGCTCAGTGCTCGGGGTGCTCGGTGCTCAGTGCTCAGGCTCCTGGGTGCTCGGTACTCAGGGTCCTGGGTGCTTAGTACTCAGGGTGCTCAGTGCTCAGTACACAGGGTGCTGGGTGCTCAGTGCTCGGGGTGTTGGGTGCTCAGTGCTCAGTACTCAGGGTGCTGGGAGCTCAGTGCTCGGGGTGCTGGGTGCTCATTACTCAGCGTGCTGGGTGCTCAGTACTCAGGGTGCTGGGTGCTCAGTGCGCAGAATGCTGGGTGCTCAGTGCTCAGGGTGCTGGGTGCTCAGTGATCGGGGTGCAGGGTGCACAGTACTCAGGGTGCTCAGTGCTCGGGGAGCTCGGTGCTCAGTACTCAGGGTGCTGGGTGCTCAGTACTCAGGACTCGGGGTGCTGGGTGCTCAGTGCTCAGTGTGCTCAGTGCTCAGTACTCAGTGTTCAGGGTGCTCAGTGCTCAGTGCTCAGGGTGCTGGGTGTTCAGTACTCAGGGTGCTGGGTGCTCAGTACTCAGGGTGATGGGTGCTCAATTCTCAGGGTGCTGGGTGCTCATTCTCGGGGTGCTGGGTGCTCAGTGCTCGGGGTGCTGGGTGCTCAGTACTCGGGTGCTGGGGGCTCAGTACTCAGGGTGCTGGGTGCTCAGTACTAAGGGTGCTCGGTTCTCAGTACTCAGGGTGCTGGCTGCTCATTCTCGGGGTGCTGGGTGCTCAGTGCTCGGGGTGCTGGGTGCTCAGTGCTCGGGGTGCTGGGTGCTCAGTACTCGGGGTGCTCAGTGCTCAGTAGTCAGGGTGCTGGGTGCTCAGTACTCAGGGTGCTGGGTGCTCAGTGCTCGGGGTGCTCGGTGCTCAGTACTCGGGGTGCTGGGTGCTCAGTACTCTGGGTGCTGGGTGCTCAGTGCTCAGGGTGCTGGGTGCTCAGTGCTCGGGGTGCTGGGTGCTCAGTGCTGAGTGTGGTGCTGGGTGCTCAGTACTCAGGGTGCTCGGTGCTCAGTACTCAGGGTGCTGGGTGCTCAGTGCTCAAGGTAATGGGTACTCAGTACTCAGGGTGCTGGGTGCTCAGTACTCAGGGTGCTGGGTGCTCATTGCTCAGGGTGCTGGGTGCTCAGTGCTCAGGTTGCTGGGTGCTCAGTACTCAGGGTGCTGGATGCTCAGTGCTCAGGGTGATCGGTGCTCAGTACTCAGGGTGCTCAGTACTCAGGGTGCTGGGTGCTCAGTGCTCGGGGTGCTGGGTGCTCAGTACTTGGGGTGCTGGGTGCTCTGTACTCAGGGTGCTGGGTGCTCAGTGCTCAGGGTCCTGGGTGCTCAGTGCTCAGGGTGATCGGTGCTCAGTACTCAGGGTGCTAGGTGCTCAGTGCTCAGGGTGCTGGGTGCTCAGTCCTCAGGGTGCTCAGTGCTCAGGGTGCTGGGTGCTCAGTCCTCGGGGTGCTCGGTGCTCAGTACTCAGGGTGCTGAGTGCTCAGTACTCAGGGTGCTGGGTGCTCAGTACTCATGGTGCTGGGTGCTCAGTACTCAGGGTGCTTGGTGTTCAGTGCTCAGGGTGCTGGGTGCTCAGTGCTCAGGGTGCTGGGTGCTCAGTGCTCTTGGTGCTGGGTGCTCAGTGCTCGGGGTGCTGGGTGCTCAGTGCTCAGTGCTCAGGGTGTTGGGTGCTCAGTGGTCAGTGCTCAGGGTGCTGTGTGCTCAGTAATCAGGGTGCTGGGTGCTCAGTACTCAGGGTGCTGGGTGCTCAGTGCTCAGGGTGCTGGGTGCTCAGTACTCTGGGTGTTGGGTGCTCAGTACTCAGGGTGCTGGGTGCTCAGTGCTCGGGGTGCTGGGTGCTCAGTGCTCGGGGTGCTGGGTGCTCAGTGCTCAGGGTGCTGGGTGCTCAGTATTCAGGGTGCTGGGTGCTCAGTGCTCGGGGTGCTCGGTGCTCAGTACTCAAGGTGCTGGGTGCTCAGTGCTCAGGGTGCTGGGTGCTCAGTCCTCGGGCTGCTCCGTGCTCAGTGCTCAGGGTGCTGGGTGTTCAGAACTCAGGGTGCTCGGTGCTCAGTACTCAGGTTTCTCAGTGCTCAGTGCACAGGGTGCTGGGTGCTTAGTTCTCAGGGTGCTCAGTGCTCAGTACTCGGGGTGCTGGGTGCTCATTACTCAGGGTGCTCAGTGCTCAGCACTCGGGGTGCTGGGTGCTCAGTGCCCAGGGTGCTCAGTGCTCGGGGTGCTGGGTGCTCAGTGCTCGGGGAGCTGGGTGCTCAGTGCTCGGAGTTCTGGGTGCTCAGTACTCAGGGTGCTTTGTGTTCAGTTCTCAGTACTCAGCGTGCTGGGTGCTCAGTGCTCAGAGTGTTGGGTGCTCAGGGTGCTGGGTGCTCAGAGCTCGGGGTGCTGGGTGCTCAGTGCTCAGGGTGCTGGGTGCTCAGTGCTCAGTGCTCAGGGTGCTGGGTGCTCAGTGGTCAGTGCTCAGGGTGCTGGGTGTTCAGTACTCAGGGTGCTGGGTGCTCAGTACTCAGGGTGCTTGGTGCTCAGTGCTCAGGGTGCTGGTTGCTCTGTGCTCAGGGTGCTGGGTGCTCAGTACTCAGGGTGCTGGGTGCTCAGTACTCAGGGTGCTCGGTGTTCTGTACTCAGGGTGCTGGGTGCTAAGTGCCCAGGGTGCTGGGTGCTCAGTGCTCAGGGTGCTGGGTGCTCAGTACTCAGGGTGCTGGGTGCTCAGTGCTCGGTGTGCTGGGTGCTCAGTGCTCAGGGTGATCAGTGGTCAGTACTCAGGGTGCTGGGTGCTCAGTGCTCAGGGTGCTGGGTGCTCAGTCCTCAGGGTGCTCTGTACACAGGGTGCTCAGTGCTCAGTGCTCAGTACTCAGGGTGTTCAGTACTCAGGGTGCTGGGTGCTCAGTGCTCGGATGCTGGGTGCTCAGTACTCAGGGTGCTGTTTGCTCAGTACTCGGGGTGCTGGGTGCTCAGTACTCAGGGTGCTGGGTGCTCAGTGCTCGGGGTGCTGGGTGTTCAGTGCTCAGGGTGATCGGTGCTCAGTGCTCAGGGTGCTGGGTGCTCAGTCCTCGGGGTGCTCAGTGCTCAAGGTGCTGGGTGCTCAGTGCTCGGGGTGCTAGGTGCTCAGTACTCAGGGTGCTGAGTGCTCAGTACTCAGGGTGCTGGGTGCTCAGTACTCAGGGTGCTGGGTGCTCAGTACTCCGGGTGCTGGGTGCTCAGTGCTCAGGGTGCTGGGGGCTCAGTGCTCAGGGTGCTGGGTGCTCAGTGCTCGGGGTGCTGGGTGCTCAGTGCTCGGGGTGCTGGGTGCTCAGTGCTCAGTGCTCAGGGTGCTGGGTGCTCAGTGATCAGTGCTCAGGGTGCTGGTTATACAGTACTCAGGGTGCTGGGTGCTCAGTACTCAGGGTGCTGGGTGCTCAGTGCTCAGGGTGCTGGGTGCTCAGTACTCAGGGTGCTGGGTGCTCAGTGCTCGGGGTGCTGCGTGCTCAGTGCTCGGGGTGCTGGGTGCTCAGTGCTCATGGTGCTGGGTGCTCAGTACTCAGGGTGCTGGGTGCTCAGTGCTCGGGGTGCTCGGTGCTCAGTACTCAAGGTGCTGGGTGCTCAGTGCTCAGGGTGCTGGGTGCTCACTCCTCGGGGTGCACCGTGCTCAGTGATCAGGGTGCTGGGTGCTCAGTACTCAGGGTGCTCGGTGCTCAGTACTCAGGGTTCTCAGTGCTCAGTACTCAGGGTGCTGGGTGCTCAGTTCTCAGGGTGCTGGGTGCTTAGTACTCAGGGTGCTCAGTGCTCAGTACTCGGGGTGCTTGGTGCTCAGTACTCAGGGTGCTCAGTGCTCAGTACTCGGGGTGCTGGGTGCTCAGTGCTCAGGGTGCTCAGTGCTCAGTGCTCGGGGTGTTGGGTGCTCAGTGCTCAGTGCTCAGGGTGCTGGGTGTTCAGTACTCAGGGTGCAGGGTGCTCAGTACACAGGGTGCTGGGTGCTCAGTGCTCAGGGTGCTCAGTGCTCAGTACTCATTGCTCAGGGTGCTGGGTGTTCAGTACTAAGGGTGCTGGGTGTTCAGTACTCGGTGTGCTGGGTGCTCAGTGCTCAGGGTGCTCAGTGCTCAGGGTGCTGGGTGTTCAGTACTCGGTGTGCTGGGTGCTCAGTGCTCAGGGTGCTCAGTGCTCAGTACTCAGTGCTCAGGGTACTCAGTGCTCAGTGCTCAGGGTGCTGGGTGTTCAGTACTCAGGGTGCTGGGTGATCAGTACTCAGGGTGCTGGGTGCTCAGTGCTCAGGGTGCTGGGTGCTCAGTACTCTGGGTGTTGGGTGCTCAGTGCTCAGGGTGCTGGGTGCTCAGTGCTCAGGGTGCTGCGTGCTCAGTACTCTGGGTGCTGGGTGCTCAGTGCTCGAGGTGCTCGGTGCTCAGTACTCAAGGTGCTGGGTGCTCAGTGCTCAGGGTGCTGGGTGCTCAGTCCTCGGGGTTCTCCGTGCTCAGGGTGCTGGGTGCTCAGTGCTCGGGGTGCTCGGTGCTCAGTAATCAGGGTGCTGGGTGCTCAGTGCTCAGGTTGCTGGGTGCTCAGTACTCTGGGTGTTGGGTGCTCATTACTCAGGGTGCTACGTGCTCAGTGTTCGGGGTGCTGGGTGCTCAGTGCTCGGGGTGCTGGGTGCTCAGTGCTCAGGGTGCTGGGTGCTCAGTATTCAGGGTGCTGGGTGCTCAGTGTTCGGGGTGCTCGGTGTTCAGTACTCAAGGTGCTGGGTGCTCAGTGCTCAGGGTGCTTGGTGCTCAGTCCTCGGGGTGCTCCGTGCTCAGTGCTCAGGGTGCTGGGTGCTCAGTACTCAGGGTGCTCGTTGCTCAGTACTCAGGGTTCTCAGTGCTCAGTGCTCAGGGTGCTGGGTGCTCAGTTCTCAGGGTGCTCAGTGCACAGTACTCGGGGTGCTGGGTGCACAGTACTCAGGGTGCTCAGTGCTCAGCACTCGGGGTCCTGGGTGCTCAGTGCTCCGGGAGCTGGGTGCTCAGTGCTCGGAGTTCTGGGTGCTCAGTACTCAGGGTGATTTGTGCTCAGTGCTCAGTACTCAGCGTGCTGGGTGCTCAGTGCTCAGAGTGTTGGGTGCTCAGTACTCAGGGTGCTGGGTGCTCAGTGCTCAGTGCTCAGGGTGCTCAGTGCTCAGGGTGCTGGGTGCTCAGGGTGCTGGGTGCTCAGTGCTCGGGGTGCTGGGTGCTCAGTGCTCAGGGTGCTGGGTGCTCAGTGCTCAGTGCTCAGGGTGCTGGGTGCTCACTGCTCAGTGCTCAGGGTGCTGGGTGTTCAGTACTCAGGGTGCTGGGTGCTCAGTACTCATGGTGCTTGGTGCTCAGTGCTCAGGGTGCTGGTTGCTCAGTGCTCAGGGTGCTGGGTGCTCAGTACTCAGGGTGCTGGGTGCTCAGTACTCAGGGTGCTCGGTGTTCAGTACTCAGGGTGCTGGGTGCTCAGTGCCCAGGGTGCTGGGTGCTCAGTACTCAGGGTGCTGGGTGCGCAGTACTCAGGGTGCTGGGTGATCAGTGCTCAGGGTGCTGGGTGCTCAGTACTCAGGGTGCTCGGGGCTCAGTGCTCGGGGAGCTGGTTGCTCAGTGCTCAGGGTGATCAGTGGTCAGTACTCAGGGTGCTGGGTGCTCAGTGCTCAAGGTGCTGGGTGCTCAGTCCTCAGGGTGCTCAGTACTCATGGTGCTCAGTGCTCAGTGCTCAGTACTCAGGGTGTTCAGTACTCCGGGTGCTGGGTGCTCAGTGCTCGGGGTGCTGGGTGCTCAGTACTCAGGGTGCTCAGTGCTCAGTACTCAGTACTCAGGGTGCTCAGTGCTCAGTGTTCAGGGTGCTGGGTGTTCAGTACTCGGTGTGCTGGGTGCTCAGTGCTCAGGGTGCTCAGTGCTCAGTACTCAGTGCTCAGGGTACTCAGTGCTCAGTGCTCAGGGTGCTGTGTGTTCAGTACTCAGGGTGCTGGGTGCTCAGTACTCTGGGTGTTGGGTGCTCAGTACTCAGGGTGCTGGGTGCTCAGTGCTCACGGTGCTGCGTGCTCAGTACTCAGGGTGCTGGGTGCTCAGTGCTCGAGGTGCTCGGTGCTCCGTACTCAAGGTGCTGGGTGCTCAGTGCTCAGGGTGCTGGGTGCTCAGTCCTCGGGGTGCTCCGTGCTCAGGGTGCTGGGTGCTCAGTGCTCGGGGTGCTCGGTGCTCAGTACTCAGGGTGCTGGGTGCTCAGTGCTCAGGGTGCTGGGTGCTCAGTACTCTGGGTGTTGGGTGCTCAGTACTCAGGGTGCTGCGTGCTCAGTGCTCGGGGTGCTGGGTGCTCAGTGCTCGGGGTGCTGGGTGCTCAGTGCTCAGGGTGCTGGGTGCTCAGTATTCAGGGTGCTGGGTGCTCAGTGTTCGGGGTGCTCGGTGCTCAGTACTCAAGGTGCTGGGTCCTCAGTGCTCAGGGTGCTGGGTGCTCAGTCCTCGGGGTGCTCCCTGCTCAGTGCTCAGGGTGCTGGGTGCTCAGTACTCAGGGTGCTCGTTGCTCAGAACTCAGGGTTCTCAGTGCTCAGTGCTCAGGGTGCTGGGTGCTCAGTTCTCAGGGTGCTCAGTGCTCAGTACTCGGGGTGCTGGGTGCTCAGTACTCAGGGTGCTCAGTGCTCAGCACTCGGGGTGCTGGGTGCTCAGTGCTCAGGGTGCTCAGTGCTCAGTGCTCAGGGTGCTGGGTGCTCAGTGCTCGGGGATCTGGGTGCTCAGTGCTCGGAGTTCTGGGTGCTCAGTACTCAGGGTGCTTTGTGCTCAGTGCTCAGTACTAAGCGTGCTGGGTGCTCAGTGCTCAGAGTGTTGGGTGCTCAGTACTCAGGGTGCTGGGTGCTCAGTGCTCAGTGCTCAGGGTGCTCAGTGCTCAGGGTGCTGGGTGCTCAGGGTGCTGGGTGCTCAGTGCTCGGGGTGCTGGGTGCTCAGTGCTCAGGGTGCTGGGTGCTCAGTGCTCAGTGCTGAGGGTGCTGGGTGCTCAGTGCTCAGTGCTCAGGGTGCTGGGTGTTCAGTACTCAGGGTACTGGGTGCTCAGTACTCAGGGTGCTTGGTGCTCAGTGCTCAGGGTGCTGGTTGCTCAGTGCTCAGGGTGCTGGGTGCTCAGTACTCAGGGTGCTGGGTGCTCAGTACTCAGGGTGCTCGGTGTTCAGTACTCAGGGTGCTGGGTACTCAGTGCCCAGGGTGCTGGGTGCTCAGTACTCAGGGTGCTGGGTGCGCAGTACTCAGGGTGCTGGGTGCTCAGTGCTCAGGGTGCTGGGTGCTCAGTACTCAGGGTGCTGGGTGCTCAGTGCTCGGTGTGCTAGGTGCTCAGTGCTCAGGGTGATCAGTGGTCAGTACTCATTGTGCTGGGTGCTCAGTGCTCAGGGTGCTGGGTGCTCAGTCCTCAGGGTGCTCAGTACTCAGGGTGCTCAGTGCTCAGTGCTCAGTACTCAGGGTGTTCAGTACTCAGGGTGCAGGGCGCTCAGTGCTCGGGGTGCTGGGTGCTCAGTACTCAGGGTGCTGGGTGCTCAGTACTCGGGGTGCTGGGTGCTCAGTACTCAGGGTGCTGGTTGCTCAGTGCTCGGGGTGCTGGGTGCTCAGTGCTCAGGGTGATCGGTGCTCAGTGCTCAGGGTGCTGGGTGCTCAGTCCTCAGGGTGCTCAGTGCTCAAGGTGCTGGGTGCTCAGTGCTCGGGGTGCTCGGTGCTCAGTACTCAGGGTGCTGAGTGCTCGGTACTCAGGGTGCTGGGTGCTCAGTACTCAGGGTGCTGGGTGCTCAGTACTCAGGGTGCTGGGTGCTCAGTGCTCAGGGTGCTGGGTGCTCAGTGCTCAGGGTGCTGGGTGCTCAGTGCACGGGGTGCTGGGTGCTCAGTGCTCGGGGTGCTGGGTGCTCAGTGCCCAGTGCTCAGGGTGCTGGGTGCTCAGTGCTCAGTGCTCAGGGTGCTGGTTGCTCAGTACTCAGGGTGCTGGGTGCTCAGTACTCAGGGTGCTGGGTGCTCAATGCTCAGGGTGCTGGGTGCTCAGTGCTCGGGGTGCTGGGTGCTCAGTGCTCGGGGTGCTGGGTGCTCAGTGCTCATGGTGCTGGGTGCTCAGTACTCAGGGTGCTGGGTGCTCAGTGCTCGGGGTGCTCGGTGCTCAGTACTCAATGTGCTGGGTGCTCAGTGCTCAGGGTGCTGGGTGCTCAGTCCTCGGGGTGCACCGTGCTCAGTGATCTGGGTGCTGGGTGCTCAGTACTCAGGGTGCTCGGTGCTCAGTACTTAGGGTTCTCAGTGCTCAGTACTCAGGGTGCTGGGTGCTCAGTGCTCAGGGTGCTGGGTGCTCAGTACTCAGGGTGCTCAGTGCTCAGTACTCGGGGTGCTTGGTGCTCAGTACTCAGGGTGCTCAGTGCTCAGTACTCGGGGTGCTGGGTGCTCAGTGCTCAGGGTGCTCAGTGCTCAGTGCTCGGTGTGTTGGGTGCTCAGTGCTCAGTGCTCAGGGTGCTGGGTGTTCAGTACTCAGGGTGCAGGGTGCTCAGTACTCAGGGTGCTGGGTGCTCAGTACTCAGGGTGCAGGGTGCTCAGTACTCAGGGTGCTGGGTGCTCAGTGCTCAGGGTGCTCAGTGCTCAGTACTCAGTGCTCAGGGTGCTGGGTGTTCAGTACTCAGGGTGCTGGGTGTACAGTACTCGGTGTGCTGATTGCTCAGTGCTCAGGGTGCTCAATGCTCAGTACTCAGTGCTCAGGGTGCTCAGTGCTCAGTGCTCAGGGTGCTGGGTGTTCAGTACTCGGTGTGCTGGGTGCTCAGTGCTCAGGGTGCTCAGTGCTCAGTACTCAGTGCTCAGGGTACTCAGTGCTCAGTGCTCAGGGTGCTGGGTGTTCAGTACTCAGGGTGCTGGGTGATCAGTACTCAGGGTGCTGGGTGCTCAGTGCTCAGGGTGCTGGGTGCTCAATACTCTGGGTGTTGGGTGCTCAGTGCTCAGGGTGCTGGGTGCTCAGTGCTCAGGGTGCTGCGTGCTCAGTACTCAGGGTGCTGGGTGCTCAGTGCTCGAGGTGCTCGGTGCTCAGTACTCAAGGTGCTGGGTGCTCAGTGCTCAGGGTGCTGGGTGCTCAGTCCTCGGGGTGCCCGTGCTCAGGGTGCTGGGTGCTCAGTGCTCGGGGTGCTCGTTGCTCAGTACTCAGGGTGCTGGGTGCTCAGTGCTCAGGGTGCTGGGTGCTCAGTACTCTGGGTGTTGGGTGCTCAGTACTCAGGGTGCTGCGTGCTCAGTGCTCGGGGGGCTGTGTGCTCAGTGCTCGGGGTGCTGGGTGCTCAGTGCTCAGGGTGCTGGGTGCTCAGTATTCAGGGTGCTGGGTGCTCAGTGTTCGGGGTGCTCGGTGTTCAGTACTCAAGGTGCTGGGTGCTCAGTGCTCAGGGTGCTGGGTGCTCAGTCCTCGGGGTGCTCCGTGCTCAGTGCTCAGGGTGCTGGGTGCTCAGTACTCAGGGTGCTCGTTGCTCAGTACTCAGGGTTCTCAGTGCTCAGTGCTCAGGGTGCTGCGTGCTCAGTTCTCAGGGTGCTCAGTGCTCAGTACTCGGGGTGCTGGGTGCTAAGTACTCAGGGTGCTCAGTGCTCAGCATTCGGGGTGCTGGGTGCTCAGTGCTCAGGGTGCTCAGTGCTCAGTGCTCGGGGTGCTGGGTGCTCAGTGCTCGGGGAGCTGGGTGCTCAGTGCTCAGAGTTCTGGGTGCTCAGTACTCAGGGTGCTTTGTGCTCAGTGCTCAGTACTCAGCGTGCTGGGTGCTCAGTGCTCAGAGTATTGGGTGCTCAGTACTCAGGGTGCTGGGTGCTCAGTGCTCAGTGCTCAGGGTGCTCAGTGCTCAGGGTGCTGGGTGCTCAGGGTGCTGGGTGCTCAGTGCTCGGGGTGCTGGGTGCTCAGTGCTCAGGGTGCTGGGTGCTCAGTGCTCAGTGCTCAGGGTGCTGGGTGCTCAGTGCTCAGTGCTCAGGGTGCTGGGTGTTCATTACTCAGGGTGCTGGGTGCTCAGTACTCAGGGTGCTTGGTGCTCAGTGCTCAGGGTGCTGGTTGCTCAGTGCTCAGGGTGCTGGGTGCTCAGTACTCAGGGTGCTGGGTGCTCAGTACTCAGGGTGCTCGGTGTTCAGTACTCAGGGTGCTGGGTGCTCAGTGCCCAGGGTGCTGGGTGCTCAGTACTCAGGGTGCTGGGTTCGCAGTACTCAGGGTGCTGGGTGCTCAGTGCTCAGGGTGCTGTGTGCTCAGTACTCAGGGTGCTCGGGGCTCAGTGCTCGGGGTGCTGTTTGCTCAGTGCTCAGGGTGATCAGTGGTCAGTACTCAGGGTGCTGGGTGCTCAGTGCTCAGGGTGCTGGGTGCTCAGTCCTCAGGGTGCTCAGTACTCATGGTGCTCAGTGCTCAGTGCTCAGTACTCAGGGTGTTCAGTACTCCGGGTGCTGGGTGCTCAGTGCTCGGGGTGCTGGGTGCTCAGTACTCAGGGTGCTCAGTGCTCAGTACTCAGTACTCAGGGTGCTCAGTGCTCAGTGCTCAGGGTGCTGGGTGTTCAGTACTCGGTGTGCTGGGTGCTCAGTGCTCAGGGTGCTCAGTGCTCAGTACTCAGTGCTCAGGGTACTCAGTGCTCAGTGCTCAGGGTGCTGGGTGTTCAGTACTCAGGGTGCTGGGTGATCAGTACTCAGGGTGCTGGGTGCTCAGTGCTCAGGGTGCTGGGTGCTCAGTACTCTGGGTGTTGGGTGCTCAGTACTCAGGGTGCTGGGTGCTCAGTGCTCACGGTGCTGCGTGCTCAGTACTCAGGGTGCTGGGTGCTCAGTGCTCGAGGTGCTCGGTGCTCCGTACTCAAGGTGCTGGGTGATCAGTGCTCAGGGTGCTGGGTGCTCAGTCCCCGAGGTGCTCCGTGCTCAGGGTGCTGGGTGCTCAGTGCTCGGGGTGCTCGGTGCTCAGTACTCTGGGTGTTGGGTGCTCAGTACTCAGGGTGCTGCGTGCTCAGTGCTCGGGGTGCTGGGTGCTCAGTGCTCGGGGTGCTGGGTGCTCAGTGCTCAGGTTGCTGGGTGCTCAGTATTCAGGGTGCTTGGTGCTCAGTGTTCGGGGTGCTCGGTGCTCAGTACTCAAGGTGCTGGGTGCTCAGTGCTCAGGGTGCTGGGTGCTCAGTCCTCAGGGTGCTCCCTGCTCAGTGCTCAGGGTGCTGGGTGCTCAGTACTCAGGGTGCTCGTTGCTCAGTACTCAGGGTTCTCAGTGTTCAGTGCTCAGTGTGCTGGGTGCTCAGTTCTCAGGGTGCTCAGTGCTCAGTACTCGGGGTGCTGGGTGCTCAGTACTCAGGGTGCTCAGTGCTCAGCACTCGGGGTGCTGGGTGCTCAGTGCTCAGGGTGCTCAGTGCTCAGTGCTCAGGGTGCTGGGTGCTCAGTGCTCGGGGAGCTGGGTGCTCAGTGCTCGGAGTTCTGGGTGCTCAGTACTCAGGGTGCTTTGTGCTCAGTGCTCAGTACTCAGCGTGCTGGGTGCTCAGTGCTCAGAGTGTTGGGTGCTCAGTACTCAGGGTGCTGGGTGCTCAGTGCTCAGTGCTCAGGGTGCTCAGTGCTCAGGGTGCTGGGTGCTCAGGGTGCTGGGTGCTCAGTGCTCGGGGTGCTGGGTGCTCAGTGCTCAGGGTGCTGGGTGCTCAGTGCTCAGTGCTGAGGGTGCTGGTTGCTCAGTGCTCAGTGCTCAGGGTGCTGGGTGTTCAGTACTCAGGGTACTGGGTGCTCAGTACTCAGGGTGCTTGGTGCTCAGTGCTCAGGGTGCTGGTTGCTCAGTGCTCAGGGTGCTGGGTGCTCAGTACTCAGGGTGCTGTGTGCTCAGTACTCAGGGTGCTCGGTGTTCAGTACTCAGGGTGCTGGGTGCTCAGTGCCCAGGGTGCTGGGTGATCAGTACTCAGGGTGCTGGGTGCGCAGTACTCAGGGTGCTGGGTGCTCAGTGCTCAGGGTGCTGGGTGCTCAGTACTCAGGGTGCTGGGTGCTCAGTGCTCGGTGTGCTAGGTGCTCAGTGCTCAGGGTGATCAGTGGTCAGTACTCAGGGTGCTGGGTGCTCAGTGCTCAGGGTGCTGGGTGCTCTGTCCTCAGGGTGCTCAGTACTCAGGGTGCTCAGTGCTCAGTGCTCAGTACCCAGGGTGTTCAGTACTCAGGGTGCTGGGCGCTCAGTGCTCGGGGTGCTGGGTGCTCAGTACTCAGGGTGCTGGGTGCTCAGTACTCGGGGTGCTGGGTGCTCAGTACTCAGGGTGCTGGTTGCTCAGTGCTCGGGGTGCTGGGTGCTCAGTGCTCAGGGTGATCGGTGCTCAGTGCTCAGGGTGCTGGGTGCTCAGTCCTCAGGGTGCTCAGTGCTCAAGGTGCTGGGTGCTCAGTGCTCGGGGTGCTCGGTGCTCAGTAGTCAGGGTGCTGAGTGCTCGGTACTCAGGGTGCTGGGTGCTCAGTACTCAGGGTGCTGGGTGCTCAGTACTCAGGGTGCTGGGTGCTCAGTGCTCGGTGTGCTGGGTGCTCAGTGCTCGGGGTGCTGGGTGCTCAGTGCTCAGTGCTCAGGGTGCTGGGTGCTCAGTGCTCAGTGCTCAGGGTGCTGGTTGCTCAGTACTCAGGGTGCTGGGTGCTCAGTACTCAGGGTGCTGGGTGCTCAATGCTCAGGGTGCTGGGTGCTCAGTACTCAGGGTGCTCGGTGCTCAGTGCTCGGGGTGCTGGGTGCTCAGTGCTCGGGGTGCTGGGTGCTCAGTGCTCATGGTGCTGGGTGCTCAGTACTCAGGGTGCTGGGTGCTCAGTGCTCGGGGTGCTCGGTGCTCAGTACTCAAGGTGCTGGGTTCTCAGTGCTCAGGGTGCTGGGTGCTCAGTCCTCGGGGTGCACCGTGCTCAGTGATCAGGGTGCTGGGTGCTCAGTACGCAGGGTGCTCGGTGCTCAGTACTCAGGGTGCTCAGTGCTCAGTACTCGGGGTGCTTGGTGCTCAGTACTCAGGGTGCTCAGTGCTCAGTACTCGGGGTGCTGGGTGCTCAGTGCTCAGGGTGCTCAGTGCTCAGTGCTCGGGGTGTTGGGTGCTCAGTGCTCAGTGCTCAGGGTGCTGGGTTTTCAGTACTCAGGGTGCAGGGTGCTCAGTACTCAGGGTGCTGGGTGCTCAGTGCTCAGGGTGCTCAGTGCTCAGTACTCAGTGCTCAGGCTGCTGGGTGTTCAGTACTCAGGGTGCTGGGTGTTCAGTACTCGGTGTGCTGGGTGCTCAGTGCTCAGGGTGCTCAGTGCTCAGTACTCAGTGCTCAGGGTGCTCAGTGCTCAGTGCTCAGGGTGCTGGGTGTTCAGTACTCGGTGTGCTGGGTGCTCAGTGCTCAGGGTGCTCAGTGCTCAGTACTCAGTGCTCAGGGTACTCAGTGCTCAGTGCTCAGGGTGCTGGGTGTTCAGTACTCAGGGTGCTGGGTGATCAGTACTCAGGGTGCTGGGTGCTCAGTGCTCAGGGTGCTGGGTGCTCAATACTCTGGGTGTTGGGTGCTCAGTGCTCAGGGTGCTGGGTGCTCAGTGCTCAGGGTGCTGCGTGCTCAGTACTCAGGGTGCTGGGTGCTCAGTGCTCGAGGTGCTCGGTGCTCAGTACTCAAGGTGCTGGGTGCTCAGTGCTCAGGGTGCTGGGTGCTCAGTCCTCGGGGTGCTCCGTGCTCAGGGTGCTGGGTGCTCAGTGCTCGGGGTGCTCGGTGCTCAGTACTCATGGTGCTGAGTGCTCAGTACTCAGGGTGATGGGTGCTCAGTACTCAGGGTGCTGGGTGCTCAGTGCTCGGGGTCCTGGGTGCTCAGTACTCAGGGTGCTGGGGGCTCAGTACTCAGGGTGCTGGGGGCTCAGTACTCAGGGTGCTCGGTTTTCAGTACTCAGGGTGCTGGGTGCTCATTCTCGGGGTGCTGGGTGCTCAGTGCTCGGGGTGCTGGGTGCTCAGTACTCAGGGTGCTGGGGGCTCAGTCCTCAGGGTGCTGGGTGCTCAGTACTCAGGGTGATCTGTTCTCAGTACTCAGGGTGCTGGGTGCTAAGTGCTCGGGATGCTGGGTGCTCAGTACTCGGGGTGCTCAGTGCTCAGGACTCAGGGTGCTGGGTGCTCAGTACTCAGGGTGTTCAGTACTCCGGGTGCTGGGTGCTCAGTGCTCGGGGTGCTGGGTGCTCAGTAATCAGGGTGCTCAGTGCTCAGTACTCAGTACTCAGGGTGCTCAGTGCTCAGTGCTCAGGGTGCTGGGTGTTCAGTACTCGGTGTGCTGGGTGCTCAGTGCTCAGGGTGCTCAGTGCTCAGTACTCAGTGCTCAGGGTACTCAGTGCTCAGTGCTCAGGGTGCTGGGTGTTCAGTACTCAGGGTGCTGGGTGATCAGTACTCAGGGTGCTGGGTGCTCAGTGCTCAGGGTGCTGGGTGCTCAGTACTCTGGGTGTTGGGTGCTCAGTACTCAGGGTGCTGGGTGCTCAGTGCTCACGGTGCTGCGTGCTCAGTACTCAGGGTGCTGGGTGCTCAGTGCTCAAGGTGCTCGGTGCTCCGTACTCAAGGTGCTGGGTGATCAGTGCTCAGGGTGCTGGGTGCTCAGTCCTCGAGGTGCTCCGTGCTCAGGGTGCTGGGTGCTCAGTGCTCGGGGTGCTCGGTGCTCAGTACTCTGGGTGTTGGGTGCTCAGTACTCAGGGTGCTGCGTGCTCAGTGCTCGGGGTGCTGGGTGCTCAGTGCTCGGGGTGCTGGGTGCTCAGTGCTCAGGGTGCTGGGTGCTCAGTATTCAGGGTGCTTGGTGCTCAGTGTTCGGGGTGCTCGGTGCTCAGTACTCAAGGTGCTGGGTGCTCAGTGCTCAGGGTGCTGGGTGCTCAGTCCTCGGGGTGCTCCCTGCTCAGTGCTCAGGGTGCTGGGTGCTCAGTACTCAGGGTGCTCGTTGCTCAGTACTCAGGGTTCTCAGTGCTCAGTGCTCAGGGTGCTGGGTGCTCAGTTCTCAGGGTGCTCAGTGCTCAGTACTCGGGGTGCTGGGTGCTCAGTACTCAGGGTGCTCAGTGCTCAGCACTCGGGGTGCTGGGTGCTCAGTGCTCAGGGTGCTCAGTGCTCAGTGCTCAGGGTGCTGGGTGCTCAGTGCTCGGGGAGCTGGGTGCTCAGTGCTCGGAGTTCTGGGTGCTCAGTACTCAGGGTGCTTTGTGCTCAGTGCTCAGTACTCAGCGTGCTGGGTGCTCAGTGCTCAGAGTGTTGGGTGCTCAGTACTCAGGGTGCTGGGTGCTCAGTGCTCAGTGCTCAGGGTGCTCAGTGCTCAGGGTGCTGGGTGCTCAGGGTGCTGGGTGCTCAGTGCTCGGGGTGCTGGGTGCTCAGTGCTCAGGGTGCTGGGTGCTCAGTGCTCAATGCTGAGGGTGCTGGGTGCTCAGTACTCAGTGCTCAGGGTGCTGGGTGTTCAGTACTCAGGGTACTAGGTGCTCAGTACTCAGGGTGCTTGGTGCTCAGTGCTCAGGGTGCTGGTTGCTCAGTGCTCAGGGTGCTGGGTGCTCAGTACTCAGGGTGCTGGGTGCTCAGTACTCAGGGTGCTCGGTGTTCAGTACTCAGGGTGCTGGGTGCTCAGTGCCCAGGGTGCTGGGTGCTCAGTACACAGGGTGCTGGGTGCGCAGTACTCAGGGTGCTGGGTGCTCAGTGCTCAGGGTGCTGGGTGCTCAGTACTCAGGGTGCTGGGTGCTCAGTGCTCGGTGTGCTAGGTGCTCAGTGCTCAGGGTGATCAGTGGTCAGTACTCAGGGTGCTGGGTGCTCAGTGCTCAGGGTGCTGGGTGCTCTGTCCTCAGGGTGCTCAGTACTCAGGGTGCTCAGTGCTCAGTGCTCAGTACCCAGGGTGTTCAGTACTCAGGGTGCTGGGCGCTCAGTGCTCGGGGTGCTGGGTGCTCAGTACTCAGGGTGCTGGGTGCTCAGTACTCGGGGTGCTGGGTGCTCAGTACTCAGGGTGCTGGTTGCTCAGTGCTCGGGGTGCTGGGTGCTCAGTGCTCAGGGTGATCGGTGCTCAGTGCTCAGGGTGCTGGGTGCTCAGTCCTCAGGGTGCTCAGTGCTCAAGGTGCTGGGTGCTCAGTGCTCGGGGTGCTCGGTGCTCAGTACTCAGGGTGCTGAGTGCTCGGTACTCAGGGTGCTGGGTGCTCAGTACTCAGGGTGCTGGGTGCTCAGTACTCAGGGTGCTGGGTGCTCAGTGCTCGGTGTGCTGGGTGCTCAGTGCTCGGGGTGCTGGGTGCTCAGTGCTCAGTGCTCAGGGTGCTGGGTGCTCAGTGCTCAGTGCTCAGGGTGCTGGTTGCTCAGTACTCAGGGTGCTGGGTGCTCAGTACTCAGGGTGCTGGGTGCTCAATGCTCAGGGTGCTGGGTGCTCAGTACTCAGGGTGCTCGGTGCTCAGTGCTCGGGGTGCTGGGTGCTCAGTGCTCGGGGTGCTGGGTGCTCAGTGCTCATGGTGCTGGGTGCTCAGTACTCAGGGTGCTGGGTGCTCAGTGCTCGGGGTGCTCGGTGCTCAGTACTCAAGGTGCTGGGTTCTCAGTGCTCAGGGTGCTGGGTGCTCAGTCCTCGGGGTGCACCGTGCTCAGTGATCAGGGTGCTGGGTGCTCAGTACGCAGGGTGCTCGGTGCTCAGTACTCAGGGTTCTCAGTGCTCAGTACTCAGGGTGCTGGGTGCTCAGTGCTCAGGGTGCTGGGTGCTCAGTACTCAGGGTGCTCAGTGCTCAGTACTCGGGGTGCTTGGTGCTCAGTACTCAGGGTGCTCAGTGCTCAGTACTCGGGGTGCTGGGTGCTCAGTGCTCAGGGTGCTCAGTGCTCAGTGCTCGGGGTGTTGGGTGCTCAGTGCTCAGTGCTCAGGGTGCTGGGTTTTCAGTACTCAGGGTGCAGGGTGCTCAGTACTCAGGGTGCTGGGTGCTCAGTGCTCAGGGTGCTCAGTGCTCAGTACTCAGTGCTCAGGCTGCTGGGTGTTCAGTACTCAGGGTGCTGGGTGTTCAGTACTCGGTGTGCTGGGTGCTCAGTGCTCAGGGTGCTCAGTGCTCAGTACTCAGTGCTCAGGGTGCTCAGTGCTCAGTGCTCAGGGTGCTGGGTGTTCAGTACTCGGTGTGCTGGGTGCTCAGTGCTCAGGGTGCTCAGTGCTCAGTACTCAGTGCTCAGGGTACTCAGTGCTCAGTGCTCAGGGTGCTGGGTGTTCAGTACTCAGGGTGCTGGGTGATCAGTACTCAGGGTGCTGGGTGCTCAGTGCTCAGGGTGCTGGGTGCTCAATACTCTGGGTGTTGGGTGCTCAGTGCTCAGGGTGCTGGGTGCTCAGTGCTCAGGGTGCTGCGTGCTCAGTACTCAGGGTGCTGGGTGCTCAGTGCTCGAGGTGCTCGGTGCTCAGTACTCAAGGTGCTGGGTGCTCAGTGCTCAGGGTGCTGGGTGCTCAGTCCTCGGGGTGCTCCGTGCTCAGGGTGCTGGGTGCTCAGTGCTCTGGGTGCTCGGTGCTCAGTACTCATGGTGCTGAGTGCTCAGTACTCAGGGTGATGGGTGCTCAGTACTCAGGGTGCTGGGTGCTCAGTGCTCGGGGTGCTGGGTGCTCAGTACTCAGGGTGCTGGGGGCTCAGTACTCAGGGTGCTGGGGGCTCAGTACTCAGGGTGCTCGGTTTTCAGTACTCAGGGTGCTGGGTGCTCATTCTCGGGGTGCTGGGTGCTCAGTGCTCGGGGTGCTGGGTGCTCAGTACTCAGGGTGCTGGGGGCTCAGTCCTCAGGGTGCTGGGTGCTCAGTACTCAGGGTGATCTGTTCTCAGTACTCAGGGTGCTGGGTGCTCAGTGCTCGGGATGCTGGGTGCTCAGTACTCGGGGTGCTCAGTGCTCAGTACTCAGGGTGCTGGGTGCTCAGTACTCAGGGTGCTGGGTGCTCAGTGCTCGGCGTGCTCGGTGCTCAGTACTCGGGGTGCTGGGTGCTCAGTACTCGGGGTGCTGGGTGCTCAGGGCTCAGGGTGCTGGGTGCTCAGTGCTCGGGGTGCTGGGTGCTCAGTGCTGAGTGTGCTGGCTGCTCAGTGCTCAGGGTGCTGGGTGCTCAGTACTCAGGGTGCTCGGTGCTCAGTACTCAGGGTGCTCAGTGCTCAGTACTAAGCGTGCTGGGTGCTCAGTGCTCAGGGCCCTCGGTGCTCAGTACTCAGGGTGCTCAGTGCTCAGTACACAGCGTGCTTTGTGCTCAGTGCTGAGGGTGCTGGGTGGTTAGTACTCAGGGTGCTGGGTGCTCAGTACTCAGGGTGCTGGGTGCTCAGTACTCAGGGTGCTGGGTGCTCAGTGCTCGGGGTGCTCGGTGATCAGTACTCAGGGTGCTGGGTGCTCAGTGCTCAGTGTGCTGGGTACTCAGTACTCAGGGTGCTGGGTGCTCAGTACTCAGGGTGCTGGGTGCTCAGTGCTCAGGGTGCTGGGTGCTCAGTCCTCAGGGTGCTGGGTGCTCAGTACTCAGGGTGTTCGGTGCTCAGTACTCAGGGTGCTCAGTGCTCAGTACTCAGGGTGCTGGTTGCTCAGTGCTCGGGGTGCTCGGTGCTCAGTACTCAGGGTGCTGGGTGCTTAGTACTCAGGGTGCTGGGTGCTCAGTACTCAGGGTGCTGGGTGCTCAGTACTCAGGGTGCTGGGTGCTCAGTACTCAGGGTGATGGATGCACAGTGCTCAGGGTGCTGGGTGCTAAGTACTCAGGGTGCTGGGTGCTCAGTACTCAGGGTGATCGGTGCTTAGTACTCAGGGTGCTGGGTGCTCATTGCTCAGGGTGCTGGGTACTCAGTACTCAGGGTGCTGGGTGCTCAGTACTCAGGGTGCTGGGTGCTCAGTGCTCAGGGTGCTGGGTGCTCAGTGCTCAGGGTGCTGGGTGCACAGTATTCAGGGTGCTGGGTGCTCAGTGCTCAGGGTGATCGGTGCTCAGTACTCAGGGTGCTCAGTACTCAGGGTGCTGGGTGCTCAGTGCTCAGGGTGCTGGGTGCTCAGTACTCAGGGTGCTGGGTGCTCAGTGCTCGGGGTGCTGGGTGCTCAGTGCTCAGGGTGATCGGTGCTCAGTACTCAAGGCGCTGGGTGCTCAGTCCTTGGGGTGCTGGGTGCTCAGTGCTCGGGGTGCTGTGTGCTCAGTGCTCAGTGCTCAGGCTGCTGGGTGCTCAGTGCTCAGTGCTCAGGGTTCTTGGTGCTCAGTACTCAGGGTGCTGGGTGCTCAGTACTCAGGGTGCTGGGTGCTCAGTTCTCAGGGTGCTGGGTGCTCAGTACTCTGTGTGTTGGGTGCTCAGTACTCAGGGTGCTGGGTGCTCAGTGCTCAGGGTGCTGGGTGCTCTGTACTCAGGGTGCTGGGTGCTCAGTGCTCGCGGTGCTCGGTGCTCAGTACTCAAGGTGCTGGGTGCTCAGTGCTCAGGGTGCAGGGTGCTCAGTCCTCGGGGTGCTCCGTGCTCAGTGCTCAGGGTGCTGGGTGCTCAGTACTCAGGGTGCTCGGTGCTCAGTACTCAGGGTTTTCAGTGCTCAGGGTGCTGGGTGCTCAGTACTCAGGGTGCTCAGTGCTCAGTACTCGGGTTGCTGGGTGCTCAGTACTCAGGGTGCTCAGTGCTCAGTACTCGGGGTACTGGTTGCTCAGTGCTCAGTGTGCTCAGTGCTCAGTGCTCAGGGTGCTGCGTGCTCAGTGCTCGGGGCGCTGGGTGCTCAGTGCTCGGGGTGCTGGGTGCTCAGTACTCAGGGTGCTGTGTGCTCAGTGCTCAGTACTCAGCGTGCTGGGTGCTCAGTGCTCAGAGTGTTGGGTGCTCAGTACTCAGGGTGCTGGGTGCTCAGTGCTCAGTGCTCAGGGTGTTCACCGCTCAGGGTGCTGGGTGCTCAGGGTGCTGGGTGCTCAGTGCTCGGGGTGCTGGGTGCTCAGTGCTCAGGGTGCTGGGTGCTCAGTGCTCAGTGTTCAGGGTGCTGGGTGTTCAGTACTCAGGATGCTCGGTGCTTAGTGCTCGGGGTGCTGGGTGCTCAGTACTCAGGGTGCTGGGTGCTCAGTGCTCGGGGTGCTGGGTGCTCAGTGCTCATGGTGATCAATGCTCAGTACTCAGGGTGCTGGGTGCTCAGTGCTCAGGGTGCTGGGTGCTCAGTCCTCAGGGTGCTCAGTACTCAGGGTGCTCGGTGCTCAGTGCTCATTACTCAGGGTGCTCAGTACTCAGGGTGCTGGGTGCTCAGTGCTCAGGGTGCTGGGTGCTCAGTACTCAGGGTGCTGGGTGCTCAGTACTCGGGGTGCTGGGTGCTCAGTACTCAGGGTGCTGGGTGCTCAGTGCTCGGGGTGCTGGGTGCTCAGTCCTCAGGGTGATCAGTGCTCGCGGTGCTCGGTGCTAATTACTCAGGGTGCTGAGTGCCCAGTACTCAGGTTTCTGGGTGCTCAGTACTCAGGGTGCTGGGTGCTCAGTACTCAGGGTGCTGTCTGCTCAGTGCTCAGGGTGCTGTGCGCTCAGTGCTCAGGGTGCTGGGTGCTCAGTACTCAGGGTGCTCAGTGCTCAGTACTCAGGGTGCTGGGTGCTCAGTACTCAGGGTGCTGGGTGCTCAGTGCTCGGCGTGCTCGGTGCTCAGTACTCGGGGTGCTGGGTGCTCAGTACTCGGGGTGCTGGGTGCTCAGGGCTCAGGGTGCTGGGTGCTCAGTGCTCGGGGTGCTGGGTGCTCAGTGCTGAGTGTGCTGGCTGCTCAGTGCTCAGGGTGCTGGGTGCTCAGTACTCAGGGTGCCTGGTGCTCAGTACTCAGGGTGCTCAGTGCTCAGTACTAAGCGTGCTGGGTGCTCAGTGCTCAGGGTCCTCGGTGCTCAGTACTCAGTGTGCTCAGTGCTCAGTACACAGCGTGCTTTGTGCTCAGTGCTGAGGGTGCTGGGTGCTCAGTACTCAGGGTGCTGGGTGCTCCTTACTCAGGGTGCTGGGTGCTCAGTACTCAGGGTGCTGGGTGCTCAGTGCTCGGGGTGCTCGGTGATCAGTACTCAGGGTGCTGGGTGTTCAGTGCTCAGTGTGCTGGGTACTCAGTACTCAGGGTGCTGGGTGCTCAGTTCTCAGGGTGCTGGGTGCTCAGTGCTCAGGGTGCTGGCTGCTCAGTCCTCAGGGTGCTGGGTGCTCAGTACTCAGGGTGTTCGGTGCTCAGTACTCAGGGTGCTCAGTGCTCAGTACTCAGGGTGCTGGTTGCTCAGTGCTCGGGGTGCTCGGTGCTCAGTACTCAGGGTGCTGGGTGGTTAGTACTCAGGGTGCTGGGTGCTCAGTAGTCAGGGTGCTGGGTGCTCAGTACTCAGGGTGCTGGGTGCTCAGTACTCAGCGTGATGGGTGCACAGTGCTCAGGGTGCTGGGTACTCAGTACTCAGGGTGCTGGGTGCTCAGTACTCAGGGTGCTGGGTGGTTAGTACTCAGGGTGCTGGGTACTCAGTCCTCAGGGTGCTGGGTGCTCAGTACTCAGGGTGCTGGGTGCTCAGTGCTCAGGGTGCTGGGTGCTCAGTGCTCAGGGTGCTGGGTGCTCAGTACTCAGGGTGCTGGGTGCTCAGTGCTCAGGGTGATCGGTGCTCAGTAATCAGGGTGCTCAGTACTCAGGGTGCTGGGTGCTCAGTGCTCAGGGTGCTGGGTGCTCAGTGCTCGGGGTGCTGGGTGCTCAGTGCTCAGGGTGATCGGTGCTCAGTACTCAAGGCGCTGGGTGCTCAGTCCTTGGGGTGCTGGGTGCTCAGTGCTCGGGGTGCTGTGTGCTCAGTGCTCAGTGCTCAGGCTGCTGGGTGCTCAGTGCTCAGTGCTCAGGGTGCTTGGTGCTCAGTACTCAGGGTGCTGGGTGCTCAGTACTCAGGGTGCTGGGTGCTCAGTTCTCAGGGTGCTGGGTGCTCAGTACTCTGTGTGTTGGGTGCTCAGTACTCAGGGTGCTGGGTGCTCAGTGCTCAGGGTGCTGGGTGCTCAGTACTCAGGGTGCTGGGTGCTCAGTGCTCGCGGTGCTCGGTGCTCAGTACTCAAGGTGCTGGGTGCTCAGTGCTCAGGGTGCAGGGTGCTCAGTCCTAGGGGTGCTCCGTGCTCAGTGCTCAGGGTGCTGGGTGCTCAGTACTCAGGGTGCTCGGTGCTCAGTACTCAGGGTTTTCAGTGCTCAGGGTGCTGGGTGCTCAGTACTCAGGGTGCTCAGTGCTCAGTACTCGGGGTGCTGGGTGCTCAGTACTCAGGGTGCTCAGTGCTCAGTACTCGGGGTGCTGGTTGCTCAGTGCTCAGTGTGCTCAGTGCTCAGTGCTCAGGGTGCTGGGTGCTCAGTGCTCGGGGCGCTGGGTGCTCAGTGCTCGGGGTGCTGCGTGCTCAGTACTCAGGGTGCTGTGTGCTCAGTGCTCAGTACTCAGCGTGCTGGGTGCTCAGTGCTCAGAGTGTTGGGTGCTCAGTACTCAGGGTGCTGGGTGCTCAGTGCTCAGTGCTCAGGGTGCTCATCGCTCAGGGTGCTTGGGTGCTCAGGGTGCTGGGTGCTCAGTGCTCGGGGTGCTGTTTGCTAAGTGCTCAGTGCTCAGGGTGCTGGGTGCTCAGTGCTCAGTGTTCAGGGTGCTGGGTGTTCAGTACTCAGGGTGCGCGGTGCTTAGTGCTCGGGGTGCTGGGTGCTCAGTACTCAGGGTGCTGGGTGCTCAGTGCTCGGGGTGCTCAGTGCTCAGTGCTCATGGTGATCAATGCTCAGTACTCAGGGTGCTGGGTGCTCAGTGCTCAGGGTGCTGGGTGCTCAGTCCTCAGGGTGCTCAGTACTCAGGGTGCTCGGTGCTCAGTGCTCAGTACTCAGGGTGCTCAGTACTCAGGGTGCTGGGTGCTCAGTGCTCAGGGTGCTGGGTGCTCAGAACTCAGGGTGCTGGGTGCTCAGTACTCGGGGTGCTGGGTGCTCAGTACTCAGGGTGCTGGGTGCTCAGTGCTCGGGGTGCTGGGTGATCAGTCCTCAGGGTGATCAGTGCTCGCGGTGCTCGGTGCTCAGTACTCAGGGTGCTGAGTGCCCAGTACTCAGGGTTCTGGGTGCTCAGTACTCAGGGTGCTGGGTGCTCAGTACTCAGGGTGCTGTCTGCTCAGTGCTCAGGGTGCTGTGCGCTCAGTGCTCAGGGTGCTGGGTGCTCAATGCTCGGGGTGCTGGGTTCTCAGGGCTGTGGTGCTGGGTGCTCAGTGCTCAGTGCTCAGGGTGCTGGGTGCTCAGTGCTCAGGGTGCAGGTTGCTCAGTACTCAGGGTACTGGGTGCTCAGTACTCAGGTTACTGGGTGCTCAGTGCTCAGGGTGCTCTGTGGTCAGTACTCAGGGTGCTGGGTGCTCAGTGCTCGGGGTGCTGCATGCTCAGTACTCAGGGTGCTGGGTGCTCAGTGCTCACGGTGCTGGGTACTCAGTGCTCAGGGTGCTGGGTGCTCAGTACTCAGGGTGCTGGGTGCTCAGTGCTCGGGGTGCTCGGTGCTCAGTACTCAAGGTGCTGGGTGCTCAGTACTCAGGGTGCTGGGTGCTCAGTGCTCGGGGTGCTCGGTGCTCAGTACTCGGGGTGCTGGTTGCTCAGTACTCGGTGTGCTGGGTGCTCAGTGCTCAGTGCTCAGGGTGCTGGGTGTTCAGTACTCATGGTGCTGGGTGCTCAGTACTCAGGGTGCTGGGTGCTCAGTGCTCAGGGTGCTCAGTGCTCAGTGCTCAGAGTGCTCAGTGCTCAGGGTGCTGGGTGTTCAGTACTCAGGGTGCTGGGTGTTCAGTACTCGGTGTGCTGGGTGCTCAGTGCTCAGGGTGCTCAGTGCTCAGTACTCAGTGCTCAGGGTGCTCAGTGCTCATTGCTCAGGGTGCTGGGTGTTCAGTACTCAGTGTGCTGGGTGTTCAGTACTCGGTGTGCTGTGTGCTCAGTGCTCAGTGTGCTCAGTGATCAGTACTCAGTGCTCAGGGTACTCACTGCTCAGTGCTCAGGGTGCTGGGTGTTCAGTACTCAGGGTGCTGGGTGCTCAGTAACTCAGGGTGCTGGGTGCTCAGTGCTCAGGGTGCTGGGTGCTCAGTACCCTGGGTGTTGGGTGCTCAGTGCTCAGGGTGCTGGGTGCTCAGTGCTCAGGGTGCTGCGTGCTCAGTACTCAGGGTGCTGTGTGCTCAGCGCTCGAGGTGCTCGGTGCTCAGTACTCAAGGTGCTGGGTGCTCAGTCCTCAGGGTGCTGGGTGCTCAGTCCTCGGGGTGCTCCGTGCTCAGGGTGCTGGTTGCTCAGTGCTCGGGGTGCTCGGTGCTCAGTACTCAGGGTGCTGAGTGCTCAGTACTCAGGGTGATGGGTGCTCAGTACTCAGGGTGCTATGTGCTCAGTGCTCGGGGTGCTGGGTGCTCAGTACTCAGGGTGGTGGGGGCTCAGTACTCAGGGTGCTGTGTGCTCAGTACTCAGGGTGCTCGGTTCTCAGTACTCAGGGTGCTGGGTGCTCATTCTCCGGGTGCTGGGTGCTCAGTGCTCGGGGTGCTGGGTGCTCAGTACTCAGGGTGCTGGGGGCTCAGTACTCAGGGTGCTGGGTGCTCAGTACTCAGGGTGATCTGTTCTCAGTACTCAGGGTGCTGGGTGCTCAGTGCTCGGGATGCTGGGTGCTCAGTACTCAGGGTGCTGGGTGCTAAGTACTCAGGGTGCTGGGTGCTCAGTGCTCGGGGTGTTCGGTGCTGAGTACTCGGGGTGCTGGGTTCTCAGTACTCGGGGTGCTGGGTGCTCAGTGCTCAGGGTGCTGGGTGCTCAGTGATAGGGGTGCTGGGTGCTCAGTGCTGAGTGTGCTGGCTGCTCAGTGCTCAGGGTGCTGGGTGCTCAGTACTCAGGGTGCTGGGTGCTCAGTACTCAGGGTGCTGGGTGCTCAGTACTCAGGGTTCTGGGTGCTCTGTGCTCGGGGTGCTGGGTGCTCAGTGCTCAGGATGCTGGGTGCTCAGTGCTCAGGGTGCTGGGTGCTCAGTACTCAGGGTGCTGGGTGCTTCGTGCTCGAGGTGCTCGGTGCTCAGTACTCAAGGTGCTGGGTTCTCAGTGCTCAGGGTGCTGGGTCCTCAGTCCTCGGGGTGCTCCGTGCTCAGGGTGCTGGGTGCTGAGTGCTCAGGGTGCTGGGTGCTCAGTGCTCGGGTGCTCGGTGCTCAGTGCTCAGGGTCCTGGGTGCTCAGTACTCAGGGTCCTGGGTGCTTAGTACTCAGGGTGCTCAGTGCTCAGTACACAGGGTGCTGGGTGCTCAGTGCTCGGGGTGCTGGGTGCTCAGTGCTCAGGGTGCTGGGTGCTCAGTGCTCGGGGTGCTGGGTGCTCAGGGCTGTGGTGCTGGGTGCTCAGTGCTCAGTGCTCAGGGTGCTGGTTGCTCAGTGCTCTGTGCTCAGGGTGCTGGGTGCTCAGTGCTCAGGGTGCTGGGTGCTCAGTACTCAGGGAGCTGGGTGCTCAGTGCTCAGGGTGCTGGGTGCTCAGTGCTCAGGGTGCTGGGTGCTCAGTCCTCGGGGTGCTCCGTGCTCAGGGTGCTGGGTGCTCAGTGCTCGGGGTGCTCGGTGCTCAGTACTCAGGGTGCTGGGTGCTCAGTGCTCAGGGTGCTGGGTGCTCAGTACTCTGGGTGTTGGGTGCTCAGTACTCAGGGTGCTGCGTGCTCAGTGCTCGGGGTGCTGCATGCTCAGTACTCAGGGTGCTGGGTGCTCAGTGCTCACGGTGCTGGGTACTCAGTGCTCAGGGTGCTGGGTGCTCAGTACTCGGTGTGCTGGGTGCTCAGTGCTCAGTGCTCAGGGTGCTGGGTGTTCAGTACTCATGGTGCTGGGTGCTCAGTACTCAGGGTGCTGGGTGCTCAGTGCTCAGGGTGCTCAGTGCTCAGTACTCAGTGCTCAGGGTGCTGGGTGTTCAGTACTCAGGGTGCTGGGTGTTCAGTACTCGGTGTGCTGGGTGCTCAGTGCTCAGGGTGCTCAGTGCTCAGTACTCAGTGCTCAGGGTGCTCAGTGCTCAGTGCTCAGGGTGCTGGGTGTTCAGTACTCAGGGTGCTGGGTGTTCAGTACTCGGTGTGCTGTGTGCTCAGTGCTCAGGGTGCTCAGTGATCAGTACTCAGTGCTCAGGGTACTCACTGCTCAGTGCTCAGGGTGCTGGGTGTTCAGTACTCAGGGTGCTGGGTGCTCAGTAACTCAGGGTGCTGGGTGCTCAGTGCTCAGGGTGCTGGGTGCTCAGTACTCTGGGTGTTGGGTGCTCAGTGCTCAGGGTGCTGGGTGCTCAGTGCTCAGGGTGCTGCGTGCTCAGTACTCAGGGTGCTGTGTGCTCAGCGCTCGAGGTGCTCGGTGCTCAGTACTCAAGGTGCTGGGTGCTCAGTGCTCAGGGTGCTGGGTGCTCAGTCCTCGGGGTGCTCCGTGCTCAGGGTGCTGGGTGCTCAGTGCTCGGGGTGCTCGGTGCTCAGTACTCAGGGTGCTGAGTGCTCAGTACTCAGGGTGATGGGTGCTCAGTACTCAGGGTGCTGGGTGCTCAGTGCTCGGGGTGCTGGGTGCTCAGTACTCAGGGTGCTGGGGGCTCAGTACTCAGGGTGCTGGGTGCTCAGTACTCAGGGTGCTCGGTTCTCAGTACTCAGGGTGCTGGGTGCTCATTCTCGGGGTGCTGGGTGCTCAGTGCTCGGGGTGCTGGGTGCTCAGTACTCAGGGTGCTGGGGGCTCAGTACTCAGGGTGCTGGGTGCTCAGTACTCAGGGTGATCTGTTCTCAGTACTCAGGGTGCTGGGTGCTCAGTGCTCAGGGTGCTGGGTGCTCAGTGCTCAGGGTGCTGCGTGCTCAGTACTCAGGGTGCTGTGTGCTCAGCGCTCGAGGTGCTCGGTGCTCAGTACTCAAGGTGCTGGGTGCTCAGTGCTCAGGGTGCTGGGTGCTCAGTCCTCGGGGTGCTCCGTGCTCAGGGTGCTGGGTGCTCAGTGCTCGGGGTGCTCGGTGCTCAGTACTCAGGGTGCTGAGTGCTCAGTACTCAGTAATCAGGGTGCTCAGTTCTCAGGGTGCTGGGTGCTCAGTGCTCGGGGTGCTGGGTGCTCAGTACTCAGGGTGCTGGGGGCTCAGTACTCAGGGTGCTGGGTGCTCAGTACTCAGGGTGCTCGGTTCTCAGTACTCAGGGTGCTGGGTGCTCATTCTCGGGGTGCTGGGTGCTCAGTGCTCGGGGTGCTGGGTGCTCAGTACTCAGGGTGCTGGGGGCTCAGTACTCAGGGTGCTGGGTGCTCAGTACTCAGGGTGATCTGTTCTCAGTACTCAGGGTGCTGGGTGCTCAGTGCTCGGGATGCTGGGTGCTCAGTACTCAGGGTGCTGGGTGCTAAGTACTCAGGGTGCTGGGTGCTCAGTGCTCGGGGTGTTCGGTGCTGAGTACTCGGGGTGCTGGGTTCTCAGTACTCGGGGTGCTGGGTGCTCAGTGCTCAGGGTGCTGGGTGCTCAGTGATCGGGGTGCTGGGTGCTCAGTGCTGAGTGTGCTGGCTGCTCAGTGCTCAGGGTGCTGGGTGCTCAGTACTCAGGGTGCTGGGTGCTCAGTACTCAGGGTGCTGGGTGCTCAGTACTCAGGGTGCTGGGTGCTCTGTGCTCGGGGTGCTGGGTGCTCAGTGCTCAGGGTGCTGGGTGCTCAGTGCTCAGGGTGCTGGGTGCTCAGTACTCAGGGTGCTGGGTGCTTAGTGCTCGAGGTGCTCGGTGCTCAGTACTCAAGGTGCTGGGTTCTCAGTGCTCAGGGTTCTGGGTGCTCAGTCCTCGGGGTGCTCCGTGCTCAGGGTGCTGGGTGCTGAGTGCTCAGGGTGCTGGGTGCTCAGTGCTCGGATGCTCGGTGCTCAGTGCTCAGGGTCCTGGGTGCTCAGTACTCAGGGTCCTGGGTGCTTAGTAATCAGGGTGCTGGGTGCTCAGTGATAGGGGTGCTGGGTGCTCAGTGCTCGGGGTGCTGGGTGCTCAGTGCTCAGTACTCAGGGTGCTGGGTGCTCAGTGCTCGGGGTGCTGGGTGCTCAGTACTCAGGGAGCTGGGTGCTCAGTGCTCAGGGTGCTGGGTGCTCAGTGCTCAGGGTGCTGGGTGCTCAGTGCTCAGGGTGCTGGGTGCTCAGTACTCAGGGTGCTGGGTGCTCAGTGCTCAGGGTGATCGGTGCTCAGTACTCAGGGTGCTCAGTACTCAGGGTGCTGGGTGCTCAGTGCTCAGGGTGCTGGGTGCTCAGTGCTCGGGGTGCTGGGTGCTCAGTGCTCAGGGTGATCGGTGCTCAGTACTCAAGGCGCTGGGTGCTCAGTCCTTGGGGTGCTGGGTGCTCAGTGCTCGGGGTGCTGTGTGCTCAGTGCTCAGTGCTCAGGCTGCTGGGTGCTCAGTGCTCAGTGCTCAGGGTGCTTGGTGCTCAGTACTCAGGGTGCTGGGTGCTCAGTACTCAGGGTGCTGGGTGCTCAGTTCTCAGGGTGCTGGGTGCTCAGTACTCTGTGTGTTGGGTGCTCAGTACTCAGGGTGCTGGGTGCTCAGTGCTCAGGGTGCTGGGTGCTCAGTACTCAGGGTGCTGGGTGCTCAGTGCTCGCGGTGCTCGGTGCTCAGTACTCAAGGTGCTGGGTGCTCAGTGCTCAGGGTGCAGGGTGCTCAGTCCTCGGGGTGCTCCGTGCTCAGTGCTCAGGGTGCTGGGTGCTCAGTACTCAGGGTGCTCGGTGCTCAGTACTCAGGGTTTTCAGTGCTCAGGGTGCTGGGTGCTCAGTACTCAGGGTGCTCAGTGCTCAGTACTCGGGGTGCTGGGTGCTCAGTACTCAGGGTGCTCAGTGCTCAGTACTCGGGGTGCTGGTTGCTCAGTGCTCAGTGTGCTCAGTGCTCAGTGCTCAGGGTGCTGGGTGCTCAGTGCTCGGGGCGCTGGGTGCTCAGTGCTCGGGGTGCTGGGTGCTCAGTACTCAGGGTGCTGTGTGCTCAGTGCTCAGTACTCAGCGTGCTGGGTGCTCAGTGCTCAGAGTGTTGGGTGCTCAGTACTCAGGGTGCTGGGTGCTCAGTGCTCAGTGCTCAGGGTGCTCATCGCTCAGGGTGCTTGGGTGCTCAGGGTGCTGGGTGCTCAGTGCTCGGGGTGCTGTTTGCTAAGTGCTCAGTGCTCAGGGTGCTGGGTGCTCAGTGCTCAGTGTTCAGGGTGCTGGGTGTTCAGTACTCAGGGTGCGCGGTGCTTAGTGCTCGGGGTGCTGGGTGCTCAGTACTCAGGGTGCTGGGTGCTCAGTGCTCGGGGTGCTCAGTGCTCAGTGCTCATGGTGATCAATGCTCAGTACTCAGGGTGCTGGGTGCTCAGTGCTCAGGGTGCTGGGTGCTCAGTCCTCAGGGTGCTCAGTACTCAGGGTGCTCGGTGCTCAGTGCTCAGTACTCAGGGTGCTCAGTACTCAGGGTGCTGGGTGCTCAGTGCTCAGGGTGCTGGGTGCTCAGAACTCAGGGTGCTGGGTGCTCAGTACTCGGGGTGCTGGGTGCTCAGTACTCAGGGTGCTGGGTGCTCAGTGCTCGGGGTGCTGGGTGATCAGTCCTCAGGGTGATCAGTGCTCGCGGTGCTCGGTGCTCAGTACTCAGGTTGCTGAGTGCCCAGTACTCAGGGTTCTGGGTGCTCAGTACTCAGGGTGCTGGGTGCTCAGTACTCAGGGTGCTGTCTGCTCAGTGCTCAGGGTGCTGTGCGCTCAGTGCTCAGGGTGCTGGGTGCTCAATGCTCGGGGTGCTGGGTTCTCAGGGCTGTGGTGCTGGGTGCTCAGTGCTCAGTGCTCAGGGTGCTGGGTGCTCAGTGCTCAGGGTGCAGGTTGCTCAGTACTCAGGGTACTGGGTGCTCAGTACTCAGGTTACTGGGTGCTCAGTGCTCAGGGTGCTCTGTGGTCAGTACTCAGGGTGCTGGGTGCTCAGTGCTCGGGGTGCTGCATGCTCAGTACTCAGGGTGCTGGGTGCTCAGTGCTCACGGTGCTGGGTACTCAGTGCTCAGGGTGCTGGGTGCTCAGTACTCAGGGTGCTGGGTGCTCAGTGCTCGGGGTGCTCGGTGCTCAGTACTCAAGGTGCTGGGTGCTCAGTACTCAGGGTGCTGGGTGCTCAGTGCTCGGGGTGCTCGGTGCTCAGTACTCGGGGTGCTGGTTGCTCAGTACTCGGTGTGCTGGGTGCTCAGTGCTCAGTGCTCAGGGTGCTGGGTGTTCAGTACTCATGGTGCTGGGTGCTCAGTACTCAGGGTGCTGGGTGCTCAGTGCTCAGGGTGCTCAGTGCTCAGTGCTCAGAGTGCTCAGTGCTCAGGGTGCTGGGTGTTCAGTACTCAGGGTGCTGGGTGTTCAGTACTCGGTGTGCTGGGTGCTCAGTGCTCAGGGTGCTCAGTGCTCAGTACTCAGTGCTCAGGGTGCTCAGTGCTCAGTGCTCAGGGTGCTGGGTGTTCAGTACTCAGTGTGCTGGGTGTTCAGTACTCGGTGTGCTGTGTGCTCAGTGCTCAGTGTGCTCAGTGATCAGTACTCAGTGCTCAGGGTACTCACTGCTCAGTGCTCAGGGTGCTGGGTGTTCAGTACTCAGGGTGCTGGGTGCTCAGTAACTCAGGGTGCTGGGTGCTCAGTGCTCAGGGTGCTGGGTGCTCAGTACCCTGGGTGTTGGGTGCTCAGTGCTCAGGGTGCTGGGTGCTCAGTGCTCAGGGTGCTGCGTGCTCAGTACTCAGGGTGCTGTGTGCTCAGCGCTCGAGGTGCTCGGTGCTCAGTACTCAAGGTGCTGGGTGCTCAGTCCTCAGGGTGCTGGGTGCTCAGTCCTCGGGGTGCTCCGTGCTCAGGGTGCTGGGTGCTCAGTGCTCGCGGTGCTCGGTGCTCAGTACTCAAGGTGCTGGGTGCTCAGTGCTCAGGGTGCAGGGTGCTCAGTCCTCGGGGTGCTCCGTGCTCAGTGCTCAGGGTGCTGGGTGCTCAGTACTCAGGGTGCTCGGTGCTCAGTACTCAGGGTTTTCAGTGCTCAGGGTGCTGGGTGCTCAGTACTCAGGGTGCTCAGTGCTCAGTACTCGGGGTGCTGGGTGCTCAGTACTCAGGGTGCTCAGTGCTCAGTACTCGGGGTGCTGGTTGCTCAGTGCTCAGTGTGCTCAGTGCTCAGTGCTCAGGGTGCTGGGTGCTCAGTGCTCGGGGCGCTGGGTGCTCAGTGCTCGGGGTGCTGGGTGCTCAGTACTCAGGGTGCTGTGTGCTCAGTGCTCAGTACTCAGCGTGCTGGGTGCTCAGTGCTCAGAGTGTTGGGTGCTCAGTACTCAGGGTGCTGGGTGCTCAGTGCTCAGTGCTCAGGGTGCTCATCGCTCAGGGTGCTTGGGTGCTCAGGGTGCTGGGTGCTCAGTGCTCGGGGTGCTGTTTGCTAAGTGCTCAGTGCTCAGGGTGCTGGGTGCTCAGTGCTCAGTGTTCAGGGTGCTGGGTGTTCAGTACTCAGGGTGCGCGGTGCTTAGTGCTCGGGGTGCTGGGTGCTCAGTACTCAGGGTGCTGGGTGCTCAGTGCTCGGGGTGCTCAGTGCTCAGTGCTCATGGTGATCAATGCTCAGTACTCAGGGTGCTGGGTGCTCAGTGCTCAGGGTGCTGGGTGCTCAGTCCTCAGGGTGCTCAGTACTCAGGGTGCTCGGTGCTCAGTGCTCAGTACTCAGGGTGCTCAGTACTCAGGGTGCTGGGTGCTCAGTGCTCAGGGTGCTGGGTGCTCAGAACTCAGGGTGCTGGGTGCTCAGTACTCGGGGTGCTGGGTGCTCAGTACTCAGGGTGCTGGGTGCTCAGTGCTCGGGGTGCTGGGTGATCAGTCCTCAGGGTGATCAGTGCTCGCGGTGCTCGGTGCTCAGTACTCAGGTTGCTGAGTGCCCAGTACTCAGGGTTCTGGGTGCTCAGTACTCAGGGTGCTGGGTGCTCAGTACTCAGGGTGCTGTCTGCTCAGTGCTCAGGGTGCTGTGCGCTCAGTGCTCAGGTTGCTGGGTGCTCAATGCTCGGGGTGCTGGGTTCTCAGGGCTGTGGTGCTGGGTGCTCAGTGCTCAGTGCTCAGGGTGCTGGGTGCTCAGTGCTCAGGGTGCAGGTTGCTCAGTACTCAGGGTACTGGGTGCTCAGTACTCAGGTTACTGGGTGCTCAGTGCTCAGGGTGCTCTGTGGTCAGTACTCAGGGTGCTGGGTGCTCAGTGCTCGGGGTGCTGCATGCTCAGTACTCAGGGTGCTGGGTGCTCAGTGCTCACGGTGCTGGGTACTCAGTGCTCAGGGTGCTGGGTGCTCAGTACTCAGGGTGCTGGGTGCTCAGTGCTCGGGGTGCTCGGTGCTCAGTACTCAAGGTGCTGGGTGCTCAGTACTCAGGGTGCTGGGTGCTCAGTGCTCGGGGTGCTCGGTGCTCAGTACTCGGGGTGCTGGTTGCTCAGTACTCGGTGTGCTGGGTGCTCAGTGCTCAGTGCTCAGGGTGCTGGGTGTTCAGTACTCATGGTGCTGGGTGCTCAGTACTCAGGGTGCTGGGTGCTCAGTGCTCAGGGTGCTCAGTGCTCAGTGCTCAGAGTGCTCAGTGCTCAGGGTGCTGGGTGTTCAGTACTCAGGGTGCTGGGTGTTCAGTACTCGGTGTGCTGGGTGCTCAGTGCTCAGGGTGCTCAGTGCTCAGTACTCAGTGCTCAGGGTGCTCAGTGCTCAGTGCTCAGGGTGCTGGGTGTTCAGTACTCAGTGTGCTGGGTGTTCAGTACTCGGTGTGCTGTGTGCTCAGTGCTCAGTGTGCTCAGTGATCAGTACTCAGTGCTCAGGGTACTCACTGCTCAGTGCTCAGGGTGCTGGGTGTTCAGTACTCAGGGTGCTGGGTGCTCAGTAACTCAGGGTGCTGGGTGCTCAGTGCTCAGGGTGCTGGGTGCTCAGTACCCTGGGTGTTGGGTGCTCAGTGCTCAGGGTGCTGGGTGCTCAGTGCTCAGGGTGCTGCGTGCTCAGTACTCAGGGTGCTGTGTGCTCAGCGCTCGAGGTGCTCGGTGCTCAGTACTCAAGGTGCTGGGTGCTCAGTCCTCAGGGTGCTGGGTGCTCAGTCCTCGGGGTGCTCCGTGCTCAGGGTGCTGGGTGCTCAGTGCTCGGGGTGCTCGGTGCTCAGTACTCAGGGTGCTGAGTGCTCAGTACTCAGGGTGATGGGTGCTCAGTACTCAGGGTGCTATGTGCTCAGTGCTCGGGGTGCTGGGTGCTCAGTACTCAGGGTGGTGGGGGCTCAGTACTCAGGGTGCTGTGTGCTCAGTACTCAGGGTGCTCGGTTCTCAGTACTCAGGGTGCTGGGTGCTCATTCTCCGGGTGCTGGGTGCTCAGTGCTCGGGGTGCTGGGTGCTCAGTACTCAGGGTGCTGGGGGCTCAGTACTCAGGGTGCTGGGTGCTCAGTACTCAGGGTGATCTGTTCTCAGTACTCAGGGTGCTGGGTGCTCAGTGCTCGGGATGCTGGGTGCTCAGTACTCAGGGTGCTGGGTGCTAAGTACTCAGGGTGCTGGGTGCTCAGTGCTCGGGGTGTTCGGTGCTGAGTACTCGGGGTGCTGGGTTCTCAGTACTCGGGGTGCTGGGTGCTCAGTGCTCAGGGTGCTGGGTGCTCAGTGATAGGGGTGCTGGGTGCTCAGTGCTGAGTGTGCTGGCTGCTCAGTGCTCAGGGTGCTGGGTGCTCAGTACTCAGGGTGCTGGGTGCTCAGTACTCAGGGTGCTGGGTGCTCAGTACTCAGGGTTCTGGGTGCTCTGTGCTCGGGGTGCTGGGTGCTCAGTGCTCAGGATGCTGGGTGCTCAGTGCTCAGGGTGCTGGGTGCTCAGTACTCAGGGTGCTGGGTGCTTCGTGCTCGAGGTGCTCGGTGCTCAGTACTCAAGGTGCTGGGTTCTCAGTGCTCAGGGTGCTGGGTCCTCAGTCCTCGGGGTGCTCCGTGCTCAGGGTGCTGGGTGCTGAGTGCTCAGGGTGCTGGGTGCTCAGTGCTCGGGTGCTCGGTGCTCAGTGCTCAGGGTCCTGGGTGCTCAGTACTCAGGGTCCTGGGTGCTTAGTACTCAGGGTGCTCAGTGCTCAGTACACAGGGTGCTGGGTGCTCAGTGCTCGGGGTGCTGGGTGCTCAGTGCTCAGTACTCAGGGTGCTGGGTGCTCAGTGCTCAGGGTGCTGGGTGCTCAGTACTCAGGGAGCTGGGTGCTCAGTGCTCATGGTGCTGGGTGCTCAGTTCTCAGGGTGCTGGGTGCTCAGTGATCGGGGTGCTGGGTGCTCAGTGCTCAGGGTGATCGGTGCTCAGTGCTCAGGGTGCTGGGTGCTCAGTCCTCGGGGTGCTCCGTGCTCAGGGTGCTGGGTGCTCAGTGCTCGGGGTGCTCGGTGCTCAGTACTCAGGGTGCTGGGTGCTCAGTGCTCAGGGTGCTGGGTGCTCAGTACTCTGGGTGTTGGGTGCTCAGTACTCAGGGTGCTGCGTGCTCAGTGCTCGGGGTGCTGCATGCTCAGTACTCAGGGTGCTGGGTGCTCAGTGCTCACGGTGCTGGGTACTCAGTGCTCAGGGTGCTGGGTGCTCAGTACTCGGTGTGCTGGGTGCTCAGTGCTCAGTGCTCAGGGTGCTGGGTGTTCAGTACTCATGGTGCTGTGTGCTCAGTACTCAGGGTGCTGGGTGCTCAGTGCTCAGGGTGCTCAGTGCTCAGTACTCAGTGCTCAGGGTGCTGGGTGTTCAGTACTCAGGGTGCTGGGTGTTCAGTACTCGGTGTGCTGGGTGCTCAGTGCTCAGGGTGCTCAGTGCTCAGTACTCAGTGCTCAGGGTGCTCAGTGCTCAGTGCTCAGGGTGCTGGGTGTTCAGTACTCAGGGTGCTGGGTGTTCAGTACTCGGTGTGCTGTGTGCTCAGTGCTCAGGGTGCTCAGTGATCAGTACTCAGTGCTCAGGGTACTCACTGCTCAGTGCTCAGGGTGCTGGGTGTTCAGTACTCAGGGTGCTGGGTGCTCAGTAACTCAGGGTGCTGGGTGCTCAGTGCTCAGGGTGCTGGGTGCTCAGTACTCTGGGTGTTGGGTGCTCAGTGCTCAGGGTGCTGGGTGCTCAGTGCTCAGGGTGCTGCGTGCTCAGTACTCAGGGTGCTGTGTGCTCAGCGCTCGAGGTGCTCGGTGCTCAGTACTCAAGGTGCTGGGTGCTCAGTGCTCAGGGTGCTGGGTGCTCAGTCCTCGGGGTGCTCCGTGCTCAGGGTGCTGGGTGCTCAGTGCTCGGGTTGCTCGGTGCTCAGTACTCAGGGTGCTGAGTGCTCAGTACTCAGGGTGATGGGTGCTCAGTACTCAGGGTGCTGGGTGCTCAGTGCTCGGGGTGCTGGGTGCTCAGTACTCAGGGTGCTGGGGGCTCAGTACTCAGGGTGCTGGGTGCTCAGTACTCAGGGTGCTCGGTTCTCAGTACTCAGGGTGCTGGGTGGTCATTCTCGGGGTGCTGGGTGCTCAGTGCTCGGGGTGCTGGGTGCTCAGTACTCAGGGTGCTGGGGGCTCAGTACTCAGGGTGCTGGGTGCTCAGTACTCAGGGTGATCTGTTCTCAGTACTCAGGGTGCTGGGTGCTCAGTGCTCAGGGTGCTGGGTGCTCAGTGCTCAGGGTGCTGCGTGCTCAGTACTCAGGGTGCTGTGTGCTCAGCGCTCGAGGTGCTCGGTGCTCAGTAGTCAAGGTGCTGGGTGCTCAGTGCTCAGGGTGCTGGGTGCTCAGTCCTCGGGGTGCTCCGTGCTCAGGGTGCTGGGTGCTCAGTGCTCGGGGTGCTCGGTGCTCAGTACTCAGGGTGCTGAGTGCTCAGTACTCAGTAATCAGGGTGCTCAGTTCTCAGGGTGCTGGGTGCTCAGTGCTCGGGGTGCTGGGTGCTCAGTACTCAGGGTGCTGGTGGCTCAGTACTCAGGGTGCTGGGTGCTCAGTACTCAGGGTGCTCGGTTCTCAGTACTCAGGGTGCTGGGTGCTCATTCTCGGGGTGCTGGGTGCTCAGTGCTCGGGGTGCTGGGTGCTCAGTACTCAGGGTGCTGGGGGCTCAGTACTCAGGGTGCTGGGTGCTCAGTACTCAGGGTGATCTGTTCTCAGTACTCAGGGTGCTGGTTGCTCAGTGCTCGGGATGCTGGGTGCTCAGTACTCAGGGTGCTGGGTGCTAAGTACTCAGGGTGCTGGGTGCTCAGTGCTCGGGGTGTTCGGTGCTGAGTACTCGGGGTGCTGGGTTCTCAGTACTCGGGGTGCTGGGTGCTCAGTGCTCAGGGTGCTGGGTGCTCAGTGATCGGGGTGCTGGGTGCTCAGTGCTGAGTGTGCTGGCTGCTCAGTGCTCAGGGTGCTGGGTGCTCAGTACTCAGGGTGCTGGGTGCTCAGTACTCAGGGTGCTGGGTGCTCAGTACTCAGGGTGCTGGGTGCTCTGTGCTCGGGGTGCTGGGTGCTCAGTGCTCAGGGTGCTGGGTGCTCAGTGCTCAGGGTGCTGGGTGCTCAGTACTCAGGGTGCTGGGTGCTTAGTGCTCGAGGTGCTCGGTGCTCAGTACTCAAGGTGCTGGGTTCTCAGTGCTCAGGGTTCTGGGTGCTCAGTCCTCGGGGTGCTCCGTGCTCAGGGTGCTGGGTGCTGAGTGCTCAGGGTGCTGGGTGCTCAGTGCTCGGATGCTCGGTGCTCAGTGCTCAGGGTCCTGGGTGCTCAGTACTCAGGGTCCTGGGTGCTTAGTAATCAGGGTGCTGGGTGCTCAGTGATAGGGGTGCTGGGTGCTCAGTGCTCGGGGTGCTGGGTGCTCAGTGCTCAGTACTCAGGGTGCTGGGTGCTCAGTGCTCGGGGTGCTGGGTGCTCAGTACTCAGGGAGCTGGGTGCTCAGTGCTCATGGTGCTGGGTGCTCAGTGCTCAGGGTGCTGGGTGCTCAGTGATCGGGGTGCTGGGTGCTCAGTGCTCAGGGTGATCGGTGCTCAGTGCTCAGGGTGCTGGGTGCTCAGTCCTCGGGGTGCTCCGTGCTCAGGGTGCTGGATGCTCAGTGCTCGGGGTGCTCGGTGCTCAGTACTCAGGGTGCTGGGTGCTCAGTGCTCAGGGTGCTGGGTGCTCAGTACTCTGGGTGTTGGGTGCTCAGTACTCAGGGTGCTGCGTGCTCAGTGCTCGGGGTGCTGGGTGCTCAGTGCTCGGGGTGCTGGGTGCTCAGTGCTCAGGGTGCTGGGTGCTCAGTATTCAGGGTGGTGGGTGCTCAGTGTTCGGGGTGCTCGGTGCTCAGTACTCAAGGTGCTGGGTGCTCAGTGCTCAGGGTGCTGGGTGCTCAGTCCTCGGGGTGCTCCGTGCTCAGTGCTCAGGGTGCTGTGTGCTCAGTACTCAGGGTGCTCGTTGCTCAGTACTCAGGGTTCTCAGTGCTCAGTGCTCAGGGTGCTGGGTGCTCAGTTCTCAGGGTGCTCAGTGCTCAGTACTCGGGGTGCTGGGTGCTCAGTACTCAGGGTGCTCAGTGCTCAGCACTCGGGGTGCTGGGTGCTCAGTGCTCGGGGAGCTGGATGCTCAGTGCTCGGAGTTCTGGGTGCTCAGTACTCAGGGTGCTTTGTGCTCAGTGCTCAGTACTCAGCGTGCTGGGTGCTCAGTGCTCAGAGTGTTGGGTGCTCAGTACTCAGGGTGCTGCGTGCTCAGTGCTCAGTGCTCAGGGTGCTCAGTGCTCAGGGTGCTGGGTGCTCAGGGTGCTGGGTGCTCAGTGCTCGGGGTGCTGGGTGCTCAGTGCTCAGGGTGCTGGGTGCTCAGTGCTCAGTGCTCAGGGTGCTGGGTGCTCAGTGCTCAGTGCTCAGGGTGCTGGGTGTTCAGTACTCAGGGTGCTGGGTGCTCAGTACTCAGGGTGCTTGGTGCTCAGTGCTCAGGGTGCTGGTTGCTCAGTGCTCAGGGTGCTGGGTGCTCAGTACTCAGGGTGCTGGGTGCTCAGTACTCAGGGTGCTCGGTGTTCAGTACTCAGGGTGCTGGGTGCTCAGTGCCCAGGGTGCTGGGTGCTCAGTACTCAGGGTGCTGGGTGCGCAGTACTCAGGGTGCTGGGTGCTCAGTGCTCAGGGTGATCAGTGGTCAGTACTCAGGGTGCTGGGTGCTCAGTACTCAGGGTGCTCGGTTCTCAGTACTCAGGGTGCTGGGTGATCATTCTCGGGGTGCTGGGTGCTCAGTGCTCGGGGTGCTGGGTGCTCAGTACTCAGGGTGCTGGGGGCTCAGTACTCAGGGTGCTGGGTGCTCAGTACTCAGGGTGATCTGTTCTCAGTACTCAGGGTGCTGGGTGCTCAGTGCTCAGGGTGCTGGGTGCTCAGTGCTCAGGGTGCTGCGTGCTCAGTACTCAGGGTGCTGTGTGCTCAGCGCTCGAGGTGCTCGGTGCTCAGTACTCAAGGTGCTGGGTGCTCAGTGCTCAGGGTGCTGGGTGCTCAGTCCTCGGGGTGCTCCGTGCTCAGGGTGCTGGGTGCTCAGTGCTCGGGGTGCTCGGTGCTCAGTACTCAGGGTGCTGAGTGCTCAGTACTCAGTAATCAGGGTGCTCAGTTCTCAGGGTGCTGGGTGCTCATTGCTCGGGGTGCTGGGTGCTCAGTACTCAGGGTGCTGGGGGCACAGTACTCAGGGTGCTGGGTGCTCAGTACTCAGGGTGCTCGGTTCTCAGTACTCAGGGTGCTGGGTGCTCATTCTCGGGGTGCTGGGTGCTCAGTGCTCGGGGTGCTGGGTGCTCAGTACTCAGGGTGCTGGGGGCTCAGTACTCAGGGTGCTGGGTGCTCAGTACTCAGGGTGATCTGTTCTCAGTACTCAGGGTGCTGGGTGCTCAGTGCTCGGGATGCTGGGTGCTCAGTACTCAGGGTGCTGGGTGCTAAGTACTCAGGGTGCTGGGTGCTCAGTGCTCGGGGTGTTCGGTGCTGAGTACTCGGGGTGCTGGGTTCTCAGTACTCGGGGTGCTGGGTGCTCAGTGCTCAGGGTGCTGGGTGCTCAGTGATCGGGGTGCTGGGTGCTCAGTGCTGAGTGTGCTGGCTGCTCAGTGCTCAGGGTGCTGGGTGCTCAGTACTCAGGGTGCTGGGTGCTCAGTACTCAGGGTGCTGGGTGCTCAGTACTCAGGGTGCTGGGTGCTCTGTGCTCGGGGTGCTGGGTGCTCAGTGCTCAGGGTGCTGGGTGCTCAGTGCTCAGGGTGCTGGGTGCTCAGTACTCAGGGTGCTGGGTGCTTAGTGCTCGAGGTGCTCGGTGCTCAGTACTCAAGGTGCTGGGTTCTCAGTGCTCAGGGTTCTGGGTGCTCAGTCCTCGGGGTGCTCCGTGCTCAGGGTGCTGGGTGCTGAGTGCTCAGGGTGCTGGGTGCTCAGTGCTCGGATGCTCGGTGCTCAGTGCTCAGGGTCCTGGGTGCTCAGTACTCAGGGTCCTGGGTGCTTAGTAATCAGGGTGCTGGGTGCTCAGTGATAGGGGTGCTGGGTGCTCAGTGCTCGGGGTGCTGGGTGCTCAGTGCTCAGTACTCAGGGTGCTGGGTGCTCAGTGCTCGGGGTGCTGGGTGCTCAGTACTCAGGGAGCTGGGTGCTCAGTGCTCAGGGTGCTGGGTGCTCAGTGCTCAGGGTGCTGGGTGCTCAGTGATCGGGGTGCTGGGTGCTCAGTGCTCAGGGTGATCGGTGCTCAGTGCTCAGGGTGCTGGGTGCTCAGTCCTCGGGGTGCTCCGTGCTCAGGGTGCTGGGTTCTCAGTGCTCGGGGTGCTCGGTGCTCAGTACTCAGGGTGCTGGGTGCTCAGTGCTGAGGGTGCTGGGTGCTCAGTGCTCGGGGTGCTCGGTGCTCAGTGCTCGGGGTGCTGGGTGCTCAGTGCTCGGGGTGCTGGGTGCTCAGTGCTCAGGGTGCTGGGTGCTCAGTATTCAGGGTGGTGGGTGCTCAGTGTTCGGGGTGCTCGGTGCTCAGTACTCAAGGTGCTGGGTGCTCAGTGCTCAGGGTGCTGGGTGCTCAGTCCTCGGGGTGCTCCGTGCTCAGTGCTCAGGGTGCTGTGTGCTCAGTACTCAGGGTGCTCGTTGCTCAGTACTCAGGGTTCTCAGTGCTCAGTGCTCAGGGTGCTGGGTGCTCAGTTCTCAGGATGCTCAGTGCTCAGTACTCGGGGTGCTGGGTGCGCAGTACTCAGGGTGCTGGGTGCTCAGTGCTCAGGGTGCTGGGTGCTCAGTACTCAGGGTGCTGGGTGCTCAGTACTCAGGGTGCTCGGTGTTCAGTACTCAGGGTGCTGGGTGCTCAGTGCCCAGGGTGCGGGGTGCTCAGTACTCAGGGTGCTGGGTGCGCAGTACTCAGGGTGCTGGGTGCTCAGTGCTCAGGGTGCTGGGTGCTCAGTACTCAGGGTGCTGGGTGCTCAGTGCTCGGGGTGCTGGGTACTCAGTGCTCAGGGTGATCAGTGGTCAGTACTCAGGGTGCTGGGTGCTCAGTGCTCAGGGTGCTGGGTGCTCAGTCCTCAGGGTGCTCAGTACTCAGGGTGCTCAGTGCTCAGTGTTCAGTTCTCAGGGTGTTCAGTACTCAGTGTGCTGGGTGCTCAGTGCTCGGTGTGCTGTGTGCTCAGTACTCAGGGGGCTCAGTGCTCAGTACTCAGTACTCAGGGTGCTCAGTGCTCAGTGCTCAGGGTGCTGGGTGATCAGTACTCGGGGTGCTGGGTGCTCAGTGCTCAGGGTGCTCATTGCTCAGTACTCAGTGCTCAGGGTACTCAGTGCTCAGTGCTCAGGGTGCTGGGTGTTCAGTACTCAGGGTGCTGATTGATCAGTACTCAGGGTGCTGGGTGCTCAGTGCTCAGGGTGCTGGGTGCTCAGTACTCTGGGTGTTGGGTGCTCAGTGCTCAGGGTGCTGGGTGCTCAGTGCTCACGGTGCTGCGTGCTCAGTACTCAGGGTGCTGTGTGCTCAGTGCTCGAGGTGCTCGATGCTCAGTACTCAAGGTGCTTGGTGCTCAGTGCTCAGGGTGCTGGGTGCTCAGTCCTCGGGGTGCTCCGTGCTCAGGGTGCTGGGTGCTCAGTGCTCGGGGTGCTCGGTGCTAAGTACTCAGGGTGCTGGGTGCTCAGTGCTCAGGGTGCTGGGTGCTCAGTACTCTGGGTTTTGGGTGCTCTGTACTCAGGGTGCTGCGTGCTCAGTGCTCGGGGTGCTGGGTGCTCAGTGCTCGGGGTGCTGGGTGCTCAGTGCTCAGGGTGCTGGGTGCTCAGTATTCAGGGTGCTGGGTGCTCAGTGTTCGGGGTGCTCGGTGCTCAGTACTCAAGGTGCTGGGTGCTCAGTGCTCAGGGTGCTGGGTGCTCAGTCCTCGGGGTGCTCCGTGCTCAGTGCTCAGGGTGCTGGGTGCTCAGTACTCAGGGTGCTCGTTGCTCAGTACTCAGGGTTCTCAGTGCTCAGTGCTCAGGGTGCTGGGTGCTCAGTTCTCAGGGTGCTCAGTGCTCAGTACTCGGGGTGCTGGGTGCTCAGTACTCAGGGTGCTCAGTGCTCAGCACTCGGGGTGCTGGGTGCTCAGTGCTCAGGGTGCTCAGTGCTCAGTGCTCGGGGTGCTGGTGCTCAGTGCTCGGAGTTCTGGGTGCTCAGTACTCAGGGTGCTTTGTGCTCAGTGCTCAGTACTCAGCGTGCTGGGTGCTCAGTGCTCAGAGTGTTGGGTGCTCAGTACTCAGGGTGCTGGGTGCTCAGTGCTCAGTGCTCAGGGTGCTCAGTGCTCAGGGTGCTGGGTGCTCAGGGTGCTGGGTGCTCAGTGCTCGGGGTGCTGGGTGCTCAGTGCTCAGGGTGCTGGGTGCTCAGTGCTCAGTGCTGAGGGTGCTGGATGCTCAGTGCTCAGTGCTCAGGGTGCTGGGTGTTCAGTACTCAGGGTGCTGGGTGCTCAGTACTCAGGGTGCTTGGTGCTCAGTGCTCAGGGTGCTGGTTGCTCAGTGCTCAGGGTGCTGGTTGCTCAGTACTCAGGGTGCTGGGTGCTCAGTACTCAGGGTGCTCGGTGTTCAGTACTGAGGGTGCTGGGTGCTCAGTGCCCAGGGTGCTGATTGCTCAGTACTCAGGGTGCTGGGTGCGCAGTACTCAGGGTGCTGGGTGCTCAGTGCTCAGGGTGCTGGGTGCTCAGTACTCAGGGTGCTGGGTGCTCAGTGCTCGGTGTGCTAGGTGCTCAGTGCTCAGGGTGATCAGTGGTCAGTACTCAGGGTGCTGGGTGCTCAGTGTTCAGGGTGCTGGGTGCTCAGTCCTCAGGGTGCACAGTACTCAGGGTGCTCAGTGCTCAGTACTCAGGGTGTTCAGTACTCAGGGTGCTGGGCGCTCAGTGCTCGGGGTGCTGGGTGCTCAGTACTCAGGGTGCTGGGTGCTAAGTACTCAGGGTGCTGGGTGCTCAGTGCTCGGGGTGTTCGGTGCTGAGTACTCGGGGTGCTGGGTTCTCAGTACTCGGGGTGCTGGGTGCTCAGTGCTCAGGGTGCTGGGTGCTCAGTGATCGGGGTGCTGGGTGCTCAGTGCTGAGTGTGCTGGCTGCTCAGTGCTCAGGGTGCTGGGTGCTCAGTACTCAGGGTGCTGGGTGCTCAGTACTCAGGGTGCTGGGTGCTCAGTACTCAGGGTGCTGGGTGCTCTGTGCTCGGGGTGCTGGGTGCTCAGTGCTCAGGGTGCTGGGTGCTCAGTGCTCAGGGTGCTGGGTGCTCAGTACTCAGGGTGCTGGGTGCTTAGTGCTCGAGGTGCTCGGTGCTCAGTACTCAAGGTGCTGGGTTCTCAGTGCTCAGGGTTCTGGGTGCTCAGTCCTCGGGGTGCTCCGTGCTCAGGGTGCTGGGTGCTGAGTGCTCAGGGTGCTGGGTGCTCAGTGCTCGGATGCTCGGTGCTCAGTGCTCAGGGTCCTGGGTGCTCAGTACTCAGGGTCCTGGGTGCTTAGTAATCAGGGTGCTGGGTGCTCAGTGATAGGGGTGCTGGGTGCTCAGTGCTCGGGGTGCTGGGTGCTCAGTGCTCAGTACTCAGGGTGCTGGGTGCTCAGTGCTCGGGGTGCTGGGTGCTCAGTACTCAGGGAGCTGGGTGCTCAGTGCTCAGGGTGCTGGGTGCTCAGTGCTCAGGGTGCTGGGTGCTCAGTGATCGGGGTGCTGGGTGCTCAGTGCTCAGGGTGATCGGTGCTCAGTGCTCAGGGTGCTGGGTGCTCAGTCCTCGGGGTGCTCCGTGCTCAGGGTGCTGGGTTCTCAGTGCTCGGGGTGCTCGGTGCTCAGTACTCAGGGTGCTGGGTGCTCAGTGCTGAGGGTGCTGGGTGCTCAGTGCTCGGGGTGCTCGGTGCTCAGTGCTCGGGGTGCTGGGTGCTCAGTGCTCGGGGTGCTGGGTGCTCAGTGCTCAGGGTGCTGGGTGCTCAGTATTCAGGGTGGTGGGTGCTCAGTGTTCGGGGTGCTCGGTGCTCAGTACTCAAGGTGCTGGGTGCTCAGTGCTCAGGGTGCTGGGTGCTCAGTCCTCGGGGTGCTCCGTGCTCAGTGCTCAGGGTGCTGTGTGCTCAGTACTCAGGGTGCTCGTTGCTCAGTACTCAGGGTTCTCAGTGCTCAGTGCTCAGGGTGCTGGGTGCTCAGTTCTCAGGATGCTCAGTGCTCAGTACTCGGGGTGCTGGGTGCGCAGTACTCAGGGTGCTGGGTGCTCAGTGCTCAGGGTGCTGGGTGCTCAGTACTCAGGGTGCTGGGTGCTCAGTACTCAGGGTGCTCGGTGTTCAGTACTCAGGGTGCTGGGTGCTCAGTGCCCAGGGTGCGGGGTGCTCAGTACTCAGGGTGCTGGGTGCGCAGTACTCAGGGTGCTGGGTGCTCAGTGCTCAGGGTGCTGGGTGCTCAGTACTCAGGGTGCTGGGTGCTCAGTGCTCGGGGTGCTGGGTACTCAGTGCTCAGGGTGATCAGTGGTCAGTACTCAGGGTGCTGGGTGCTCAGTGCTCAGGGTGCTGGGTGCTCAGTCCTCAGGGTGCTCAGTACTCAGGGTGCTCAGTGCTCAGTGTTCAGTTCTCAGGGTGTTCAGTACTCAGTGTGCTGGGTGCTCAGTGCTCGGTGTGCTGTGTGCTCAGTACTCAGGGGGCTCAGTGCTCAGTACTCAGTACTCAGGGTGCTCAGTGCTCAGTGCTCAGGGTGCTGGGTGATCAGTACTCGGGGTGCTGGGTGCTCAGTGCTCAGGGTGCTCATTGCTCAGTACTCAGTGCTCAGGGTACTCAGTGCTCAGTGCTCAGGGTGCTGGGTGTTCAGTACTCAGGGTGCTGATTGATCAGTACTCAGGGTGCTGGGTGCTCAGTGCTCAGGGTGCTGGGTGCTCAGTACTCTGGGTGTTGGGTGCTCAGTGCTCAGGGTGCTGGGTGCTCAGTGCTCACGGTGCTGCGTGCTCAGTACTCAGGGTGCTGTGTGCTCAGTGCTCGAGGTGCTCGATGCTCAGTACTCAAGGTGCTTGGTGCTCAGTGCTCAGGGTGCTGGGTGCTCAGTCCTCGGGGTGCTCCGTGCTCAGGGTGCTGGGTGCTCAGTGCTCGGGGTGCTCGGTGCTAAGTACTCAGGGTGCTGGGTGCTCAGTGCTCAGGGTGCTGGGTGCTCAGTACTCTGGGTTTTGGGTGCTCTGTACTCAGGGTGCTGCGTGCTCAGTGCTCGGGGTGCTGGGTGCTCAGTGCTCGGGGTGCTGGGTGCTCAGTGCTCAGGGTGCTGGGTGCTCAGTATTCAGGGTGCTGGGTGCTCAGTGTTCGGGGTGCTCGGTGCTCAGTACTCAAGGTGCTGGGTGCTCAGTGCTCAGGGTGCTGGGTGCTCAGTCCTCGGGGTGCTCCGTGCTCAGTGCTCAGGGTGCTGGGTGCTCAGTACTCAGGGTGCTCGTTGCTCAGTACTCAGGGTTCTCAGTGCTCAGTGCTCAGGGTGCTGGGTGCTCAGTTCTCAGGGTGCTCAGTGCTCAGTACTCGGGGTGCTGGGTGCTCAGTACTCAGGGTGCTCAGTGCTCAGCACTCGGGGTGCTGGGTGCTCAGTGCTCAGGGTGCTCAGTGCTCAGTGCTCGGGGTGCTGGTGCTCAGTGCTCGGAGTTCTGGGTGCTCAGTACTCAGGGTGCTTTGTGCTCAGTGCTCAGTACTCAGCGTGCTGGGTGCTCAGTGCTCAGAGTGTTGGGTGCTCAGTACTCAGGGTGCTGGGTGCTCAGTGCTCAGTGCTCAGGGTGCTCAGTGCTCAGGGTGCTGGGTGCTCAGGGTGCTGGGTGCTCAGTGCTCGGGGTGCTGGGTGCTCAGTGCTCAGGGTGCTGGGTGCTCAGTGCTCAGTGCTGAGGGTGCTGGATGCTCAGTGCTCAGTGCTCAGGGTGCTGGGTGTTCAGTACTCAGGGTGCTGGGTGCTCAGTACTCAGGGTGCTTGGTGCTCAGTGCTCAGGGTGCTGGTTGCTCAGTGCTCAGGGTGCTGGTTGCTCAGTACTCAGGGTGCTGGGTGCTCAGTACTCAGGGTGCTCGGTGTTCAGTACTGAGGGTGCTGGGTGCTCAGTGCCCAGGGTGCTGATTGCTCAGTACTCAGGGTGCTGGGTGCGCAGTACTCAGGGTGCTGGGTGCTCAGTGCTCAGGGTGCTGGGTGCTCAGTACTCAGGGTGCTGGGTGCTCAGTGCTCGGTGTGCTAGGTGCTCAGTGCTCAGGGTGATCAGTGGTCAGTACTCAGGGTGCTGGGTGCTCAGTGTTCAGGGTGCTGGGTGCTCAGTCCTCAGGGTGCACAGTACTCAGGGTGCTCAGTGCTCAGTGCTCAGTACTCAGGGTGTTCAGTACTCAGGGTGCTGGGCGCTCAGTGCTCGGGGTGCTGGGTGCTCAGTACTCAGGGTGCTGGGTGCTCAGTACTCGGGGTGCTGGGTGCTCAGTACTCAGGGTGCTGGTTGCTCAGTGCTCGGGGTGCTGGGTGCTCAGTGCTCAGGGTGATCGGTGCTCAGTGCTCAGGGTGCTGGGTGCTCAGTCCTCAGGGTGCTCAGTGCTCAAGGTGCTGGGTGCTCAGTGCTCGGGGTGCTAGGTGCTCAGTACTCAGGGTGCTGAGTGCTCGGTACTCAGGGTGCTGGGTGCTCAGTACTCAGGTTGCTGGGTGCTCAGTACTCAGGGTGCTGGGTGCTCAGTGCTCAGGGTGCTGGGTGCTCAGTGCTCAGGGTGCTGGGTGCTCAGTGCTCGGGGTGCTGGGTGCTCAGTGCTCGGGGTGCTGGGTGCTCAGTGCTCAGTACTCAGGGTGCTGGGTGCTCAGTGCTCAGTGCTCAGGGTGCTGGTTGCTCAGTACTCAGGGTGCTGCGTGCTCAGTACTCAGGGTGCTGGGTGCTCAATGCTCAGGGTGCTGGGTGCTCAGTACTCAGGGTGCTGGGTGCTCAGTGCTCGGGGTGCTGGGTGCTCAGTGCTCGGGGTGCTGGGTGCTCAGTGCTCATGGTGCTGGGTGCTCAGTACTCAGGGTACTGGGTGCTCAGTGCTCGGGGTGCTCGGTGCTCAGTACTCAAGGTGCTGGGTGCTCAGTGCTCAGGGTGCTGGGTGCTCAGTCCTCGGGGTGCACCGTGCTCAGTGATCAGGGTGCTGGGTGCTCAGTACTCAGGGTGCTCGGTGCTCAGTACTCAGGGTTCTCAGTGCTCAATACTCAGGGTGCTGGGTGCTCAGTGCTCAGGGTGCTGGGTGCTCAGTACTCAGGGAGCTCAGTGCTCAGTACTCGGGGTGCTTGGTGCTCAGTACTCAGGGTGCTCAGTGCTCAGTACTCGGGGTGCTGGGTGCTCAGTGCTCAGGGTGCTCAGTGCTCAGTGCTCGGGTTGTTGGGTGCTCAGTGCTCAGTGCTCAGGGTGCTGGGTTTTCAGTACTCAGGGTGCAGGGTGCTCAGTACTCAGGGTGCTGGGTGCTCAGTGCACAGGGTGCTCAGTGCTCAGTACTCAGTGCTCAGGGTGCTGGGTGTTCAGTACTCAGGGTGCTGGGTGTTCAGTACTCGGTGTGCTGGGTGCTCAGTGCTCAGGGTGCTCAGTGCTCAGTACTCAGTGCTCAGGGTGCTCAGTGCTCAGTGCTCAGGGTGCTGGGTGTTCAGTACTCAGTGTGCTGGGTGCTCAGTGCTCAGGGTGCTCAGTGCTCAGTACTCAGTGCTCAGGGTACTCAGTGCTCAGTGCTCAGGGTGCTGGGTGTTCAGTACTCAGGGTGCTGTGTGATCAGTACTCAGGGTGCTGGGTGCTCAGTGCTCAGGGTGCTGGGTGCTCAATACTCTGGGTGTTGGGTGCTCAGTGCTCAGGGTGCTGGGTGCTCAGTGCTCAGGGTGCTGCGTGCTCAGTACTCAGCGTGCTGGGTGCTCAGTGCTCGAGGTGCTCGGTGCTCAGTACTCAAGGTGCTGGGTGCTCAGTGCTCAGGGTGCTGGGTGCTCAGTCCTCGGGGTGCTCCGTGCTCAGGGTGCTGGGTGCTCAGTGCTCGGGGTGCTCGGTGCTCAGTACTCAGGGTGCTGAGTGCTCAGTACTCAGGGTGATGGGTGCTCAGTACTCAGGGTGCTGGGTGCTCAGTGCTCGGGGTGCTGGGTGCTCAGTACTCAGGGTGCTGGGGGCTCAGTACTCAGGGTGCTGGGTGCTCAGTACTCAGGGTGCTCGGTTCTCAGTACTCAGGGTGCTGGGTGCTCATTCTCGGGGTGCTGGGTGCTCAGTGCTCGGGGTGCTGGGTGCTCAGTACTCAGGGTGCTGGGTGCTCAGTCCTCAGGGTGCTGGGTGCTCAGTACTCAGGGTGATCTGTTCTCAGTACTCAGGGTGATGGGTGCTCAGTGCTCGGGATGCTGGGTGCTCAGTACTCCGGGTGCTCAGTGCTCAGTACTCAGGGTGCTGGGTGCTCAGTACTCAGGGTGCTGGGTGCTCAGTGCTCGGCGTGCTCGGTGCTCAGTACTCGGGGTGCTGGGTGCTCAGTACTCGGGGTGCTGGGTGCTCAGGGCTCAGGGTGCTGGGTGCTCAGTTCTCGTTGTGCTGGGTGCTCAGTGCTGAGTGTGCTGGCTGCTCAGTGCTCAGGGTGCTGGGTGCTCAGTACAAAGGGTGCTCGGTGCTCAGTACTCAGGGTGCTCAGTGCTCAGTTCTAAGCGTGCTGGGTGCTCAGTGCTCAGGGTCCTCGGTGCTCAGTACTCAGGGAACTCAGTGCTCAGTACACAGCGTGCTTTGTGCTCAGTGCTGAGGGTGCTGGGTGCTCAGTACTCAGGGTGCTGGGTGCTCAGTACTCAGGGTGCTGGGTGCTCAGTACTCAGGGTGCTGGGTGCTCAGTGCTCGGGGTGCTCGGTGATCAGTACTCAGGGTGCTGGGTGCTCAGTGCTCAGGGTGCTGGGTACTCAATACTCAGGGTGCTGGGTGCTCAGTACTCAGGGTGCTGGGTGCTCCGTGCTCAGGGTGCTGGGTGCTCAGTCCTCAGGGTGCTGGGTGCTCAGTACTCAGGGTGTTCGGTGATCAGTACTCAGGGTGCTCAGTGCTCAGTACTCAGGGTGCTGGTTGCTCAGTGCTCGGGGTGCTCGGTGCTCAGTACTCAGGGTGCTGGGTGCTCAGTACTCAGGGTTCTGGGTGCTCAGTACTCAGGGTGCTGGGTGCTCAGTACTCAGGGTGCTGGGTGCTCAGTACTCAGGGTGATGGGTGCACAGTGCTCAGGGTGCAGGGTGCTCAGTACTCAGGGTGCTGGGTGCTCAGTACTCAGGGTGATCGGTGCTTAGTACTCAGGGTGCTGGGTGCTCAGTGCTCAGGGTGCTGGGTACTCAGTACTCAGGGTGCTGGGTGCTCAGTGCTCAGGGTGCTGGGTACTCAGTACTCAGGGTGCTGGGTGCTCAGTACTCAGGGTGCTGGGTGCTCAGGTCTCAGGGTGCTGGGTGCTCAGTTCTCGGGGTGCTGGGTGCTCAGTGCTGAGTGTGCTGGCTGCTCAGTGCTCAGGGTGCTGGGTGCTCAGTACAAAGGGTGCTCGGTGCTCAGTACTCAGGGTGCTCAGTGCTCAGTTCTAAGCATGCTGGGTGCTCAGTGCTCAGGGTCCTCGGTGCTCAGTACTCAGGGAACTCAGTGCTCAGTACACAGCGTGCTTTGTGCTCAGTGCTGAGGGTGCTGGGTGCTCAGTACTCAGGGTGCTGCATGCTCAGTACTCAGGGTGCTGGGTGCTCAGTACTCAGGGTGCTGGGTGCTCAGTGCTCGGGGTGCTCGGTGATCAGTTCTCAGGGTGCTGGGTGCTCAGTGCTCAGGGTGCTGGGTACTCAATACTCAGGGTGCTGGGTGCTCAGTACTCAGGGTGCTGGGTGCTCAGTGCTCAGGGTGCTCAGTGCTCAGTCCTCAGGGTGCTGGGTGCTCAGTACTCAGGGTGTTCGGTGATCAGTACTCAGGGTGCTCAGTGCTCAGTACTCAGGGTGCTGGTTGCTCAGTGCTCGGGGTGCTCGGTGCTCAGTACTCAGGGTGCTGGGTGCTCAGTACTCAGGGTTCTGGGTGCTCAGTACTCAGGGTGCTGGGTGCTCAGTACTCAGGGTGCTGGGTGCTCAGTACTCAGGGTGATGGGTGCACAGTGCTCAGGGTGCAGGGTGCTCAGTACTCAGGGTGCTGGGTGCTCAGTACTCAGGGTGATCGGTGCTTAGTACTCAGGGTGCTAGGTGCTCAGTGCTCAGGGTGCTGGGTACTCAGTACTCAGGGTGCTGGGTGCTCAGTACTCAGGGTGCTGGGTGCTCAGTGCTCAGGGTGCTGGGTGCTCAGTGCTCAGGGTGCTGGGTGCTCAGTACTCAGGGGGCTGGGTGCTCAGTGCTCAGGGTGATCGGTGCTCAGTGCTCAGGGTGCTGGGTGCTCAGTTCTCGGGGTGCTCCGTGCTCAGGGTGCTGGCTGCTCAGTGCTCGGGTTGCTCGGTGCTCAGTACTCAGGGTGCTGGGTGCTCAGTGCTCGGGGAGCTGGATGCTCAGTGCTCGGAGTTCTGGGTGCTCAGTACTCAGGGAGCTCAGTGCTCAGTACTCGGGGTGCTGGGTGCTCAGTCCTCGGGGTGCACCGTGCTCAGTGCTCGGGGTGTTGGGTGCTCAGTGCTCAGTGCTCAGGGTGCTGGGTTTTCAGTACTCAGGGTGCAGGGTGCTCAGTACTCAGGGTGCTGGGTGCTCAGTGCACAGGGTGCTCAGTGCTCAGTACTCAGTGCTCAGGGTGCTGGGTGTTCAGTACTCAGGGTGCTGGGTGTTCAGTACTCGGTGTGCTGGGTGCTCAGTGCTCAGGGTGCTCAGTGCTCAGTACTCAGTGCTCAGGGTGCTCAGTGCTCAGTGCTCAGGGTGCTGGGTGTTCAGTACTCAGTGTGCTGGGTGCTCAGTGCTCAGGGTGCTCAGTGCTCAGTACTCAGTGCTCAGGGTACTCAGTGCTCAGTGCTCAGGGTGCTGGGTGTTCAGTACTCAGGGTGCTGTGTGATCAGTACTCAGGGTGCTGGGTGCTCAGTGCTCAGGGTGCTGGGTGCTCAATACTCTGGGTGTTGGGTGCTCAGTGCTCAGGGTGCTGGGTGCTCAGTGCTCAGGGTGCTGCGTGCTCAGTACTCAGGGTGCTCGGTGCTCAGTGCTCGAGGTGCTCGGTGCTCAGTACTCAAGGTGCTGGGTGCTCAGTGCTCAGGGTGCTGGGTGCTCAGTCCTCGGGGTGCTCCGTGCTCAGGGTGCTGGGTGCTCAGTGCTCGGGGTGCTCGGTGCTCAGTACTCAGGGTGCTGAGTGCTCAGTACTCAGGGTGATGGGTGCTCAGTACTCAGGGTGCTGGGTGCTCAGTGCTCGGGGTGCTGGGTGCTCAGTACTCAGGGTGCTGGGGGCTCAGTACTCAGGGTGCTGGGTGCTCAGTACTCAGGGTGCTCGGTTCTCAGTACTCAGGGTGCTGGGTGCTCATTCTCGGGGTGCTGGGTGCTCAGTGCTCGGGGTGCTGGGTGCTCAGTACTCAGGGTGCTGGGGGCTCAGTCCTCAGGGTGCTGGGTGCTCAGTACTCAGGGTGATCTGTTCTCAGTACTCAGGGTGATGGGTGCTCAGTGCTCGGGATGCTGGGTGCTCAGTACTCCGGGTGCTCAGTGCTCAGTACTCAGGGTGCTGGGTGCTCAGTACTCAGGGTGCTGGGTGCTCAGTGCTCGGCGTGCTCGGTGCTCAGTACTCGGGGTGCTGGGTGCTCAGTACTCGGGGTGCTGGGTGCTCAGGGCTCAGGGTGCTGGGTGCTCAGTTCTCGGGGTGCTGGGTGCTCAGTGCTGAGTGTGCTGGCTGCTCAGTGCTCAGGGTGCTGGGTGCTCAGTACAAAGGGTGCTCGGTGCTCAGTACTCAGGGTGCTCAGTGCTCAGTTCTAAGCGTGCTGGGTGCTCAGTGCTCAGGGTCCTCGGTGCTCAGTACTCAGGGAACTCAGTGCTCAGTACACAGCGTGCTTTGTGCTCAGTGCTGAGGGTGCTGGGTGCTCAGTACTCAGGGTGCTGGGTGCTCAGTACTCAGGGTGCTGGGTGCTCAGTACTCAGGGTGCTGGGTGCTCAGTGCTCGGGGTGCTCGGTGATCAGTACTCAGGGTGCTGGGTGCTCAGTGCTCAGGGTGCTGGGTACTCAATACTCAGGGTGCTGGGTGCTCAGTACTCAGGGTGCTGGGTGCTCCGTGCTCAGGGTGCTGGGTGCTCAGTCCTCAGGGTGCTGGGTGCTCAGTACTCAGGGTGTTCGGTGATCAGTACTCAGGGTGCTCAGTGGTCAGTACTCAGGGTGCTGGTTGCTCAGTGCTCGGGGTGCTCGGTGCTCAGTACTCAGGGTGCTGGGTGCTCAGTACTCAGGGTTCTGGGTGCTCAGTACTCAGGGTGCTGGGTGCTCAGTACTCAGGGTGCTGGGTGCTCAGTACTCAGGGTGATGGGTGCACAGTGCTCAGGGTGCAGGGTGCTCAGTACTCAGGGTGCTGGGTGCTCAGTACTCAGGGTGATCGGTGCTTAGTACTCAGGGTGCTGGGTGCTCAGTGCTCAGGGTGCTGGGTACTCAGTACTCAGGGTGCTGGGTGCTCAGTGCTCAGGGTGCTGGGTACTCAGTACTCAGGGTGCTGGGTGCTCAGTACTCAGGGTGCTGGGTGCTCAGGTCTCAGGGTGCTGGGTGCTCAGTTCTCGGGGTGCTGGGTGCTCAGTGCTGAGTGTGCTGGCTGCTCAGTGCTCAGGGTGCTGGGTGCTCAGTACAAAGGGTGCTCGGTGCTCAGTACTCAGGGTGCTCAGTGCTCAGTTCTAAGCGTGCTGGGTGCTCAGTGCTCAGGGTCCTCGGTGCTCAGTACTCAGGGAACTCAGTGCTCAGTACACAGCGTGCTTTGTGCTCAGTGCTGAGGGTGCTGGGTGCTCAGTACTCAGGGTGCTGGGTGCTCAGTACTCAGGGTGCTGGGTGCTCAGTACTCAGGGTGCTGGGTGCTCAGTGCTCGGGGTGCTCGGTGATCAGTACTCAGGGTGCTGGGTGCTCAGTGCTCAGGGTGCTGGGTACTCAATACTCAGGGTGCTGGGTGCTCAGTACTCAGGGTGCTGGGTGCTCAGTGCTCAGGGTGCTGGGTGCTCAGTCCTCAGGGTGCTGGGTGCTCAGTACTCAGGGTGTTCGGTGATCAGTACTCAGGGTGCTCAGTGCTCAGTACTCAGGGTGCTGGTTGCTCAGTGCTCGGTGTGCTCGGTGCTCAGTACTCAGGGTGCTGGGTGCTCAGTACTCAGGGTTCTGGGTGCTCAGTATTCAGGGTGCTGGGTGCTCAGTACTCAGGGTGCTGGGTGCTCAGTACTCAGGGTGATGGGTGCACAGTGCTCAGGGTGCAGGGTGCTCAGTACTCAGGGTGCTGGGTGCTCAGTACTCAGGGTGATCGGTGCTTAGTACTCAGGGTGCTGGGTGCTCAGTGCTCAGGGTGCTGGGTACTCAGTACTCAGGGTGCTGGGTGCTCAGTACTCAGGGTGCTGGGTGCTCAGTGCTCAGGGTGCTGGGTGCTCAGTGCTCAGGGTGCTGGGTGCTCAGTACTCAGGGTGCTGGGTGCTCAGTGCTCAGGGTGATCGGTGCTCAGTGCTCAGGGTGCTGGGTGCTCAGTCCTCGGGGTGCTCCGTGCTCAGGGTGCTGGCTGCTCAGTGCTCGGGTTGCTCGGTGCTCAGTACTCAGGGTGCTGGGTGCTCAGTGCTCAGGGTGCTGGGTGCTCAGTACTCTGGGTGTTGGGTGCTCAGTACTCAGGGTGCTGCGTGCTCAGTGCTCGGGGTGCTGGGTGCTCATTGCTCGGGGTGCTGGGTGCTCAGTGCTCAGGGTGCTGGGTGCTCAGTATTCAGGGTGGTGGGTGCTCAGTGTTCGGGGTGCTCGGTGCTCAGTACTCAAGGTGCTGGGTGCTCAGTGCTCAGGGTGCTGGGTGCTCAGTCCTCGGGGTGCTCCGTGCTCAGTGCTCAGGGTGCTGTGTGCTCAGTACTCAGGGTGCTCGTTGCTCAGTACTCAGGGTTCTCAGTGCTCAGTGCTCAGGGTGCTGGGTGCTCAGTTCTCAGGGTGCTCAGTGCTCAGTACTCGGGGTGCTGGGTGCTCAGTACTCAGGGTGCTCAGTGCTCAGCACTCGGGGTGCTGGGTGCTCAGTGCTCGGGGAGCTGGATGCTCAGTGCTCGGAGTTCTGGGTGCTCAGTACTCAGGGTGCTTTGTGCTCAGTGCTCAGTACTCTGCGTGCTGGGTGCTCAGTGCTCAGAGTGTTGGGTGCTCAGTACTCAGGGTGCTGCGTGCTCAGTGCTCAGTGCTCAGGGTGCTCAGTGCTCAGGGTGCTGGGTGCTCAGGGTGCTGGGTGCTCAGTGCTCGGGGTGCTGGGTGCTCAGTGCTCAGGGTGCTGGGGGCTCAGTGCTCAGTGCTCAGGGTGCTGGGTGCTCAGTGCTCAGTGCTCAGGGTGCTGGGTGTTCAGTACTCAGGGTGCTGGGTGCTCAGTACTCAGGGTGCTTGGTGCTCAGTGCTCAGGGTGCTGGTTGCTCAGTGCTCAGGGTGCTGGGTGCTCAGTACTCAGGGTGCTGGGTGCTCAGTACTCAGGGTGCTCGGTGTTCAGTACTCAGGGTGCTGGGTGCTCAGTGCCCAGGGTGCTGGGTGCTCAGTACTCAGGGTGCTGGGTGCGCAGTACTCAGGGTGCTGGGTGCTCAGTGCTCAGGGTGCTGGGTGCTCAGTACTCAGGGTGCTGGGGGCTCAGTGCTCGGGGTGCTGGGTGCTCAGTGCTCAGGGTGATCAGTGGTCAGTACTCAGGGTGCTGGGTGCTCAGTGCTCAGGGTGCTGGGTGCTCAGTCCTCAGGGTGCTCAGTACTCAGGGTGCTCAGTGCTCAGTGTTCAGTTCTCAGGGTGTTCAGTACTCAGGGTGCTGGGTGCTCAGTGCTCGGGGTGCTGTGTGCTCAGTACTCAGGGTGCTGGGTGCTCCGTGCTCAGGGTGCTGGGTGCTCAGTCCTCAGGGTGCTGGGTGCTCAGTACTCAGGGTGTTCGGTGATCAGTACTCAGGGTGCTCAGTGGTCAGTACTCAGGGTGCTGGTTGCTCAGTGCTCGGGGTGCTCGGTGCTCAGTACTCAGGGTGCTGGGTGCTCAGTACTCAGGGTTCTGGGTGCTCAGTACTCAGGGTGCTGGGTGCTCAGTACTCAGGGTGCTGGGTGCTCAGTACTCAGGGTGATGGGTGCACAGTGCTCAGGGTGCAGGGTGCTCAGTACTCAGGGTGCTGGGTGCTCAGTACTCAGGGTGATCGGTGCTTAGTACTCAGGGTGCTGGGTGCTCAGTGCTCAGGGTGCTGGGTACTCAGTACTCAGGGTGCTGGGTGCTCAGTGCTCAGGGTGCTGGGTACTCAGTACTCAGGGTGCTGGGTGCTCAGTACTCAGGGTGCTGGGTGCTCAGGTCTCAGGGTGCTGGGTGCTCAGTTCTCGGGGTGCTGGGTGCTCAGTGCTGAGTGTGCTGGCTGCTCAGTGCTCAGGGTGCTGGGTGCTCAGTACAAAGGGTGCTCGGTGCTCAGTACTCAGGGTGCTCAGTGCTCAGTTCTAAGCGTGCTGGGTGCTCAGTGCTCAGGGTCCTCGGTGCTCAGTACTCAGGGAACTCAGTGCTCAGTACACAGCGTGCTTTGTGCTCAGTGCTGAGGGTGCTGGGTGCTCAGTACTCAGGGTGCTGGGTGCTCAGTACTCAGGGTGCTGGGTGCTCAGTACTCAGGGTGCTGGGTGCTCAGTGCTCGGGGTGCTCGGTGATCAGTACTCAGGGTGCTGGGTGCTCAGTGCTCAGGGTGCTGGGTACTCAATACTCAGGGTGCTGGGTGCTCAGTACTCAGGGTGCTGGGTGCTCAGTGCTCAGGGTGCTGGGTGCTCAGTCCTCAGGGTGCTGGGTGCTCAGTACTCAGGGTGTTCGGTGATCAGTACTCAGGGTGCTCAGTGCTCAGTACTCAGGGTGCTGGTTGCTCAGTGCTCGGTGTGCTCGGTGCTCAGTACTCAGGGTGCTGGGTGCTCAGTACTCAGGGTTCTGGGTGCTCAGTATTCAGGGTGCTGGGTGCTCAGTACTCAGGGTGCTGGGTGCTCAGTACTCAGGGTGATGGGTGCACAGTGCTCAGGGTGCAGGGTGCTCAGTACTCAGGGTGCTGGGTGCTCAGTACTCAGGGTGATCGGTGCTTAGTACTCAGGGTGCTGGGTGCTCAGTGCTCAGGGTGCTGGGTACTCAGTACTCAGGGTGCTGGGTGCTCAGTACTCAGGGTGCTGGGTGCTCAGTGCTCAGGGTGCTGGGTGCTCAGTGCTCAGGGTGCTGGGTGCTCAGTACTCAGGGTGCTGGGTGCTCAGTGCTCAGGGTGATCGGTGCTCAGTGCTCAGGGTGCTGGGTGCTCAGTCCTCGGGGTGCTCCGTGCTCAGGGTGCTGGCTGCTCAGTGCTCGGGTTGCTCGGTGCTCAGTACTCAGGGTGCTGGGTGCTCAGTGCTCAGGGTGCTGGGTGCTCAGTACTCTGGGTGTTGGGTGCTCAGTACTCAGGGTGCTGCGTGCTCAGTGCTCGGGGTGCTGGGTGCTCATTGCTCGGGGTGCTGGGTGCTCAGTGCTCAGGGTGCTGGGTGCTCAGTATTCAGGGTGGTGGGTGCTCAGTGTTCGGGGTGCTCGGTGCTCAGTACTCAAGGTGCTGGGTGCTCAGTGCTCAGGGTGCTGGGTGCTCAGTCCTCGGGGTGCTCCGTGCTCAGTGCTCAGGGTGCTGTGTGCTCAGTACTCAGGGTGCTCGTTGCTCAGTACTCAGGGTTCTCAGTGCTCAGTGCTCAGGGTGCTGGGTGCTCAGTTCTCAGGGTGCTCAGTGCTCAGTACTCGGGGTGCTGGGTGCTCAGTACTCAGGGTGCTCATTGCTCAGCACTCGGGGTGCTGGGTGCTCAGTGCTCGGGGAGCTGGATGCTCAGTGCTCGGAGTTCTGGGTGCTCAGTACTCAGGGTGCTTTGTGCTCAGTGCTCAGTACTCTGCGTGCTGGGTGCTCAGTGCTCAGAGTGTTGGGTGCTCAGTACTCAGGGTGCTGCGTGCTCAGTGCTCAGTGCTCAGGGTGCTCAGTGCTCAGGGTGCTGGGTGCTCAGGGTGCTGGGTGCTCAGTGCTCGGGGTGCTGGGTGCTCAGTGCTCAGGGTGCTGGGGGCTCAGTGCTCAGTGCTCAGGGTGCTGGGTGCTCAGTGCTCAGTGCTCAGGGTGCTGGGTGTTCAGTACTCAGGGTGCTGGGTGCTCAGTACTCAGGGTGCTTGGTGCTCAGTGCTCAGGGTGCTGGTTGCTCAGTGCTCAGGGTGCTGGGTGCTCAGTACTCAGGGTGCTGGGTGCTCAGTACTCAGGGTGCTCGGTGTTCAGTACTCAGGGTGCTGGGTGCTCAGTGCCCAGGGTGCTGGGTGCTCAGTACTCAGGGTGCTGGGTGCGCAGTACTCAGGGTGCTGGGTGCTCAGTGCTCAGGGTGCTGGGTGCTCAGTACTCAGGGTGCTGGGGGCTCAGTGCTCGGGGTGCTGGGTGCTCAGTGCTCAGGGTGATCAGTGGTCAGTACTCAGGGTGCTGGGTGCTCAGTGCTCAGGGTGCTGGGTGCTCAGTCCTCAGGGTGCTCAGTACTCAGGGTGCTCAGTGCTCAGTGTTCAGTTCTCAGGGTGTTCAGTACTCAGGGTGCTGGGTGCTCAGTGCTCGGGGTGCTGTGTGCTCAGTACTCAGGGGGCTCAGTGCTCAGTACTCAGTACTCAGGGTGCTCAGTGCTCAGTGCTCAGGGTGCTGGGTGATCAGTACTCGGGGTGCTGGGTGCTCAGTGCTCAGGGTGCTCAGTGCTCAGTACTCAGTGCTCAGGGTACTCAGTGCTCAGTGCTCAGGGTGCTGGGTGTTCAGTACTCAGGGTGCTGATTGATCAGTACTCAGGGTGCTGGGTGCTCAGTGCTCAGGTTGCTGGGTGCTCAGTACTCTGGGTGTTGGGTGCTCAGTGCTCAGGGTGCTGGGTGCTCAGTGCTCACGGTGCTGCGTGCTCAGTACTCAGGGTGCTGTGTGCTCAGTGCTCGAGGTGCTCGATGCTCAGTACTCAAGGTGCTGGGTGCTCAGTGCTCAGGGTGCTGGGTGCTCAGTCCTCGGGGTGCTCCGTGCTCAGGTTGCTGGGTGCTCAGTGCTCGGGGTGCTCGGTGCTAAGTACTCAGGGTGCTGGGTGCTCAGTGCTCAGGGTGCTGGGTGCTCAGTACTCTGGGTTCTCAGTGCTCAGTGCTCAGGGTGCTGGGTGCTCAGTTCTCAGGGTGCTCAGTGCTCAGTACTCGGGGTGCTGGGTGCTCAGTACTCAGGGTGCTCAGTGCTCAGCACTCGGGGTGCTGGGTGCTCAGTGCTCAGTGTGCTCAGTGCTCAGTGCTCGGGGTGCTGGGTGCTCAGTGCTCGGAGTTCTGGGTGCTCAGTACTCAGGGTGCTTTGTGCTCAGTGCTCAGTACTCAGCGTGCTGGGTGCTCAGTGCTCAGAGTGTTGGGTGCTCAGTACTCAGGGTGCTGGGTGCTCAGTGCTCAGTGCTCAGGGTGCTCAGTGCTCAGGGTGCTGGGTGCTCAGGGTGCTGGGTGCTCAGTGCTCGGGGTGCTGGGTGCTCAGTGCTCAGGGTGCTGGGTGCTCAGTGCTCAGTGCTGAGGGTGCTGGATGCTCAGTGCTCAGTGCTCAGGGTGCTGGGTGTTCAGTACTCAGGGTGCTGGGTGCTCAGTACTCAGGGTGCTTGGTGCTCAGTGCTCAGGGTGCTGGTTGCTCAGTGCTCAGGGTGCTGGTTGCTCAGTACTCAGGGTGCTGGGTGCTCAGTACTCAGGGTGCTCGGTGTTCAGTACTGAGGGTGCTGGGTGCTCAGTGCCCAGGGTGCTGGGTGCTCAGTACTCAGGGTGCTGGGTGCGCAGTACTCAGTGTGCTGGGTGCTCAGTGCTCAGGGTGCTGGGTGCTCAGTACTCAGGGTGCTGGGTGCTCAGTGCTCGGTGTGCTAGGTGCTCAGTGCTCAGGGTGATCAGTGGTCAGTACTCAGGGTGCTGGGTGCTCAGTGCTCAGGGTGCTGGGTGCTCAGTCCTCAGGGTGCACAGTACTCAGGGTGCTCAGTGCTCAATGCTCAGTACTCAGGGTGTTCAGTACTCAGGGTGCTGGGCGCTCAGTGCTCGGGGTGCTGGGTGCTCAGTACTCAGGGTGCTGGGTGCTCAGTACTCGGGGTGCTGGGTGCTCAGTACTCAGGGTGCTGGTTGCTCAGTGCTCGGGGTGCTGGGTGCTCAGTGCTCAGGGTGATCGGTGCTCAGTGCTCAGGGTGCTGGGTGCTCAGTCCTCAGGGTGCTCAGTGCTCAAGGTGCTGGGTGCTCAGTGCTCGGGGTGCTAGGTGCTCAGTACTCAGGGTGCTGAGTGCTCGGTACTCAGGGGGCTGGGTGCTCAGTACTCAGGGTGCTGGGTGCTCAGTACTCAGGGTGCTGGGTGCTCAGTGCTCAGGGTGCTGGGTGCTCAGTGCTCAGGGTGCTGGGTGCTCAGTGCTCGGGGTGCTGGGTGCTCAGTGCTCGGGGTGCTGGGTGCTCAGTGCTCAGTACTCAGGGTGCTGGGTGCTCAGTGCTCAGTGCTCAGGGTGCTGGTTGCTCAGTACTCAGGGTGCTGCGTGCTCAGTACTCAGGGTGCTGGGTGCTCAATGCTCAGGGTGCTGGGTGCTCAGTACTCAGGGTGCTGGGTGCTCAGTGCTCGGGGTGCTGGGTGCTCAGTGCTCGGGGTGCTGGGTGCTCAGTGCTCATGGTGCTGGGTGCTCAGTACTCAGGGTACTGGGTGCTCAGTGCTCGGGGTGCTCGGTGCTCAGTACTCAAGGTGCTGGGTGCTCAGTGCTCAGGGTGCTGGGTGCTCAGTCCTCGGGGTGCACCGTGCTCAGTGATCAGGGTGCTGGGTGCTCAGTACTCAGGGTGCTCGGTGCTCAGTACTCAGGCTTCTCAGTGCTCAGTACTCAGGGTGCTGGGTGCTCAGTGCTCAGGGTGCTGGGTGCTCAGTACTCAGGGAGCTCAGTGCTCAGTACTCGGGGTGTTGGGTGCTCAGTGCTCAGTGCTCAGGGTGCTGGGTTTTCAGTACTCAGGGTGCAGGGTGCTCAGTACTCAGGGTGCTCAGTGCTCAGTACTCGGGGTGCTGGGTGCTCAGTGCTCAGGGTGCTCAGTGCTCAGTGCTCGGGGTGTTGGGTGCTCAGTGCTCAGTGATCAGGGTGCTGGGTGCTCAGTACTCAGGGTGCTCGGTGCTCAGTACTCAGAGTTCTCAGTGCTCAGTACTCAGGGTGCTGGGTGCTCAGTGCTCAGGGTGCTGGGTGCTCAGTACTCAGGGTGCTCAGTGCTCAGTGCTCGGGGTGTTGGGTGCTCAGTGCTCAGTGCTCAGTGTGCTGGGTTTTCAGTACTCAGGGTGCAGGGTGCTCAGTACTCAGGGTGCTGGGTGCTCAGTGCACAGGGTGCTCAGTGCTCAGTACTCAGTGCTCAGGGTGCTGGGTGTTCAGTACTCAGGGTGCTGGGTGTTCAGTACTCGGTGTGCTGGGTGCTCAGTGCTCAGGGTGCTCAGTGCTCAGTACTCAGTGCTCAGGGTGCTCAGTGCTCAGTGCTCAGGGTGCTGGGTGTTCAGTACTCAGTGTGCTGGGTGCTCAGTGCTCAGGGTGCTCAGTGCTCAGTACTCAGTGCTCAGGGTACTCAGTGCTCAGTGCTCAGGGTGCTGGGTGTTCAGTACTCAGGGTGCTGGGTGATCAGTACTCAGGGTGCTGGGTGCTCAGTGCTCAGGGTGCTGGGTGCTCAATACTCTGGGTGTTGGGTGCTCAGTGCTCAGGGTGCTGGGTGCTCAGTGCTCAGGGTGCTGCGTGCTCAGTACTCAGGGTGCTGGGTGCTCAGTGCTCGAGGTGCTCGGTGCTCAGTACTCAAGGTGCTGGGTGCTCAGTGCTCAGGGTGCTGGGTGCTCAGTCCTCGGGGTGCTCCGTGCTCAGGGTGCTGGGTGCTCAGTGCTCGGGGTGCTCGGTGCTCAGTACTCAGGGTGCTGAGTGCTCAGTACTCAGGGTGATGGGTGCTCAGTACTCAGGGTGCTGGGTGCTCAGTGCTCGGGGTGCTGGGTGCTCAGTACTCAGGGTGCTGGGGGCTCAGTACTCAGGGTGCTGGGTGCTCAGTACTCAGGGTGCTCGGTTCTCAGTACTCAGGGTGCTGGGTGCTCATTCTCGGGGTGCTGGGTGCTCAGTGCTCGGGGTGCTGGGTGCTCAGTACTCAGGGTGCTGGGGGCTCAGTCCTTAGGGTGCTGGGTGCTCAGTACTCAGGGTGATCTGTTCTCAGTACTCAGGGTGATGGGTGCTCAGTGCTCGGGATGCTGGGTGCTCAGTACTCCGGGTGCTCAGTGCTCAGTACTCAGGGTGCTGGGTGCTCAGTACTCAGGGTGCTGGGTGCTCAGTGCTCGGCGTGCTCGGTGCTCAGTACTCGGGGTGCTGGGTGCTCAGTACTCGGGGTGCTGGGTGCTCAGGGCTCAGGGTGCTGGGTGCTCAGTTCTCGGGGTGCTGGGTGCTCAGTGCTGAGTGTGCTGGCTGCTCAGTGCTCAGGGTGCTGGGTGCTCAGTACAAAGGGTGCTCGGTGCTCAGTACTCAGGGTGCTCAGTGCTCAGTTCTAAGCGTGCTGGGTGCTCAGTGCTCAGGGTCCTCGGTGCTCAGTACTCAGGGAACTCAGTGCTCAGTACACAGCGTGCTTTGTGCTCAGTGCTGAGGGTGCTGGGTGCTCAGTACTCAGGGTGCTGGGTGCTCAGTACTCAGGGTGCTGGGTGCTCAGTACTCAGGGTGCTGGGTGCTCAGTGCTCGGGGTGCTCGGTGATCAGTACTCAGGGTGCTGGGTGCTCAGTGCTCAGGGTGCTGGGTACTCAATACTCAGGGTGCTGGGTGCTCATTACTCAGGGTGCTGGGTGCTCCGTGCTCAGGGTGCTGGGTGCTCAGTCCTCAGGGTGCTGGGTGCTCAGTACTCAGGGTGTTCGGTGATCAGTACTCAGGGTGCTCAGTGCTCAGTACTCAGGGTGCTGGTTGCTCAGTGCTCGGGGTGCTCGGTGCTCAGTACTCAGGGTGCTGGGTGCTCAGTACTCAGGGTTCTGGGTGGTCAGTACTCAGGGTGCTGGGTGCTCAGTACTCAGGGTGCTGGTTGCTCAGTACTCAGGGTGATGGGTGCACAGTGCTCAGGGTGCAGGGTGCTCAGTACTCAGGGTGCTGGGTGCTCAGTACTCAGGGTGATCGGTGCTTAGTACTCAGGGTGCTGGGTGCTCAGTGCTCAGGGTGCTGGGTACTCAGTACTCAGGGTGCTGGGTGCTCAGTACTCAGGGTGCTGGGTGCTCAGTGCTCAGGGTGCTGGGTGCTCAGTGCTCAGGGTGCTGGGTGCTCAGTACTCAGGGTGCTGGGTGCTCAGTGCTCAGGGTGATCGGTGCTCAGTACTCAGGGTGCTCACTACTCAGGGTGCTGGGTGCTCAGTGCTCAGGGTGCTGGGTGCTCAGTACTCAGGGTGCTGGGTGCTCAGTGCTCGCGGTGCTCGGTGCTCAGTACTCAAGGTGCTGGGTGCTCAGTGCTCAGGGTGCAGGGTGCTCAGTCCTCGGTGTGCTCCGTGCTCAGTGCTCAGGGTGCTGGGTGCTCAGTACTCAGGGTGCTTGGTGCTCAGTACTCAGGGTTTTCAGTGCTCAGGGTGCTGGGTGCTCAGTACTCAGGGTGCTCAGTGCTCAGTACTCGGGGTGCTTGGTGCTCAGTACTCAGGGTGCTCAGTGCTCAGTACTCGGGGTGCTGGGTGCTCAGTGCTCAGGGTGCTCAGTGCTCAGTGCTCGGGGTGTTAGGTGCTCAGTGCTCAGTGCTCAGGGTGCTGGGTGTTCAGTACTCAGGGTGCAGGGTGCTCAGTACTCAGGGTGCTGGGTGCTCAGTGCACAGGGATCTCAGTGCTCAGTACTCAGTGCTCAGGGTGCTGGGTGTTCAGTACTCAGGGTGCTGGGTGTTCAGTACTCGTTGTGCTGGGTGCTCAGTGCTCAGGGTGCTCAGTGCTCAGTACTCAGTGCTCAGGGTGCTCAATGCTCAGTGCTCAGGGTGCTGGGTGTTCAGTACTCCGTGTGCTGCGTGCTCAGTGCTCAGGGTGCTCAGTGCTCAGTACTCAGTGCTCAGGGTACTCAGTGCTCAGTGCTCAGGGTGCTGGGTGTTCAGTACTCAGGGTGCTGGGTGATCAGTACTCAGGGTGCTGGGTGCTCAGTGCTCAGGGTGCTGGGTGCTCAATACTCTGGGTGTTGGGTGCTCTGTGCTCAGGGTGCTGGGTGCTCAGTGCTCAGGGTGCTGCGTGCTCAGTACTCAGGGTGCAGGGTGCTCAGTGCTCGAGGTGCTCGGTGCTCAGTACTCAAGGTGCTGGGTGCTCAGTGCTCAGGGTGCTGGGTGCTCAGTCCTCGGGGTGCTCCGTGCTCAGGGTGCTGGGTGCTCAGTCCTCGGGGTGCTCAGTACTCAGGGTGCTGGGTGCTCAGTGCTCGGGGTGCTGGGTGCTCAGTACTCAGGGTGCTGGGGGCTCAGTACTCAGGGTGCTGGGTGCTCAGTACTCAGGGTGCTCGGTTCTCAGTACTCAGGGTGCTGGGTGCTCATTCTCGGGGTGCTGGGTGCTCAGTGCTCGGGGTGCTGGGTGCTCAGTACTCAGGGTGCTGGGGGCTCAGTCCTCAGGGTGCTGGGTGCTCAGTACTCAGGGTGATCTGTTCTCAGTACTCAGGGTGCTGGGTGCTCAGGGCTCAGGGTGCTGGGTGCTCAGTGCTCGGGGTGCTGGGTGCTCAGTGCTGAGTGTGCTGGCTGCTCAGTGCTCAGGGTGCTGGGTGCTCAGTACTCAGGGTGCTCAGTGCTCAGTTCTAAGCGTGCTGGGTGCTCAGTGCTCAGGGTCCTCGGTGCTCAGTACTCAGGGTGCTCAGTGCTCAGTACACAGCGTGCTTTGTGCTCAGTGCTGAGGGTGCTCGGTGCTCAGTACTCAGGGTGCTGGGTGCTCAGTACTCAGGGTGCTGGGTGCTCAGTACTCAGGGTGCTGGGTGCTCAGTGCTCGGGGTGCTCGGTGATCAGTACTCAGGGTGCTGGGTGCTCAGTGCTCAGTGTGCTGGGTACTCAATACTCAGGGTGCTGGGTGCTCAGTACTAAGGGTGCTGGGTGCTCAGTGCTCAGGGTGCTGGGTGCTCAGTCCTCAGGGTGCTGGGTGCTCAGTACTCAGGGTGTTCGGTGCTCAGTACTAAGGGTGCTGCGTGCTCAGTACTCAGGGTGCTGGGTGCTCAGTGCTCGAGGTGCTCGGTGCTCAGTACTCAAGGTGCTGCGTGCTCAGTGCTCAGGGTGCTGGGTGCTCAGTCCTCGGGGTGCTCCGTGCTCAGGGTGCTGGGTGCTCAGTGCTCGGGGTGCTCGGTGCTCAGTACTCAGGGTGCTGAGTGCTCAGTACTCAGGGTGATGGGTGCTCAGTACTCAGGGTGCTGGGTGCTCAGTGCTCGGGGTGCTGGGTGCTCAGTACTCAGGGTGCTGGGGGCTCAGTACTCAGGGTGCTGGGTGCTCAGTACTCAGGGTGCTCGGTTCTCAGTACTCAGGGTGCTGGGTGCTCATTCTCGGGGTGCTGGGTGCTCAGTGCTCGGGGTGCTGGGTGCTCAGTACTCAGGGTGCTGGGGGCTCAGTCCTCAGGGTGCTGGGTGCTCAGTACTCAGGGTGATCTGTTCTCAGTACTCAGGGTGATGGGTGCTCAGTGCTCGGGATGCTGGGTGCTCAGTACTCCGGGTGCTCAGTGCTCAGTACTCAGGGTGCTGGGTGCTCAGTACTCAGGGTGCTGGGTGCTCAGTGCTCGGCGTGCTCGGTGCTCAGTACTCGGGGTGCTGGGTGCTCAGTACTCGGGGTGCTGGGTGCTCAGGGCTCAGGGTGCTGGGTGCTCAGTGCTCGGGGTGCTGGGTGCTCAGTGCTGAGTGTGCTGGCTGCTCAGTGCTCAGGGTGCTGGGTGCTCAGTACTCAGGGTGCTCGGTGCTCAGTACTCAGGGTGCTCAGTGCTCAGTTCTAAGCGTGCTGGGTGCTCAGTGCTCAGGGTCCTCGGTGCTCAGTACTCAGGGTGCTCAGTGCTCAGTACACAGCGTGCTTTGTGCTCAGTGCTGAGGGTGCTGGGTCCTCAGTACTCAGGGTGCTGGGTGCTCAGTACTCAGGGTGCTGGGTGCTCAGTACTCAGGGTGCTGGGTGCTCAGTGCTCGGGGTGCTCGGTGATCAGTACTCAGGGTGCTGGGTGCTCAGTGCTCAGGGTGCTGGGTACTCAATACTCAGGGTGCTGGGTGCTCAGTACTCAGGGTGCTGGGTGCTCAGTGCTCAGGGTGCTGGGTGCTCAGTCCTCAGGGTGCTGGGTGCTCAGTACTCAGGGTGATCGGTGCTTAGTACTCAGGGTGCTGGGTGCTCAGTGCTCAGGGTGCTGGGTACTCAGTACTCAGGGTGCTGGGTGCTCAGTGCTCAGGGTGCTGGGTGCTCAGTCCTCAGGGTGCTGGGTGCTCAGTACTCAGGGTGCTGGGTGCTCAGTACTCAGGGTGCTGGGTGCTCAGTGCTCAGGGTGCTCGGTGATCAGTACTCAGGGTGCTGGGTGCTCAGTGCTCAGGGTGCTGGGTACTCAATACTCAGGGTGCTGGGTGCTCAGTACTCAGGGTGCTGGGTGCTCAGTGCTCAGGGTGCTGGGTGCTCAGTCCTCAGGGTGCTGGGTGCTCAGTACTCAGGGTGATCGGTGCTTAGTACTCAGGGTGCTGGGTGCTCAATACTCAGGGTGCTGGGTGCTCAGTACTCAGGGTGCTGGGTGCTCAGTGCTCAGGGTGCTGGGTGCTCAGTCCTCAGGGTGCTGGGTGCTCAGTACTCAGGGTGCTGGGTGCTCTGTACTCAGGGTGCTGGGTGCTCAGTGCTCGGGGTGCTCGGTGATCAGTACTCAGGGTGCTGGGTGCTCAGTGCTCAGGGTGCTGGGTACTCAATACTCAGGGTGCTGGGTGCTCAGTACTCAGGGTGCTGGGTGCTCAGTGCTCAGGGTGCTGGGTGCTCAGTCCTCAGGGTGCTGGGTGCTCAGTACTCAGGGTGCTGGGTGCTCAGTGCTCAGGGTGCTGGGTGCTCAGTGCTCAGGGTGCTGGGTGCTCAGTACTCAGGGTGCTGGGTGCTCAGTACTCAGGGTGATCGGTGCTCAGTACTCAGGGTGCTCACTACTCAGGGTGCTGGGTGCTCAGTGCTCAGGGTGCTGGGTGCTCAGTACTCAGGGTGCTGGGTGCTCAGTGCTCGCGGTGCTCGGTGCTCAGTACTCAAGGTGCTGGGTGCTCAGTGCTCAGGGTGCAGGGTGCTCAGTCCTCGGGGTGCTCCGTGCTCAGTGCTCAGGGTGCTGGGTGCTCAGTACTCAGGGTGCTCGGTGCTCAGTACTCAGGGTTTTCAGTGCTCATGGTGCTGGGTGCTCAGTACTCAGGGTGCTCAGTGCTCAGTACTCGGGGTGCTTGGTGCTCAGTACTCAGGGTGCTCAGTGCTCAGTACTCGGGGTGCTGGGTGCTCAGTGCTCAGTGTGCTCAGTGCTCAGTGCTCGGGGTGTTGGGTGCTCAGTGCTCAGTGCTCAGGGTGCTGGGTGTTCAGTACTCAGGGTGCAGGGTGCTCAGTACTCAGGGTGCTGGGTGCTCAGTGCACAGGGTCCTCAGTGCTCAGTACTCAGTGCTCAGGGTGCTGGGTGTTCAGTACTCAGGGTGCTGGGTGTTCAGTACTCGGTGTGCTGGGTGCTCAGTGCTCAGGGTGCTCAGTGCTCAGTACTCAGTGCTCAGAGTGCTCAGTGCTCAGTGCTCAGGGTGCTGGGTGTTCAGTACTCGGTGTGCTGCGTGCTCAGTGCTCAGGGTGCTCAGTGCTCAGTACTCAGTGCTCAGGGTACTCAGTGCTCAGTGCTCAGGGTGCTGGGTGTTCAGTACTCAGGGTGCTGGGTGATCAGTACTCAGGGTGCTGGGTGCTCAGTGCTCAGGGTGCTGGGTGCTCAATACTCTGGGTGTTGGGTGCTCTGTGCTCAGGGTGCTGGGTGCTCAGTGCTCAGGGTGCTGCGTGCTCAGTACTCAGGGTGCTGGGTGCTCAGTGCTCGAGGTGCTCGGTGCTCAGTACTCAAGGTGCTGGGTGCTCAGTGCTCAGGGTGCTGGGTGCTCAGTCCTCGGGGTGCTCCGTGCTCAGGGTGCAGGGTGCTCAGTGCTCGGGGTGCTCGGTGCTCAGTACTCAGGGTGCTGAGTGCTCAGTACTCAGGGTGATGGGTGCTCAGTACTCAGGGTGCTGGGTGCTCAGTGGTCGGGGTGCTGGGTGCTCAGTACTCAGGGTGCTGGGGGCTCAGTACTCAGGGTGCTGGGTGCTCAGTACTCAGGGTGCTCGGTTCTCAGTACTCAGGGTGCTGGGTGCTCATTCTCGGGGTGCTGGGTGCTCAGTGCTCGGGGTGCTGGGTGCTCAGTACTCAGGGTGCTGGGGGCTCAGTCCTCAGGGTGCTGGGTGCTCAGTACTCAGGGTGATCTGTTCTCAGTACTCAGGGTGATGGGTGCTCAGTGCTCGGGATGCTGGGTGCTCAGTACTCCGGGTGCTCAGTGCTCAGTACTCAGGGTGCTGGGTGCTCAGTACTCAGGGTGCTGGGTGCTCAGTGCTCGGCGTGCTCGGTGCTCAGTACTCGGGGTGCTGGGTGCTCAGTACTCGGGGTGCTGGGTGCTCAGGGCTCAGGGTGCTGGGTGCTCAGTGCTCGGGGTGCTGGGTGCTCAGTGCTGAGTGTGCTGGCTGCTCAGTGCTCAGGGTGCTGGGTGCTCAGTACTCAGGGTGCTCAGTGCTCAGTTCTAAGCGTGCTGGGTGCTCAGTGCTCAGGGTCCTCGGTGCTCAGTACTCAGGGTGCTCAGTGCTCAGTACACAGCGTGCTTTGTGGTCAGTGCTGAGGGTGCTGGTTGCTCAGTACTCAGGGTGCTGGGTGCTCAGTACTCAGGGTGCTGGGTGCTCAGTACTCAGGGTGCTGGGTGCTCAGTGCTCGGGGTGCTCGGTGATCAGTACTCAGGGTGCTGGGTGCTCAGTGCTCAGGGTGCTGGGTACTCAATACTCAGGGTGCTGGGTGCTCAGTACTCAGGGTGCTGGGTGCTCAGTGCTCAGGGTGCTGGGTGCTCTGTCCTCAGGGTGCTGGGTGCTCAGTACTCAGGGTGCTCGGTGCTCAGTACTCAGGGTGCTCAGTGCTCAGTTCTAAGCGTGCTGGGTGCTCAGTGCTCAGGGTCCTCGGTGCTCAGTACTCAGGGTGCTCAGTGCTCAGTACACAGCGTGCTTTGTGCTCAGTGCTGAGGGTGCTGGGTGGTCAGTACTCAGGGTGCTGGGTGCTCAGTACTCAGGGTGCTGGGTGCTCAGTACTCAGGGTGCTGGGTGCTCAGTGCTCGGGGTGCTCGGTGATCAGTACTCAGGGTGCTGGGTGCTCAGTGCTCAGGGTGCTGGGTACTCAATACTCAGGGTGCTGGGTGCTCAGTACTCAGGGTGCTGGGTGCTCAGTGCTCAGGGTGCTGGGTGCTCAGTCCTCAGGGTGCTGGGTGCTCAGTACTCAGGGTGCTCAGTGCTCAGTACTCAGGGTGCTGGTTGCTCAGTGCTCGGGGTGCTCGGTGCTCAGTACTCAGGGTGCTGGGTGCTCAGTACTCAGGGTGCTCGGTGCTCAGTACTCAGGGTGCTCAGTGCTCAGTTCTAAGCGTGCTGGGTGCTCAGTGCTCAGGGTCCTCGGTGCTCAGTACTCAGGGTGCTCAGTGCTCAGTACACAGCGTGCTTTGTGCTCAGTGCTGAGGGTGCTGGGTCCTCAGTACTCAGGGTGCTGGGTGCTCAGTACTCAGGGTGCTGGGTGCTCAGTACTCAGGGTGCTGGGTGCTCAGTGCTCGGGGTGCTCGGTGATCAGTACTCAGGGTGCTGGGTGCTCAGTGCTCAGGGTGCTGGGTACTCAATACTCAGGGTGCTGGGTGCTCAGTACTCAGGGTGCTGGGTGCTCAGTGCTCAGGGTGCTGGGTGCTCAGTCCTCAGGGTGCTGGGTGCTCAGTACTCAGGGTGATCGGTGCTTAGTACTCAGGGTGCTGGGTGCTCAGTGCTCAGGGTGCTGGGTACTCAGTACTCAGGGTGCTGGGTGCTCAGTACTCAGGGTGCTGGGTGCTCAGTGCTCAGGGTGCTGGGTGCTCAGTGCTCAGGGTGCTGGGTGCTCAGTACTCAGGGTGCTGGGTGCTCAGTACTCAGGGTGATCGGTGCTCAGTACTCAGGGTGCTCACTACTCAGGGTGCTGGGTGCTCAGTGCTCAGGGTGCTGGGTGCTCAGTACTCAGGGTGCTGGGTGCTCAGTGCTCGCGGTGCTCGGTGCTCAGTACTCAAGGTGCTGGGTGCTCAGTGCTCAGGGTGCAGGGTGCTCAGTCCTCGGGGTGCTCCGTGCTCAGTGCTCAGGGTGCTGGGTGCTCAGTACTCAGGGTGCTCGGTGCTCAGTACTCAGGGTTTTCAGTGCTCAGGGTGCTGGGTGCTCAGTACTCAGGGTGCTCAGTGCTCAGTACTCGGGGTGCTTGGTGCTCAGTACTCAGGGTGCTCAGTGCTCAGTACTCTGGGTGCTGGGTGCTCAGTGCTCAGGGTGCTCAGTGCTCAGTGCTCGGGGTGTTGGGTGCTCAGTGCTCAGTGCTCAGGGTGCTGGGTGTTCAGTACTCAGGGTGCAGGGTGCTCAGTACTCAGGGTGCTGGGTGCTCAGTGCACAGGGTCCTCAGTGCTCAGTACTCAGTGCTCAGGGTGCTGGGTGTTCAGTACTCAGGGTGCTGGGTGTTCAGTACTCGGTGTGCTGGGTGCTCAGTGCTCAGGGTGCTCAGTGCTCAGTACTCAGTGCTCAGGGTGCTCAGTGCTCAGTGCTCAGGGTGCTGGGTGTTCAGTACTCGGTGTGCTGCGTGCTCAGTGCTCAGGGTGCTCAGTGCTCAGTACTCAGTGCTCAGGGTACTCAGTGCTCAGTGCTCAGGGTGCTGGGTGTTCAGTACTCAGGGTCCTGGGTGATCAGTACTCAGGGTGCTGGGTGCTCAGTGCTCAGGGTGCTGGGTGCTCAATACTCTGGGTGTTGGGTGCTCTGTGCTCAGGGTGCTGGGTGCTCAGTGCTCAGGGTGCTGCGTGCTCAGTACTCAGGGTGCTGGGTGCTCAGTGCTCGAGGTGCTCGGTGCTCAGTACTCAAGGTGCTGGGTGCTCAGTGCTCAGGGTGCTGGGTGCTCAGTCCTCGTGGTGCTCCGTGCTCAGGGTGCTGGGTGCTCAGTGCTCGGGGTGCTCGGTGCTCAGTACTCAGGGTGCTGAGTGCTCAGTACTCAGGGTGATGGGTGCTCAGTACTCAGGGTGCTGGGTGCTCAGTGGTCGGGGTGCTGGGTGCTCAGTACTCAGGGTGCTGGGGGCTCAGTACTCAGGGTGCTGGGTGCTCAGTACTCAGGGTGCTCGGTTCTCAGTACTCAGGGTGCTGGGTGCTCATTCTCGGGGTGCTGGGTGCTCAGTGCTCGGGGTGCTGGGTGCTCAGTACTCAGGGTGCTGGGGGCTCAGTCCTCAGGGTGCTGGGTGCTCAGTACTCAGGGTGATCTGTTCTCAGTACTCAGGGTGATGGGTGCTCAGTGCTCGGGATGCTGGGTGCTCAGTACTCCGGGTGCTCAGTGCTCAGTACTCAGGGTGCTGGGTGCTCAGTACTCAGGGTGCTGGGTGCTCAGTGCTCGGCGTGCTCGGTGCTCAGTACTCGGGGTGCTGGGTGCTCAGTACTCGGGGTGCTGGGTGCTCAGGGCTCAGGGTGCTGGGTGCTCAGTGCTCGGGGTGCTGGGTGCTCAGTGCTGAGTGTGCTGGCTGCTCAGTGCTCAGGGTGCTGGGTGCTCAGTACTCAGGGTGCTCAGTGCTCAGTTCTAAGCGTGCTGGGTGCTCAGTGCTCAGGATCCTCGGTGCTCAGTACTCAGGGTGCTCAGTGCTCAGTACACAGCGTGCTTTGTGCTCAGTGCTGAGGGTGCTGGGTGCTCAGTACTCAGGGTGCTGGGTGCTCAGTACTCAGGGTGCTGGGTGCTCAGTACTCAGGGTGCTGGGTGCTCAGTGCTCGGGGTGCTCGGTGATCAGTACTCAGGGTGCTGGGTGCTCAGTGCTCAGGGTGCTGGGTACTCAATACTCAGGGTGCTGGGTGCTCAGTACTCAGGGTGCTGGGTGCTCAGTGCTCAGGGTGCTGGGTGCTCTGTCCTCAGGGTGCTGGGTGCTCAGTACTCAGGGTGTTCGGTGCTCAGTACTCAGGGTGCTCAGTGCTCAGTACTCAGGGTGCTGGTTGCTCAGTGCTCGGGGTGCTCGGTGCTCAGTACTCAGGGTGCTGGGTGCTCAGTACTCAGGGTTCTGGGTGCTCAGTACTCAGGGTGCTGGGTGCTCAGTACTCAGGGTGCTGGGTGCTCAGTACTCAGGGTGATGGGTGCACAGTGCTCAGGGTGCTGGGTGCTCAGTACTCAGGGTGCTGGGTGCTCAGTACTCAGAGTGATCGGTGCTTAGTACTCAGGGTGCTGGGTGCTCAGTGCTCAGGGTGCTGGGTACTCAGTACTCAGGGTGCTGGGTGCTCAGTACTCAGGGTGCTGGGTGTTCAGTGCTCAGGGTGCTGGGTGCTCAGTGCTCAGGGTGCTGGGTGCTCAGTACTCAGGGTGCTGGGTGCTCAGTGCTCAGGGTGATCGGTGCTCAGTACTCAGGGTGCTCACTACTCAGGGTGCTGGGTGCTCAGTGCTCAGGGTGCTGGGAGCTCAGTACTCAGGGTGCTGGGTGCTCAGTGCTCGCGGTGCTCGGTGCTCAGTACTCAAGGTGCTGAGTGCTCAGTGCTCAGGGTGCAGGGTGCTCAGTCCTCGGGGTGCTCCGTGCTCAGTGCTCAGGGTGCTGGGTGCTCAGTACTCAGGGTGCTCGGTGCTCAGTACTCAGGGTTTTCAGTGCTCAGGGTGCTGGGTGCTCAGTACTCAGGGTGCTCAGTGCTCAGTACTCGGGGTGCTGGGTGCTCAGTACTCAGGGTCCTCAGTGCTCAGTACTCGGGGTGCTGGGTGCTCAATGCTCAGTGTGCTCAGTGCTCAGTGCTAAGGGTGCTGGGTGCTCTGTGCTCGGGGCACTGGGTGCTCAGTGCTCGGGGTGCTGGGTGCTCAGTACTCAGGGTGCTGTGTGCTCAGTGCTCAGTACTCAGCGTGCTGGGTGCTCAGTGCTCAGTGTGTTGGGTGCTCAGTACTCAGGGTGCTGGGTGCTCAGTGCTCAGTGCTCAGGGTGCTCATTGCTCAGGGTGCTGGGTGCTCAGGGTGCTGGGTGCTCAGTGCTCGGGGTGCTGGGTGCTCAGTGCTCAGTGCTCAGGGTGCTGGGTGCTCAGTGCTCAGTGTTCAGGGTGCTGGGTGTTCAGTACTCAGGGTGCTCGGTGCTTAGTGCTCGGGGTGCTGGGTGCTCAGTACTCAGGGTGCTTGGTGCTCAGTGCTCGGGGTGCTGGGTGCTCAGTGCTCATCTTGATCAATGCTCAGTACTCAGGGTGCTGGGTGCTCAGTGCTCAGGGTGCTGGGTGCTCAGTCCTCAGGGTGCTCAGTACTCAGGGTGCTCGGTGCTCAGTGCTCAGTACTCAGGGTGCTCAGTACTCAGGGTGCTGGGTGCTCAGTGCTCAGGGTGCTGGTTGCTCAGTACTCAGGGTGCTGGGTGCTCAGTACTCAGGTTACTGGGTGCTCAGTGCTCAGGGTGCTCTGTGGTCAGTACTCAGGGTGCTGGGTGCTCAGTGCTCGGGGTGCTGCGTGCTCAGTACTCAGGGTTCTGGGTGCTCAGTGCTCACGGTGCTGGGTACTCAGTGCTCAGGGTGCTGGGTGCTCAGTACTCAGGGTGCTGGGTGCTCAGTGCTCGGGGTGCTCGGTGCTCAGTACTCAAGGTGCTGGGTGCTCATTACTCAGGGTGCTGGGTGCTCAGTGCTCGGGGTGCTCGGTGCTCAGTACTCGGGGTGCTGGTTGCTCAGTACTCGGGGTGCTGGGTGCTCAGTGCTCAGGGTGCTGGGTGTTCAGTACTCATGGTGCTGGGTGCTCAGTACTCAGGGTGCGGGGTGCTCAGTGCTCAGGGTGCTCAGTGCTCAGTACTCAGAGCTCAGGGTGCTGGGTGTTCAGTGCTCAGGGTGCTGGGTGCTCATTGCTCAGGGTGCTGGGTGCTCAGTGCTCGAGGTGCTCGGTGCTCAGTACTCAAGGTGCTGGGTGCTCAGTGCTCAGGGTGCTGGGTGCTCAGTGCTCGGGGTGCTCTGTGCTCAGGGTGCTGGGTGCTCAGTGCTCGGGGTGCCCGGTGCTCAGTACTCAGGGTGCTGAGTGCTCAGTACTCAGGGTGATGGGTGCTAGTACTCAGGGTGCTCGGTGCTCAGTGCTCAGGGTGCTGGGTGCTCAGTACTCAGGGTGCTGGGTTCTCAGTGCTCGGGGTGCTGGGTGCTCAGTACTCAGGGTGCTGGGGGCTCAGTACTCAGGGTGCTGGGTGCTCAGTACTCACGGTGCTCGGTTCTCAGTACTCAGGGTGCTGGGTGCTCATTCTCGGGGTGCTGCGTGCTCAGTGCTCAGGGTGCTGGGTGCTCAGTGATCGGGGTGCTGGGTGCTCAGTGCTGAGTGTGCTGGCTGCTCAGTGCTCAGGGTGCTGGGTGCTCAGTACTCAGGGTGCTCGGTGCTCAGTACTCAGGGTGCTCAGTGCTCAGTACTCAGCGTGCTGGGTGCTCAGTGCTCAGGGTCCTCGGTGCTCAGTACTCAGGGTGCTCAGTGCTCAGTACTCAGCGTGCTTTGTGCTCAGTGCTCAGGGTACTGGGTGCTCAGTACTCAGGGTGCTGGGTGCTCTGTACTCAGGGTGCTGGGTGCTCAGTACTCAGGGTGCTGGGTGCTCAGTGCTCAGGGTGCTGGGTGCTCAGTACTCAGGGTGCTGGGTGCTTAGTGCTCGAGGTGCTCGGTGCTCAGTACTCAAGGTGCTGGGTTCTCAGTGCTCAGGGTGCTGGGTGCTCAGTCCTCGGGGTGCTCCGTGCTCAGGGTGCTGGGTGCTGAGTGCTCAGGGTGCTGGGTGCTCAGTGCTCGGGTGCTCGGTGCTCAGTGCTCAGTACTCAGGGTGCTGGGTGCTCAGTGCTCGGTGTGCTGGGTGCTCAGTACTCAGGGTGCTGGGTGCTCAGTGCTCAGGGTGCTGGGTGCTCAGTGCTCAGGGTGCTGGGTGCTCAGTGATCGGGGTGCTGGGTGCTCAGTGCTCAGGGTGATCGGTGCTCAGTGCTCAGGGTGCTGGGTGCTCAGTCCTCAGGGTGCTCAGTGCTCAAGGTCCTGGGTGCTCAGTGCTCGGGGTGCTCGGTGCTCAGTACTCAGGGTGCTGAGTGCTCAGTACTCAGGGTGCTGGGTGCTCAGTACTCAGGGTGCTGGGTGCTCAGTACTCAGGTTGCTGGGTGCTCAGTGCTCAGGGTGCTGGGTGCTCAGTGCTCAGGGTGCTGGGTGCTCAGTGCTCGGGGTGCTGGGTGCTCAGTGCTCGGGGTGCTGGGTGCTCAGTGCTCAGTGCTCAGGGTGCTGGGTGCTCAGTGCTCAGTGCTCAGGGTGCTGGTTGCTCAGTACTCAGGGTGCTGGGTGCTCAGTACTCAGGGTGCTGGGTGCTCAGTGCTCAGGGTGCTGGGTGCTCAGTACTCAGGGTGCTGGGTGCTCAGTGCTCGGGGTGCTGGGTGCTCCGTGCTCGGGGTGCTGGGTGCTCAGTGCTCATGGTGCTGGGTGCTCAGTACTCAGGGTGCTGGGTGCTCAGTGCTCGGGGTGCTCGGTGCTCAGTACTCAAGGTGCTGGGTGCTCAGTGCTCAGGGTGCTGGGTGCTCAGTCCTCGGGGTGCACCGTGCTCAGTGATCAGGGTGCTGGGTGCTCAGTACTCAGGGTGCTCGGTGCTCAGTACTCAGGGTTCTTAGTGCTCAGTACTCAGGGTGCTGGGTGCTCAGTGCTCAGGGTGCTGGGTGCTCAGTACTCAGGGTGCTCAGTGCTCAGTACTCGGGGTGCTTGGTGCTCAGTACTCAGGGTGCTCAGTGCTCAGTACTCGGGGTGCTGGGTGCTCAGTGCTCAGGGTGCTCAGTGCTCAGTGCTCGGGGTGTTGGGTGCTCAGTGCTCAGTGCTCAGGGTGCTGGGTGTTCAGTACTCAGGGTGCAGGGTGCTCAGTACTCAGGGTGCTGGGTGCTCAGTGCTCAGGGTGCTCAGTGATCAGTACTCAGTGCTCAGGGTGCTGGGTGTTCAGTACTCGGTGTGCAGGGTGCTCAGTGCTGAGGGTGCTCAGTGCTCAGTACTCAGTGCTCAGGGTGCTCAGTGCTCAGTGCTCAGGGTGCTGGGTGTTCAGTACTGGGTGTGCTGGGTGCTCAGTGCTCAGGGTGCTCAGTGCTCAGTACTCAGTGCTCAGGGTACTCAGTGCTCAGTGCTCAGGGTGCTGGGTGTTCAGTACTCAGGGTGCTGGGTGATCAGTACTCAGGGTGCTGGGTGCTCAGTGCTCAGGGTGCTGGGTGCTCAGTACTCTGGGTGTTGGGTGCTCAGTGCTCAGGGTGCTGGGTGCTCAGTGCTCAGGGTGCTGGGTGCTCAGTGCTCGAGGTGCTCGGTGCTCAGTACTCAAGGTGCTGGGTGCTCAGTGCTCAGGGTGCTGGGTGCTCAGTCCTCGGGGTGCTCCGTGCTCAGGGTGCTGGGTGCTCAGTGCTCGGGGTGCTCGGTGCTCAGTACTCAGGGTGCTGAGTGCTCAGTACTCAGGGTGATGGGTGCTCAGTACTCAGGGTGCTGGGTGCTCAGTGCTCGGGGTGCTGGGTGCTCAGTACTCAGGGTGCTGGGGGCTCAGTACTCAGGGTGCTGGGTGCTCAGTACTCAGGGTGCTCGGTTCTCAGTACTCAGGGTGCTGGGTGCTCATTCTCGGGGTGCTGGGTGCTCAGTGCTCGGGGTGCTGGGTGCTCAGTACTCAGGGTGCTGTGGGCTCAGTACTCAGGGTGCTGGGTGCTCAGTACTCAGGGTGATCTGTTCTCAGTACTCAGGGTGCTGGGTGCTCAGTGCTCGGGATGCTGGGTGCTCAGTACTCGGGGTGCTCAGTGCTCAGTACTCAGGGTGCTGGGTGCTCAGTACTCAGGGTGCTGGGTGCTCAGTGCTCGGGGTGCTCGGTGCTCAGTACTCGGGGTGCTGGGTGCTCAGTACTCGGGGTGCTGGGTGCTCAGTGCTCAGGGTGCTGGGTGCTCAGTGCTCGGGGTGCTGGGTGCTCAGTGCTGAGTGTGCTGGCTGCTCAGTGCTCAGGGTGCTGGGTGCTCAGTACTCAGGGTGCTCGGTGCTCAGTACTCAGGGTGCTCAGTGCTCAGTACACAGCGTGCTGGGTGCTCAGTGCTCAGGGTCCTCGGTGCTCAGTACTCAGGGTGCTCAGTGCTCAGTACACAGCGTGCTTTGTGCTCAGTGCTGAGGGTGCTGGGTGCTCAGTACTGAGGGTGCTGGGTGCTCAGTACTCAGGGTGCTGGGTGCTCAGTACTCAGGTTGCTGGGTGCTCAGTGCTCGGGGTGCTCAGTGATCAGTACTCAGGGTGCTGGGTGCTCAGTGCTCAAGGTGCTGGGTACTCAGTACTCAGGGTGCTGGGTGCTCAGTGCTCAGGGTGCTGGGTGCTCAGTCCTCAGGGTGCTGGGTGCTCAGTACTCAGGGTGTTCGGTGCTCAGTACTCAGGGTGCTCGGTGCTCAGTACTCAGGATGCTGGTTGCTCAGTGCTCGGGGTGCTCGGTGCTCAGTACTCAGTGTGCTGGGTGCTCAGTACTCAGGGTGCTGGGTGCTCAGTACTCAGGGTGCTGGGTGCTCAGTGCTCAGGGTGCTGGGTGCTCAGTACTCAGGGTGCTGGGTGCACAGTGCTCAGGGTGCTGGGTGCTCAGTACTCAGGGTGCTGGGTGCTCAGTACTCAGGGTGATCGGTGCTTAGTACTCAGGGTGCTGGGTGCTCATTGCTCAGGGTGCTGGGTACTCAGTACTCAGGGTGCTGGGTGCTCAGTACTCAGGGTGCTGGGTGCTCAGTGCTCAGGGTGCTGGGTGCTCAGTGCTCAGGGTGCTGGGTGCTCAGTACTCAGGGTGCTGGGTGCTCAGTGCTCAGGGTGATCGGTGCTCAGTACTCAGGGTGCTCAGTACTCAGGGTGCTGGGTGCTCAGTGCTCAGGGTGCTGGGTGCTCAGTACTCAGGGTGCTGGGTGCTCAGTGCTCGGGGTGCTGGGTGCTCAGTGCTCAGGGTGATCGGTGCTCAGTACTCAAGGCGCTGGGTGCTCAGTCCTTGGGGTGCTGGGTGCTCAGTGCTCGGGGTGCTGTGTGCTCAGTGCTCAGTGCTCAGGCTGCTGGGTGCTCAGTGCTCAGTGCTCAGGGTGCTGGGTGCTCAGTTCTCAGGGTGCTGGGTGCTCAGTACTCTGTGTGTTGGGTGCTCAGTACGCAGGGTGCTGGGTGCTCAGTGCTCAGGGTGCTGGGTGCTCAGTACTCAGGGTGCTGGGTGCTCAGTGCTCGCGGTGCTCGGTGCTCAGTACTCAAGGTGCTGGGTGCTCAGTGCTCAGGGTGCAGGGTGCTCAGTCCTCGGGGTGCCCCGTGCTCAGTGCTCAGGATGCTGGGTGCTCAGTACTTAGGGTGCTCGGTGCTCAGTACTCAGGGTTTTCAGTGCTCTGGGTGCTGGATGCTCAGTACTCAGGGTGCTCAGTGCTCAGTACTCGGGGTGCTGGGTGCTCAGTACTCAGGGTGCTCAGTGCTCAGTACTCAGGGTGCTGGGTGCTCAGTGCTCAGTGTGCTCAGTGCTCAGTGCTCGGGGTGCTGGGTGCTCAGTGCTCGGGGCGCTGGGTGCTCAGTGTTCGGGGTGCTGGGTGCTCAGTACTCAGGGTGCTGTGTGCTCAGTGCTCATTACTCAGCGTGCTGGGTGCTCAGTGCTCAGAGTGTTGGGTGCTCAGTACTCAGGGTGCTGGGTGCTCAGTGCTCAGTGCACAGGGTGCTCATTGCTCAGGGTGCTGGGTGCTCAGGGTGCTGGGTGCTCAGTGCTCGGGGTGCTGGGTGCTCAGTGCTCAGGGTGCTGGGTGCTCAGTGCTCAGTGCTCAGGGTGCTGGGTGTTCAGTACTCAGGGTGCTCGGTGCTTAGTGCTCGGGGTGCTGGGTGCTCAGTACTCAGGTGCTGGGTGCTCAGTGCTCATGGTGATCAATGCTCAGTACTCAGGTGCTGGGTGCTCAGTGCTCATGGTGATCAATGCTCAGTACTCAGGGTGCGGGGTGCTCAGTGCTCAGGGTGCTGGGTGCTCAGTCCTCAGGGTGCTCAGTACTCAGGGTGCTCGGTGCTCAGTGCTCAGTACTCAGGGTGCTCAGTACTCAGGGTGCTGGGTGCTCAGTGCTCAGGGTGCTGGGTGCTCAGTACTCAGGGTGCTGGGTGCTTAGTACTCGGGGTGCTGGGTGCTCAGTACTCAGGGTGCTGTGTGCTCAGTTCTCGGGGTGCTGGGTGCTCAGTGCTCAGGGTGATCGGTGCTCAGTGCTCAGGGTGCTGGGTGCTCAGTCCTCAGGGTGATCAGTGCTCGCGGTGCTCGGTGCTCAGTACTCAGGGTGCTGAGTGCCCAGTACTCAGGGTTCTGGGTGCTCAGTACTCAGGGTGCTGGGTGCTCAGTACTCAGGGTGCTGTCTGCTCAGTGCTCAGGGTGCTGGGTGCTCAGTGCTCAGGGTGCTGGGTGCTCAGTGCTGGGGGTGCTGGGTTCTCAGGGCTGTGGTGCTGGGTGCTCAGTGCTCAGTGCTCAGGGTGCTGGGTGCTCAGTGCTCAGGGTGCTGGTTGCTCAGTACTCAGGGTGCTGGGTTCTCAGTACTCAGGTTACTGGGTGCTCAGTGCTCAGGGAGCTCTGTGGTCAGTACTCAGGGTGCTGGGTGCTCAGTGCTCGGGGTGCTGCGTGCTCAGTACTCAGGGTGCTGGGTGCTCAGTGCTCACGGTGCTGGGTACTCAGTGCTCAGGGTGCTGGGTGCTCAGTACTCAGGGTGCTGGGTGCTCAGTGCTCGGGGTGCTCGGTGCTCAGTACTCAAGGTGCTGGGTGCTCAGTGCTCAGGGTGCTGGGTGCTCAGTGCTCGGGCTGCTCGGTGCTCAGTACTCGGGGTGCTGGTTGCTCAGTACTCGGGGTGCTGGGTGCTCAGTGCTCAGTGCTCAGGGTGCTGGGTGTTCAGTACTCATGGTGCTGGGTGCTCAGTACTCAGGGTGCTGGGTGCTCAGTGCTCAGGGTGCTCAGTGCTCAGTACTCAGTGCTCAGGGTGCTGGGTGTTCAGTACTCAGGGTGCTGGGTGTTCAGTACTCGGTGTGCTGGGTGCTCAGTGCTCAGGGTGCTGGGTGCTCAGTACTCAGTGCTCAGGGTGCTCAGTGCTCAGTGCTCAGGGTGCTCGGTGTTCAGTACTCAGGGTGCTGGGTGTTCAGTACTCGGTGTGCTGTGTGCTCAGTGCTCAGGGTGCTCAGTGATCAGTACTCAGTGCTCAGGGTACTCACTGCTCAGTACTCAGGGTGCTGGGTGCTCAGTACTCAGGGTGCTGGGTGCTCAGTGCTCAGGGTGCTGGGTGCTCAGTACTCTGGGTGTTGGGTGCTCAGTGCTCAGGGTGCTGGGTGCTCAGTGCTCAGGGTGCTGCGTGCTCAGTACTCAGGGTGCTGGGTGCTCAGCGCTCGAGGTGCTCAGTGCTCAGTACTCAAGGTGCTGGGTGCTCAGTGCTCAGGGTGCTGGGTGCTCAGTCCTCGGGGTGCTCCGTGCTCAGGGTGCTGGGTGCTCAGTGCTCGGGATGCTCGGTGCTCAGTACTCAGGGTGCTGAGTGCTCAGTACTCAGGGTGATGGGTGCTCAGTACTCAGGGTGCTGGGTGCTCAGTGCTCGGGGTGCTGGGTGCTCAGTACTCAGGGTGCTGGGGGCTCAGTACTCAGGGTGCTGGGTGCTCAGTACTCAGGGTGCTCGGTTCTCAGTACTCAGGGTGCTGGGTGCTCATTCTCGGGGTGCTGGGTGCTCAGTGCTCGGGGTGCTGGGTGCTCAGTACTCAGGGTGCTGGGGGCTCAGTACTCAGGGTGCTGGGTGCTCAGTACTCAGGGTGATCTGTTCTCAGTACTCAGGGTGCTGGGTGCTCAGTGCTCGGGATGCTGGGTGCTCAGTACTCGGGGTGCTCAGTGCTCAGTACTCAGGGTGCTGGGTGCTCAGTACTCAGGGTGCTGGGTGCTCAGTGCTCGGGGTGCTCGGTGCTGAGTACTCGGGGTGCTGGGTTCTCAGTACTCAGGGTGTTGGGTGCTCAGTGCTCAGGGTGCTGGGTGCTCAGTGATCGGGGTGCTGGGTGCTCAGTGCTGAGTGTGCTGGCTGCTCAGTGCTCAGGGTACTGGGTGCTCAGTACTCAGGGTGCTCGGTGCTCAGTAACCAGGGTGCTCAGTGCTCAGTACTCAGCGTGCTGGGTGCTCAGTGCTCAGGGTCCTCGGTGCTCAGTACTCAGGGTGCTCAGTGCTCAGTACTCAGCGTGCTTTGTGCTCAGTGCTCAGGATGCTGGGTGCTCAGTACTCAGGGTGCTGCGTGCTCAGTACTCAGGGTGCTGGGTGCTCAGCGCTCGAGGTGCTCAGTGCTCAGTACTCAAGGTGCTGGGTGCTCAGTCCTCGGGGTGCTCCGTGCTCATTGTGCTGGGTGCTGAGTGCTCAGGGTGCTGGGTGCTCAGTGCTCGGGTGCTCGGTGCTCAGTGCTCAGGGTCCTGGGTGCTCAGTACTCAGGGTCCTGGTTGCTTAGTACTCAGGGTGCTCAGTGCTCAGTACACAGGGTGCTGGGTGCTCAGTGCTCGGGGTGCTGGTTGCTCAGTGCTCAGTACTCAGGGTGTTGGGTGCTCAGTGCTCGGGGTGCTGGGTGCTCAGTACTCAGGGTGCTGGGTGCTCAGTGCTCAGGGTGCTGGGTGCTCAGTGCTCAGGGTGCGGGGTGCTCAGTGATCGGGGTGCTGGGTGCTCAGTACTCAGGGTGCTCAGTGCTCGGGGAGCTCGGTGCTCAGTACTCAGGGTGCTGGGTGCTCAATACTCAGTACTTGGGGTGCTGGGTGCTCAGTGCTCAGGGTGCTCAGTGCTCAGTACTCAGTGCTCAGGGTGCTCAGTGCTCAGTGCTCAGGGTGCTGGGTGTTCAGTACTCAGGGTGCTGGGTGCTCAGTACTCAGGGTGCTAGGTGCTCAGTACTCAGGGTGCTGGGTGCTCATTCTCGGGGTGCTGGGTGCTCAGTGCTCGGGGTGCTGGGTGCTCAGTACTCAGGGTTCTGGGGGCTCAGTACTCAGGGTGCTGGGTGCTCAGTACTCAGGGTGCTCGGTTCTCAGTACTCAGGGTGCTGGGTGCTCATTCTCGGGGTGCTGGGTGCTCAGTGCTCGGGGTGCTGGGTGCTCAGTACTCAGGGTGCTGGGGGCTGAGTACTCAGGGTGCTGGGTGCTCAGTACTCAGGGTGATCTGTTCTCAGTACTCAGGTTGCTGGGTGCTCAGTGCTCGGGGTGCTGGGTGCTCACTACTCGGGGTGCTCAGTGCTCAGTACTCAGGGTGCTGGGTGCTCAGTACTCAGGGTGCTGGGTGCTCAGTGATCAGGGTGCTGCGTGCTCAGTACTCAGGGTGCTGGGTGCTCAGCGCTCGAGGTGCTCGGTGCTCAGTACTCAAGGTGCTGGGTGCTCAGTGCTCAGGGTGCTGGGTGCTCAGTCCTCGGGGTGCTCCGTGCTCAGGGTGCTGGGTGCTCAGTGCTCGGGATGCTCGGTGCTCAGTACTCAGGGTGCTGAGTGCTCAGTACTCAGGGTGATGGGTGCTCAGTACTCAGGGTGCTGGGTGCTCAGTGCTCGGGGTGCTGGGTGCTCAGTACTCAGGGTGCTGGGGGCTCAGTACTCAGGGTGCTGGGTGCTCAGTACTCAGGGTGCTCGGTTCTCAGTACTCAGGGTGCTGGGTGCTCATTCTCGGGGTGCTGGGTGCTCAGTGCTCGGGGTGCTGGGTGCTCAGTACTCAGGGTGCTGGGGGCTCAGTACTCAGGGTGCTGGGTGCTCAGTACTCAGGGTGATCTCTTCTCAGTACTCAGGGTGCTGGGTGCTCAGTGCTCGGGATGCTGGGTGCTCAGTACTCGGGGTGCTCAGTGCTCAGTACTCAGGGTGCTGGGTGCTCAGTACTCAGGGTGCTGGGTGCTCAGTGCTCGGGGTGCTCGGTGCTGAGTACTCGGGGTGCTGGGTTCTCAGTACTCAGGGTGCTGGGTGCTCAGTGCTCAGGGTGCTGGGTGCTCAGTGATCGGGGTGCTGGGTGCTCAGTGCTGAGTGTGCTGGCTGCTCAGTGCTCAGGGTACTGGGTGCTCAGTACTCAGGGTGCTCGGTGCTCAGTAACCAGGGTGCTCAGTGCTCAGTACTCAGCGTGCTGGGTGCTCAGTGCTCAGGGTCCTCGGTGCTCAGTACTCAGGGTGCTCAGTGCTCAGTACTCAGCGTGCTTTGTGCTCAGTGCTCAGGGTGCTGGGTGCTCAGTACTCAGGGTGCTGGGTGCTCAGTACTCAGGGTGCTGGGTGCTCTGTGCTGGGGGGTGCTGGGTGCTCAGTGCTCAGGGTGCTGGGTGCTCAGTGCTCAGGGTGCTGGGTGCTCAGTACTCAGGGTGCTGGGTGCTTAGTGCTCGAGGTGCTCGGTGCTCAGTACTCAAGGTGCTGGGTTCTCAGTGCTCAGGGTGCTGGGTGCTCAGTCCTCGGGGTGCTCCGTGCTCAGGGTGCTGGGTGCTGAGTGCTCAGGGTGCTGGGTGCTCAGTGCTCGGGTGCTCGGTGCTCAGTGCTCAGGGTCCTGGGTGCTCAGTACTCAGGGTCCTGGTTGCTTAGTACTCAGGGTGCTCAGTGCTCAGTACACAGGGTGCTGGGTGCTCAGTGCTCGGGGTGCTGGTTGCTCAGTGCTCAGTACTCAGGGTGCTGGGTGCTCAGTGCTCGGGGTGCTGGGTGCTCAGTACTCAGGGTGCTGGGTGCTCAGTGCTCAGGGTACTGGGTGCTCAGTGCTCAGGGTGCGGGGTGCTCAGTGATCGGGGTGCTGGGTGCTCAGTACTCAGGGTGCTCAGTGCTCGGGGAGCTCGGTGCTCAGTACTCAGGGTGCTGGGTGCTCAGTACTCAGTACTTGGGGTGCTGGGTGCTCAGTGCTCAGGGTGCTCAGTGCTCAGTACTCAGTGCTCAGGGTGCTCAGTGCTCAGTGCTCAGGGTGCTGTGTGTTCAGTACTCAGGGTGCTGGGTGCTCAGTACTCAGGGTGCTAGGTGCTCAGTACTCAGGGTGCTGGGTGCTCATTCTCGGGGTGCTGGGTGCTCAGTGCTCGGGGTGCTGGGTGCTCAGTACTCAGGGTTCTGGGGGCTCAGTACTCAGGGTGCTGGGTGCTCAGTACTCAGGGTGCTCGGTTCTCAGTACTCAGGGTGCTGGGTGCTCATTCTCGGGGTGCTGGGTGCTCAGTGCTCGGGGTGCTGGGTGCTCAGTACTCAGGGTGCTGGGGGCTGAGTACTCAGGGTGCTGGGTGCTCAGTACTCAGGGTGATCTGTTCTCAGTACTCAGGTTGCTGGGTGCTCAGTGCTCGGGGTGCTGGGTGCTCACTACTCGGGGTGCTCAGTGCTCAGTACTCAGGGTGCTGGGTGCTCAGTACTCAGGGTGCTGGGTGCTCAGTGCTCAGGGTGCTGGGTGCTCAGTACTAAGGGTGCTGGCTGCTCAGTACTCAGGGTGCTCAGTGCTCAGTACTCAGGGTGCTGGGTGCTCAGTGCTCAGGGTGCTGGGTACTCAGTACTCAGGGTGCTGGGTGCTCAGTACTCAGGGTGCTGGGTGCTCAGTACTCAGGGTGCTGGGTGCTCAGTGCTCAGGGTGCTGGGTGCTCAGTACTCAGGGTGCTGGGTGCTCAGTGCTCAGGTTGATCGGTGCTCAGTACTCAGGGTGCTCAGTACTCAGGGTGCTGGGTGCTCAGTGCTCGGGGTGCTGGGTGCTCAGTCCTCGGGGTGCTCCGTGCTCAGTGCTCAGGGTGCTGGGTGCTCAGTACTTAGGGTGCTCGGTGCTCAGTACTCAGGGTTTTCAGTGCTCTGGGTGCTGGGTGCTCAGTACTCAGGGTGCTCAGTGCTCAGTACTCGGGGTGCTGGGTGCTCAGTACTCAGGGTGCTCAGTGCTCAGTACTCGGGGTGCTGGGTGCTCAGTGCTCAGTGTGCTCAGTGCTCAGTGCTCGGGGTGCTGGGTGCTCAGTGCTCGGGGCGCTGGGTGCTCAGTGTTCGGGGTGCTGGGTGCTCAGTACTCAGGGTGCTGTGTGCTCAGTGCTCAGTACTCAGCGTGCTGGGTGCTCAGTGCTCAGAGTGTTGGGTGCTCAGTACTCAGGGTGCTGGGTGCTCAGTGCTCAGTGCACAGGGTGCTCATTGCTCAGGGTGCTGGGTGCTCAGGGTGCTGGGTGCTCAGTGCTCGGGGTGCTGGGTGCTCAGTGCTCAGTGCTCAGGGTGCTGGGTGCTCAGTGCTCAGTGCTCAGGGTGCTGGGTGTTCAGTACTCAGGGTGCTCGGTGCTTAGTGCTCGGGGTGCTGGGTGCTCAGTACTCAGGTGCTGGGTGCTCAGTGCTCGGGGTGCTGGGTGCTCAGTGCTCATGGTGATCAATGCTCAGTACTCAGGGTGCGGGGTGCTCAGTGCTCAGGGTGCTGGGTGCTCAGTCCTCAGGGTGCTCAGTACTCAGGGTGCTCGGTGCTCAGTGCTCAGTACTCAGGGTGCTCAGTACTCAGGGTGCTGGGTGCTCAGTGCTCAGGGTGCTGGGTGCTCAGTACTCAGGGTGCTGGGTGCTTAGTACTCGGGGTGCTGGGTGCTCAGTACTCAGGGTGCTGTGTGCTCAGTTCTCGGGGTGCTGGGTGCTCAGTGCTCAGGGTGATCGGTGCTCAGTGCTCAGGGTGCTGGGTGCTCAGTCCTCAGGGTGATCAGTGCTCGCGGTGCTCGGTGCTCAGTACTCAGGGTGCTGAGTGCCCAGTACTCAGGGTTCTGGGTGCTCAGTACTCAGGGTGCTGGGTGCTCAGTGCTCAGGGTGCTGGGTGCTCAGTGCTGGGGGTGCTGGGTTCTCAGGGCTGTGGTGCTGGGTGCTCAGTGCTCAGTGCTCAGGGTGCTGGGTGCTCAGTGCTCAGTGCTCAGGGTGCTGGGTGTTCAGTACTCATGGTGCTGGGTGCTCAGTACTCAGGGTGCTGGGTGCTCAGTGCTCAGGGTGCTCAGTGCTCAGTACTCAGTGCTCAGGGTGCTGGGTGTTCAGTACTCAGGGTGCTGGGTGTTCAGTACTCGGTGTGCTGGGTGCTCAGTGCTCAGGGTGCTGGGTGCTCAGTACTCAGTGCTCAGGGTGCTCAGTGCTCAGTGCTCAGGGTGCTCGGTGTTCAGTACTCAGGGTGCTGGGTGTTCAGTACTCGGTGTGCTGTGTGCTCAGTGCTCAGGGTGCTCAGTGATCAGTACTCAGTGCTCAGGGTACTCACTGCTCAGTACTCAGGGTGCTGGGTGCTCAGTACTCAGGGTGCTGGGTGCTCAGTGCTCAGGGTGCTGGGTGCTCAGTACTCTGGGTGTTGGGTGCTCAGTGCTCAGGGTGCTGGGTGCTCAGTGCTCAGGGTGCTGCGTGCTCAGTACTCAGGGTGCTGGGTGCTCAGCGCTCGAGGTGCTCGGTGCTCAGTACTCAAGGTGCTGGGTGCTCAGTGCTCAGGGTGCTGGGTGCTCAGTCCTCGGGGTGCTCCGTGCTCAGGGTGCTGGGTGCTCAGTGCTCGGGATGCTCGGTGCTCAGTACTCAGGGTGCTGAGTGCTCAGTACTCAGTGTGATGGGTGCTCAGTACTCAGGGTGCTGGGTGCTCAGTGCTCGGGGTGCTGGGTGCTCAGTACTCAGGGTGCTGGGGGATCAGTACTCAGGGTGCAGGGTGCTCAGTACTCAGGGTGCTCGGTTCTCAGTACTCAGGGTGCTGGGTGCTCATTCTCGGGGTGCTGGGTGCTCAGTGCTCGGGGTGCTGGGTGCTCAGTACTCAGGGTGCTGGGGGCTCAGTACTCAGGGTGCTGGGTGCTCAGTACTCAGGGTGATCTGTTCTCAGTACTCAGGGTGCTGGGTGCTCAGTGCTCGGGATGCTGGGTGCTCAGTACTCGGGGTGCTCAGTGCTCAGTACTCAGGGTGCTGGGTGCTCAGTACTCAGGGTGCTGGGTGCTCAGTGCTCGGGGTGCTCGGTGCTGAGTACTCGGGGTGCTGGGTTCTCAGTACTCAGGGTGCTGGGTGCTCAGTGCTCAGGGTGCTGGGTGCTCAGTGATCGGGGTGCTGGGTGCTCAGTGCTGAGTGTGCTGGCTTCTCAGTGCTCAGGGTACTGGGTGCTCAGTACTCAGGGTGCTCGGTGCTCAGTACTCAGGGTGCTCAGTGCTCAGTACTCAGCGTGCTGGGTGCTCAGTGCTCAGGGTCCTCGGTGCTCAGTACTCAGGGTGCTCAGTGCTCAGTACTCAGCGTGCTTTGTGCTCAGTGCTCAGGGTGCTGGGTGCTCAGTACTCAGGGTGCTGGGTGCTCAGTACTCAGGGTGCTGGGTGCTCTGTGCTGGGGGGTGCTGGGTGCTCAGTGCTCAGGGTGCTGGGTGCTCAGTGCTCAGGGTGCTGGGTGCTCAGTACTCAGGGTGCTGGGTGCTTAGTGCTCGAGGTGCTCGGTGCTCAGTACTCAAGGTGCTGGGTTCTCAGTGCTCAGGGTGCTGGGTGCTCAGTCCTCGGGGTGCTCCGTGCTCAGGGTGCTGGGTGCTGAGTGCTCAGGGTGCTGGGTGCTCAGTGCTCGGGTGCTCGGTGCTCAGTGCTCAGGGTCCTGGGTGCTCAGTACTCAGGGTCCTGGTTGCTTAGTACTCAGGGTGCTCAGTGCTCAGTACACAGGGTGCTGGGTGCTCATTGCTCGGGGTCCTGGGTGCTCAGTGTCTCAGTACTCAGGGTGCTGGGTGCTCAGTGCTCGGGGTGCTGGGTGCTCAGTACTCAGGGTGCTGGGTGCTCAGTGCTCAGGGTGCTGGGTGCTCAGTGCTCAGGGTGCGGGGTGCTCAGTGATCGGGGTGCTGGGTGCGCAGTACTCAGGGTGCTCAGTGCTCGGGGAGCTAGGTGCTCAGTACTCAGGGTGCTGGGTGCTCAGTACTCAGTACTTGGGGTGCTGGGTGCTCAGTGCTCAGGGTGCTCAGTGCTCAGTACTCAGTGCTCAGGGTGCTCAGTGCTCAGTGCTCAGGGTGCTGGGTGTTCAGTACTCAGGGTGCTGGGTGCTCAGTACTCAGGGTGCTAGGTGCTCAGTACTCAGGGTGCTGGGTGCTCATTCTCGGGGTGCTGGGTGCTCAGTGCTCGGGGTGCTGGGTGCTCAGTACTCAGGGTTCTGGGGGCTCAGTACTCAGGGTGCTGGGTGCTCAGTACTCAGGGTGCTCGGTTCTCAGTACTCAGGGTGCTGGGTGCTCATTCTCGGGGTGCTGGGTGCTCAGTGCTCGGGGTGCTGGGTGCTCAGTACTCAGGGTGCTGGGGGCTGAGTACTCAGGGTGCTGGGTGCTCAGTACTCAGGGTGATCTGTTCTCAGTACTCAGGTTGCTGGGTGCTCAGTGCTCGGGGTGCTGGGTGCTCAGTACTCGGGGTGCTCAGTGCTCAGTACTCAGGGTGCTGGGTGCTCAGTACTCAGGGTGCTGGGTGCTCAGTGCTCAGGGTGCTGGGAGCTCAGTACTAAGGGTGCTGGGTGCTCAGTACTCAGGGTGCTCAGTGCTCAGTACTCAGGGTGCTGGGTGCTCAGTGCTCAGGGTGCTGGGTACTCAGTACTCAGGGTGCTGGGTGCTCAGTACTCAGGGTGCTGGGTGCTCAGTACTCAGGGTGCTGGGTGCTCAGTGCTCAGGGTGCTGGGTGCTCAGTACTCAGGGTGCTGGGTGCTCAGTGCTCAGGTTGATCGGTGCTCAGTACTCAGGGTGCTCAGTACTCAGGGTGCTGGGTGCTCAGTGCTCGGGGTGCTGGGTGCTCAGTACTCGGGGTGCTGGGTGCTCTGTACTCAGGGTGCTGGGTGCTCAGTGCTCGGGGTCCTGGGTGCTCAGTGCTCAGGGTGATCGGTGCTCAGTACTCAGGGTGCTAGGTGCTCAGTGCTCAGGGTGCTGGGTGCTCAGTACTCAGGGTGCTCAGTGCTCAGGGTGCTGGGTGCTCAGTCCTCGGGGTGCTCGGTGCTCAGTACTCAGGGTGCTGAGTGCTCAGTACTCAGGGTGCTGGGTGCTCAGTACTCATGGTTCTGGGTGCTCAGTACTCAGGGGGCTTGGTTCTCAGTGCTCAGGGTGCTGGGTGCTCAGTGCTCAGGGTGCTGGGTGCTCAGTGCTCAGGGTGCTGGGTGCTCAGTGCTCGGGGTGCTGGGTGCTCAGTGCTCAGTGCTCAGGGTGTTTGGTGCTCAGTGCTCAGTGCTCAGGGTGCTGGGTGCTCAGTACTCAGGGTGCTGGGTGATCAGTACTCAGGGTGCTGGGTGCTCAGTGCTCAGGGTGCTGGGTGCTCAGTACTCTGGGTGTTGGGTGCTCAGTACTCAGGGTGCTGGGTGCTCAGTGCTCGGGGTGCTGGGTGCTCAGTGCTCGGGGTGCTGGGTGCTCAGTGCTCAGATTGCTGGGTGCTCAGTATTCAGGGTGCTGGGTGCTCAGTGCTCGGGGTGCTCGGTGCTCAGTACTCAAGGTGCCGGGTGCTCAGTGCTCAGGGTGCTGGGTGCTCAGTCCTCGGGGTGCTCCGTGCTCAGTGCTCAGGGTGCTGGGTGCTCAGTACTCGGGGTGCTCGGTGCTCAGTACTCAGGGTTCTCAGTGCTCAGTGCTCAGAGTGCTGGGTGCTCAGTTCTCAGGGTGCTCAGTGCTCAGTACTCGGGGTGCTGGGTGCTCAGTACTCAGGGAGATCAGTGCTCAGCACTCGGGGTGCTGGGTGCTCAGTGCTCAGGGTGCTCAGTGATCAGTGCTCGGGGTGCTGGGTGCTCAGTGCTCGGGGAGCTGGGTGCTCAGTGCTCGGAGTTCTGGGTGCTCAGTACTCAGGGTGCTTTGTGCTCAGTGCTCAGTACTCAGCGTGCTTGGTGCTCAGTGCTCAGGTTGCTGGGTGCGCAGTACTCAGGGTGCTGGGTGCTCAGTGCTCAGGGTGCTGGGTGCTCAGTACTCAGGGTGCTGGGTGCTCAGTGCTCGGTGTGCCGGGTGCTCAGTGCTCAGGGTGATCAATGGTCAGTACTCAGGGTGCTGGGTGCTCAGTGCTCAGGGTGCTGGGTGCTCAATCCTCAGGGTGCTCAGTACTCAGGGTGCTCAGTGCTCAGTGCTCAGTACTCAGGGTGTTCAGTACTCAGGGTGCTGTGTGCTCAGTGCTCGGGGTGCTGGGTGCTCAGTACTCAGGGTGCTGGGTGCTCAGTGCTCGGGGTGCTGGGTGCTCAGTGCTCAGGGTGATCGGTGCTCAGTGCTCAGGGTGCTGGGTGCTCAGTACTCAGGGTGCTCAGTGCTCAAGGTGCTGGGTGCTCAGTGCTCGGGGTGCTCGGTGCTCAGTACTCAGGGTGCTGAGTGCTCAGTACTCAGGGTGCTGGGTGCTCAGTACTCAGGGTGCTGGGTGCTCAGTACTCAGGGTGCTGGGTGCTCAGTGCTCAGGGTGCTGGGTGCTCAGTGCTCGGGGTGCTGGGTGCTCAGTGCTCAGGGTGCTGGGTGCTCAGTGCTCAGTGCTCAGGGTGCTGGTTGCTCAGTACTCAGGGTGCTGGGTGCTCAGTACTCAGGGTGCTGGGTGCTCAGTGCTCAGGGTGCTGGGTGCTCAGTACTCAGGGTGCTGGGTGCTCAGTGCTCGGGGTGCTGGGTGCTCAGTGCTCGGGGTGCTGGGTGCTCAGTCCTCAGGGTGCTGGGTGCTCAGTACTCAGTGTGATCGGTGCTTAGTACTCAGGGTGCTGGGTGCTCAGTGCTCAGGGTGCTGGGTACTCAGTACTCAGGGTGCTGGGTGCTCAGTACTCAGGGTGCTGGGTGCTCAGTGCTCAGGGTGCTGGGTGCTCAGTGCTCAGGGTGCTGGGTGCTCAGTACTCAGGGTGCTGGGTGCTCAGTACTCAGGGTGATCGGTGCTCAGTACTCAGGGTGCTCACTACTCAGGGTGCTGGGTGCTCAGTGCTCAGGGTGCTGGGTGCTCAGTACTCAGGGTGCTGGGTGCTCAGTGCTCGCGGTGCTCGGTGCTCAGTACTCAAGGTGCTGGGTGCTCAGTGCTCAGGGTGCAGGGTGCTCAGTCCTCGGGGTGCACCGTGCTCAGTGCTCAGGGTGCTGGGTGCTCAGTACTCAGGGTGCTCGGTGCTCAGTACTCAGGGTTTTCAGTGCTCAGGGTGCTGGGTGCTCAGTACTCAGGGTGCTCAGTGCTCAGTACTCGGGGTGCTTGGTGCTCAGTACTCAGGGTGCTCAGTGCTCAGTACTCGGGGTGCTGGGTGCTCAGTGCTCAGGGTGCTCAGTGCTCAGTGCTCGGGGTGTTGGGTGCTCAGTGCTCAGTGCTCAGGGTGCTGGGTGTTCAGTACTCAGGGTGCAGGGTGCTCAGTACTCAGGGTGCTGGGTGCTCAGTGCACAGGGTCCTCAGTGCTCAGTACTCAGTGCTCAGGGTGCTGGGTGTTCAGTACTCAGGGTGCTGGGTGTTCAGTACTCGGTGTGCTGGGTGCTCAGTGCTCAGGGTGCTCAGTGCTCAGTACTCAGTGCTCAGGGTGCTCAGTGCTCAGTGCTCAGGGTGCTGGGTGTTCAGTACTCGTTGTGCTGCGTGCTCAGTGCTCAGGGTGCTCAGTGCTCAGTACTCAGTGCTCAGGGTACTCAGTGCTCAGTGCTCAGGGTGCTGGGTGTTCAGTACTCAGGGTCCTGGGTGATCAGTACTCAGGGTGCTGGGTGCTCAGTGCTCAGGGTGCTGGGTGCTCAATACTCTGGGTGTTGGGTGCTCTGTGCTCAGGGTGCTGGGTGCTCAGTGCTCAGGGTGCTGCGTGCTCAGTACTCAGGGTGCTGGGTGCTCAGTGCTCGAGGTGCTCGGTGCTCAGTACTCAAGGTGCTGGGTGCTCAGTGCTCAGGGTGCTGGGTGCTCAGTCCTCGGGGTGCTCCGTGCTCAGGGTGCTGGGTGCTCAGTGCTCGGGGTGCTCGGTGCTCAGTACTCAGGGTGCTGAGTGCTCAGTACTCAGGGTGATGGGTGCTCAGTACTCAGGGTGCTGGGTGCTCAGTGGTCGGGGTGCTGGGTGCTCAGTACTCAGGGTGCTGGGGGCTCAGTACTCAGGGTGCTGGGTGCTCAGTGCTCAGAGTGCTGGGTGCTCAGTTCTCAGGGTGCTCAGTGCTCAGTACTCGGGGTGCTGGGTGCTCAGTACTCAGGGAGATCAGTGCTCAGCACTCGGGGTGCTGGGTGCTCAGTGCTCAGGGTGCTCAGTGATCAGTGCTCGGGGTGCTGGGTGCTCAGTGCTCGGGGAGCTGGGTGCTCAGTGCTCGGAGTTCTGGGTGCTCAGTACTCAGGGTGCTTTGTGCTCAGTGCTCAGTACTCAGCGTGCTTGGTGCTCAGTGCTCAGGTTGCTGGGTGCGCAGTACTCAGGGTGCTGGGTGCTCAGTGCTCAGGGTGCTGGGTGCTCAGTACTCAGGGTGCTGGGTGCTCAGTGCTCGGTGTGCCGGGTGCTCAGTGCTCAGGGTGATCAGTGGTCAGTACTCAGGGTGCTGGGTGCTCAGTGCTCAGGGTGCTGGGTGCTCAATCCTCAGGGTGCTCAGTACTCAGGGTGCTCAGTGCTCAGTGCTCAGTACTCAGGGTGTTCAGTACTCAGGGTGCTGTGTGCTCAGTGCTCGGGGTGCTGGGTGCTCAGTACTCAGGGTGCTGGGTGCTCAGTGCTCGGGGTGCTGGGTGCTCAGTGCTCAGGGTGATCGGTGCTCAGTGCTCAGGGTGCTGGGTGCTCAGTACTCAGGGTGCTCAGTGCTCAAGGTGCTGGGTGCTCAGTGCTCGGGGTGCTCGGTGCTCAGTACTCAGGGTGCTGAGTGCTCAGTACTCAGGGTGCTGGGTGCTCAGTACTCAGGGTGCTGGGTGCTCAGTACTCAGGGTGCTGGGTGCTCAGTGCTCAGGGTGCTGGGTGCTCAGTGCTCGGGGTGCTGGGTGCTCAGTGCTCAGGGTGCTGGGTGCTCAGTGCTCAGTGCTCAGGGTGCTGGTTGCTCAGTACTCAGGGTGCTGGGTGCTCAGTACTCAGGGTGCTGGGTGCTCAGTGCTCAGGGTGCTGGGTGCTCAGTACTCAGGGTGCTGGGTGCTCAGTGCTCGGGGTGCTGGGTGCTCAGTGCTCGGGGTGCTGGGTGCTCAGTCCTCAGGGTGCTGGGTGCTCAGTACTCAGGGTGATCGGTGCTTAGTACTCAGGGTGCTGGGTGCTCAGTGCTCAGGGTGCTGGGTACTCAGTACTCAGGGTGCTGGGTGCTCAGTACTCAGGGTGCTGGGTGCTCAGTGCTCAGGGTGCTGGGTGCTCAGTGCTCAGGGTGCTGGGTGCTCAGTACTCAGGGTGCTGGGTGCTCAGTACTCAGGGTGATCGGTGCTCAGTACTCAGGGTGCTCACTACTCAGGGTGCTGGGTGCTCAGTGCTCAGGGTGCTGGGTGCTCAGTACTCAGGGTGCTGGGTGCTCAGTGCTCGCGGTGCTCGGTGCTCAGTACTCAAGGTGCTGGGTGCTCATTGCTCAGGGTGCAGGGTGCTCAGTCCTCGGGGTGCTCCGTGCTCAGTGCTCAGGGTGCTGGGTGCTCAGTACTCAGGGTGCTCGGTGCTCAGTACTCAGGGTTTTCAGTGCTCAGGGTGCTGGGTGCTCAGTACTCAGGGTGCTCAGTGCTCAGTACTCGGGGTGCTTGGTGCTCAGTACTCAGGGTGCTCAGTGCTCAGTACTCGGGGTGCTGGGTGCTCAGTGCTCAGGGTGCTCAGTGCTCAGTGCTCGGGGTGTTGGGTGCTCAGTGCTCAGTGCTCAGGGTGCTGGGTGTTCAGTACTCAGGGTGCAGGGTGCTCAGTACTCAGGGTGCTGGGTGCTCAGTGCATATGGTCCTCAGTGCTCAGTACTCAGTGCTCAGGGTGCTGGGTGTTCAGTACTCAGGGTGCTGGGTGTTCAGTACTCGGTGTGCTGGGTGCTCAGTGCTCAGGGTGCTCAGTGCTCAGTACTCAGTGCTCAGGGTGCTCAGTGCTCAGTGCTCAGGGTGCTGGGTGTTCAGTACTCGGTGTGCTGCGTGCTCAGTGCTCAGGGTGCTCAGTGCTCAGTACTCAGTGCTCAGGGTACTCAGTGCTCAGTGCTCAGGGTGCTGGGTGTTCAGTACTCAGGGTCCTGGGTGATCAGTACTCAGGGTGCTGGGTGCTCAGTGCTCAGGGTGCTGGGTGCTCAATACTCTGGGTGTTGGGTGCTCTGTGCTCAGGGTGCTGGGTGCTCAGTGCTCAGGGTGCTGCGTGCTCAGTCCTCGGGGTGCTCCGTGCTCAGGGTGCTGGGTGCTCAGTGCTCGGGGTGCTCGGTGCTCAGTACTCAGGGTGCTGAGTGCTCAGTACTCAGGGTGATGGGTGCTCAGTACTCAGGGTGCTGGGTGCTCAGTCCTCGGGGTGCTCCGTGCTCAGGGTGCTGGGTGCTCAGTGCTCGGGGTGCTCGGTGCTCAGTACTCAGGGTGCTGAGTGCTCAGTACTCAGGGTGATGGGTGCTCAGTACTCAGGGTGCTGGGTGCTCAGTGGTCGGGGTGCTGGGTGCTCAGTACTCAGGGTGCTGGGGGCTCAGTACTCAGGGTGCTGGGTGCTCAGTACTCAGGGTGCTCGGTTCTCAGTACTCAGGGTGCTGGGTGCTCATTCTCGGGGTGCTGGGTGCTCAGTGCTCGGGGTGCTGGGTGCTCAGTACTCAGGGTGCTGGGGGCTCAGTCCTCAGGGTGCTGGGTGCTCAGTACTCAGGGTGATCTGTTCTCAGTACTCAGGGTGATGGGTGCTCAGTGCTCGGGATGCTGGGTGCTCAGTACTCCGGGTGCTCAGTGCTCAGTACTCAGGGTGCTGGGTGCTCAGTACTCAGGGTGCTGGGTGCTCAGTGCTCGGCGTGCTCGGTGCTCAGTACTCGGGGTGCTGTGTGCTCAGTACTCGGGGTGCTGGGTGCTCAGGGCTCAGGGTGCTGGGTGCTCAGTGCTCGGGGTGCTGGGTGCTCAGTGCTGAGTGTGCTGGCTGCTCAGTGCTCAGGGTGCTGGGTGCTCAGTACTCAGGGTGCTCAGTGCTCAGTTCTAAGCGTGCTGGGTGCTCAGTGCTCAGGGTCCTCGGTGCTCAGTACTCAGGGTGCTCAGTGCTCAGTACACAGCGTGCTTTGTGCTCAGTGCTGAGGGTGCTGGGTGCTCAGTACTCAGGGTGCTGGGTGCTCAGTACTCAGGGTGCTGGGTGCTCAGTACTCAGGGTGCTGGGTGCTCAGTGCTCGGGGTGCTCGGTGATCAGTACTCAGGGTGCTGGGTGCTCAGTGCTCAGGGTGCTGGGTACTCAATACTCAGGGTGCTGGGTGCTCAGTACTCAGGGTGCTGGGTGCTCAGTGCTCAGGGTGCTGGGTGCTCTGTCCTCAGGGTGCTGGGTGCTCAGTACTCAGGGTGTTCGGTGCTCAGTACTCAGGGTGCTCAGTGCTCAGTACTCAGGGTGCTGGTTGCTCAGTGCTCGGGGTGCTCGGTGCTCAGTACTCAGGGTGCTGGGTGCTCAGTACTCAGGGTTCTGGGTGCTCAGTACTCAGGGTGCTGGGTGCTCAGTACTCAGGGTGCTGGGTGCTCAGTACTCAGGGTGATGGGTGCACAGTGCTCAGGGTGCTGGGTGCTCAGTACTCAGGGTGCTGGGTGCTCAGTACTCAGGGTGATCGGTGCTTAGTACTCAGGGTGCTGGGTGCTCAGTGCTCAGGGTGCTGGGTACTCAGTACTCAGGGTGCTGGGTGCTCAGTACTCAGGGTGCTGGGTGCTCAGTGCTCAGGGTGCTGGGTGCTCAGTGCTCAGGGTGCTGGGTGCTCAGTACTCAGGGTGCTGGGTGCTCAGTGCTCAGGGTGATCGGTGCTCAGTACTCAGGGTGCTCACTACTCAGGGTGCTGGGTGCTCAGTGCTCAGGGTGCTGGGAGCTCAGTACTCAGGGTGCTGGGTGCTCAGTGCTCGCGGTGCTCGGTGCTCAGTACTCAAGGTGCTGAGTGCTCAGTGCTCAGGGTGCAGGGTGCTCAGTCCTCGGGGTGCTCCGTGCTCAGTGCTCAGGGTGCTGGGTGCTCAGTACTCAGGGTGCTCGGTGCTCAGTACTCAGGGTTTTCAGTGCTCAGGGTGCTGGGTGCTCAGTACTCAGGGTGCTCAGTGCTCAGTACTCGGGGTGCTGGGTGCTCAGTACTCAGGGTCCTCAGTGCTCAGTACTCGGGGTGCTGGGTGCTCAATGCTCAGTGTGCTCAGTGCTCAGTGCTAAGGGTGCTGGGTGCTCTGTGCTCGGGGCACTGGGTGCTCAGTGCTCGGGGTGCTGGGTGCTCAGTACTCAGGGTGCTGTGTGCTCAGTGCTCAGTACTCAGCGTGCTGGGTGCTCAGTGCTCAGTGTGTTGGGTGCTCAGTACTCAGGGTGCTGGGTGCTCAGTGCTCAGTGCTCAGGGTGCTCATTGCTCAGGGTGCTGGGTGCTCAGGGTGCTGGGTGCTCAGTGCTCGGGGTGCTGGGTGCTCAGTGCTCAGTGCTCAGGGTGCTGGGTGCTCAGTGCTCAGTGTTCAGGGTGCTGGGTGTTCAGTACTCAGGGTGCTCGGTGCTTAGTGCTCGGGGTGCTGGGTGCTCAGTACTCAGGGTGCTTGGTGCTCAGTGCTCGGGGTGCTGGGTGCTCAGTGCTCATCTTGATCAATGCTCAGTACTCAGGGTGCTGGGTGCTCAGTGCTCAGGGTGCTCAGTACTCAGGGTGCTCGGTGCTCAGTGCTCAGTACTCAGGGTGCTCAGTACTCAGGGTGCTGGGTGCTCAGTGCTCAGGGTGCTGGTTGCTCAGTACTCAGGGTGCTGGGTGCTCAGTACTCAGGTTACTGGGTGCTCAGTGCTCAGGGTGCTCTGTGGTCAGTACTCAGGGTGCTGGGTGCTCAGTGCTCGGGGTGCTGCGTGCTCAGTACTCAGGGTTCTGGGTGCTCAGTGCTCACGGTGCTGGGTACTCAGTGCTCAGGGTGCTGGGTGCTCAGTACTCAGGGTGCTGGGTGCTCAGTGCTCGGGGTGCTCGGTGCTCAGTACTCAAGGTGCTGGGTGCTCATTACTCAGGGTGCTGGGTGCTCAGTGCTCGGGGTGCTCGGTGCTCAGTACTCGGGGTGCTGGTTGCTCAGTACTCGGGGTGCTGGGTGCTCAGTGCTCAGGGTGCTGGGTGTTCAGTACTCATGGTGCTGGGTGCTCAGTACTCAGGGTGCGGGGTGCTCAGTGCTCAGGGTGCTCAGTGCTCAGTACTCAGAGCTCAGGGTGCTGGGTGTTCAGTGCTCAGGGTGCTGGGTGCTCATTGCTCAGGGTGCTGGGTGCTCAGTGCTCGAGGTGCTCGGTGCTCAGTACTCAAGGTGCTGGGTGCTCAGTGCTCAGGGTGCTGGGTGCTCAGTCCTCGGGGTGCTCTGTGCTCAGGGTGCTGGGTGCTCAGTGCTCGGGGTGCCCGGTGCTCAGTACTCAGGGTGCTGAGTGCTCAGTACTCAGGGTGATGGGTGCTAGTACTCAGGGTGCTCGGTGCTCAGTGCTCAGGGTGCTGGGTGCTCAGTACTCAGGGTGCTGGGTTCTCAGTGCTCGGGGTGCTGGGTGCTCAGTACTCAGGGTGCTGGGGGCTCAGTACTCAGGGTGCTGGGTGCTCAGTACTCACGGTGCTCGGTTCTCAGTACTCAGGGTGCTGGGTGCTCATTCTCGGGGTGCTGCGTGCTCAGTGCTCAGGGTGCTGGGTGCTCAGTGATCGGGGTGCTGGGTGCTCAGTGCTGAGTGTGCTGGCTGCTCAGTGCTCAGGGTGCTGGGTGCTCAGTACTCAGGGTGCTCGGTGCTCAGTACTCAGGGTGCTCAGTGCTCAGTACTCAGCGTGCTGGGTGCTCAGTGCTCAGGGTCCTCGGTGCTCAGTACTCAGGGTGCTCAGTGCTCAGTACTCAGCGTGCTTTGTGCTCAGTGCTCAGGGTACTGGGTGCTCAGTACTCAGGGTGCTGGGTGCTCTGTACTCAGGGTGCTGGGTGCTCAGTACTCAGGGTGCTGGGTGCTCAGTGCTCAGGGTGCTGGGTGCTCAGTACTCAGGGTGCTGGGTGCTTAGTGCTCGAGGTGCTCGGTGCTCAGTACTCAAGGTGCTGGGTTCTCAGTGCTCAGGGTGCTGGGTGCTCAGTCCTCGGGGTGCTCCGTGCTCAGGGTGCTGGGTGCTGAGTGCTCAGGGTGCTGGGTGCTCAGTGCTCGGGTGCTCAGTGCTCAGTGCTCAGTACTCAGGGTGCTGGGTGCTCAGTGCTCGGTGTGCTGGGTGCTCAGTACTCAGGGTGCTGGGTGCTCAGTGCTCAGGGTGCTGGGTGCTCAGTGCTCAGGGTGCTGGGTGCTCAGTGATCGGGGTGCTGGGTGCTCAGTGCTCAGGGTGATCGGTGCTCAGTGCTCAGGGTGCTGGGTGCTCAGTCCTCAGGGTGCTCAGTGCTCAAGGTGCTGGGTGCTCAGTGCTCGGGGTGCTCGGTGCTCAGTACTCAGGGTGCTGAGTGCTCAGTACTCAGGGTGCTCGGTGCTCAGTACTCAGGGTGCTGGGTGCTCAGTACTCAGGTTGCTGGGTGCTCAGTGCTCAGGGTGCTGGGTGCTCAGTGCTCAGGGTGCTGGGTGCTCAGTGCTCGCGGTGCTGGGTGCTCAGTGCTCGGGGTGCTGGGTGCTCAGTGCTCAGTGCTCAGGGTGCTGGGTGCTCAGTGCTCAGTGCTCAGGGTGCTGGTTGCTCAGTACTCAGGGTGCTGGGTGCTCAGTACTCAGGGTGCTGGGTGCTCAGTGCTCAGGGTGCTGGGTGCTCAGTACTCAGGGTGCTGGGTGCTCAGTGCTCGGGGTGCTGGGTGCTCCGTGCTCGGGGTGCTGGGTGCTCAGTGCTCATGGTGCTGGGTGCTCAGTACTCAGGGTGCTGGGTGCTCAGTGCTCGGGGTGCTCGGTGCTCAGTACTCAAGGTGCTGGGTGCTCAGTGCTCAGGGTGCTGGGTGCTCAGTCCTCGGGGTGCACCGTGCTCAGTGATCAGGGTGCTGGGTGCTCAGTACTCAGGGTGCTCGGTGCTCAGTACTCAGGGTTCTTAGTGCTCAGTACTCAGGGTGCTGGGTGCTCAGTGCTCAGGGTGCTGGGTGCTCAGTACTCAGGGTGCTCAGTGCTCAGTACTCGGGGTGCTTGGTGCTCAGTACTCAGGGTGCTCAGTGCTCAGTACTCGGGGTGCTGGGTGCTCAGTGCTCAGGGTGCTCAGTGCTCAGTGCTCGGGGTGTTGGGTGCTCAGTGCTCAGTGCTCAGGGTGCTGGGTGTTCAGTACTCAGGGTGCAGGGTGCTCAGTACTCAGGGTGCTGGGTGCTCAGTGCTCAGGGTGCTCAGTGATCAGTACTCATTGCTCAGGGTGCTGGGTGTTCAGTACTCGGTGTGCAGGGTGCTCAGTGCTGAGGGTGCTCAGTGCTCAGTACTCAGTGCTCAGGGTGCTCAGTGCTCAGTGCTCAGGGTGCTGGGTGTTCAGTACTCGGTGTGCTGGGTGCTCAGTGCTCAGGGTGCTCAGTGCTCAGTACTCAGTGCTCAGGGTACTCAGTGCTCAGTGCTCAGGGTGCTGGGTGTTCAGTACTCAGGGTGCTGGGTGATCAGTACTCAGGGTGCTGGGTGCTCAGTGCTCAGGGTGCTGGGTGCTCAGTACTCTGGGTGTTGGGTGCTCAGTGCTCAGGGTGCTGGGTGCTCAGTGCTCAGGGTGCTGGGTGCTCAGTGCTCGAGGTGCTCGGTGCTCAGTACTCAAGGTGCTGGGTGCTCAGTGCTCAGGGTGCTGGGTGCTCAGTCCTCGGGGTGCTCCGTGCTCAGGGTGCTGGGTGCTCAGTGCTCGGGGTGCTCGGTGCTCAGTACTCAGGGTGCTGAGTGCTCAGTACTCAGGGTGATGGGTGCTCAGTACTCAGGGTGCTGGGTGCTCAGTGCTCGGGGTGCTGGGTGCTCAGTACTCAGGGTGCTGGGGGCTCAGTACTCAGGGTGCTGGGTGCTCAGTACTCAGGGTGCTCGGTTCTCAGTACTCAGGGTGCTGGGTGCTCATTCTCGGGGTGCTGGGTGCTCAGTGCTCGGGGTGCTGGGTGCTCAGTACTCAGGGTGCTGTGGGCTCAGTACTCAGGGTGCTGGGTGCTCAGTACTCAGGGTGATCTGTTCTCAGTACTCAGGGTGCTGGGTGCTCAGTGCTCGGGATGCTGGGTGCTCAGTACTCGGGGTGCTCAGTGCTCAGTACTCAGGGTGCTGGGTGCTCAGTACTCAGGGTGCTGGGTGCACAGTGCTCAGGGTGCTGGGTGCTCAGTACTCAGGGTGCTGGGTGCTCAGTACTCAGGGTGATCGGTGCTTAGTACTCAGGGTGCTGGGTGCTCATTGCTCAGGGTGCTGGGTACTCAGTACTCAGGGTGCTGGGTGCTCAGTACTCAGGGTGCTGGGTGCTCAGTGCTCAGGGTGCTGGGTGCTCAGTGCTCAGGGTGCTGGGTGCTCAGTACTCAGGGTGCTGGGTGCTCAGTGCTCAGGGTGATCGGTGCTCAGTACTCAGGGTGCTCAGTACTCAGGGTGCTGGGTGCTCAGTGCTCAGGGTGCTGGGTGCTCAGTACTCAGGGTGCTGGGTGCTCAGTGCTCGGGGTGCTGGGTGCTCAGTGCTCAGGGTGATCGGTGCTCAGTACTCAAGGCGCTGGGTGCTCAGTCCTTGGGGTGCTGGGTGCTCAGTGCTCGGGGTGCTGTGTGCTCAGTGCTCAGTGCTCAGGCTGCTGGGTGCTCAGTGCTCAGTGCTCAGGGTGCTGGGTGCTCAGTTCTCAGGGTGCTGGGTGCTCAGTACTCTGTGTGTTGGGTGCTCAGTACGCAGGGTGCTGGGTGCTCAGTGCTCAGGGTGCTGGGTGCTCAGTACTCAGGGTGCTGGGTGCTCAGTGCTCGCGGTGCTCGGTGCTCAGTACTCAAGGTGCTGGGTGCTCAGTGCTCAGGGTGCAGGGTGCTCAGTCCTCGGGGTGCCCCGTGCTCAGTGCTCAGGATGCTGGGTGCTCAGTACTTAGGGTGCTCGGTGCTCAGTACTCAGGGTTTTCAGTGCTCTGGGTGCTGGATGCTCAGTACTCAGGGTGCTCAGTGCTCAGTACTCGGGGTGCTGGGTGCTCAGTACTCAGGGTGCTCAGTGCTCAGTACTCAGGGTGCTGGGTGCTCAGTGCTCAGTGTGCTCAGTGCTCAGTGCTCGGGGTGCTGGGTGCTCAGTGCTCGGGGCGCTGGGTGCTCAGTGTTCGGGGTGCTGGGTGCTCAGTACTCAGGGTGCTGTGTGCTCAGTGCTCATTACTCAGCGTGCTGGGTGCTCAGTGCTCAGAGTGTTGGGTGCTCAGTACTCAGGGTGCTGGGTGCTCAGTGCTCAGTGCACAGGGTGCTCATTGCTCAGGGTGCTGGGTGCTCAGGGTGCTGGGTGCTCAGTGCTCGGGGTGCTGGGTGCTCAGTGCTCAGTGCTCAGGGTGCTGGGTGCTCAGTGCTCAGTGCTCAGGGTGCTGGGTGTTCAGTACTCAGGTGCTGGGTGCTCAGTGCTCGGGGTGCTGGGTGCTCAGTGCTCATGGTGATCAATGCTCAGTACTCAGGGTGCGGGGTGCTCAGTGCTCAGGGTGCTGGGTGCTCAGTCCTCAGGGTGCTCAGTACTCAGGGTGCTCGGTGCTCAGTGCTCAGTACTCAGGGTGCTCAGTACTCAGGGTGCTGGGTGCTCAGTGCTCAGGGTGCTGGGTGCTCAGTACTCAGGGTGCTGGGTGCTTAGTACTCGGGGTGCTGGGTGCTCAGTACTCAGGGTGCTGTGTGCTCAGTTCTCGGGGTGCTGGGTGCTCAGTGCTCAGGGTGATCGGTGCTCAGTGCTCAGGGTGCTGGGTGCTCAGTCCTCAGGGTGATCAGTGCTCGCGGTGCTCGGTGCTCAGTACTCAGGGTGCTGAGTGCCCAGTACTCAGGGTTCTGGGTGCTCAGTACTCAGGGTGCTGGGTGCTCAGTACTCAGGGTGCTGTCTGCTCAGTGCTCAGGGTGCTGGGTGCTCAGTGCTCAGGGTGCTGGGTGCTCAGTGCTGGGGGTGCTGGGTTCTCAGGGCTGTGGTGCTGGGTGCTCAGTGCTCAGTGCTCAGGGTGCTGGGTGCTCAGTGCTCAGGGTGCTGGTTGCTCAGTACTCAGGGTGCTGGGTTCTCAGTACTCAGGTTACTGGGTGCTCAGTGCTCAGGGAGCTCTGTGGTCAGTACTCAGGGTGCTGGGTGCTCAGTGCTCGGGGTGCTGCGTGCTCAGTACTCAGGGTGCTGGGTGCTCAGTGCTCACGGTGCTGGGTACTCAGTGCTCAGGGTGCTGGGTGCTCAGTACTCAGGGTGCTGGGTGCTCAGTGCTCGGGGTGCTCGGTGCTCAGTACTCAAGGTGCTGGGTGCTCAGTGCTCAGGGTGCTGGGTGCTCAGTGCTCGGGGTGCTCGGTGCTCAGTACTCGGGGTGCTGGTTGCTCAGTACTCGGGGTGCTGGGTGCTCAGTGCTCAGTGCTCAGGGTGCTGGGTGTTCAGTACTCATGGTGCTGGGTGCTCAGTACTCAGGGTGCTGGGTGCTCAGTGCTCAGGGTGCTCAGTGCTCAGTACTCAGTGCTCAGGGTGCTGGGTGTTCAGTACTCAGGGTGCTGGGTGTTCAGTACTCGGTGTGCTGGGTGCTCAGTGCTCAGGGTGCTGGGTGCTCAGTACTCAGTGCTCAGGGTGCTCAGTGCTCAGTGCTCAGGGTGCTCGGTGTTCAGTACTCAGGGTGCTGGGTGTTCAGTACTCGGTGTGCTGTGTGCTCAGTGCTCAGGGTGCTCAGTGATTAGTACTCAGTGCTCAGGGTACTCACTGCTCAGTACTCAGGGTGCTGGGTGCTCAGTACTCAGGGTGCTGGGTGCTCAGTGCTCAGGGTGCTGGGTGCTCAGTACTCTGGGTGTTGGGTGCTCAGTGCTCAGGGTGCTGGGTGCTCAGTGCTCAGGGTGCTGCGTGCTCAGTACTCAGGGTGCTGGGTGCTCAGCGCTCGAGGTGCTCGGTGCTCAGTACTCAAGGTGCTGGGTGCTCAGTGCTCAGGGTGCTGGGTGCTCAGTCCTCGGGGTGCTCCGTGCTCAGGGTGCTGGGTGCTCAGTGCTCGGGATGCTCGGTGCTCAGTACTCAGGGTGCTGAGTGCTCAGTACTCAGGGTGATGGGTGCTCAGTACTCAGGGTGCTGGGTGCTCAGTGCTCGGGGTGCTGGGTGCTCAGTACTCAGGGTGCTGGGGGCTCAGTACTCAGGGTGCTGGGTGCTCAGTACTCAGGGTGCTCGGTTCTCAGTACTCAGGGTGCTGGGTGCTCATTCTCGGGGTGCTGGGTGCTCAGTGCTCGGGGTGCTGGGTGCTCAGTACTCAGGGTGCTGGGGGCTCAGTACTCAGGGTGCTGGGTGCTCAGTACTCAGGGTGATCTGTTCTCAGTACTCAGGGTGCTGGGTGCTCAGTGCTCGGGATGCTGGGTGCTCAGTACTCGGGGTGCTCAGTGCTCAGTACTCAGGGTGCTGGGTGCTCAGTACTCAGGGTGCTGGGTGCTCAGTGCTCGGGGTGCTCGGTGCTGAGTACTCGGGGTGCTGGGTTCTCAGTACTCAGGGTGTTGGGTGCTCAGTGCTCAGGGTGCTGGGTGCTCAGTGATCGGGGTGCTGGGTGCTCAGTGCTGAGTGTGCTGGCTGCTCAGTGCTCAGGGTACTGGGTGCTCAGTACTCAGGGTGCTCGGTGCTCAGTAACCAGGGTGCTCAGTGCTCAGTACTCAGCGTGCTGGGTGCTCAGTGCTCAGGGTCCTCGGTGCTCAGTACTCAGGGTGCTCAGTGCTCAGTACTCAGCGTGCTTTGTGCTCAGTGCTCAGGATGCTGGGTGCTCAGTACTCAGGGTGCTGGGTGCTCAGTACTCAGGGTGCTGGGTGCTCTGTGCTGGGGGGTGCTGGGTGCTCAGTGCTCAGGGTACTGGGTGCTCAGTACTCAGGGTGCTCGGTGCTCAGTACTCAGGGTGCTCAGTGCTCAGTACTCAGCGTGCTGGGTGCTCAGTGCTCAGGGTCCTCGGTGCTCAGTACTCAGGGTGCTCAGTGCTCAGTACTCAGCGTGCTTTGTGCTCAGTGCTCAGGGTGCTGGGTGCTCAGTACTCAGGGTGCTGGGTGCTCAGTACTCAGGGTGCTGGGTGCTCTGTGCTGGGGGGTGCTGGGTGCTCAGTGCTCAGGGTGCTGGGTGCTCAGTGCTCAGGGTGCTGGGTGCTCAGTACTCAGGGTGCTGGGTGCTTAGTGCTCGAGGTGCTCGGTGCTCAGTACTCAAGGTGCTGGGTTCTCAGTGCTCAGGGTGCTGGGTGCTCAGTCCTCGGGGTGCTCCGTGCTCAGGGTGCTGGGTGCTGAGTGCTCAGGGTGCTGGGTGCTCAGTGCTCGGGTGCTCGGTGCTCAGTGCTCAGGGTCCTGGGTGCTCAGTACTCAGGGTCCTGGTTGCTTAGTACTCAGTGTGCTCAGTGCTCAGTACACAGGGTGCTGGGTGCTCATTGCTCGGGGTCCTGGGTGCTCAGTGTCTCAGTACTCAGGGTGCTGGGTGCTCAGTGCTCGGGGTGCTGGGTGCTCAGTACTCAGGGTGCTGGGTGCTCAGTGCTCAGGGTGCTGGGTGCTCAGTGCTCAGGGTGCGGGGTGCTCAGTGATCGGGGTGCTGGGTGCGGAGTACTCAGGGTGCTCAGTGCTCGGGGAGCTCGGTGCTCAGTACTCAGGGTGCTGGGTGCTCAGTACTCAGGGTGCTGGGTGCTCAGTACTCGGGTGCTGGGTGCTCATTCTCGGGGTGCTGGGTGCTCAGTGCTCGGGGTGCTGGGTGCTCAGTACTCAGTGCTCAGGGTGCTCAGTGCTCAGTGCTCAGGGTGCTGGGTGTTCAGTACTCAGGGTGCTGGGTGCTCAGTACTCAGGGTGCTAGGTGCTCAGTACTCAGGGTGCTGGGTGCTCATTCTCGGGGTGCTGGGTGCTCAGTGCTCGGGGTGCTGGGTGCTCAGTACTCAGGGTTCTGGGGGCTCAGTACTCAGGGTGCTGGGTGCTCAGTACTCAGGGTGCTCGGTTCTCAGTACTCAGGGTGCTGGGTGCTCATTCTCGGGGTGCTGGGTGCTCAGTGCTCGGGGTGCTGGGTGCTCAGTACTCAGGGTGCTGGGGGCTGAGTACTCAGGGTGCTGGGTGCTCAGTACTCAGGGTGATCTGTTCTCAGTACTCAGGTTGCTGGGTGCTCAGTGCTCGGGGTGCTGGGTGCTCACTACTCGGGGTGCTCAGTGCTCAGTACTCAGGGTGCTGGGTGCTCAGTACTCAGGGTGCTGGGTGCTCAGTGCTCAGGGTGCTGGGTGCTCAGTACTAAGGGTGCTGGGTGCTCAGTACTCAGGGTGCTCAGTGCTCAGTACTCAGGGTGCTGGGTGCTCAGTGCTCAGGGTGCTGGGTACTCAGTACTCAGGGTGCTGGGTGCTCAGTACTCAGGGTGCTGGGTGCTCAGTACTCAGGGTGCTGGGTGCTCAGTGCTCAGGGTGCTGGGTGCTCAGTACTCAGGGTGCTGGGTGCTCAGTGCTCAGGTTGATCGGTGCTCAGTACTCAGGGTGCTCAGTACTCAGGGTGCTGGGTGCTCAGTGCTCGGGGTGCTGGGTGCTCAGTCCTCGGGGTGCTCCGTGCTCAGTGCTCAGGGTGCTGGGTGCTCAGTACTTAGGGTGCTCGGTGCTCAGTACTCAGGGTTTTCAGTGCTCTGGGTGCTGGGTGCTCAGTACTCAGGGTGCTCAGTGCTCAGTACTCGGGGTGCTGGGTGCTCAGTACTCAGGGTGCTCAGTGCTCAGTACTCGGGGTGCTGGGTGCTCAGTGCTCAGTGTGCTCAGTGCTCAGTGCTCGGGGTGCTGGGTGCTCAGTGCTCGGGGCGCTGGGTGCTCAGTGTTCGGGGTGCTGGGTGCTCAGTACTCAGGGTGCTGTGTGCTCAGTGCTCAGTACTCAGCGTGCTGGGTGCTCAGTGCTCAGAGTGTTGGGTGCTCAGTACTCAGGGTGCTGGGTGCTCAGTGCTCAGTGCACAGGGTGCTCATTGCTCAGGGTGCTGGGTGCTCAGGGTGCTGGGTGCTCAGTGCTCGGGGTGCTGGGTGCTCAGTGCTCAGTGCTCAGGGTGCTGGGTGCTCAGTGCTCAGTGCTCAGGGTGCTGGGTGTTCAGTACTCAGGGTGCTCGGTGCTTAGTGCTCGGGGTGCTGGGTGCTCAGTACTCAGGTGCTGGGTGCTCAGTGCTCGGGGTGCTGGGTGCTCAGTGCTCATGGTGATCAATGCTCAGTACTCAGGGTGCGGGGTGCTCAGTGCTCAGGGTGCTGGGTGCTCAGTCCTCAGGGTGCTCAGTACTCAGGGTGCTCGGTGCTCAGTACTCAGGGTGCTCAGTGCTCAGTACTCAGCGTGCTGGGTGCTCAGTGCTCAGGGTCCTCGGTGCTCAGTACTCAGGGTGCTCAGTGCTCAGTACTCAGCGTGCTTTGTGCTCAGTGCTCAGGGTGCTGGGTGCTCAGTACTCAGGGTGCTGGGTGCTCAGTACTCAGGGTGCTGGGTGCTCTGTGCTGGGGGGTGCTGGGTGCTCAGTGCTCAGGGTGCTGGGTGCTCAGTGCTCAGGGTGCTGGGTGCTCAGTACTCAGGGTGCTGGGTGCTTAGTGCTCGAGGTGCTCGGTGCTCAGTACTCAAGGTGCTGGGTTCTCAGTGCTCAGGGTGCTGGGTGCTCAGTCCTCGGGGTGCTCCGTGCTCAGGGTGCTGGGTGCTGAGTGCTCAGGGTGCTGGGTGCTCAGTGCTCGGGTGCTCGGTGCTCAGTGCTCAGGGTCCTGGGTGCTCAGTACTCAGGGTCCTGGTTGCTTAGTACTCAGTGTGCTCAGTGCTCAGTACACAGGGTGCTGGGTGCTCATTGCTCGGGGTCCTGGGTGCTCAGTGTCTCAGTACTCAGGGTGCTGGGTGCTCAGTGCTCGGGGTGCTGGGTGCTCAGTACTCAGGGTGCTGGGTGCTCAGTGCTCAGGGTGCTGGGTGCTCAGTGCTCAGGGTGCGGGGTGCTCAGTGATCGGGGTGCTGGGTGCGGAGTACTCAGGGTGCTCAGTGCTCGGGGAGCTCGGTGCTCAGTACTCAGGGTGCTGGGTGCTCAGTACTCAGGGTGCTGGGTGCTCAGTACTCGGGTGCTGGGTGCTCATTCTCGGGGTGCTGGGTGCTCAGTGCTCGGGGTGCTGGGTGCTCAGTACTCAGTGCTCAGGGTGCTCAGTGCTCAGTGCTCAGGGTGCTGGGTGTTCAGTACTCAGGGTGCTGGGTGCTCAGTACTCAGGGTGCTAGGTGCTCAGTACTCAGGGTGCTGGGTGCTCATTCTCGGGGTGCTGGGTGCTCAGTGCTCGGGGTGCTGGGTGCTCAGTACTCAGGGTTCTGGGGGCTCAGTACTCAGGGTGCTGGGTGCTCAGTACTCAGGGTGCTCGGTTCTCAGTACTCAGGGTGCTGGGTGCTCATTCTCGGGGTGCTGGGTGCTCAGTGCTCGGGGTGCTGGGTGCTCAGTACTCAGGGTGCTGGGGGCTGAGTACTCAGGGTGCTGGGTGCTCAGTACTCAGGGTGATCTGTTCTCAGTACTCAGGTTGCTGGGTGCTCAGTGCTCGGGGTGCTGGGTGCTCACTACTCGGGGTGCTCAGTGCTCAGTACTCAGGGTGCTGGGTGCTCAGTACTCAGGGTGCTGGGTGCTCAGTGCTCAGGGTGCTGGGTGCTCAGTACTAAGGGTGCTGGGTGCTCAGTACTCAGGGTGCTCAGTGCTCAGTACTCAGGGTGCTGGGTGCTCAGTGCTCAGGGTGCTGGGTACTCAGTACTCAGGGTGCTGGGTGCTCAGTACTCAGGGTGCTGGGTGCTCAGTACTCAGGGTGCTGGGTGCTCAGTGCTCAGGGTGCTGGGTGCTCAGTACTCAGGGTGCTGGGTGCTCAGTGCTCAGGTTGATCGGTGCTCAGTACTCAGGGTGCTCAGTACTCAGGGTGCTGGGTGCTCAGTGCTCGGGGTGCTGGGTGCTCAGTCCTCGGGGTGCTCCGTGCTCAGTGCTCAGGGTGCTGGGTGCTCAGTACTTAGGGTGCTCGGTGCTCAGTACTCAGGGTTTTCAGTGCTCTGGGTGCTGGGTGCTCAGTACTCAGGGTGCTCAGTGCTCAGTACTCGGGGTGCTGGGTGCTCAGTACTCAGGGTGCTCAGTGCTCAGTACTCGGGGTGCTGGGTGCTCAGTGCTCAGTGTGCTCAGTGCTCAGTGCTCGGGGTGCTGGGTGCTCAGTGCTCGGGGCGCTGGGTGCTCAGTGTTCGGGGTGCTGGGTGCTCAGTACTCAGGGTGCTGTGTGCTCAGTGCTCAGTACTCAGCGTGCTGGGTGCTCAGTGCTCAGAGTGTTGGGTGCTCAGTACTCAGGGTGCTGGGTGCTCAGTGCTCAGTGCACAGGGTGCTCATTGCTCAGGGTGCTGGGTGCTCAGGGTGCTGGGTGCTCAGTGCTCGGGGTGCTGGGTGCTCAGTGCTCAGTGCTCAGGGTGCTGGGTGCTCAGTGCTCAGTGCTCAGGGTGCTGGGTGTTCAGTACTCAGGGTGCTCGGTGCTTAGTGCTCGGGGTGCTGGGTGCTCAGTACTCAGGTGCTGGGTGCTCAGTGCTCGGGGTGCTGGGTGCTCAGTGCTCATGGTGATCAATGCTCAGTACTCAGGGTGCGGGGTGCTCAGTGCTCAGGGTGCTGGGTGCTCAGTCCTCAGGGTGCTCAGTACTCAGGGTGCTCGGTGCTCAGTGCTCAGTACTCAGGGTGCTCAGTACTCAGGGTGCTGGGTGCTCAGTGCTCAGGGTGCTGGGTGCTCAGTACTCAGGGTGCTGGGTGCTTAGTACTCGGGGTGCTGGGTGCTCAGTACTCAGGGTGCTGTGTGCTCAGTTCTCGGGGTGCTGGGTGCTCAGTGCTCAGGGTGATCGGTGCTCAGTGCTCAGGGTGCTGGGTGCTCAGTCCTCAGGGTGATCAGTGCTCGCGGTGCTCGGTGCTCAGTACTCAGGGTGCTGAGTGCCCAGTACTCAGGGTTCTGGGTGCTCAGTACTCAGGGTGCTGGGTGCTCAGTGCTCAGGGTGCTGGGTGCTCAGTGCTGGGGGTGCTGGGTTCTCAGGGCTGTGGTGCTGGGTGCTCAGTGCTCAGTGCTCAGGGTGCTGGGTGCTCAGTGCTCAGTGCTCAGGGTGCTGGGTGTTCAGTACTCATGGTGCTGGGTGCTCAGTACTCAGGGTGCTGGGTGCTCAGTGCTCAGGGTGCTCAGTGCTCAGTACTCAGTGCTCAGGGTGCTGGGTGTTCAGTACTCAGGGTGCTGGGTGTTCAGTACTCGGTGTGCTGGGTGCTCAGTGCTCAGGGTGCTGGGTGCTCAGTACTCAGTGCTCAGGGTGCTCAGTGCTCAGTGCTCAGGGTGCTCGGTGTTCAGTACTCAGGGTGCTGGGTGTTCAGTACTCGGTGTGCTGTGTGCTCAGTGCTCAGGGTGCTCAGTGATCAGTACTCAGTGCTCAGGGTACTCACTGCTCAGTACTCAGGGTGCTGGGTGCTCAGTACTCAGGGTGCTGGGTGCTCAGTGCTCAGGGTGCTGGGTGCTCAGTACTCTGGGTGTTGGGTGCTCAGTGCTCAGGGTGCTGGGTGCTCAGTGCTCAGGGTGCTGCGTGCTCAGTACTCAGGGTGCTGGGTGCTCAGCGCTCGAGGTGCTCGGTGCTCAGTACTCAAGGTGCTGGGTGCTCAGTGCTCAGGGTGCTGGGTGCTCAGTCCTCGGGGTGCTCCGTGCTCAGGGTGCTGGGTGCTCAGTGCTCGGGATGCTCGGTGCTCAGTACTCAGGGTGCTGAGTGCTCAGTACTCAGTGTGATGGGTGCTCAGTACTCAGGGTGCTGGGTGCTCAGTGCTCGGGGTGCTGGGTGCTCAGTACTCAGGGTGCTGGGGGATCAGTACTCAGGGTGCAGGGTGCTCAGTACTCAGGGTGCTCGGTTCTCAGTACTCAGGGTGCTGGGTGCTCATTCTCGGGGTGCTGGGTGCTCAGTGCTCGGGGTGCTGGGTGCTCAGTACTCAGGGTGCTGGGGGCTCAGTACTCAGGGTGCTGGGTGCTCAGTACTCAGGGTGATCTGTTCTCAGTACTCAGGGTGCTGGGTGCTCAGTGCTCGGGATGCTGGGTGCTCAGTACTCGGGGTGCTCAGTGCTCAGTACTCAGGGTGCTGGGTGCTCAGTACTCAGGGTGCTGGGTGCTCAGTGCTCGGGGTGCTCGGTGCTGAGTACTCGGGGTGCTGGGTTCTCAGTACTCAGGGTGCTGGGTGCTCAGTGCTCAGGGTGCTGGGTGCTCAGTGATCGGGGTGCTGGGTGCTCAGTGCTGAGTGTGCTGGCTTCTCAGTGCTCAGGGTACTGGGTGCTCAGTACTCAGGGTGCTCGGTGCTCAGTACTCAGGGTGCTCAGTGCTCAGTACTCAGCGTGCTGGGTGCTCAGTGCTCAGGGTCCTCGGTGCTCAGTACTCAGGGTGCTCAGTGCTCAGTACTCAGCGTGCTTTGTGCTCAGTGCTCAGGGTGCTGGGTGCTCAGTACTCAGGGTGCTGGGTGCTCAGTACTCAGGGTGCTGGGTGCTCTGTGCTGGGGGGTGCTGGGTGCTCAGTGCTCAGGGTGCTGGGTGCTCAGTGCTCAGGGTGCTGGGTGCTCAGTACTCAGGGTGCTGGGTGCTTAGTGCTCGAGGTGCTCGGTGCTCAGTACTCAAGGTGCTGGGTTCTCAGTGCTCAGGGTGCTGGGTGCTCAGTCCTCGGGGTGCTCCGTGCTCAGGGTGCTGGGTGCTGAGTGCTCAGGGTGCTGGGTGCTCAGTGCTCGGGTGCTCGGTGCTCAGTGCTCAGGGTCCTGGGTGCTCAGTACTCAGGGTCCTGGTTGCTTAGTACTCAGGGTGCTCAGTGCTCAGTACACAGGGTGCTGGGTGCTCATTGCTCGGGGTCCTGGGTGCTCAGTGTCTCAGTACTCAGGGTGCTGGGTGCTCAGTGCTCGGGGTGCTGGGTGCTCAGTACTCAGGGTGCTGGGTGCTCAGTGCTCAGGGTGCTGGGTGCTCAGTGCTCAGGGTGCGGGGTGCTCAGTGATCGGGGTGCTGGGTGCGCAGTACTCAGGGTGCTCAGTGCTCGGGGAGCTAGGTGCTCAGTACTCAGGGTGCTGGGTGCTCAGTACTCAGTACTTGGGGTGCTGGGTGCTCAGTGCTCAGGGTGCTCAGTGCTCAGTACTCAGTGCTCAGGGTGCTCAGTGCTCAGTGCTCAGGGTGCTGGGTGTTCAGTACTCAGGGTGCTGGGTGCTCAGTACTCAGGGTGCTAGGTGCTCAGTACTCAGGGTGCTGGGTGCTCATTCTCGGGGTGCTGGGTGCTCAGTGCTCGGGGTGCTGGGTGCTCAGTACTCAGGGTTCTGGGGGCTCAGTACTCAGGGTGCTGGGTGCTCAGTACTCAGGGTGCTCGGTTCTCAGTACTCAGGGTGCTGGGTGCTCATTCTCGGGGTGCTGGGTGCTCAGTGCTCGGGGTGCTGGGTGCTCAGTACTCAGGGTGCTGGGGGCTGAGTACTCAGGGTGCTGGGTGCTCAGTACTCAGGGTGATCTGTTCTCAGTACTCAGGTTGCTGGGTGCTCAGTGCTCGGGGTGCTGGGTGCTCAGTACTCGGGGTGCTCAGTGCTCAGTACTCAGGGTGCTGGGTGCTCAGTACTCAGGGTGCTGGGTGCTCAGTGCTCAGGGTGCTGGGAGCTCAGTACTAAGGGTGCTGGGTGCTCAGTACTCAGGGTGCTCAGTGCTCAGTACTCAGGGTGCTGGGTGCTCAGTGCTCAGGGTGCTGGGTACTCAGTACTCAGGGTGCTGGGTGCTCAGTACTCAGGGTGCTGGGTGCTCAGTACTCAGGGTGCTGGGTGCTCAGTGCTCAGGGTGCTGGGTGCTCAGTACTCAGGGTGCTGGGTGCTCAGTGCTCAGGTTGATCGGTGCTCAGTACTCAGGGTGCTCAGTACTCAGGGTGCTGGGTGCTCAGTGCTCGGGGTGCTGGGTGCTCAGTACTCGGGGTGCTGGGTGCTCTGTACTCAGGGTGCTGGGTGCTCAGTGCTCGGGGTCCTGGGTGCTCAGTGCTCAGGGTGATCGGTGCTCAGTACTCAGGGTGCTAGGTGCTCAGTGCTCAGGGTGCTGGGTGCTCAGTACTCAGGGTGCTCAGTGCTCAGGGTGCTGGGTGCTCAGTCCTCGGGGTGCTCGGTGCTCAGTACTCAGGGTGCTGAGTGCTCAGTACTCAGGGTGCTGGGTGCTCAGTACTCATGGTTCTGGGTGCTCAGTACTCAGGGGGCTTGGTTCTCAGTGCTCAGGGTGCTGGGTGCTCAGTGCTCAGGGTGCTGGGTGCTCAGTGCTCAGGGTGCTGGGTGCTCAGTGCTCGGGGTGCTGGGTGCTCAGTGCTCAGTGCTCAGGGTGTTTGGTGCTCAGTGCTCAGTGCTCAGGGTGCTGGGTGCTCAGTACTCAGGGTGCTGGGTGATCAGTACTCAGGGTGCTGGGTGCTCAGTGCTCAGGGTGCTGGGTGCTCAGTACTCTGGGTGTTGGGTGCTCAGTACTCAGGGTGCTGGGTGCTCAGTGCTCGGGGTGCTGGGTGCTCAGTGCTCGGGGTGCTGGGTGCTCAGTGCTCAGATTGCTGGGTGCTCAGTATTCAGGGTGCTGGGTGCTCAGTGCTCGGGGTGCTCGGTGCTCAGTACTCAAGGTGCCGGGTGCTCAGTGCTCAGGGTGCTGGGTGGTCAGTCCTCGGGGTGCTCCGTGCTCAGTGCTCAGGGTGCTGGGTGCTCAGTACTCGGGGTGCTCGGTGCTCAGTACTCAGGGTTCTCAGTGCTCAGTGCTCAGAGTGCTGGGTGCTCAGTTCTCAGGGTGCTCAGTGCTCAGTACTCGGGGTGCTGGGTGCTCACTACTCAGGGAGATCAGTGCTCAGCACTCGGGGTGCTGGGTGCTCAGTGCTCAGGGTGCTCAGTGATCAGTGCTCGGGGTGCTGGGTGCTCAGTGCTCGGGGAGCTGGGTGCTCAGTGCTCGGAGTTCTGGGTGCTCAGTACTCAGGGTGCTTTGTGCTCAGTGCTCAGTACTCAGCGTGCTTGGTGCTCAGTGCTCAGGTTGCTGGGTGCGCAGTACTCAGGGTGCTGGGTGCTCAGTGCTCAGGGTGCTGGGTGCTCAGTACTCAGGGTGCTGGGTGCTCAGTGCTCGGTGTGCCGGGTGCTCAGTGCTCAGGGTGATCAGTGGTCAGTACTCAGGGTGCTGGGTGCTCAGTGCTCAGGGTGCTGGGTGCTCAATCCTCAGGGTGCTCAGTACTCAGGGTGCTCAGTGCTCAGTGCTCAGTACTCAGGGTGTTCAGTACTCAGGGTGCTGTGTGCTCAGTGCTCGGGGTGCTGGGTGCTCAGTACTCAGGGTGCTGGGTGCTCAGTGCTCGGGGTGCTGGGTGCTCAGTGCTCAGGGTGATCGGTGCTCAGTGCTCAGGGTGCTGGGTGCTCAGTACTCAGGGTGCTCAGTGCTCAAGGTGCTGGGTGCTCAGTGCTCGGGGTGCTCGGTGCTCAGTACTCAGGGTGCTGAGTGCTCAGTACTCAGGGTGCTGGGTGCTCAGTACTCAGGGTGCTGGGTGCTCAGTACTCAGGGTGCTGGGTGCTCAGTGCTCAGGGTGCTGGGTGCTCAGTGCTCGGGGTGCTGGGTGCTCAGTGCTCAGGGTGCTGGGTGCTCAGTGCTCAGTGCTCAGGGTGCTGGTTGCTCAGTACTCAGGGTGCTGGGTGCTCAGTACTCAGGGTGCTGGGTGCTCAGTGCTCAGGGTGCTGGGTGCTCAGTACTCAGGGTGCTGGGTGCTCAGTGCTCGGGGTGCTGGGTGCTCAGTGCTCGGGGTGCTGGGTGCTCAGTCCTCAGGGTGCTGGGTGCTCAGTACTCAGGGTGATCGGTGCTTAGTACTCAGGGTGCTGGGTGCTCAGTGCTCAGGGTGTTGGGTACTCAGTACTCAGGGTGCTGGGTGCTCAGTACTCAGGGTGCTGGGTGCTCAGTGCTCAGGGTGCTGGGTGCTCAGTGCTCAGGGTGCTGGGTGCTCAGTACTCAGGGTGCTGGGTGCTCAGTACTCAGGGTGATCGGTGCTCAGTACTCAGGGTGCTCACTACTCAGGGTGCTGGGTGCTCAGTGCTCAGGGTGCTGGGTGCTCAGTACTCAGGGTGCTGGGTGCTCAGTGCTCGCGGTGCTCGGTGCTCAGTACTCAAGGTGCTGGGTGCTCAGTGCTCAGGGTGCAGGGTGCTCAGTCCTCGGGGTGCTCCGTGCTCAGTGCTCAGGGTGCTGGGTGCTCAGTACTCAGGGTGCTCGGTGCTCAGTACTCAGGGTTTTCAGTGCTCAGGGTGCTGGGTGCTCAGTACTCAGGGTGCTCAGTGCTCAGTACTCGGGGTGCTTGGTGCTCAGTACTCAGGGTGCTCAGTGCTCAGTACTCGGGGTGCTGGGTGCTCAGTGCTCAGGGTGCTCAGTGCTCAGTGCTCGGGGTGTTGGGTGCTCAGTGCTCAGTGCTCAGGGTGCTGGGTGTTCAGTACTCAGGGTGCAGGGTGCTCAGTACTCAGGGTGCTGGGTGCTCAGTGCACAGGGTCCTCAGTGCTCAGTACTCAGTGCTCAGGGTGCTGGGTGTTCAGTACTCAGGGTGCTGGGTGTTCAGTACTCGGTGTGCTGGGTGCTCAGTGCTCAGGGTGCTCAGTGCTCAGTACTCAGTGCTCAGGGTGCTCAGTGCTCAGTGCTCAGGGTGCTGGGTGTTCAGTACTCGGTGTGCTGCGTGCTCAGTGCTCAGGGTGCTCAGTGCTCAGTACTCAGTGCTCAGGGTACTCAGTGCTCAGTGCTCAGGGTGCTGGGTGTTCAGTACTCAGGGTCCTGGGTGATCAGTACTCAGGGTGCTGGGTGCTCAGTGCTCAGGGTGCTGGGTGCTCAATACTCTGGGTGTTGGGTGCTCTGTGCTCAGGGTGCTGGGTGCTCAGTGCTCAGGGTGCTGCGTGCTCAGTACTCAGGGTGCTGGGTGCTCAGTGCTCGAGGTGCTCGGTGCTCAGTACTCAAGGTGCTGGGTGCTCAGTGCTCAGGGTGCTGGGTGCTCAGTCCTCGGGGTGCTCCGTGCTCAGGGTGCTGGGTGCTCAGTGCTCGGGGTGCTCGGTGCTCAGTACTCAGGGTGCTGAGTGCTCAGTACTCAGGGTGATGGGTGCTCAGTACTCAGGGTGCTGGGTGCTCAGTGGTCGGGGTGCTGGGTGCTCAGTACTCAGGGTGCTGGGGGCTCAGTACTCAGGGTGCTGGGTGCTCAGTACTCAGGGTGCTCGGTTCTCAGTACTCAGGGTGCTGGGTGCTCATTCTCGGGGTGCTGGGTGCTCAGTGCTCGGGGTGCTGGGTGCTCAGTACTCAGGGTGCTGGGGGCTCAGTCCTCAGGGTGCTGGGTGCTCAGTACTCAGGGTGATCTGTTCTCAGTACTCAGGGTGATGGGTGCTCAGTGCTCGGGATGCTGGGTGCTCAGTACTCCGGGTGCTCAGTGCTCAGTACTCAGGGTGCTGGGTGCTCAGTACTCAGGGTGCTGGGTGCTCAGTGCTCGGCGTGCTCGGTGCTCAGTACTCGGGGTGCTGTGTGCTCAGTACTCGGGGTGCTGGGTGCTCAGGGCTCAGGGTGCTGGGTGCTCAGTGCTCGGGGTGCTGGGTGCTCAGTGCTGAGTGTGCTGGCTGCTCAGTGCTCAGGGTGCTGGGTGCTCAGTACTCAGGGTGCTCAGTGCTCAGTTCTAAGCGTGCTGGGTGCTCAGTGCTCAGGGTCCTCGGTGCTCAGTACTCAGGGTGCTCAGTGCTCAGTACACAGCGTGCTTTGTGCTCAGTGCTGAGGGTGCTGGGTGCTCAGTACTCAGGGTGCTGGGTGCTCAGTACTCAGGGTGCTGGGTGCTCAGTACTCAGGGTGCTGGGTGCTCAGTGCTCGGGGTGCTCGGTGATCAGTACTCAGGGTGCTGGGTGCTCAGTGCTCAGGGTGCTGGGTACTCAATACTCAGGGTGCTGGGTGCTCAGTACTCAGGGTGCTGGGTGCTCAGTGCTCAGGGTGCTGGGTGCTCTGTCCTCAGGGTGCTGGGTGCTCAGTACTCAGGGTGTTCGGTGCTCAGTACTCAGGGTGCTCAGTGCTCAGTACTCAGGGTGCTGGTTGCTCAGTGCTCGGGGTGCTCGGTGCTCAGTACTCAGGGTGCTGGGTGCTCAGTACTCAGGGTTCTGGGTGCTCAGTACTCAGGGTGCTGGGTGCTCAGTACTCAGGGTGCTGGGTGCTCAGTACTCAGGGTGATGGGTGCACAGTGCTCAGGGTGCTGGGTGCTCAGTACTCAGGGTGCTGGGTGCTCAGTACTCAGGGTGATCGGTGCTTAGTACTCAGGGTGCTGGGTGCTCAGTGCTCAGGGTGCTGGGTACTCAGTACTCAGGGTGCTGGGTGCTCAGTACTCAGGGTGCTGGGTGCTCAGTGCTCAGGGTGCTGGGTGCTCAGTGCTCAGGGTGCTGGGTGCTCAGTACTCAGGGTGCTGGGTGCTCAGTGCTCAGGGTGATCGGTGCTCAGTACTCAGGGTGCTCACTACTCAGGGTGCTGGGTGCTCAGTGCTCAGGGTGCTGGGAGCTCAGTACTCAGGGTGCTGGGTGCTCAGTGCTCGCGGTGCTCGGTGCTCAGTACTCAAGGTGCTGAGTGCTCAGTGCTCAGGGTGCAGGGTGCTCAGTCCTCGGGGTGCTCCGTGCTCAGTGCTCAGGGTGCTGGGTGCTCAGTACTCAGGGTGCTCGGTGCTCAGTACTCAGGGTTTTCAGTGCTCAGGGTGCTGGGTGCTCAGTACTCAGGGTGCTCAGTGCTCAGTACTCGGGGTGCTGGGTGCTCAGTACTCAGGGTCCTCAGTGCTCAGTACTCGGGGTGCTGGGTGCTCAATGCTCAGTGTGCTCAGTGCTCAGTGCTAAGGGTGCTGGGTGCTCTGTGCTCGGGGCACTGGGTGCTCAGTGCTCGGGGTGCTGGGTGCTCAGTACTCAGGGTGCTGTGTGCTCAGTGCTCAGTACTCAGCGTGCTGGGTGCTCAGTGCTCAGTGTGTTGGGTGCTCAGTACTCAGGGTGCTGGGTGCTCAGTGCTCAGTGCTCAGGGTGCTCATTGCTCAGGGTGCTGGGTGCTCAGGGTGCTGGGTGCTCAGTGCTCGGGGTGCTGGGTGCTCAGTGCTCAGTGCTCAGGGTGCTGGGTGCTCAGTGCTCAGTGTTCAGGGTGCTGGGTGTTCAGTACTCAGGGTGCTCGGTGCTTAGTGCTCGGGGTGCTGGGTGCTCAGTACTCAGGGTGCTTGGTGCTCAGTGCTCGGGGTGCTGGGTGCTCAGTGCTCATCTTGATCAATGCTCAGTACTCAGGGTGCTGGGTGCTCAGTGCTCAGGGTGCTCAGTACTCAGGGTGCTCGGTGCTCAGTGCTCAGTACTCAGGGTGCTCAGTACTCAGGGTGCTGGGTGCTCAGTGCTCAGGGTGCTGGTTGCTCAGTACTCAGGGTGCTGGGTGCTCAGTACTCAGGTTACTGGGTGCTCAGTGCTCAGGGTGCTCTGTGGTCAGTACTCAGGGTGCTGGGTGCTCAGTGCTCGGGGTGCTGCGTGCTCAGTACTCAGGGTTCTGGGTGCTCAGTGCTCACGGTGCTGGGTACTCAGTGCTCAGGGTGCTGGGTGCTCAGTACTCAGGGTGCTGGGTGCTCAGTGCTCGGGGTGCTCGGTGCTCAGTACTCAAGGTGCTGGGTGCTCATTACTCAGGGTGCTGGGTGCTCAGTGCTCGGGGTGCTCGGTGCTCAGTACTCGGGGTGCTGGTTGCTCAGTACTCGGGGTGCTGGGTGCTCAGTGCTCAGGGTGCTGGGTGTTCAGTACTCATGGTGCTGGGTGCTCAGTACTCAGGGTGCGGGGTGCTCAGTGCTCAGGGTGCTCAGTGCTCAGTACTCAGAGCTCAGGGTGCTGGGTGTTCAGTGCTCAGGGTGCTGGGTGCTCATTGCTCAGGGTGCTGGGTGCTCAGTGCTCGAGGTGCTCGGTGCTCAGTACTCAAGGTGCTGGGTGCTCAGTGCTCAGGGTGCTGGGTGCTCAGTCCTCGGGGTGCTCTGTGCTCAGGGTGCTGGGTGCTCAGTGCTCGGGGTGCCCGGTGCTCAGTACTCAGGGTGCTGAGTGCTCAGTACTCAGGGTGATGGGTGCTAGTACTCAGGGTGCTCGGTGCTCAGTGCTCAGGGTGCTGGGTGCTCAGTACTCAGGGTGCTGGGTTCTCAGTGCTCGGGGTGCTGGGTGCTCAGTACTCAGGGTGCTGGGGGCTCAGTACTCAGGGTGCTGGGTGCTCAGTACTCACGGTGCTCGGTTCTCAGTACTCAGGGTGCTGGGTGCTCATTCTCGGGGTGCTGCGTGCTCAGTGCTCAGGGTGCTGGGTGCTCAGTGATCGGGGTGCTGGGTGCTCAGTGCTGAGTGTGCTGGCTGCTCAGTGCTCAGGGTGCTGGGTGCTCAGTACTCAGGGTGCTCGGTGCTCAGTACTCAGGGTGCTCAGTGCTCAGTACTCAGCGTGCTGGGTGCTCAGTGCTCAGGGTCCTCGGTGCTCAGTACTCAGGGTGCTCAGTGCTCAGTACTCAGCGTGCTTTGTGCTCAGTGCTCAGGGTACTGGGTGCTCAGTACTCAGGGTGCTGGGTGCTCTGTACTCAGGGTGCTGGGTGCTCAGTACTCAGGGTGCTGGGTGCTCAGTGCTCAGGGTGCTGGGTGCTCAGTACTCAGGGTGCTGGGTGCTTAGTGCTCGAGGTGCTCGGTGCTCAGTACTCAAGGTGCTGGGTTCTCAGTGCTCAGGGTGCTGGGTGCTCAGTCCTCGGGGTGCTCCGTGCTCAGGGTGCTGGTTGCTGAGTGCTCAGGGTGCTGGGTGCTCAGTGCTCGGGTGCTCGGTGCTCAGTGCTCAGTACTCAGGGTGCTGGGTGCTCAGTGCTCGGTGTGCTGGGTGCTCAGTACTCAGGGTGCTGGGTGCTCAGTGCTCAGGGTGCTGGGTGCTCAGTGCTCAGGGTGCTGGGTGCTCAGTGATCGGGGTGCTGGGTGCTCAGTGCTCAGGGTGATCGGTGCTCAGTGCTCAGGGTGCTGGGTGCTCAGTCCTCAGGGTGCTCAGTGCTCAAGGTGCTGGGTGCTCAGTGCTCGGGGTGCTCGGTGCTCAGTACTCAGGGTGCTGAGTGCTCAGTACTCAGGGTGCTCGGTGCTCAGTACTCAGGGTGCTGGGTGCTCAGTACTCAGGTTGCTGGGTGCTCAGTGCTCAGGGTGCTGGGTGCTCAGTGCTCAGGGTGCTGGGTGCTCAGTGCTCGGGGTGCTGGGTGCTCAGTGCTCGGGGTGCTGGGTGCTCAGTGCTCAGTGCTCAGGGTGCTGGGTGCTCAGTGCTCAGTGCTCAGGGTGCTGGTTGCTCAGTACTCAGGGTGCTGGGTGCTCAGTACTCAGGGTGCTGGGTGCTCAGTGCTCAGGGTGCTGGGTGCTCAGTACTCAGGGTGCTGGGTGCTCAGTGCTCGGGGTGCTGGGTGCTCCGTGCTCGGGGTGCTGGGTGCTCAGTGCTCATGGTGCTGGGTGCTCAGTACTCAGGGTGCTGGGTGCTCAGTGCTCGGGGTGCTCGGTGCTCAGTACTCAAGGTGCTGGGTGCTCAGTGCTCAGGGTGCTGGGTGCTCAGTCCTCGGGGTGCACCGTGCTCAGTGATCAGGGTGCTGGGTGCTCAGTACTCAGGGTGCTCGGTGCTCAGTACTCAGGGTTCTTAGTGCTCAGTACTCAGGGTGCTGGGTGCTCAGTGCTCAGGGTGCTGGGTGCTCAGTACTCAGGGTGCTCAGTGCTCAGTACTCGGGGTGCTTGGTGCTCAGTACTCAGGGTGCTCAGTGCTCAGTACTCGGGGTGCTGGGTGCTCAGTGCTCAGGGTGCTCAGTGCTCAGTGCTCGGGGTGTTGGGTGCTCAGTGCTCAGTGCTCAGGGTGCTGGGTGTTCAGTACTCAGGGTGCAGGGTGCTCAGTACTCAGGGTGCTGGGTGCTCAGTGCTCAGGGTGCTCAGTGATCAGTACTCAGTGCTCAGGGTGCTGGGTGTTCAGTACTCGGTGTGCAGGGTGCTCAGTGCTGAGGGTGCTCAGTGCTCAGTACTCAGTGCTCAGGGTGCTCAGTGCTCAGTGCTCAGGGTGCTGGGTGTTCAGTACTCGGTGTGCTGGGTGCTCAGTGCTCAGGGTGCTCAGTGCTCAGTACTCAGTGCTCAGGGTACTCAGTGCTCAGTGCTCAGGGTGCTGGGTGTTCAGTACTCAGGGTGCTGGGTGATCAGTACTCAGGGTGCTGGGTGCTCAGTGCTCAGGGTGCTGGGTGCTCAGTACTCTGGGTGTTGGGTGCTCAGTGCTCAGGGTGCTGGGTGCTCAGTGCTCAGGGTGCTGGGTGCTCAGTGCTCGAGGTGCTCGGTGCTCAGTACTCAAGGTGCTGGGTGCTCAGTGCTCAGGGTGCTGGGTGCTCAGTCCTCGGGGTGCTCCGTGCTCAGGGTGCTGGGTGCTCAGTGCTCGGGGTGCTCGGTGCTCAGTACTCAGGGTGCTGAGTGCTCAGTACTCAGGGTGATGGGTGCTCAGTACTCAGGGTGCTGGGTGCTCAGTGCTCGGGGTGCTGGGTGCTCAGTACTCAGGGTGCTGGGGGCTCAGTACTCAGGGTGCTGGGTGCTCAGTACTCAGGGTGCTCGGTTCTCAGTACTCAGGGTGCTGGGTGCTCATTCTCGGGGTGCTGGGTGCTCAGTGCTCGGGGTGCTGGGTGCTCAGTACTCAGGGTGCTGTGGGCTCAGTACTCAGGGTGCTGGGTGCTCAGTACTCAGGGTGATCTGTTCTCAGTACTCAGGGTGCTGGGTGCTCAGTGCTCGGGATGCTGGGTGCTCAGTACTCGGGGTGCTCAGTGCTCAGTACTCAGGGTGCTGGGTGCTCAGTACTCAGGGTGCTGGGTGCACAGTGCTCAGGGTGCTGGGTGCTCAGTACTCAGGGTGCTGGGTGCTCAGTACTCAGGGTGATCGGTGCTTAGTACTCAGGGTGCTGGGTGCTCATTGCTCAGGGTGCTGGGTACTCAGTACTCAGGGTGCTGGGTGCTCAGTACTCAGGGTGCTGGGTGCTCAGTGCTCAGGGTGCTGGGTGCTCAGTGCTCAGGGTGCTGGGTGCTCAGTACTCAGGGTGCTGGGTGCTCAGTGCTCAGGGTGATCGGTGCTCAGTACTCAGGGTGCTCAGTACTCAGGGTGCTGGGTGCTCAGTGCTCAGGGTGCTGGGTGCTCAGTACTCAGGGTGCTGGGTGCTCAGTGCTCGGGGTGCTGGGTGCTCAGTGCTCAGGGTGATCGGTGCTCAGTACTCAAGGCGCTGGGTGCTCAGTCCTTGGGGTGCTGGGTGCTCAGTGCTCGGGGTGCTGTGTGCTCAGTGCTCAGTGCTCAGGCTGCTGGGTGCTCAGTGCTCAGTGCTCAGGGTGCTGGGTGCTCAGTTCTCAGGGTGCTGGGTGCTCAGTACTCTGTGTGTTGGGTGCTCAGTACGCAGGGTGCTGGGTGCTCAGTGCTCAGGGTGCTGGGTGCTCAGTACTCAGGGTGCTGGGTGCTCAGTGCTCGCGGTGCTCGGTGCTCAGTACTCAAGGTGCTGGGTGCTCAGTGCTCAGGGTGCAGGGTGCTCAGTCCTCGGGGTGCCCCGTGCTCAGTGCTCAGGATGCTGGGTGCTCAGTACTTAGGGTGCTCGGTGCTCAGTACTCAGGGTTTTCAGTGCTCTGGGTGCTGGATGCTCAGTACTCAGGGTGCTCAGTGCTCAGTACTCGGGGTGCTGGGTGCTCAGTACTCAGGGTGCTCAGTGCTCAGTACTCAGGGTGCTGGGTGCTCAGTGCTCAGTGTGCTCAGTGCTCAGTGCTCGGGGTGCTGGGTGCTCAGTGCTCGGGGCGCTGGGTGCTCAGTGTTCGGGGTGCTGGGTGCTCAGTACTCAGGGTGCTGTGTGCTCAGTGCTCATTACTCAGCGTGCTGGGTGCTCAGTGCTCAGAGTGTTGGGTGCTCAGTACTCAGGGTGCTGGGTGCTCAGTGCTCAGTGCACAGGGTGCTCATTGCTCAGGGTGCTGGGTGCTCAGGGTGCTGGGTGCTCAGTGCTCGGGGTGCTGGGTGCTCAGTGCTCAGTGCTCAGGGTGCTGGGTGCTCAGTGCTCAGTGCTCAGGGTGCTGGGTGTTCAGTACTCAGGGTGCTCGGTGCTTAGTGCTCGGGGTGCTGGGTGCTCAGTACTCAGGTGCTGGGTGCTCAGTGCTCGGGGTGCTGGGTGCTCAGTGCTCATGGTGATCAATGCTCAGTACTCAGGGTGCGGGGTGCTCAGTGCTCAGGGTGCTGGGTGCTCAGTCCTCAGGGTGCTCAGTACTCAGGGTGCTCGGTGCTCAGTGCTCAGTACTCAGGGTGCTCAGTACTCAGGGTGCTGGGTGCTCAGTGCTCAGGGTGCTGGGTGCTCAGTACTCAGGGTGCTGGGTGCTTAGTACTCGGGGTGCTGGGTGCTCAGTACTCAGGGTGCTGTGTGCTCAGTTCTCGGGGTGCTGGGTGCTCAGTGCTCAGGGTGATCGGTGCTCAGTGCTCAGGGTGCTGGGTGCTCAGTCCTCAGGGTGATCAGTGCTCGCGGTGCTCGGTGCTCAGTACTCAGGGTGCTGAGTGCCCAGTACTCAGGGTTCTGGGTGCTCAGTACTCAGGGTGCTGGGTGCTCAGTACTCAGGGTGCTGTCTGCTCAGTGCTCATGGTGCTGGGTGCTCAGTGCTCAGGGTGCTGGGTGCTCAGTGCTGGGGGTGCTGGGTTCTCAGGGCTGTGGTGCTGGGTGCTCAGTGCTCAGTGCTCAGGGTGCTGGGTGCTCAGTGCTCAGGGTGCTGGTTGCTCAGTACTCAGGGTGCTGGGTTCTCAGTACTCAGGTTACTGGGTGCTCAGTGCTCAGGGAGCTCTGTGGTCAGTACTCAGGGTGCTGGGTGCTCAGTGCTCGGGGTGCTGCGTGCTCAGTACTCAGGGTGCTGGGTGCTCAGTGCTCACGGTGCTGGGTACTCAGTGCTCAGGGTGCTGGGTGCTCAGTACTCAGGGTGCTGGGTGCTCAGTGCTCGGGGTGCTCGGTGCTCAGTACTCAAGGTGCTGGGTGCTCAGTGCTCAGGGTGCTGGGTGCTCAGTGCTCGGGGTGCTCGGTGCTCAGTACTCGGGGTGCTGGTTGCTCAGTACTCGGGGTGCTGGGTGCTCAGTGCTCAGTGCTCAGGGTGCTGGGTGCTCAGTCCTCAGGGTGATCAGTGCTCGCGGTGCTCGGTGCTCAGTACTCAGGGTGCTGAGTGCCCAGTACTCAGGGTTCTGGGTGCTCAGTACTCAGGGTGCTGGGTGCTCAGTACTCAGGGTGCTGTCTGCTCAGTGCTCATGGTGCTGGGTGCTCAGTGCTCAGGGTGCTGGGTGCTCAGTGCTGGGGGTGCTGGGTTCTCAGGGCTGTGGTGCTGGGTGCTCAGTGCTCAGTGCTCAGGGTGCTGGGTGCTCAGTGCTCAGGGTGCTGGTTGCTCAGTACTCAGGGTGCTGGGTTCTCAGTACTCAGGTTACTGGGTGCTCAGTGCTCAGGGAGCTCTGTGGTCAGTACTCAGGGTGCTGGGTGCTCAGTGCTCGGGGTGCTGCGTGCTCAGTACTCAGGGTGCTGGGTGCTCAGTGCTCACGGTGCTGGGTACTCAGTGCTCAGGGTGCTGGGTGCTCAGTACTCAGGGTGCTGGGTGCTCAGTGCTCGGGGTGCTCGGTGCTCAGTACTCAAGGTGCTGGGTGCTCAGTGCTCAGGGTGCTGGGTGCTCAGTGCTCGGGGTGCTCGGTGCTCAGTACTCGGGGTGCTGGTTGCTCAGTACTCGGGGTGCTGGGTGCTCAGTGCTCAGTGCTCAGGGTGCTGGGTGTTCAGTACTCATGGTGCTGGGTGCTCAGTACTCAGGGTGCTGGGTGCTCAGTGCTCAGGGTGCTCAGTGCTCAGTACTCAGTGCTCAGGGTGCTGGGTGTTCAGTACTCAGGGTGCTGGGTGTTCAGTACTCGGTGTGCTGGGTGCTCAGTGCTCAGGGTGCTGGGTGCTCAGTACTCAGTGCTCAGGGTGCTCAGTGCTCAGTGCTCAGGGTGCTCGGTGTTCAGTACTCAGGGTGCTGGGTGTTCAGTACTCGGTGTGCTGTGTGCTCAGTGCTCAGCGTGCTCAGTGATTAGTACTCAGTGCTCAGGGTACTCACTGCTCAGTACTCAGGGTGCTGGGTGCTCAGTACTCAGGGTGCTGAGTGCTCAGTGCTCAGGGTGCTGGGTGCTCAGTACTCTGGGTGTTGGGTGCTCAGTGCTCAGGGTGCTGGGTGCTCAGTGCTCAGGGTGCTGCGTGCTCAGTACTCAGGGTGCTGGGTGCTCAGCGCTCGAGGTGCTCGGTGCTCAGTACTCAAGGTGCTGGGTGCTCAGTGCTCAGGGTGCTGGGTGCTCAGTCCTCGGGGTGCTCCGTGCTCAGGGTGCTGGGTGCTCAGTGCTCGGGATGCTCGGTGCTCAGTACTCAGGGTGCTGAGTGCTCAGTACTCAGGGTGATGGGTGCTCAGTACTCAGGGTGCTGGGTGCTCAGTGCTCGGGGTGCTGGGTGCTCAGTACTCAGGGTGCTGGGGGCTCAGTACTCAGGGTGCTGGGTGCTCAGTACTCAGGGTGCTCGGTTCTCAGTACTCAGGGTGCTGGGTGCTCATTCTCGGGGTGCTGGGTGCTCAGTGCTCGGGGTGCTGGGTGCTCAGTACTCAGGGTGCTGGGGGCTCAGTACTCAGGGTGCTGGGTGCTCAGTACTCAGGGTGATCTGTTCTCAGTACTCAGGGTGCTGGGTGCTCAGTGCTCGGGATGCTGGGTGCTCAGTACTCGGGGTGCTCAGTGCTCAGTACTCAGGGTGCTGGGTGCTCAGTACTCAGGGTGCTGGGTGCTCAGTGCTCGGGGTGCTCGGTGCTGAGTACTCGGAGTGCTGGGTTCTCAGTACTCAGGGTGTTGGGTGCTCAGTGCTCAGGGTGCTGGGTGCTCAGTGATCGGGGTGCTGGGTGCTCAGTGCTGAGTGTGCTGGCTGCTCAGTGCTCAGGGTACTGGGTGCTCAGTACTCAGGGTGCTCGGTGCTCAGTAACCAGGGTGCTCAGTGCTCAGTACTCAGCGTGCTGGGTGCTCAGTGCTCAGGGTCCTCGGTGCTCAGTACTCAGGGTGCTCAGTGCTCAGTACTCAGCGTGCTTTGTGCTCAGTGCTCAGGATGCTGGGTGCTCAGTACTCAGGGTGCTGGGTGCTCAGTACTCAGGGTGCTGGGTGCTCTGTGCTGGGGGGTGCTGGGTGCTCAGTGCTCAGGGTGCTGGGTGCTCAGTGCTCAGGGTGCTGGGTGCTCAGTACTCAGGGTGCTGGGTGCTTAGTGCTCGAGGTGCTCGGTGCTCAGTACTCAAGGTGCTGGGTTCTCAGTGCTCAGGGTGCTGGGTGCTCAGTCCTCGGGGTGCTCCGTGCTCATTGTGCTGGGTGCTGAGTGCTCAGGGTGCTGGGTGCTCAGTGCTCGGGTGCTCGGTGCTCAGTGCTCAGGGTCCTGGGTGCTCAGTACTCAGGGTCCTGGTTGCTTAGTACTCAGGGTGCTCAGTGCTCAGTACACAGGGTGCTGGGTGCTCAGTGCTCGGGGTGCTGGTTGCTCAGTGCACAGTACTCAGGGTGCTGGGTGCTCAGTGCTCGGGGTGCTGGGTGCTCAGTACTCAGGGTGCTGGGTGCTCAGTGCTCAGGGTGCTGGGTGCTCAGTGCTCAGGGTGCGGGGTGCTCAGTGATCGGGGTGCTGGGTGCTCAGTACTCAGGGTGCTCAGTGCTCGGGGAGCTCGGTGCTCAGTACTCAGGGTGCTGGGTGCTCAGTACTCAGTACTTGGGGTGCTGGGTGCTCAGTGCTCAGGGTGCTCAGTGCTCAGTACTCAGTGCTCAGGGTGCTCAGTGCTCAGTGCTCAGGGTGCTGGGTGTTCAGTACTCAGGGTGCTGGGTGCTCAGTACTCAGGGTGCTAGGTGCTCAGTACTCAGGGTGCTGGGTGCTCATTCTCGGGGTGCTGGGTGCTCAGTGCTCGGGGTGCTGGGTGCTCAGTACTCAGGGTTCTGGGGGCTCAGTACTCAGGGTGCTGGGTGCTCAGTACTCAGGGTGCTCGGTTCTCAGTACTCAGGGTGCTGGGTGCTCATTCTCGGGGTGCTGGGTGCTCAGTGCTCGGGGTGCTGGGTGCTCAGTACTCAGGGTGCTGGGGGCTGAGTACTCAGGGTGCTGGGTGCTCAGTACTCAGGGTGATCTGTTCTCAGTACTCAGGTTGCTGGGTGCTCAGTGCTCGGGGTGCTGGGTGCTCACTACTCGGGGTGCTCAGTGCTCAGTACTCAGGGTGCTGGGTGCTCAGTACTCAGGGTGCTGGGTGCTCAGTGATCAGGGTGCTCCGTGCTCAGTACTCAGGGTGCTGGGTGCTCAGCGCTCGAGGTGCTCGGTGCTCAGTACTCAAGGTGCTGGGTGCTCAGTGCTCAGGGTGCTGGGTGCTCAGTCCTCGGGGTGCTCCGTGCTCAGGGTGCTGGGTGCTCAGTGCTCGGGATGCTCGGTGCTCAGTACTCAGGGTGCTGAGTGCTCAGTACTCAGGGTGATGGGTGCTCAGTACTCAGGGTGCTGGGTGCTCAGTGCTCGGGGTGCTGGGTGCTCAGTACTCAGGGTGCTGGGGGCTCAGTACTCAGGGTGCTGGGTGCTCAGTACTCAGGGTGCTCGGTTCTCAGTACTCAGGGTGCTGGGTGCTCATTCTCGGGGTGCTGGGTGCTCAGTGCTCGGGGTGCTTGGTGCTCAGTACTCAGGGTGCTGGGGGCTCAGTACTCAGGGTGCTGGGTGCTCAGTACTCAGGGTGATCTGTTCTCAGTACTCAGGGTGCTGGGTGCTCAGTGCTCGGGATGCTGGGTGCTCAGTACTCGGGGTGCTCAGTGCTCAGTACTCAGGGTGCTGGGTGCTCAGTACTCAGGGTGCTGGGTGCTCAGTGCTCGGGGTGCTCGGTGCTGAGTACTCGGGGTGCTGGGTTCTCAGTACTCAGGGTGCTGTGTGCTCAGTGCTCAGGGTGCTGGGTGCTCAGTGATCGGGGTGCTGGGTGCTCAGTGCTGAGTGTGCTGGCTGCTCAGTGCTCAGGGTACTGGGTGCTCAGTACTCAGGGTGCTCGGTGCTCAGTAACCAGGGTGCTCAGTGCTCAGTACTCAGCGTGCTGGGTGCTCAGTGCTCAGGGTCCTCGGTGCTCAGTACTCAGGGTGCTCAGTGCTCAGTACTCAGCGTGCTTTGTGCTCAGTGCTCAGGGTGCTGGGTGCTCAGTACTCAGGGTGCTGGGTGCTCAGTACTCAGGGTGCTGGGTGCTCTGTGCTGGGGGGTGCTGGGTGCTCAGTGCTCAGGGTGCTGGGTGCTCAGTGCTCAGGGTGCTGGGTGCTCAGTACTCAGGGTGCTGGGTGCTTAGTGCTCGAGGTGCTCGGTGCTCAGTACTCAAGGTGCTGGGTTCTCAGTGCTCAGGGTGCTGGGTGCTCAGTCCTCGGGGTGCTCCGTGCTCAGGGTGCTGGGTGCTGAGTGCTCAGGGTGCTGGGTGCTCAGTGCTCGGGTGCTCGGTGCTCAGTGCTCAGGGTCCTGGGTGCTCAGTACTCAGGGTCCTGGTTGCTTAGTACTCAGGGTGCTCAGTGCTCAGTACACAGGGTGCTGGGTGCTCAGTGCTCGGGGTGCTGGTTGCTCAGTGCTCAGTAATCAGGGTGCTGGGTGCTCAGTGCTCGGGGTGCTGGGTGCTCAGTACTCAGGGTGCTGGGTGCTCAGTGCTCAGGGTGCTGGGTGCTCAGTGCTCAGGGTGCGGGGTGCTCAGTGATCGGGGTGCTGGGTGCTCAGTACTCAGGGTGCTCAGTGCTCGGGGAGCTCGGTGCTCAGTACTCAGGGTGCTGGGTGCTCAGTACTCAGTACTTGGGGTGCTGGGTGCTCAGTGCTCAGGGTGCTCAGTGCTCAGTACTCAGTGCTCAGGGTGCTCAGTGCTCAGTGCTCAGGGTGCTGTGTGTTCAGTACTCAGGGTGCTGGGTGCTCAGTACTCAGGGTGCTAGGTGCTCAGTACTCAGGGTGCTGGGTGCTCATTCTCGGGGTGCTGGGTGCTCAGTGCTCGGGGTGCTGGGTGCTCAGTACTCAGGGTTCTGGGGGCTCAGTACTCAGGGTGCTGGGTGCTCAGTACTCAGGGTGCTCGGTTCTCAGTACTCAGGGTGCTGGGTGCTCATTCTCGGGGTGCTGGGTGCTCAGTGCTCGGGGTGCTGGGTGCTCAGTACTCAGGGTGCTGGGGGCTGAGTACTCAGGGTGCTGGGTGCTCAGTACTCAGGGTGATCTGTTCTCAGTACTCAGGTTGCTGGGTGCTCAGTGCTCGGGGTGCTGGGTGCTCACTACTCGGGGTGCTCAGTGCTCAGTACTCAGGGTGCTGGGTGCTCAGTACTCAGGGTGCTGGGTGCTCAGTGCTCAGGGTGCTGGGTGCTCAGTACTAAGGGTGCTGGGTGCTCAGTACTCAGGGTGCTCAGTGCTCAGTACTCAGGGTGCTGGGTGCTCAGTGCTCAGGGTGCTGGGTACTCAGTACTCAGGGTGCTGGGTGCTCAGTACTCAGGGTGCTGGGTGCTCAGTACTCAGGGTGCTGGGTGCTCAGTGCTCAGGGTGCTGGGTGCTCAGTACTCAGGGTGCTGGGTGCTCAGTGCTCAGGTTGATCGGTGCTCAGTACTCAGGGTGCTCAGTACTCAGGGTGCTGGGTGCTCAGTGCTCGGGGTGCTGGGTGCTCAGTCCTCGGGGTGCTCCGTGCTCAGTGCTCAGGGTGCTGGGTGCTCAGTACTTAGGGTGCTCGGTGCTCAGTACTCAGGGTTTTCAGTGCTCTGGGTGCTGGGTGCTCAGTACTCAGGGTGCTCAGTGCTCAGTACTCGGGGTGCTGGGTGCTCAGTACTCAGGGTGCTCAGTGCTCAGTACTCGGGGTGCTGGGTGCTCAGTGCTCAGTGTGCTCAGTGCTCAGTGCTCGGGGTGCTGGGTGCTCAGTGCTCGGGGCGCTGGGTGCTCAGTGTTCGGGGTGCTGGGTGCTCAGTACTCAGGGTGCTGTGTGCTCAGTGCTCAGTACTCAGCGTGCTGGGTGCTCAGTGCTCAGAGTGTTGGGTGCTCAGTACTCAGGGTGCTGGGTGCTCAGTGCTCAGTGCACAGGGTGCTCATTGCTCAGGGTGCTGGGTGCTCAGGGTGCTGGGTGCTCAGTGCTCGGGGTGCTGGGTGCTCAGTGCTCAGTGCTCAGGGTGCTGGGTGCTCAGTGCTCAGTGCTCAGGGTGCTGGGTGTTCAGTACTCAGGGTGCTCGGTGCTTAGTGCTCGGGGTGCTGGGTGCTCAGTACTCAGGTGCTGGGTGCTCAGTGCTCGGGGTGCTGGGTGCTCAGTGCTCATGGTGATCAATGCTCAGTACTCAGGGTGCGGGGTGCTCAGTGCTCAGGGTGCTGGGTGCTCAGTCCTCAGGGTGCTCAGTACTCAGGGTGCTCGGTGCTCAGTGCTCAGTACTCAGGGTGCTCAGTACTCAGGGTGCTGGGTGCTCAGTGCTCAGGGTGCTGGGTGCTCAGTACTCAGGGTGCTGGGTGCTTAGTACTCGGGGTGCTGGGTGCTCAGTACTCAGGGTGCTGTGTGCTCAGTTCTCGGGGTGCTGGGTGCTCAGTGCTCAGGGTGATCGGTGCTCAGTGCTCAGGGTGCTGGGTGCTCCGTCCTCAGGGTGATCAGTGCTCGCGGTGCTCGGTGCTCAGTACTCAGGGTGCTGAGTGCCCAGTACTCAGGGTTCTGGGTGCTCAGTACTCAGGGTGCTGGGTGCTCAGTGCTCAGGGTGCTGGGTGCTCAGTGCTGGGGGTGCTGGGTTCTCAGGGCTGTGGTGCTGGGTGCTCAGTGCTCAGTGCTCAGGGTGCTGGGTGCTCAGTGCTCAGTGCTCAGGGTGCTGGGTGTTCAGTACTCATGGTGCTGGGTGCTCAGTACTCAGGGTGCTGGGTGCTCAGTGCTCAGGGTGCTCAGTGCTCAGTACTCAGTGCTCAGGGTGCTGGGTGTTCAGTACTCAGGGTGCTGGGTGTTCAGTACTCAGTGTGCTGGGTGCTCAGTGCTCAGGGTGCTGGGTGCTCAGTACTCAGTGCTCAGGGTGCTCAGTGCTCAGTGCTCAGGGTGCTCGGTGTTCAGTACTCAGGGTGCTGGGTGTTCAGTACTCGGTGTGCTGTGTGCTCAGTGCTCAGGGTGCTCAGTGATCAGTACTCAGTGCTCAGGGTACTCACTGCTCAGTACTCAGGGTGCTGGGTGCTCAGTACTCAGGGTGCTGGGTGCTCAGTGCTCAGGGTGCTGGGTGCTCAGTACTCTGGGTGTTGGGTGCTCAGTGCTCAGGGTGCTGGGTGCTCAGTGCTCAGGGTGCTGCGTGCTCAGTACTCAGGGTGCTGGGTGCTCAGCGCTCGAGGTGCTCGGTGCTCAGTACTCAAGGTGCTGGGTTCTCAGTGCTCAGGGTGCTGGGTGCTCAGTCCTCGGGGTGCTCCGTGCTCATTGTGCTGGGTGCTGAGTGCTCAGGGTGCTGGGTGCTCAGTGCTCGGGTGCTCGGTGCTCAGTGCTCAGGGTCCTGGGTGCTCAGTACTCAGGGTCCTGGTTGCTTAGTACTCAGGGTGCTCAGTGCTCAGTACACAGGGTGCTGGGTGCTCAGTGCTCGGGGTGCTGGTTGCTCAGTGCTCAGTACTCAGGGTGCTGGGTGCTCAGTGCTCGGGGTGCTGGGTGCTCAGTACTCAGGGTGCTGGGTGCTCAGTGCTCAGGGTGCTGGGTGCTCAGTGCTCAGGGTGCGGGGTGCTCAGTGATCGGGGTGCTGGGTGCTCAGTACTCAGGGTGCTCAGTGCTCGGGGAGCTCGGTGCTCAGTACTCAGGGTGCTGGGTGCTCAGTACTCAGTACTTGGGGTGCTGGGTGCTCAGTGCTCAGGGTGCTCAGTGCTCAGTACTCAGTGCTCAGGGTGCTCAGTGCTCAGTGCTCAGGGTGCTGGGTGTTCAGTACTCAGGGTGCTGGGTGCTCAGTACTCAGGGTGCTAGGTGCTCAGTACTCAGGGTGCTGGGTGCTCATTCTCGGGGTGCTGGGTGCTCAGTGCTCGGGGTGCTGGGTGCTCAGTACTCAGGGTTCTGGGGGCTCAGTACTCAGGGTGCTGGGTGCTCAGTACTCAGGGTGCTCGGTTCTCAGTACTCAGGGTGCTGGGTGCTCATTCTCGGGGTGCTGGGTGCTCAGTGCTCGGGGTGCTGGGTGCTCAGTACTCAGGGTGCTGGGGGCTGAGTACTCAGGGTGCTGGGTGCTCAGTACTCAGGGTGATCTGTTCTCAGTACTCAGGTTGCTGGGTGCTCAGTGCTCGGGGTGCTGGGTGCTCACTACTCGGGGTGCTCAGTGCTCAGTACTCAGGGTGCTGGGTGCTCAGTACTCAGGGTGCTGGGTGCTCAGTGATCAGGGTGCTGCGTGCTCAGTACTCAGGGTGCTGGGTGCTCAGCGCTCGAGGTGCTCGGTGCTCAGTACTCAAGGTGCTGGGTGCTCAGTGCTCAGGGTGCTGGGTGCTCAGTCCTCGGGGTGCTCCGTGCTCAGGGTGCTGGGTGCTCAGTGCTCGGGATGCTCGGTGCTCAGTACTCAGGGTGCTGAGTGCTCAGTACTCAGGGTGATGGGTGCTCAGTACTCAGGGTGCTGGGTGCTCAGTGCTCGGGGTGCTGGGTGCTCAGTACTCAGGGTGCTGGGGGCTCAGTACTCAGGGTGCTGGGTGCTCAGTACTCAGGGTGCTCGGTTCTCAGTATTCAGGGTGCTGGGTGCTCATTCTCGGGGTGCTGGGTGCTCAGTGCTCGGGGTGCTGGGTGCTCAGTACTCAGGGTGCTGGGGGCTCAGTACTCAGGGTGCTGGGTGCTCAGTACTCAGGGTGATCTGTTCTCAGTACTCAGGGTGCTGGGTGCTCAGTGCTCGGGATGCTGGGTGCTCAGTACTCGGGGTGCTCAGTGCTCAGTACTCAGGGTGCTGGGTGCTCAGTACTCAGGGTGCTGGGTGCTCAGTGCTCGGGGTGCTCGGTGCTGAGTACTCGGGGTGCTGGGTTCTCAGTACTCAGGGTGCTGGGTGCTCAGTGCTCAGGGTGCTGGGTGCTCAGTGATCGGGGTGCTGGGTGCTCAGTGCTGAGTGTGCTGGCTGCTCAGTGCTCAGGGTACTGGGTGCTCAGTACTCAGGGTGCTCGGTGCTCAGTAACCAGGGTGCTCAGTGCTCAGTACTCAGCGTGCTGGGTGCTCAGTGCTCAGGGTCCTCGGTGCTCAGTACTCAGGGTGCTCAGTGCTCAGTACTCAGCGTGCTTTGTGCTCAGTGCTCAGGGTGCTGGGTGCTCAGTACTCAGGGTGCTGGGTGCTCAGTACTCAGGGTGCTGGGTGCTCTGTGCTGGGGGGTGCTGGGTGCTCAGTGCTCAGGGTGCTGGGTGCTCAGTGCTCAGGGTGCTGGGTGCTCAGTACTCAGGGTGCTGGGTGCTTAGTGCTCGAGGTGCTCGGTGCTCAGTACTCAAGGTGCTGGGTTCTCAGTGCTCAGGGTGCTGGGTGCTCAGTCCTCGGGGTGCTCCGTGCTCAGGGTGCTGGGTGCTGAGTGCTCAGGGTGCTGGGTGCTCAGTGCTCGGGTGCTCGGTGCTCAGTGCTCAGGGTCCTGGGTGCTCAGTACTCAGGGTCCTGGTTGCTTAGTACTCAGGGTGCTCAGTGCTCAGTACACAGGGTGCTGGGTGCTCAGTGCTCGGGGTGCTGGTTGCTCAGTGCTCAGTACTCAGGGTGCTGGGTGCTCAGTGCTCGGGGTGCTGGGTGCTCAGTACTCAGGGTGCTGGGTGCTCAGTGCTCAGGGTGCTGGGTGCTCAGTGCTCAGGGTGCGGGGTGCTCAGTGATCGGGGTGCTGGGTGCTCAGTACTCAGGGTGCTCAGTGCTCGGGGAGCTCGGTGCTCAGTACTCAGGGTGCTGGGTGCTCAGTACTCAGTACTTGGGGTGCTGGGTGCTCAGTGCTCACGGTGCTCAGTGCTCAGTACTCAGTGCTCAGGGTGCTCAGTGCTCAGTGCTCAGGGTGCTGTGTGTTCAGTACTCAGGGTGCTGGGTGCTCAGTACTCAGGGTGCTAGGTGCTCAGTACTCAGGGTGCTGGGTGCTCATTCTCGGGGTGCTGGGTGCTCAGTGCTCGGGGTGCTGGGTGCTCAGTACTCAGGGTTCTGGGGGCTCAGTACTCAGGGTGCTGGGTGCTCAGTACTCAGGGTGCTCGGTTCTCAGTACTCAGGGTGCTGGGTGCTCATTCTCGGGGTGCTGGGTGCTCAGTGCTCGGGGTGCTGGGTGCTCAGTACTCAGGGTGCTGGGGGCTGAGTACTCAGGGTGCTGGGTGCTCAGTACTCAGGGTGATCTGTTCTCAGTACTCAGGTTGCTGGGTGCTCAGTGCTCGGGGTGCTGGGTGCTCACTACTCGGGGTGCTCAGTGCTCAGTACTCAGGGTGCTGGGTGCTCAGTACTCAGGGTGCTGGGTGCTCAGTGCTCAGGGTGCTGGGTGCTCAGTACTAAGGGTGCTGGGTGCTCAGTACTCAGGGTGCTCAGTGCTCAGTACTCAGGGTGCTGGGTGCTCAGTGCTCAGGGTGCTGGGTACTCAGTACTCAGGGTGCTGGGTGCTCAGTACTCAGGGTGCTGGGTGCTCAGTACTCAGGGTGCTGGGTGCTCAGTGCTCAGGGTGCTGGGTGCTCAGTACTCAGGGTGCTGGGTGCTCAGTGCTCAGGTTGATCGGTGCTCAGTACTCAGGGTGCTCAGTACTCAGGGTGCTGGGTGCTCAGTGCTCGGGGTGCTGGGTGCTCAGTCCTCGGGGTGCTCCGTGCTCAGTGCTCAGGGTGCTGGGTGCTCAGTACTTAGGGTGCTCGGTGCTCAGTACTCAGGGTTTTCAGTGCTCTGGGTGCTGGGTGCTCAGTACTCAGGGTGCTCAGTGCTCAGTACTCGGGGTGCTGGGTGCTCAGTACTCAGGGTGCTCAGTGCTCAGTACTCGGGGTGCTGGGTGCTCAGTGCTCAGTGTGCTCAGTGCTCAGTGCTCGGGGTGCTGGGTGCTCAGTGCTCGGGGCGCTGGGTGCTCAGTGTTCGGGGTGCTGGGTGCTCAGTACTCAGGGTGCTGTGTGCTCAGTGCTCAGTACTCAGCGTGCTGGGTGCTCAGTGCTCAGAGTGTTGGGTGCTCAGTACTCAGGGTGCTGGGTGCTCAGTGCTCAGTGCACAGGGTGCTCATTGCTCAGGGTGCTGGGTGCTCAGGGTGCTGGGTGCTCAGTGCTCGGGGTGCTGGGTGCTCAGTGCTCAGTGCTCAGGGTGCTGGGTGCTCAGTGCTCAGTGCTCAGGGTGCTGGGTGTTCAGTACTCAGGGTGCTCGGTGCTTAGTGCTCGGGGTGCTGGGTGCTCAGTACTCAGGTGCTGGGTGCTCAGTGCTCGGGGTGCTGGGTGCTCAGTGCTCATGGTGATCAATGCTCAGTACTCAGGGTGCGGGGTGCTCAGTGCTCAGGGTGCTGGGTGCTCAGTCCTCAGGGTGCTCAGTACTCAGGGTGCTCGGTGCTCAGTGCTCAGTACTCAGGGTGCTCAGTACTCAGGGTGCTGGGTGCTCAGTGCTCAGGGTGCTGGGTGCTCAGTACTCAGGGTGCTGGGTGCTTAGTACTCGGGGTGCTGGGTGCTCAGTACTCAGGGTGCTGTGTGCTCAGTTCTCGGGGTGCTGGGTGCTCAGTGCTCAGGGTGATCGGTGCTCAGTGCTCAGGGTGCTGGGTGCTCAGTCCTCAGGGTGATCAGTGCTCGCGGTGCTCGGTGCTCAGTACTCAGGGTGCTGAGTGCCCAGTACTCAGGGTTCTGGGTGCTCAGTACTCAGGGTGCTGGGTGCTCAGTGCTCAGGGTGCTGGGTGCTCAGTGCTGGGGGTGCTGGGTTCTCAGGGCTGTGGTGCTGGGTGCTCAGTGCTCAGTGCTCAGGGTGCTGGGTGCTCAGTGCTCAGTGCTCAGGGTGCTGGGTGTTCAGTACTCATGGTGCTGGGTGCTCAGTACTCAGGGTGCTGGGTGCTCAGTGCTCAGGGTGCTCAGTGCTCAGTACTCAGTGCTCAGGGTGCTGGGTGTTCAGTACTCAGGGTGCTGGGTGTTCAGTACTCGGTGTGCTGGGTGCTCAGTGCTCAGGGTGCTGGGTGCTCAGTACTCAGTGCTCAGGGTGCTCAGTGCTCAGTGCTCAGGGTGCTCGGTGTTCAGTACTCAGGGTGCTGGGTGTTCAGTACTCGGTGTGCTGTGTGCTCAGTGCTCAGGGTGCTCAGTGATCAGTACTCAGTGCTCAGGGTACTCACTGCTCAGTACTCAGGGTGCTGGGTGCTCAGTACTCAGGGTGCTGGGTGCTCAGTGCTCAGGGTGCTGGGTGCTCAGTACTCTGGGTGTTGGGTGCTCAGTGCTCAGGGTGCTGGGTGCTCAGTGCTCAGGGTGCTGCGTGCTCAGTACTCAGGGTGCTGGGTGCTCAGCGCTCGAGGTGCTCGGTGCTCAGTACTCAAGGTGCTGGGTGCTCAGTGCTCAGGGTGCTGGGTGCTCAGTCCTCGGGGTGCTCCGTGCTCAGGGTGCTGGGTGCTCAGTGCTCGGGATGCTCGGTGCTCAGTACTCAGGTTGCTGAGTGCTCAGTACTCAGGGTGATGGGTGCTCAGTACTCAGGGTGCTGGGTGCTCAGTGCTCGGGGTGCTGGGTGCTCAGTACTCAGGGTGCTGGGGGCTCAGTACTCAGGGTGCAGGGTGCTCAGTACTCAGGGTGCTCGGTTCTCAGTACTCAGGGTGCTGGGTGCTCATTCTCGGGGTGCTGGGTGCTCAGTGCTCGGGGTGCTGGGTGCTCAGTACTCAGGGTGCTGGGGGCTCAGTACTCAGGGTGCTGGGTGCTCAGTACTCAGGGTGATCTGTTCTCAGTACTCAGGGTGCTGGGTGCTCAGTGCTCGGGATGCTGGGTGCTCAGTACTCGGGGTGCTGGGTTCTCAGTACTCAGGGTGCTGGGTGCTCAGTGCTCGGGGTGCTCGGTGCTGAGTACTCGGGGTGCTGGGTTCTCAGTACTCAGGGTGCTGGGTGCTCAGTGCTCAGGGTGCTGGGTGCTCAGTGATCGGGGTGCTGGGTGCTCAGTGCTGAGTGTGCTGGCTTCTCAGTGCTCAGGGTACTGGGTGCTCAGTACTCAGGGTGCTCGGTGCTCAGTACTCAGGGTGCTCAGTGCTCAGTACTCAGCGTGCTGGGTGCTCAGTGCTCAGGGTCCTCGGTGCTCAGTACTCAGGGTGCTCAGTGCTCAGTACTCAGCGTGCTTTGTGCTCAGTGCTCAGGGTGCTGGGTGCTCAGTACTCAGGGTGCTGGGTGCTCAGTACTCAGGGTGCTGGGTGCTCTGTGCTGGGGGGTGCTGGGTGCTCAGTGCTCAGGGTGCTGGGTGCTCAGTGCTCAGGGTGCTTGGTGCTCAGTACTCAGGGTGCTGGGTGCTTAGTGCTCGAGGTGCTCGGTGCTCAGTACTCAAGGTGCTGGGTTCTCAGTGCTCAGGGTGCTGGGTGCTCAGTCCTCGGGGTGCTCCGTGCTCAGGGTGCTGGGTGCTGAGTGCTCAGGGTGCTGGGTGCTCAGTGCTCGGGTGCTCGGTGCTCAGTGCTCAGGGTCCTGGGTGCTCAGTACTCAGGGTCCTGGTTGCTTAGTACTCAGGGTGCTCAGTGCTCAGTACACAGGGTGCTGGGTGCTCATTGCTCGGGGTCCTGGGTGCTCAGTGTCTCAGTACTCAGGGTGCTGGGTGCTCAGTGCTCGGGGTGCTGGGTGCTCAGTACTCAGGGTGCTGGGTGCTCAGTGCTCAGGGTGCTGGGTGCTCAGTGCTCAGGGTGCGGGGTGCTCAGTGATCGGGGTGCTGGGTGCGCAGTACTCAGGGTGCTCAGTGCTCGGGGAGCTCGGTGCTCAGTACTCAGGGTGCTGGGTGCTCAGTACTCAGGGTGCTGGGTGCTCAGTACTCGGATGCTGGGTGCTCATTCTCGGGGTGCTGGGTGCTCAGTGCTCGGGGTGCTGGGTGCTCAGTACTCAGTGCTCAGGGTGCTCAGTGCTCAGTGCTCAGGGTGCTGGGTGTTCAGTACTCAGGGTGCTGGGTGCTCAGTACTCAGGGTGCTAGGTGCTCAGTACTCAGGGTGCTGGGTGCTCATTCTCGGGGTGCTGGGTGCTCAGTGCTCGGGGTGCTGGGTGCTCAGTACTCAGGGTTCTGGGGGCTCAGTACTCAGGGTGCTGGGTGCTCAGTACTCAGGGTGCTCGGTTCTCAGTACTCAGGGTGCTGGGTGCTCATTCTCGGGGTGCTGGGTGCTCAGTGCTCGGGGTGCTGGGTGCTCAGTACTCAGGGTTCTGGGGGCTCAGTACTCAGGGTGCTGGGTGCTCAGTACTCAGGGTGCTCGGTTCTCAGTGCTCAGGGTGCTGGGTGTTCAGTACTCAGGGTGCTGGGTGCTCAGTACTCAGGGTGCTAGGTGCTCAGTACTCAGGGTGCTGGGTGCTCATTCTCGGGGTGCTGGGTGCTCAGTGCTCGGGGTGCTGGGTGCTCAGTACTCAGGGTTCTGGGGGCTCAGTACTCAGGGTGCTGGGTGCTCAGTACTCAGGGTGCTCGGTTCTCAGTACTCAGGGTGCTGGGTGCTCAGTACTCAGGGTGCTGGGTGCTCAGTGCTCAGGGTGCTGGGTGCTCAGTACTCTGGGTGTTGGGTGCTCAGTGCTCAGGGTGCTGGGTGCTCAGTGCTCAGGGTGCTGCGTGCTCAGTACTCAGGGTGCTGGGTGCTCAGTGCTCAGGGTGCTGGGTGCTCAGTCCTCGGGGTGCTCCGTGCTCAGGGTGCTGGGTGCTCAGTGCTCGGGATGCTCGGTGCTCAGTACTCAGGTTGCTGAGTGCTCAGTACTCAGGGTGATGGGTGCTCAGTACTCAGGGTGCTGGGTGCTCAGTGCTCGGGGTGCTGGGTGCTCAGTACTCAGGGTGCTGGGGGCTCAGTACTCAGGGTGCAGGGTGCTCAGTACTCAGGGTGCTCGGTTCTCAGTACTCAGGGTGCTGGGTGCTCATTCTCGGGGTGCTGGGTGCTCAGTGCTCGGGGTGCTGGGTGCTCAGTACTCAGGGTGCTGGGGGCTCAGTACTCAGGGTGCTGGGTGCTCAGTACTCAGGGTGATCTGTTCTCAGTACTCAGGGTGCTGGGTGCTCAGTGCTCGGGATGCTGGGTGCTCAGTACTCAGGGTGCTCAGTGCTCAGTACTCAGGGTGCTGGGTGCTCAGTACTCAGGGTGCTGGGTGCTCAGTGCTCGGGGTGCTCGGTGCTGAGTACTCGGGGTGCTGGGTTCTCAGTACTCAGGGTGCTGGGTGCTCAGTGCTCAGGGTGCTGGGTGCTCAGTGATCGGGGTGCTGGGTGCTCAGTGCTGAGTGTGCTGGCTTCTCAGTGCTCAGGGTACTGGGTGCTCAGTACTCAGGGTGCTCGGTGCTCAGTACTCAGGGTGCTCAGTGCTCAGTACTCAGCGTGCTGGGTGCTCAGTGCTCAGGGTCCTCGGTGCTCAGTACTCAGGGTGCTCAGTGCTCAGTACTCAGCGTGCTTTGTGCTCAGTTCTCAGGGTGCTGGGTGCTCAGTACTCAGGGTGCTGGGTGCTCAGTACTCAGGGTGCTGGGTGCTCTGTGCTGGGGGGTGCTGGGTGCTCAGTGCTCAGGGTGCTGGGTGCTCAGTGCTCAGGGTGCTGGGTGCTCAGTACTCAGGGTGCTGGGTGCTTAGTGCTCGAGGTGCTCGGTGCTCAGTACTCAAGGTGCTGGGTTCTCAGTGCTCAGGGTGCTGGGTGCTCAGTCCTCGGGGTGCTCCGTGCTCAGGGTGCTGGGTGCTGAGTGCTCAGGGTGCTGGGTGCTCAGTGCTCGGGTGCTCGGTGCTCAGTGCTCAGGGTCCTGGGTGCTCAGTACTCAGGGTCCTGGTTGCTTAGTACTCAGGGTGCTCAGTGCTCAGTACACAGGGTGCTGGGTGCTCATTGCTCGGGGTCCTGGGTGCTCAGTGTCTCAGTACTCAGGGTGCTGGGTGCTCAGTGCTCGGGGTGCTGGGTGCTCAGTACTCAGGGTGCTGGGTGCTCAGTGCTCAGGGTGCTGGGTGCTCAGTGCTCAGGGTGCGGGGTGCTCAGTGATCGGGGTGCTGGGTGCGCAGTACTCAGGGTGCTCAGTGCTCGGGGAGCTCGGTGCTCAGTACTCAGGGTGCTGGGTGCTCAGTACTCAGGGTGCTGGGTGCTCAGTACTCGGGTGCTGGGTGCTCATTCTCGGGGTGCTGGGTGCTCAGTGCTCGGGGTGCTGGGTGCTCAGTACTCAGTGCTCAGGGTGCTCAGTGCTCAGTGCTCAGGGTGCTGGGTGTTCAGTACTCAGGGTGCTGGGTGCTCAGTACTCAGGGTGCTAGGTGCTCAGTACTCAGGGTGCTGGGTGCTCATTCTCGGGGTGCTGGGTGCTCAGTGCTCGGGGTGCTGGGTGCTCAGTACTCAGGGTTCTGGGGGCTCAGTACTCAGGGTGCTGGGTGCTCAGTACTCAGGGTGCTCGGTTCTCAGTACTCAGGGTGCTGGGTGCTCATTCTCGGGGTGCTGGGTGCTCAGTGCTCGGGGTGCTGGGTGCTCAGTACTCAGGGTGCTGGGGGCTGAGTACTCAGGGTGCTGGGTGCTCAGTACTCAGGGTGATCTGTTCTCAGTACTCAGGTTGCTGGGTGCTCAGTGCTCGGGGTGCTGGGTGCTCACTACTCGGGGTGCTCAGTGCTCAGTACTCAGGGTGCTGGGTGCTCAGTACTCAGGGTGCTGGGTGCTCAGTGCTCAGGGTGCTGGGTGCTCAGTACTAAGGGTGCTGGGTGCTCAGTACTCAGGGTGCTCAGTGCTCAGTACTCAGGGTGCTGGGTGCTCAGTGCTCAGGGTGCTGGGTACTCAGTACTCAGGGTGCTGGGTGCTCAGTACTCAGGGTGCTGGGTGCTCAGTACTCAGGGTGCTGGGTGCTCAGTGCTCAGGGTGCTGGGTGCTCAGTACTCAGGGTGCTGGGTGCTCAGTGCTCAGGTTGATCGGTGCTCAGTACTCAGGGTGCTCAGTACTCAGGGTGCTGGGTGCTCAGTGCTCGGGGTGCTGGGTGCTCAGTCCTCGGGGTGCTCCGTGCTCAGTGCTCAGGGTGCTGGGTGCTCAGTACTTAGGGTGCTCGGTGCTCAGTACTCAGGGTTTTCAGTGCTCTGGGTGCTGGGTGCTCAGTACTCAGGGTGCTCAGTGCTCAGTACTCGGGGTGCTGGGTGCTCAGTACTCAGGGTGCTCAGTGCTCAGTACTCGGGGTGCTGGGTGCTCAGTGCTCAGTGTGCTCAGTGCTCAGTGCTCGGGGTGCTGGGTGCTCAGTGCTCGGGGCGCTGGGTGCTCAGTGTTCGGGGTGCTGGGTGCTCAGTACTCAGGGTGCTGTGTGCTCAGTGCTCAGTACTCAGCGTGCTGGGTGCTCAGTGCTCAGAGTGTTGGGTGCTCAGTACTCAGGGTGCTGGGTGCTCAGTGCTCAGTGCACAGGGTGCTCATTGCTCAGGGTGCTGGGTGCTCAGGGTGCTGGGTGCTCAGTGCTCGGGGTGCTGGGTGCTCAGTGCTCAGTGCTCAGGGTGCTGGGTGCTCAGTGCTCAGTGCTCAGGGTGCTGGGTGTTCAGTACTCAGGGTGCTCGGTGCTTAGTGCTCGGGGTGCTGGGTGCTCAGTACTCAGGTGCTGGGTGCTCAGTGCTCGGGGTGCTGGGTGCTCAGTGCTCATGGTGATCAATGCTCAGTACTCAGGGTGCGGGGTGCTCAGTGCTCAGGGTGCTGGGTGCTCAGTCCTCAGGGTGCTCAGTACTCAGGGTGCTCGGTGCTCAGTGCTCAGTACTCAGGGTGCTCAGTACTCAGGGTGCTGGGTGCTCAGTGCTCAGGGTGCTGGGTGCTCAGTACTCAGGGTGCTGGGTGCTTAGTACTCGGGGTGCTGGGTGCTCAGTACTCAGGGTGCTGTGTGCTCAGTTCTCGGGGTGCTGGGTGCTCAGTGAGCAGGGTGATCGGTGCTCAGTGCTCAGGGTGCTGGGTGCTCAGTCCTCAGGGTGATCAGTGCTCGCGGTGCTCGGTGCTCAGTACTCAGGGTGCTGAGTGCCCAGTACTCAGGGTTCTGGGTGCTCAGTACTCAGGGTGCTGGGTGCTCAGTGCTCAGGGTGCTGGGTGCTCAGTGCTGGGGGTGCTGGGTTCTCAGGGCTGTGGTGCTGGGTGCTCAGTGCTCAGTGCTCAGGGTGCTGGGTGCTCAGTGCTCAGTGCTCAGGGTGCTGGGTGTTCAGTACTCATGGTGCTGGGTGCTCAGTACTCAGGGTGCTGGGTGCTCAGTGCTCAGGGTGCTCAGTGCTCAGTACTCAGTGCTCAGGGTGCTGGGTGTACAGTACTCAGGGTGCTGGGTGTTCAGTACTCGGTGTGCTGGGTGCTCAGTGCTCAGGGTGCTGGGTGCTCAGTACTCAGTGCTCAGGGTGCTCAGTGCTCAGTGCTCAGGGTGCTCGGTGTTCAGTACTCAGGGTGCTGGGTGTTCAGTACTCGGTGTGCTGTGTGCTCAGTGCTCAGGGTGCTCAGTGATCAGTACTCAGTGCTCAGGGTACTCACTGCTCAGTACTCAGGGTGCTGGGTGCTCAGTACTCAGGGTGCTGGGTGCTCAGTGCTCAGGGTGCTGGGTGCTCAGTACTCTGGGTGTTGGGTGCTCAGTGCTCAGGGTGCTGGGTGCTCAGTGCTCAGGGTGCTGCGTGCTCAGTACTCAGGGTGCTGGGTGCTCAGCGCTCGAGGTGCTCGGTGCTCAGTACTCAAGGTGCTGGGTGCTCAGTGCTCAGGGTGCTGGGTGCTCAGTCCTCGGGGTGCTCCGTGCTCAGGGTGCTGGGTGCTCAGTGCTCGGGATGCTCGGTGCTCAGTACTCAGGGTGCTGAGTGCTCAGTACTCAGTGTGATGGGTGCTCAGTACTCAGGGTGCTGGGTGCTCAGTGCTCGGGGTGCTGGGTGCTCAGTACTCAGGGTGCTGGGGGCTCAGTACTCAGGGTGCAGGGTGCTCAGTACTCAGGGTGCTCGGTTCTCAGTACTCAGGGTGCTGGGTGCTCATTCTCGGGGTGCTGGGTGCTCAGTGCTCGGGGTGCTGGGTGCTCAGTACTCAGGGTGCTGGGGGCTCAGTACTCAGGGTGCTGGGTGCTCAGTACTCAGGGTGATCTGTTCTCAGTACTCAGGGTGCTGGGTGCTCAGTGCTCGGGATGCTGGGTGCTCAGTACTCGGGGTGCTCAGTGCTCAGTACTCAGGGTGCTGGGTGCTCAGTACTCAGGGTGCTGGGTGCTCAGTGCTCGGGGTGCTCGGTGCTGAGTACTCGGGGTGCTGGGTTCTCAGTACTCAGGGTGCTGGGTGCTCAGTGCTCAGGGTGCTGGGTGCTCAGTGATCGGGGTGCTGGGTGCTCAGTGCTGAGTGTGCTGGCTTCTCAGTGCTCAGGGTACTGGGTGCTCAGTACTCAGGGTGCTCGGTGCTCAGTACTCAGGGTGCTCAGTGCTCAGTACTCAGCGTGCTGGGTGCTCAGTGCTCAGGGTCCTTGGTGCTCAGTACTCAGGGTGCTCAGTGCTCAGTACTCAGCGTGCTTTGTGCTCAGTGCTCAGGGTGCTGGGTGCTCAGTACTCAGGGTGCTGGGTGCTCAGTACTCAGGGTGCTGGGTGCTCTGTGCTGGGGGGTGCTGGGTGCTCAGTGCTCAGGGTGCTGGGTGCTCAGTGCTCAGGGTGCTGGGTGCTCAGTACTCAGGGTGCTGGGTGCTTAGTGCTCGAGGTGCTCGGTGCTCAGTACTCAAGGTGCTGGGTTCTCAGTGCTCAGGGTGCTGGGTGCTCAGTCCTCGGGGTGCTCCGTGCTCAGGGTGCTGGGTGCTGAGTGCTCAGGGTGCTGGGTGCTCAGTGCTCGGGTGCTCGGTGCTCAGTGCTCAGGGTCCTGGGTGCTCAGTACTCAGGGTCCTGGTTGCTTAGTACTCAGGGTGCTCAGTGCTCAGTACACAGGGTGCTGGGTGCTCATTGCTCGGGGTCCTGGGTGCTCAGTGTCTCAGTACTCAGGGTGCTGGGTGCTCAGTGCTCGGGGTGCTGGGTGCTCAGTACTCAGGGTGCTGGGTGCTCAGTGCTCAGGGTGCTGGGTGCTCAGTGCTCAGGGTGCGGGGTGCTCAGTGATCGGGGTGCTGGGTGCGCAGTACTCAGGGTGCTCAGTGCTCGGGGAGCTCGGTGCTCAGTACTCAGGGTGCTGGGTGCTCAGTACTCAGTACTTGGGGTGCTGGGTGCTCAGTGCTCAGGGTGCTCAGTGCTCAGTACTCAGTGCTCAGGGTGCTCAGTGCTCAGTGCTCAGGGTGCTGGGTGTTCAGTACTCAGGGTGCTGGGTGCTCAGTACTCAGGGTGCTAGGTGCTCAGTACTCAGGGTGCTGGGTGCTCATTCTCGGGGTGCTTGGTGCTCAGTGCTCGGGGTGCTGGGTGCTCAGTACTCAGGGTTCTGGGGGCTCAGTACTCAGGGTGCTGGGTGCTCAGTACTCAGGGTGCTCGGTTCTCAGTACTCAGGGTGCTGGGTGCTCATTCTCGGGGTGCTGGGTGCTCAGTGCTCGGGGTGCTGGGTGCTCAGTACTCAGGGTGCTGGGGGCTGAGTACTCAGGGTGCTGGGTGCTCAGTACTCAGGGTGATCTGTTCTCAGTACTCAGGTTGCTGGGTGCTCGGTGCTCGGGGTGCTGGGTGCTCAGTACTCGGGGTGCTCAGTGCTCAGTACTCAGGGTGCTGGGTGCTCAGTACTCAGGGTGCTGGGTGCTCAGTGCTCAGGGTGCTGGGAGCTCAGTACTAAGGGTGCTGGGTGCTCAGTACTCAGGGTGCTCAGTGCTCAGTACTCAGGGTGCTGGGTGCTCAGTGCTCAGGGTGCTGGGTACTCAGTACTCAGGGTGCTGGGTGCTCAGTACTCAGGGTGCTGGGTGCTCAGTACTCAGGGTGCTGGGTGCTCAGTGCTCAGGGTGCTGGGTGCTCAGTACTCAGGGTGCTGGGTGCTCAGTGCTCAGGTTGATCGGTGCTCAGTACTCAGGGTGCTCAGTACTCAGGGTGCTGGGTGCTCAGTGATCGGGGTGCTGGGTGCTCAGTACTCGGGGTGCTGGGTGCTCTGTACTCAGGGTGCTGGGTGCTCAGTGCTCGGGGTCCTGGGTGCTCAGTGCTCAGGGTGATCGGTGCTCAGTACTCAGGGTGCTAGGTGCTCAGTGCTCAGGGTGCTGGGTGCTCAGTACTCAGGGTGCTCAGTGCTCAGGGTGCTGGGTGCTCAGTCCTCGGGGTGCTCGGTGCTCAGTACTCAGGGTGCTAAGTGCTCAGTACTCAGGGTGCTGGGTGCTCAGTACTCATGGTTCTGGGTGCTCAGTACTCAGGGGGCTTGGTTCTCAGTGCTCAGGGTGCTGGGTGCTCAGTGCTCAGGGTGCTGGGTGCTCAGTGCTCAGGGTGCTGGGTGCTCAGTGCTCGGGGTGCTGGGTGCTCAGTGCTCAGTGCTCAGGGTGTTTGGTGCTCAGTGCTCAGTGCTCAGGGTGCTGGGTGCTCAGTACTCAGGGTGCTGGGTGATCAGTACTCAGGGTGCTGGGTGCTCAGTGCTCAGGGTGCTGGGTGCTCAGTACTCTGGGTGTTGGGTGCTCAGTACTCAGGGTGCTGGGTGCTCAGTGCTCGGGGTGCTGGGTGCTCAGTGCTCGGGGTGCTGGGTGCTCAGTGCTCAGATTGCTGGGTGCTCAGTATTCAGGGTGCTGGGTGCTCAGTGCTCGGGGTGCTCGGTGCTCAGTACTCAAGGTGCCGGGTGCTCAGTGCTCAGGGTGCTGGGTGCTCAGTCCTCGGGGTGCTCCGTGCTCAGTGCTCAGGGTGCTGGGTGCTCAGTACTCGGGGTGCTCGGTGCTCAGTACTCAGGGTTCTCAGTGCTCAGTGCTCAGAGTGCTGGGTGCTCAGTTCTCAGGGTGCTCAGTGCTCAGTACTCGGGGTGCTGGGTGCTCAGTACTCAGGGAGCTCAGTGCTCAGCACTCGGGGTGCTGGGTGCTCAGTGCTCAGGGTGCTCAGTGATCAGTGCTCGGGGTGCTGGGTGGTCAGTGCTCGGGGAGCTGGGTGCTCAGTGCTCGGAGTTCTGGGTGCTCAGTACTCAGGGTGCTTTGTGCTCAGTGCTCAGTACTCAGCGTGCTTGGTGCTCAGTGCTCAGGTTGCTGGGTGCGCAGTACTCAGGGTGCTGGGTGCTCAGTGCTCAGGGTGCTGGGTGCTCAGTACTCAGGGTGCTGGGTGCTCAGTGCTCGGTGTGCCGGGTGCTCAGTGCTCAGGGTGATCAGTGGTCAGTACTCAGGGTGCTGGGTGCTCAGTGCTCAGGGTGCTGGGTGCTCAATCCTCAGGGTGCTCAGTACTCAGGGTGCTCAGTGCTCAGTGCTCAGTACTCAGGGTGTTCAGTACTCAGGGTGCTGTGTGCTCAGTGCTCGGGGTGCTGGGTGCTCAGTACTCAGGGTGCTGGGTGCTCAGTGCTCGGGGTGCTGGGTGCTCAGTGCTCAGGGTGATCGGTGCTCAGTGCTCAGGGTGCTGGGTGCTCAGTACTCAGGGTGCTCAGTGCTCAAGGTTCTGGGTGCTCAGTGCTCGGGGTGCTCGGTGCTCAGTACTCAGGGTGCTGAGTGCTCAGTACTCAGGGTGCTGGGTGCTCAGTACTCAGGGTGCTGGGTGCTCAGTACTCAGGGTGCTGGGTGCTCAGTGCTCAGGGTGCTGGGTGCTCAGTGCTCGGGGTGCTGGGTGCTCAGTGCTCAGGGTGCTGGGTGCTCAGTGCTCAGTGCTCAGGGTGCTGGTTGCTCAGTACTCAGGGTGCTGGGTGCTCAGTACTCAGGGTGCTGGGTGCTCAGTGCTCAGGGTGCTGGGTGCTCAGTACTCAGGGTGCTGGGTGCTCAGTGCTCGGGGTGCTGGGTGCTCAGTGCTCGGGGTGCTGGGTGCTCAGTGCTCATGGTGCTGGGTGCTCAGTACTCAGGGTGCTGGGTGCTCAGTGCTCGGGGTGCTCGGTGCTCAGTACTCAGGGTTCTCAGTGCTCAGTACTCAGGGTGCTGGGTGCTCAGTACTCAGTGTGCTCAGTGCTCAGTACTCGGGGTGCTTGGTGCTCAGTACTCAGGGTGCTCAGTGCTCAGTACTCGGGGTGCTGGGTGCTCAGTGCTCAGGGTGCTCAGTGCTCAGTGCTCGGGGTGTTGGGTGCTCAGGGCTCAGGGTTCTCAGTGCTCAGTACTCAGTGCTCAGGGTGCTGGGTGTTCAGTACTCAGGGTGCTGGGTGTTCAGTACTCGGTGTGCTGGCTGCTCAGTGCTCAGGGTGCTCAGTGCTCAGTACTCAGTGCTCATGGTGCTCAGTGCTCAGTGCTCAGGGTGCTGGGTGTTCAGTACTCAGGGTGCTGGGTGTTGAGTACTGGGTGTGCTGGGTGCTCAGTGCTCAGGGTGCTCAGTACTCAGTGCTCAGGGTACTCAGTGCTCATTGCTCAGGGTGCTGGGTGTTCAGTACTCAGGGTCCTGGGTGATCAGTACTCAGGGTGCTGGGTGCTCAGTGCTCAGGGTGCTGGGTGCTCAGTACTCTGGGTGTTGGGTGCTCAGTGCTCAGGGTGCTGGGTGCTCAGTGCTCAGGGTGATGCGTGCTCAGTACTCAGGGTGCTGGGTGCCCAGTGCTCGCGGTGCTCGGTGCTCAGTACTCAAGGTGCTGGGTGCTCAGTGCTCAGGGTGCTGGGTGCTCAGTCCTCGGGGTGCTCCGTGCTCAGGGTGCTGGGTGCTCAGTGCTCGGGGTGCTCGGTGCTCAGTACACAGGGTGCTGAGTGCTCAGTACTCAGGGTGCTGGGTGCTCAGTACTCAGGGTGCTGGGAGCTCAGTACTCAGGGTGCTGGGTGCTCAGTACTCAGGGTGCTCGGTTCTCAGTACTCAGGGTGCTGGGTGCTCATTCTCGGGGTGCTGGGTGCTCAGTGCTCGGGGTGATGGGTGCTCAGTACTCAGGGTGCTGGGTGCTTAGTGCTCGAGGTGCTCGGTGCTCAGTACTCAAGGTGCTGGGTTCTCAGTGCTCATGGTGCTGGATGCACAGTCCTCGGTGTGCTCCGTGCTCAGGGTGCTGGGTGCTGAGTGCCCAGGGTGCTGGGTGCTCAGTGCTCGGGTGCTCGGTGCTCAGTGCTCAGGGTCCTGGGTGCTTAGTACTCAGGGTCCTGGGTGCTTAGTACTCAGGGTGCTCAGTGCTCAGTTCACAGGGTGCTGGGTGTTCAGTACTCAGGGTGCTGGGTGCTCAGTACTCAGGGTGCTGGGTGCTCAGTACTCAGGGTGCTGGGTGCTCATTCTCGGGGTGCTGGGTGCTCAGTGCTCGGGGTGCTGGGTGCTCAGTACTCAGGGTGCTGGGGGCTCAGTACTCAGGGTGCTGGGTGCTCAGTACTCAGGGTGTTCGGTTCTCAGTACTCAGGGTGCTGGGTGCTCATTCTCGGGGTGCTGGGTGCTCAGTACTCAGGGTGCTGGGGGCTCAGTACTCAGGGTGCTGGGTGCTCAGTACTCAGGGTGATCTGTTCTCAGTACTCAGGTTGCTGGGTGCTCAGTGCTCGGGGCGCTGGGTGCTCAGTACTCGGGGTGCTCAGTGCTCAGTACTCAGGGTGCTGGGTGCTCAGTACTCAGGGTGCTGGGTGCTCAGTGCTCAGGGTGCTGGGTGCTCAGTACTAAGGGTGCTGGGTGCTCAGTACTCAGGGTGCTCAGTGCTCAGTACTCAGGGTGCTGGGTGCTCAGTGCTCCGGGTGCTGGGTACTCAGTACTCAGGGTGCTGGGTGCTCAGTACTCAGGGTGCTGGGTGCTCAGTGCTCAGGGTGCTGGGTGCTCAGTGCTCAGGGTTCTGGGTGCTCAGTACTCAGGGTGCTGGGTGCTCAGTGCTCAGGTTGATCGGTGCTCAGTACTCAGGGTGCTCAGTACTCAGGGTGCTGGGTGCTCAGTGCTCAGGGTGCTGGGTGCTCAGTACTCGGGGTGCTGGGTGCTCTGTACTCAGGGTGCTGGGTGCTCAGTGCTCGGGGTCCTGGGTGCTCAGTGCTCAGGGTGATCGGTGCTCAGTACTCAGGGTGTTAGGTGCTCAGTGCTCAGTGTGCTGGGTGCTCAGTACTCAGGGTGCTCAGTGCTCAGGATTCTGGGTGCTCAGTCCACGGGGTGCTCGGTGCTCAGTACTCAGGGGGCTGAGTGCTCAGTACTCAGGGTGCTGGGTGCTCAGTACTCATGGTTCTGGGTGCTGAGTACTCAGGGGGCTTGGTGCTCAGTGCTCAGGGTGCTGGGTGCTCAGTGCTCAGGGTGCTGGGTGCTCAGTGCTCAGGGTGCTGGGTGCTCAGTGCTCGGGGTGCTGGGTGCTCAGTGCTCAGTGCTCAGGGTGTTGGGTGCTCAGTGCTCAGTGCTCAGGGTGCTGGGTGCTCAGTACTCAGGGTGCTCAGTGCTCAGCACTCGGGGTGCTGGGTGCTCAGTGCTCAGGGTGCTCAGTGCTCAGTGCTCGGGGTGCTGGGTGCTCAGTGCTCGGGGAGCTGGGTGCTCAGTGCTCGGAGTTCTGCGTGCTCAGTACTCAGGGTGCTTTGTGCTCAGTGCTCAGTACTCAGCGTGCTGGGTGCTCAGTGCTCAGAGTGTTGGGTGCTCAGTACTCAGGGTGCTGGGTGCTCAGTGCTCAGTGCTCAGGGTGCTCAGTGCTCAGGGTACTGGGAGCTCAGGGTGCTGGGTGCTCAGTGCTCGGGGTGCTGGGTGCTCAGTGCTCAGGGTGCTGGGTGCTCAGTGCTCAGTGCTCAGGGTGCTGGGTGCTCAGTGCTCAGTGCTCAGTGTGCTGGGTGTTCAGTACTCAGGGTGCTGGGTGCTCAGTACTCAGGGTGCTTGGTGCTCAGTGCTCAGGGTGCTGGTTGCTTAGTCCTCAGGGTGCTGGGTGCTCAGTACTCAGGGTGCTGGGTGCTCAGTACTCAGGGTGCTGGGTGCGCAGTACTCAGGGTGCTGGGTGCTCAGTGCCCAGGGTGCTGGGTGCTCAGTACTCAGGGTGCTGGGTGCGCAGTACTCAGGGTGCTGGGTGCTCAGTGCTCAGGGTGCTGGGTGCTCAGTACTCAGGGTGCTGGGTGCTCAGTGCTCGGTGTGCTGGGTGCTCAGTGCTCAGGGTGATCAGTGGTGAGTACTCAGGGTGCTGGGTGCTCAGTGCACAGTGTGCTGGGTGCTCAATCCTCAGGGTGCTCAGTACTCAGGGTGCTCAGTGCTCAGTACTCAGGGTGTTCAGTACTCAGGGTGCTGGGTGCTCAGTGCTCGGGGTGCTTCGTGCTCAGTACTCAGGGTGCTGGGTGCTCAGTACTCGGGGTGCTGGGTGCTCAGTACTCAGGGTGCTGGGTGCTCAGTGCTCGGGGTGCTGGGTGCTCAGTGCTCAGGGTGATCGGTGCTCAGTGCTCAGGGTGCTGGGTGCTCAGTACTCAGGGTGCTCAGTGCTCAAGGTGCTGGGTGCTCAGTGCTCGGGGTGCTCGGTGCTCAGTACTCAGGGTGCTGAGTGCTCAGTACTCAGGGTGCTGGGTGTTCAGTACTCAGGGTGCTGGGTGTTCAGTACTGGGTGTGCTGGGTGCTCAGTGCTCAGGGTGCTCAGTGCTCAGTACTCAGTGCTCAGGGTACTCAGTGCTCAGTGCTCAGGGTGCTGGGTGTTCAGTACTCAGGGTCCTGGGTGATCAGTACTCAGGGTGCTGGGTGCTCAGTGCTCAGGGTGCTGGGTGCTCAGTACTCTGGGTGTTGGGTGCTCAGTGCTCAGGGTGCTGGGTGCTCAGTGCTCAGGGTGATGTGTGCTCAGTACTCAGGGTGCTGGGTGCCCAGTGCTCGCGGTGCTCGGTGCTCAGTACTCAAGGTGCTGGGTGCTCAGTGCTCAGGGTGCTGGGTGCTCAGTCCTCGGGGTGCTCCGTGCTCAGGGTGCTGGGTGCTCAGTGCTCGGGGTGCTCGGTGCTCAGTACACAGGGTGCTGAGTGCTCAGTACTCAGGGTGATGTGTGCTCAGTACTCAGGGTGCTGGGTGCTCAGTGCTCGGGGTGCTGGGTGCTCAGTACTCAGGGTGCTGGGAGCTCAGTACTCAGGGTGTTGGGTGCTCAGTACTCAGGGTGCTCGGTTCTCAGTACTCAGGGTGCTGGGTGCTCATTCTCGGGGTGCTGGGTGCTCAGTGCTCGGGGTGATGGGTGCTCAGTACTCAGGGTGCTGGGTGCTTAGTGCTCGAGGTGCTCGGTGCTCAGTACTCAAGGTGCTGGGTTCTCAGTGCTCATGGTGCTGGATGCTCAGTCCTCGGTGTGCTCCGTGCTCAGGGTGCTGGGTGCTGAGTGCCCAGGGTGCTGGGTGCTCAGTGTTCGGGTGCTCGGTGCTCAGTGCTCAGGGTCCTGGGTGCTCAGTACTCAGGGTCCTGGGTGCTTAGTACTCAGGGTGCTCAGTGCTCAGTTCACAGGGTGCTGGGTGTTCAGTACTCAGGGTGCTGGGTGCTCAGTACTCAGGGTGCTGGGTGCTCAGTACTCAGGGTGCTGGGTGCTCATTCTCGGGGTGCTGGGTGCTCAGTGCTCGGGGTGCTGGGTGCTCAGTACTCAGGGTGCTGGGGGCTCTGTACTCAGGGTGCTGGGTGCTCAGTACTCAGGGTGCTCGGTTCTCAGTACTCAGGGTGCTGGGTGCTCATTCTCGGGGTGCTGGGTGCTCAGTACTCAGGGTGCTGGGGGCTCAGTACTCAGGGTGCTGGGTGCTCAGTACTCAGGGTGATCTGTTCTCAGTACTCAGGTTGCTGGGTGCTCAGTGCTCGAGGTGCTGGGTGCTCAGTACTCGGGGTGCTCAGTGCTCAGTACTCAGGGTGCTGGGTGCTCAGTACTCAGGGTGCTGGGTGCTCAGTGCTCAGGGTGCTGGGTGCTCAGTACTAAGGGTGCTGGGTGCTCAGTACTCAGGGTGCTCAGTGCTCAGTACTCAGGGTGCTGGGTGCTCAGTGCTCAGGGTGCTGGGTACTCAGTACTCAGGGTGCTGGGTGCTCAGTACTCAGGGTGCTGGGTGCTCAGTGCTCAGGGTGCTGGGTGCTCAGTGCTCAGGGTGCTGGGTGCTCAGTACTAAGGGTGCTGGGTGCTCAGTGCTCGGGGTCCTGGGTGCTCAGTGCTCAGGGTGCTGGGTGCTCAGTACTCAGGGTGCTCAGTGCTCAGGGTGCTGGGTGCTCAGTCCTCGGGGTGCTCGGTGCTCAGTACTCAGGGGGCTGAGTGCTCAGTACTCAGGGTGCTGGGTGCTCAGTACTCATGCTTCTGGGTGCTGAGTACTCAGGGGGCTTGGTGCTCAGTGCTCAGGGTGCTGGGTGCTCAGTGCTCAGGGTGCTGGGTGCTCAGTGCTCAGGGTGCTGGGTGCTCAGTGCTCGGGGTGCTGGGTGCTCAGTGCTCAGGGTGCTCAGTGCTCAGCACTCGGGGTGCTGGGTGCTCAGTGTTCAGGGTGCTCAGTGCTCAGTGCTCGGGGTGCTGGGTGCTCAGTGCTCGGGGAGCTGGGTGCTCAGTGCTCGGAGTTCTGCGTGCTCAGTACTCAGGGTGCTTTGTGCTCAGTGCTCAGTACTCAGCGTGCTGGGTGCTCAGTGCTCAGAGTGTTGGGTGCTCAGTACTCAGGGTGCTGGGTGCTCAGTGCTCAGGGTGATGTGTGCTCAGTACTCAGGGTGCTGGGTGCTCAGTGCTCGGGGTGCTGGATGCTCAGTACTCAGGGTGCTGGGAGCTCAGTACTCAGGGTGCTGGGTGCTCAGTACTCAGGGTGCTCGGTTCTCAGTACTCAGGGTGCTGGGTGCTCATTCTCGGGGTGCTGGGTGCTCAGTGCTCGGGGTGATGGGTGCTCAGTACTCAGGGTGCTGGGTGCTTAGTGCTCGAGGTGCTCGGTGCTCAGTACTCAAGGTGCTGGGTTCTCAGTGCTCATGGTGCTGGATGCACAGTCCTCGGTGTGCTCCGTGCTCAGGGTGCTGGGTGCTGAGTGCCCAGGGTGCTGGGTGCTCAGTGCTCGGGTGCTCGGTGCTCAGTGCTCAGGGTCCTGGGTGCTTAGTACTCAGGGTCCTGGGTGCTTAGTACTCAGGGTGCTCAGTGCTCAGTTCACAGGGTGCTGGGTGTTCAGTACTCAGGGTGCTGGGTGCTCAGTACTCAGGGTGCTGGGTGCTCAGTACTCAGGGTGCTGGGTGCTCATTCTCGGGGTGCTGGGTGCTCAGTGCTCGGGGTGCTGGGTGCTCAGTACTCAGGGTGCTGGGGGCTCAGTACTCAGGGTGCTGGGTGCTCAGTACTCAGGGTGTTCGGTTCTCAGTACTCAGGGTGCTGGGTGCTCATTCTCGGGGTGCTGGGTGCTCAGTACTCAGGGTGCTGGGGGCTCAGTACTCAGGGTGCTGGGTGCTCAGTACTCAGGGTGATCTGTTCTCAGTACTCAGGTTGCTGGGTGCTCAGTGCTCGGGGCGCTGGGTGCTCAGTACTCGGGGTGCTCAGTGCTCAGTACTCAGGGTGCTGGGTGCTCAGTACTCAGGGTGCTGGGTGCTCAGTGCTCAGGGTGCTGGGTGCTCAGTACTAAGGGTGCTGGGTGCTCAGTACTCAGGGTGCTCAGTGCTCAGTACTCAGGGTGCTGGGAGCTCAGTGCTCCGGGTGCTGGGTACTCAGTACTCAGGGTGCTGGGTGCTCAGTACTCAGGGTGCTGGGTGCTCAGTGCTCAGGGTGCTGGGTGCTCAGTGCTCAGGGTTCTGGGTGCTCAGTACTCAGGGTGCTGGGTGCTCAGTGCTCAGGTTGATCGGTGCTCAGTACTCAGGGTGCTCAGTACTCAGGGTGCTGGGTGCTCAGTGCTCAGGGTGCTGGGTGCTCAGTACTCGGGGTGCTGGGTGCTCTGTACTCAGGGTGCTGGGTGCTCAGTGCTCGGGGTCCTGGGTGCTCAGTGCTCAGGGTGATCGGTGCTCAGTACTCAGGGTGTTAGGTGCTCAGTGCTCAGTGTGCTGGGTGCTCAGTACTCAGGGTGCTCAGTGCTCAGGGTGCTGGGTGCTCAGTCCACGGGGTGCTCGGTGCTCAGTACTCAGGGGGCTGAGTGCTCAGTACTCAGGGTGCTGGGTGCTCAGTACTCATGGTTCTGGGTGCTGAGTACTCAGGGGGCTTGGTGCTCAGTGCTCAGGGTGCTGGGTGCTCAGTGCTCAGGGTGCTGGGTGCTCAGTGCTCAGGGTGCTGGGTGCTCAGTGCTCGGGGTGCTGGGTGCTCAGTGCTCAGTGCTCAGGGTGTTGGGTGCTCAGTGCTCAGTGCTCAGGGTGCTGGGTGCTCAGTACTCAGGGTGCTCAGTGCTCAGCACTCGGGGTGCTGGGTGCTCAGTGCTCAGGGTGCTCAGTGCTCAGTGCTCGGGGTGCTGGGTGCTCAGTGCTCGGGGAGCTGGGTGCTCAGTGCTCGGAGTTCTGCGTGCTCAGTACTCAGGGTGCTTTGTGCTCAGTGCTCAGTACTCAGCGTGCTGGGTGCTCAGTGCTCAGAGTGTTGGGTGCTCAGTACTCAGGGTGCTGGGTGCTCAGTGCTCAGTGCTCAGGGTGCTCAGTGCTCAGGGTACTGGGAGCTCAGGGTGCTGGGTGCTCAGTGCTCGGGGTGCTGGGTGCTCAGTGCTCAGGGTGCTGGGTGCTCAGTGCTCAGTGCTCAGGGTGCTGGGTGCTCAGTGCTCAGTGCTCAGTGTGCTGGGTGTTCAGTACTCAGGGTGCTGGGTGCTCAGTACTCAGGGTGCTTGGTGCTCAGTGCTCAGGGTGCTGGTTGCTTAGTCCTCAGGGTGCTGGGTGCTCAGTACTCAGGGTGCTGGGTGCTCAGTACTCAGGGTGCTGGGTGCGCAGTACTCAGGGTGCTGGGTGCTCAGTGCCCAGGGTGCTGGGTGCTCAGTACTCAGGGTGCTGGGTGTGCAGTACTCAGGGTGCTGGGTGCTCAGTGCTCAGGGTGCTGGGTGCTCAGTACTCAGGGTGCTGGGTGCTCAGTGCTCGGTGTGCTGGGTGCTCAGTGCTCAGGGTGATCAGTGGTGAGTACTCAGGGTGCTGGGTGCTCAGTGCACAGTGTGCTGGGTGCTCAATCCTCAGGGTGCTCAGTACTCAGGGTGCTCAGTGCTCAGTACTCAGGGTGTTCAGTACTCAGGGTGCTGGGTGCTCAGTGCTCGGGGTGCAGGGTGCTCAGTACTCAGGGTGCTGGGTGCTCAGTACTCGGGGTGCTGGGTGCTCAGTACTCAGGGTGCTGGGTGCTCAGTGCTCGGGGTGCTGGGTGCTCAGTGCTCAGGGTGATCGGTGCTCAGTGCTCAGGGTGCTGGGTGCTCAGTACTCAGGGTGCTCAGTGCTCAAGGTGCTGGGTGCTCAGTGCTCGGGGTGCTCGGTGCTCAGTACTCAGGGTGCTGAGTGCTCAGTACTCAGGGTGCTGGGTGTTCAGTACTCAGGGTGCTGGGTGTTCAGTACTGGGTGTGCTGGGTGCTCAGTGCTCAGGGTGCTCAGTGCTCAGTACTCAGTGCTCAGGGTACTCAGTGCTCAGTGCTCAGGGTGCTGGGTGTTCAGTACTCAGGGTCCTGGGTGATCAGTACTCAGGGTGCTGGGTGCTCAGTGCTCAGGGTGCTGGGTGCTCAGTACTCTGGGTGTTGGGTGCTCAGTGCTCAGGGTGCTGGGTGCTCAGTGCTCAGGGTGATGTGTGCTCAGTACTCAGGGTGCTGGGTGCCCAGTGCTCGCGGTGCTCGGTGCTCAGTACTCAAGCTGCTGGGTGCTCAGTGCTCAGGGTGCTGGGTGCTCAGTCCTCGGGGTGCTCCGTGCTCAGGGTGCTGGGTGCTCAGTGCTCAGGGTGCTCGGTGCTCAGTACACAGGGTGCTGAGTGCTCAGTACTCAGGGTGATGTGTGCTCAGTACTCAGGGTGCTGGGTGCTCAGTGCTCGGGGTGCTGGGTGCTCAGTACTCAGGGTGCTGGGAGCTCAGTACTCAGGGTGTTGGGTGCTCAGTACTCAGGGTGCTCGGTTCTCAGTACTCAGGGTGCTGGGTGCTCATTCTCGGGGTGCTGGGTGCTCAGTGCTCGGGGTGATGGGTGCTCAGTACTCAGGGTGCTGGGTGCTTAGTGCTCGAGGTGCTCGGTGCTCAGTACTCAAGGTGCTGGGTGCTCAGTACTCAGGGTGCTGGGTGCTCATTCTCGGGGTGCTGGGTGCTCAGTGCTCGGGGTGCTGGGTGCTCAGTACTCAGGGTGCTGGGGGCTCAGTACTCAGGGTGCTGGGTGCTCAGTACTCAGGGTGCTCGGTTCTCAGTACTCAGGGTGCTGGGTGCTCATTCTCGGGGTGCTGGGTGCTCAGTACTCAGGGTGCTGGGGGCTCAGTACTCAGGGTACTGGGTGCTCAGTACTCAGGGTGATCTGTTCTCAGTACTCAGGTTGCTGGGTGCTCAGTGCTCGGGGTGCTGGGTGCTCAGTACTCGGGGTGCTCAGTGCTCAGTACTCAGGGTGCTGGGTGCTCAGTACTCAGGGTGCTGGGTGCTCAGTGCTCAGGGTGCTGGGTGCTCAGTACTAAGGGTGCTGGGTGCTCAGTACTCAGGGTGCTCAGTGCTCAGTACTCAGGGTGCTGGGTGCTCAGTGCTCAGGGTGCTGGATACTCAGTACTCAGGGTGCTGGGTGCTCAGTACTCAGGGTGCTGGGTGCTCAGTGCTCAGGGTGCTGGGTGCTCAGTGCTCAGGGTGCTGGGTGCTCAGTACTCAGGGTGCTGGGTGCTCAGTGCTCAGGTTGATCGGTGCTCAGTACTCAGGGTGCTCAGTACTCTCGGTGCTGGGTGCTCAGTGCTCGGGGTGCTGGGTGCTCAGTACTCGGGGTGCTGGGTGCTCTGTACTCAGGGTGCTGGGTGCTCAGTGCTCGGGGTCCTGGGTGCTCAGTGCTCAGGGTGATCGGTGCTCAGTACTCAGGGTGTTAGGTGCTCAGTGCTCAGGGTGCTGGGTGCTCAGTACTCAGGGTGCTCAGTGCTCAGGGTGCTGGGTGCTCAGTCCTCGGGGTGCTCCCTGCTCAGTACTCAGGGGGCTGAGTGCTCAGTACTCAGGGTGCTGGGTGCTCAGTACTCATGGTTCTGGGTGCTGAGTACTCAGGGTTCTTGGTGCTCAGTGCTCAGGGTGCTGGGTGCTCAGTGCTCAGGGTGCTGGGTGCTCAGTTCTCAGGGTGCTGGGTGCTCAGTGCTCGGGGTGCTGGGTGCTCAGTGCTCAGTGCTCAGGGTGTTGGGTGCTCAGTGCTCAGTGCTCAGGGTGCTGGGTGCTCAGTACTCAGGGTGCTCAGTGCTCAGCACTCGGGGTGCTGGGTGCTCAGTGCTCAGGGTGTTCAGTGCTCAGTGCTCGGGGTGCTGGGTGCTCAGTGCTCGGGGAACTGGGTGCTCAGTGCTCGGAGTTCTGCGTGCTCAGTACTCAGGGTGAATTGTGCTCAGTGCTCAGTACTCAGCGTGCTGGGTGCTCAGTGCTCAGAATGTTGGGTGCTCAGTACTCAGGGTGCTGGGTGCTCAGTGCTCAGTGCTCAGGGTGCTCAGTGCTCAGGGTACTGGGAGCTCAGGGTGCTGTGTGCTCAGTGCTCGGGGTGCTGGGTGCTCAGTGCTCAGGGTGCTGGGTGCTCAGTGCTCAGTGCTCAGGGTGCTGGGTGCTCAGTGCTCAGTGCTCAGTGTGCTGGGTGTTCAGTACTCAGGGTGCTGGGTGCTCAGTACTCAGTGTGCTTGGTGCTCAGTGCTCAGGGTGCTGGTTGCTTAGTCCTCAGGGTGCTGGGTGCTCAGTACTCAGGGTGCTGGGTGCTCAGTACTCAGGGTGCTGGGTGCGCAGTACTCAGGGTGCTGGGTGCTCAGTGCCCAGGGTGCTGGGTGCTCAGTACTCAGGGTGCTGGGTGCGCAGTACTCAGGGTGCTGGGTGCTCAGTGCTCAGGGTGCTGGGTGCTCAGTACTCGGGGTGCTGGTTGCTCAGTACTCAGGGTGCTGGGTGCTCAGTGCTCAGGGTGCTGGGTGCTCAGTGCTCAGGGTGCTGGGTGCTCAGTGCTCAGTGCTCAGGGTGCTGGGTGTTCAGTACTCAGGGTGCTGGGTGCTCAGTACTCAGGGTGCTGGGTGCTCAGTGCTCAGGGTGCTGGGTGCTCAGTGCTCAGGGTGCTGGGTGCTCAGTACTCAGGGTGCTGGGTGCTCAGTACTCAGGGTGCTCGGTGCTCAGTGCTCAGGGTGCTGGGTGCTCAGTGCTCAGGGTGCTGGGTGTTCAGTACTCAGTTTGCTGGGTGCTCAGTGCTCAGGGTGCTGGGTACTCAGTGCTCAGGGTGCTGGGTGCTCAGTACTCAGGGTGCTGGGTGCTCAGTGCTCGGGGTGCTGGGTGATCAGTCCTCGCGGTGCTGGGTGTTCAGTGCTCGGGGTGCTCGATGCTCAGTACTCAGGGTGCTGGGTGCTCAGTGCTCGAGGTGCTCAGTACTCAGGGTGCTGTGTGTTCAGTGCTCAGGGTGCTGGGTGCTCAGTACTCAGGGTGCTCGGTGCTTAGTACTCAGGGTGCTGGGTGCTCAGTACTCCGGGTGCTGGGTGCTCAGTGCTCGGGGTGCTCGGTGCTCAGTGCTCAAGGTGCTGGGTGCTCAGTACTCAGGGTGCTCATTGCTCAGGGTGCTGGGTGCTCAGTACTCAGGGTGCTGGGTGTTCAGTGCTCAGGGTGCTCGCTGCTCAGTACGTTGGGTGCTCAGTACTCAGGGTGCTGGGTACTCGGTGATCAGGTTGCTGGGTGCTCAGTGCTCAGGGTGCTGGGTGCTCAGTACTCAGGGTGCTGGGTGCTCAGTACTCAGGGTGCTCGGTGCTCAGTACTCAGGGTGCTGGGTGCTCAGTGCTCGAGGTGCTCAGTACTCAGGGTGCTGTGTGTTCAGTGCTCAGGGTGCTGGGTGCTCAGTACTCAGGCTGCTCGGTGCTTAGTACTCAGGGTGCTGGGTGTTCAGTACTCCGGGTGCTGGGTGCTCAGTGCTCGGGGTGCTGGGTGCTCAGTGCTCAGTGCTCAGGGTGTTGGGTGCTCAGTGCTCAGTGCTCAGGGTGCTGGGTGCTCAGTACTCAGGGTGCTCAGTGCTCAGCACTCGGGATGCTGGGTGCTCAGTGCTCAGGGTGTTCAGTGCTCAGTGCTCGGGGTGCTGGGTGCTCAGTGCTCGGGGAACTGGGTGCTCAGTGCTCGGAGTTCTGCGTGCTCAGTACTCAGGGTGCTTTGTGCTCAGTGCTCAGTACTCAGCGTGCTGGGTGCTCAGTGCTCAGAGTGTTGGGTGCTCAGTACTCAGGGTGCTGGGTGCTCAGTGCTCAGTGCTCAGGGTGCTCAGTGCTCAGGGTACTGGGAGCTCAGGGTGCTGGGTGCTCAGTGCTCGGGGTGCTGGGTGCTCAGTGCTCAGGGTGCTGGGTGCTCAGTGCTCAGTGCTCAGGGTGCTGGGTGCTCAGTGCTCAGTGCTCAGTGTGCTGGGTGTTCAGTACTCAGGGTGCTTGGTGCTCAGTGCTCAGGGTGCTGGTTGCTTAGTCCTCAGGGTGCTGGGTGCTCAGTACTCAGGGTGCTGGGTGCTCAGTACTCAGGGTGCTGGGTGCGCAGTACTCAGGGTGCTGGGTGCTCAGTGCCCAGGGTGCTGGGTGCTCAGTACTCAGGGTGCTGGGTGCGCAGTACTCAGGGTGCTGGGTGCTCAGTGCTCAGGGTGCTGGGTGCTCAGTACTCGGGGTGCTGGGTGCTCAGTACTCAGGGTGCTGGGTGCTCAGTGCTCAGGGTGCTGGGTGCTCAGTGCTCAGGGTGCTGGGTGCTCAGTGCTCAGTGCTCAGGGTGCTGGGTGTTCAGTACTCAGGGTGCTGGGTGCTCAGTACTCAGGGTGCTGGGTGCTCAGTGCTCAGGGTGCTGGGTGCTCAGTGCTCAGGGTGCTGGGTGCTCAGTACTCAGGGTGCTGGGTGCTCAGTACTCAGGGTGCTCGGTGCTCAGTGCTCAGGGTGCTGGGTGCTCAGTGCTCGGGGTGCTGGGTGTTCAGTACTCAGTTTGCTGGGTGCTCAGTGCTCAGGGTGCTGGGTACTCAGTGCTCAGGGTGCTGGGTGCTCAGTACTCAGGGTGCTGGGTGCTCAGTGCTCGGGGTGCTGGGTGATCAGTCCTCGCGGTGCTGGGTGTTCAGTGCTCGGGGTGCTCGGTGCTCAGTACTCAGGGTGCTGGGTGCTCAGTGCTCGAGGTGCTCAGTACTCAGGGTGCTGTGTGTTCAGTGCTCAGGGTGCTGGGTGCTCAGTACTCAGGGTGCTCGGTGCTTAGTACTCAGGGTGCTGGGTGCTCAGTACTCCGGGTGCTGGGTGCTCAGTGCTCGGGGTGCTCGGTGCTCAGTGCTCAAGGTGCTGGGTGCTCAGTACTCAGGGTGCTCATTGCTCAGGGTGCTGGGTGCTCAGTACTCAGGGTGCTGGGTGTTCAGTGCTCAGGGTGCTCGCTGCTCAGTACGTTGGGTGCTCAGTACTCAGGGTGCTGGGTACTCGGTGATCAGGTTGCTGGGTGCTCAGTGCTCAGGGTGCTGGGTGCTCAGTACTCAGGGTGCTGGGTGCTCAGTACTCAGGGTGCTCGGTGCTCAGTACTCAGGGTGCTGGGTGCTCAGTGCTCGAGGTGCTCAGTACTCAGGGTGCTGTGTGTTCAGTGCTCAGGGTGCTGGGTGCTCAGTACTCAGGCTGCTCGGTGCTTAGTACTCAGGGTGCTGGGTGTTCAGTACTCCGGGTGCTGGGTGCTCAGTGCTCGGGGTGCTCGGAGCTCAGTACTCAGTGCTCAGGGTGCTCAGTGCTCAGTGCTCAGGGTGCTGGGTGTTCAGTACTCAGGGTGCTTGGTGCTCAGTACTCGGGGTGCTGGGTGCTCAGTGCTCAGTACTCTGGGTGTTGGGTGCTCAGTGCTCAGGGTGCTGGGTGCTCAGTGCTCAGGGTGATGCGTGCACAGTACTCAGGGTGCTGGGTGCTCAGTGCTCGCGGTGCTCGGTGCTCAGTACTCAAGGTGCTGGGTGCTCAGTGCTCAGGGTGCTGGGTGCTCAGTCCTCGGGGTGCTCCGTGCTCAGGGTGCTGGGTGCTCAGTACTCGGGGTGCTCGGTGCTCAGTACACAGGGTGCTGAGTGCTCAGTACTCAGGGTGATGTGTGCTCAGTACTCAGGGTGCTGGGTGCTCAGTGCTCGGGGTGCTGGGTGCTCAGTACTCAGGGTGCTGGGAGCTCAGTACTCAGGGTGCTGGGTGCTCAGTACTCAGGGTGCTCGGTTCTCAGTACTCAGGGTGCTGGGTGCTCATTCTCGGGGTGCTGGGTGCTCAGTGCTCGGGGTGATGGGTGCTCAGTACTCAGGGTGCTGGGTGCTTAGTGCTCGAGGTGCTCGGTGCTCAGTACTCAAGGTGCTGGGTTCTCAGTGCTCATGGTGCTGGATGCTCAGTCCTCGGTGTGCTCCGTGCTCAGGGTGCTGGGTGCTGAGTGCCCAGGGTGCTGGGTGCTCAGTGCTCGGGTGCTCGGTGCTCAGTGCTCAGGGTCCTGGGTGCTCAGTACTCAGGGTCCTGGGTGCTTAGTACTCAGGGTGCTCAGTGCTCAGTTCACAGGGTGCTGGGTGTTCAGTACTCAGGGTGCTGGGTGCTCAGTACTCAAGGTGCTGGGTGCTCAGTACTCAGGGTGCTGGGTGCTCATTCTCGGGGTGCTGGGTGCTCAGTGCTCGGGGTGCTGGGTGCTCAGTACTCAGGGTGCTGGGGGCTCAGTACTCAGGGTGCTGGGTGCTCAGTACTCAGGGTGCTCGGTTCTCAGTACTCAGGGTGCTGGGTGCTCATTCTCGGGGTGCTGGGTGCTCAGTACTCAGGGTGCTGGGGGCTCAGTACTCAGGGTGCTGGGTGCTCAGTACTCAGGGTGATCTGTTCTCAGTACTCAGGTTGCTGGGTGCTCAGTGCTCGGGGTGCTGGGTGCTCAGTACTCGGGGTGCTCAGTGCTCAGTACTCAGGGTGCTGGGTGCTCAGTACTCAGGGTGCTGGGTGCTCAGTGCTCAGGGTGCTGGGTGCTCAGTACTAAGGGTGCTGGGTGCTCAGTACTCAGGGTGCTCAGTGCTCAGTACTCAGGGTGCTGGGTGCTCAGTGCTCAGGGTGCTGGATACTCAGTACTCAGGGTGCTGGGTGCTCAGTACTCAGGGTGCTGGGTGCTCAGTGCTCAGGGTGCTGGGTGCTCAGTGCTCAGGGTGCTGGGTGCTCAGTACTCAGGGTGCTGGGTGCTCAGTGCTCAGGTTGATCGGTGCTCAGTACTCAGGGTGCTCAGTACTCTCGGTGCTGGGTGCTCAGTGCTCGGGGTGCTGGGTGCTCAGTACTCGGGGTGCTGGGTGCTCTGTACTCAGGGTGCTGGGTGCTCAGTGCTCGGGGTCCTGGGTGCTCAGTGCTCAGGGTGATCGGTGCTCAGTACTCAGGGTGTTAGGTGCTCAGTGCTCAGGGTGCTGGGTGCTCAGTACTCAGGGTGCTCAGTGCTCAGGGTGCTGGGTGCTCAGTCCTCGGGGTGCTCCCTGCTCAGTACTCAGGGGGCTGAGTGCTCAGTACTCAGGGTGCTGGGTGCTCAGTACTCATGGTTCTGGGTGCTGAGTACTCAGGGTTCTTGGTGCTCAGTGCTCAGGGTGCTGGGTGCTCAGTGCTCAGGGTGCTGGGTGCTCAGTTCTCAGGGTGCTGGGTGCTCAGTGCTCGGGGTGCTGGGTGCTCAGTGCTCAGTGCTCAGGGTGTTGGGTGCTCAGTGCTCAGTGCTCAGGGTGCTGGGTGCTCAGTACTCAGGGTGCTCAGTGCTCAGCACTCGGGGTGCTGGGTGCTCAGTGCTCAGGGTGTTCAGTGCTCAGTGCTCGGGGTGCTGGGTGCTCAGTGCTCGGAGTTCTGCGTGCTCAGTACTCAGGGTGCTTTGTGCTCAGTGCTCAGTACTCAGCGTGCTGGGTGCTCAGTGCTCAGAGTGTTGGGTGCTCAGTACTCAGGGTGCTGGGTGCTCAGTGCTCAGTGCTCAGGGTGCTCAGTGCTCAGGGTACTGGGAGCTCAGGGTGCTGGGTGCTCAGTGCTCGGGGTGCTGGGTGCTCAGTGCTCAGGCTGCTCGGTGCTTAGTACTCAGGGTGCTGGGTGTTCAGTACTCCGGGTGCTGGGTGCTCAGTGCTCGGGGTGCTCGGAGCTCAGTACTCAGTGCTCAGGGTGCTCAGTGCTCAGTGCTCAGGGTGCTGGGTGTTCAGTACTCAGGGTGCTTGGTGCTCAGTACTCGGGGTGCTGGGTGCTCAGTGCTCAGTACTCTGGGTGTTGGGTGCTCAGTGCTCAGGGTGCTGGGTGCTCAGTGCTCAGGGTGATGCGTGCACAGTACTCAGGGTGCTGGGTGCTCAGTGCTCGCGGTGCTCGGTGCTCAGTACTCAAGGTGCTGGGTGCTCAGTGCTCAGGGTGCTGGGTGCTCAGTCCTCGGGGTGCTCCGTGCTCAGGGTGCTGGGTGCTCAGTACTCGGGGTGCTCGGTGCTCAGTACACAGGGTGCTGAGTGCTCAGTACTCAGGGTGATGTGTGCTCAGTACTCAGGGTGCTGGGTGCTCAGTGCTCGGGGTGCTGGGTGCTCAGTACTCAGGGTGCTGGGAGCTCAGTACTCAGGGTGCTGGGTGCTCAGTACTCAGGGTGCTCGGTTCTCAGTACTCAGGGTGCTGGGTGCTCATTCTCGGGGTGCTGGGTGCTCAGTGCTCGGGGTGATGGGTGCTCAGTACTCAGGGTGCTGGGTGCTTAGTGCTCGAGGTGCTCGGTGCTCAGTACTCAAGGTGCTGGGTTCTCAGTGCTCATGGTGCTGGATGCTCAGTCCTCGGTGTGCTCCGTGCTCAGGGTGCTGGGTGCTGAGTGCCCAGGGTGCTGGGTGCTCAGTGCTCGGGTGCTCGGTGCTCAGTGCTCAGGGTCCTGGGTGCTCAGTACTCAGGGTCCTGGGTGCTTAGTACTCAGGGTGCTCAGTGCTCAGTTCACAGGGTGCTGGGTGTTCAGTACTCAGGGTGCTGGGTGCTCAGTACTCAAGGTGCTGGGTGCTCAGTACTCAGGGTGCTGGGTGCTCATTCTCGGGGTGCTGGGTGCTCAGTGCTCGAGGTTCTGGGTGCTCAGTACTCAGGGTGCTGGGGGCTCAGTACTCAGGGTGCTGGGTGCTCAGTACTCAGGGTGCTCGGTTCTCAGTACTCAGGGTGCTGGGTGCTCATTCTCGGGGTGCTGGGTGCTCAGTACTCAGGGTGCTGGGGGCTCAGTACTCAGGGTGCTGGGTGCTCAGTACTCAGGGTGATCTGTTCTCAGTACTCAGGTTGCTGGGTGCTCAGTGCTCGGGGTGCTGGGTGCTCAGTACTCGGGGTGCTCAGTGCTCAGTACTCAGGGTGCTGGGTGCTCAGTACTCAGGGTGCTGGGTGCTCAGTGCTCAGGGTGCTGGGTGCTCAGTACTAAGGGTGCTGGGTGCTCAGTACTCAGGGTGCTCAGTGCTCAGTACTCAGGGTGCTGGGTGCTCAGTGCTCAGGGTGCTGGATACTCAGTACTCAGGGTGCTGGGTGCTCAGTACTCAGGGTGCTGGGTGCTCAGTGCTCAGGGTGCTGGGTGCTCAGTGCTCAGGGTGCTGGGTGCTCAGTACTCAGGGTGCTGGGTGCTCAGTGCTCAGGTTGATCGGTGCTCAGTACTCAGGGTGCTCAGTACTCTCGGTGCTGGGTGCTCAGTGCTCGGGGTGCTGGGTGCTCAGTACTCGGGGTGCTGGGTGCTCTGTACTCAGGGTGCTGGGTGCTCAGTGCTCGGGGTCCTGGGTGCTCAGTGCTCAGGGTGATCGGTGCTCAGTACTCAGGGTGTTAGGTGCTCAGTGCTCAGGGTGCTGGGTGCTCAGTACTCAGGGTGCTCAGTGCTCAGGGTGCTGGGTGCTCAGTCCTCGGGGTGCTCCCTGCTCAATACTCAGGGGGCTGAGTGCTCAGTACTCAGGGGGCTGGGTGCTCAGTACTCATGGTTCTGGGTGCTGAGTACTCAGGGTTCTTGGTGCTCAGTGCTCAGGGTGCTGGGTGCTCAGTGCTCAGGGTGCTGGGTGCTCAGTTCTCAGGGTGCTGGGTGCTCAGTGCTCGGGGTGCTGGGTGCTCAGTGCTCAGTGCTCAGGGTGTTGGGTGCTCAGTGCTCAGTGCTCAGGGTGCTGGGTGCTCAGTACTCAGGGTGCTCAGTGCTCAGCACTCGGGGTGCTGGGTGCTCAGTGCTCAGGGTGTTCAGTGCTCAGTGCTCGGGGTGCTGGGTGCTCAGTGCTCGGGGAACTGGGTGCTCAGTGCTCGGAGTTCTGCGTGCTCAGTACTCAGGGTGCTTTGTGCTCAGTGCTCAGTACTCAGCGTGCTGGGTGCTCAGTGCTCAGAGTGTTGGGTGCTCAGTACTCAGGGTGCTGGGTGCTCAGTGCTCAGTGCTCAGGGTGCTCAGTGCTCAGGGTACTGGGAGCTCAGGGTGCTGGGTGCTCAGTGCTCGGGGTGCTGGGTGCTCAGTGCTCAGGGTGCTGGGTGCTCAGTGCTCAGTGCTCAGGGTGCTGGGTGCTCAGTGCTCAGTGCTCAGTGTGCTGGGTGTTCAGTACTCAGGGTGCTGGGTGCTCAGTACTCAGGGTGCTTGGTGCTCAGTGCTCAGGGTGCTGGTTGCTTAGTCCTCAGGGTGCTGGGTGCTCAGTACTCAGGGTGCTGGGTGCTCAGTACTCAGGGTGCTGGGTGCGCAGTACTCAGGGTGCTGGGTGCTCAGTGCCCAGGGTGCTGGGTGCTCAGTACTCAGGGTGCTGGGTGCGCAGTACTCAGGGTGCTGGGTGCTCAGTGCTCAGGGTGCTGGGTGCTCAGTACTCGGGGTGCTGGGTGCTCAGTACTCAGGGTGCTGGGTGCTCAGTGCTCAGGGTGCTGGGTGCTCAGTGCTCAGGGTGCTGGGTGCTCAGTGCTCAGTGCTCAGGGTGCTGGGTGTTCAGTACTCAGGGTGCTGGGTGCTCAGTACTCAGGGTGCTGGGTGCTCAGTGCTCAGGGTGCTGGGTGCTCAGTGCTCAGGGTGCTGGGTGCTCAGTACTCAGGGTGCTGGGTGCTCAGTACTCAGGGTGCTCGGTGCTCAGTGCTCAGGGTGCTGGGTGCTCAGTGCTCGGGGTGCTGGGTGTTCAGTACTCAGTTTGCTGGGTGCTCAGTGCTCAGGGTGCTGGGTACTCAGTGCTCAGGGTGCTGGGTGCTCAGTACTCAGGGTGCTGGGTGCTCAGTGCTCGGGGTGCTGGGTGATCAGTCCTCGCGGTGCTGGGTGTTCAGTGCTCGGGGTGCTCGGTGCTCAGTACTCAGGGTGCTGGGTGCTCAGTGCTCGAGGTGCTCAGTACTCAGGGTGCTGTGTGTTCAGTGCTCAGGGTGCTGGGTGCTCAGTACTCAGGGTGCTCGGTGCTTAGTACTCAGGGTGCTGGGTGCTCAGTACTCCGGGTGCTGGGTGCTCAGTGCTCGGGGTGCTCGGTGCTCAGTGCTCAAGGTGCTGGGTGCTCAGTACTCAGGGTGCTCATTGCTCAGGGTGCTGGGTGCTCAGTACTCAGGGTGCTGGGTGTTCAGTGCTCAGGGTGCTCGCTGCTCAGTACGTTGGGTGCTCAGTACTCAGGGTGCTGGGTACTCGGTGATCAGGTTGCTGGGTGCTCAGTGCTCAGGGTGCTGGGTGCTCAGTACTCAGGGTGCTGGGTGCTCAGTACTCAGGGTGCTCGGTGCTCAGTACTCAGGGTGCTGGGTGCTCAGTGCTCGAGGTGCTCAGTACTCAGGGTGCTGTGTGTTCAGTGCTCAGGGTGCTGGGTGCTCAGTACTCAGGCTGCTCGGTGCTTAGTACTCAGGGTGCTGGGTGTTCAGTACTCCGGGTGCTGGGTGCTCAGTGCTCGGGGTGCTCGGAGCTCAGTACTCAGTGCTCAGGGTGCTCAGTGCTCAGTGCTCAGGGTGCTGGGTGTTCAGTACTCAGGGTGCTTGGTGCTCAGTACTCGGGGTGCTGGGTGCTCAGTACTCAGGGTGCTGGGTGCTCAGTGCTCAGCGTGCTGGGTGCTCAGTGTCTGGGGTGCTGGGTGCTCAGTACTCAGGGTGCTGGGTGCTCAGTGCTCAGGGTGCTGGGTGCTCAGTGCTCAGGGTGCTGGGTGCTCAGTACACAGTGCTCAGGATGCTGGGTGCTCAGTGCTCAGGGTGCTGGGTGCTCAGTGCTCAGGGTGCTCAGTGCTCAGTGCTCAGTACTCAGGGTGCTGGGTGCTCAGTACTCAGGGTGCTGGGTTCTCAGTGCTCGGGGTGCCCGGTGCTCAGTGCTCGGGGTGCTCGGTGCTCAGTACTCAGAGTGCTGGGTGCTCAGTACTCAGCGTGCTGGGTGCTCAGTGCTCGGGGTGCTCGGTGCTCAGTACTCAGGGTGCTGGGTGCACAGTGCTGGGTGCTCAGTGCTCGGGGTGCTGGGTGCTCAGTGCTCGGGGTGCTGGGTGCTCAGTACTCAGGGTGCTGGGTGCTAAGTGCACGGGTTGCTGGGTGCTCAGTCCTCAGGGTGCTGGGTGCTCAGTGCTCGGGGTGCTCGCTGCTCAGTACGTTGGGTGCTCAGTACTCAGGGTTCTGGGTGCTCAGTGCTCAGGGTGCTGGGTGCTCAGTGCTCAGGGTGCTGGGTGCTCAGTGCTCAGGGTGCTTGATGCTCAGTACTCAGGGTGCTGGGTGCTCAGTGCTCAGGGTGCTGGGTGCTCAGTGCTCAGGGTGCTGGGTGCTCAGTGCTCAGGGTGCTGGGTGCTCAGTACTCAGGGTGCTGGGTGCTCAGTACTCGGGGTGCTGGGTGCTCAGTACTCAGTGCTCAGGATGCTGGGTGCTCAGTGCTCGGGCTGCTGGGTGCTCAGTGCTCAAGGTGCTGGGTGCTCAGTACTCAGGGTGCTGGGTTCTCAGTACTCAGGGTGCTCGGTGCACAGTGCTAGGGGTGCTGGGTGCTCAGTGCTCGGGGTCTGGGTGCTCAGTACTCAGGGTGCTGGGTGCTCAGTACTCAGGGTGCTGTGTGCTCATTGCTCAGGGTGCTGGGTGCTCAGTGCTCTGGGTGCTGGGTGCTCAGTGCTCAGGGTGCTGGGTGCTCAGTTCTCAGGGTGCTAGGTGCTCACTGCTCGGGGTGCTGGGTGCTCAGTGCTCAGGGTGCTGGGTGCTCAGTGCTCAGTGCTCAGGGTCCTGGGTTCTCAGTACTCAGCCTGCTGGGTGCTTAGTACTCATGGTGCACAGTGCTCAGTACACAGGGTGCTGGGTGCTCAGTGCTCGGGCTGCTTGGTTCTCAGTGCTCAGTACTCAGGGTGCTGGGTGCTCAGTGCTCGGGGTGCTGGGTGCTCAGTACTCAGCGTGCTGGGTGCTCAGTACTCAGGGTGCTGGGTGCTCAGTGCTCAGGGTGCTGGGTGCTTAGTACTCAGGGTGCTCAGTGCTCAGTACACAGGGTGCTGGGTGCTCAGTGCTCGGGGTGCTGGGTGCTCAGTGCTCAGTACTCAGGGTGCTGGGTGCTCAGTGCTCGGGGTGCTGGGTGCTCAGTACTCAGCGTGCTGGGTGGTCAGTACTCAGGGTGCTGGGTGCTCAGTGCTCAGGGTGCTGGGTGCTCAGTGCTCAGGGTGCTGGGTGCTCAGTACTCATGGTGCTGGGTGCTCAGTACTCAGGGTGCTCGGTGCTCAGTGCTCAGGGTGCTGGGTGCACAGTGCTCGGGGTGCTGGGTGCTCAGTACTAGGGGTTCTTTGTGCTCAGTACTCAGGGTGCTGGGTGCTCAGTGCTCAGAGCTCTGGGTGCTCAGTGCTCGGGGTGCTGGGTGCTCAGTACTCGGGGAGCTGGGTGCTCAGTACTCAGGGTGCTGGGTCTCAGTGCTCGGGGTACTGGGTACTCAGTGCTCAGTACACAGGGTGCTGGGTCCTCAGTGCTCGGGGTGCTGGGTGCTCAGTGCTCAGTACTCAGGGTGCTGGGTGCTCAGTGCTCGGGGTGCTGGGTGCTCAGTGCTCAGTACTCAGGGTGCTGGGTGCTCAGTGCTCAGGGTGCTGTGTGCTCAGTTCTCAGGGTGCTGGGTGCTCAGTGCTCAGGGTGCTGGGTACTCAGTACTCAGGGTGCTGGGTGCTCAGTGCTCGGGGTGCTGGGTGCTCAGTGCTCGCGGTGCTGGGTGCTCAGTGCTCGGGGTGCTCGGTGCTCAGTACTCAGGGTGCTGGCTGCTCAGTGCTCAGTGTGCTCAGTGCTCAGTACTCAGTGCTCAGGGTGCTCAGTGTTCAGTACTCAGGGTGCTGGGTGCTCAGTACTCAGGGTGCTTAGTGCTCAGTGCTCAGGGTGCTGGTTGCTTAGTCCTCAGGGTGCTGGGTGCTCAGTACTCAGGGTGCTGGGTGCTCAGTACTCAGGGTGCTGGGTGCTCAGTACTCAGGGTGCTTGGTGCTCAGTGCTCAGGGTGCTGGTTGCTTAGTCCTCAGGGTGCTGGGTGCTCAGTACTCAGGGTGCTGGGTGCTCAGTACTCAGGGTGCTGGGTGCGCAGTACTCAGGGTGCTGGGTGCTCAGTGCCCAGGGTGCTGGGTGCTCAGTACTCAGGGTGCTGGGTGCGCAGTACTCAGGGTGCTGGGTGCTCAGTGCTCAGGGTGCTGGGTGCTCAGTACTCAGGGTGCTGGGTGCTCAGTGCTCGGTGTGCTGGGTGCTCAGTGCTCAGGGTGATCAGTGGTGAGTACTCAGGGTGCTGGGTGCTCAGTGCACAGTGTGCTGGGTGCTCAATCCTCAGGGTGCTCAGTACTCAGGGTGCTCAGTGCTCAGTACTCAGGGTGTTCAGTACTCAGGGTGCTGGGAGCTCAGTGCTCGGGGTGCTGGGTGCTCAGTACTCAGGGTGCTGGGTGCTCAGTACTCGGGGTGCTGGGTGCTCAGTACTCAGGGTGCTGGGTGCTCAGTGCTCGGGGTGCTGGGTGCTCAGTGCTCAGGGTGATCGGTGCTCAGTGCTCAGGGTGCTGGGTGGTCAGTACTCAGGGTGCTCAGTGCTCAAGGTGCTGGGTGCTCAGTGCTCGGGGTGCTCGGTGCTCAGTACTCAGGGTGCTGAGTGCTCAGTACTCAGGGTGCTGGGTGTTCAGTACTCAGGGTGCTGGGTGTTCAGTACTGGGTGTGCTGGGTGCTCAGTGCTCAGGGTGCTCAGTGCTCAGTACTCAGTGCTCAGGGTACTCAGTGCTCAGTGCTCAGGGTGCTGGGTGTTCAGTACTCAGGGTCCTGGGTGATCAGTACTCAGGGTGCTGGGTGCTCAGTGCTCAGGGTGCTGGGTGCTCAGTACTCTGGGTGTTGGGTGCTCAGTGCTCAGGGTGCTGGGTGCTCAGTGCTCAGGGTGATGTGTGCTCAGTACTCAGGGTGCTGGCTGCCCAGTGCTCGCGGTGCTCGGTGCTCAGTACTCAAGGTGCTGGGTGCTCAGTGCTCAGGGTGCTGGGTGCTCAGTCCTCGGGGTGCTCCGTGCTCAGGGTGCTGGGTGCTCAGTGCTCGGGGTGCTCGGTGCTCAGTACACAGGGTGCTGAGTGCTCAGTACTCAGGGTGATGTGTGCTCAGTACTCAGGGTGCTGGGTGCTCAGTGCTCGGGGTGCTGGGTGCTCAGTACTCAGGGTGCTGGGAGCTCAGTACTCAGGTTGTTGGGTGCTCAGTACTCAGGGTGCTCGGTTCTCAGTACTCAGGGTGCTGGGTGCTCATTCTCGGGGTGCTGGGTGCTCAGTGCTCGGGGTGATGGGTGCTCAGTACTCAGGGTGCTGGGTGCTTAGTGCTCGAGGTGCTCGGTGCTCAGTACTCAAGGTGCTGGGTTCTCAGTGCTCATGGTGCTGGATGCTCAGTCCTCGGTGTGCTCCGTGCTCAGGGTGCTGGGTGCTGAGTGCCCAGGGTGCTGGGTGCTCAGTGTTCGGGTGCTCGGTGCTCAGTGCTCAGGGTGCTGGGTGCTCAGTACAGAGTGCTCAGGATGCTGGGTGCTCAGTGCTCAGGGTGCTGGGTGCTCAGTGTTTTGGGTGCTGGGTGCTCAGTACTCAGTGTGCTGGGTGCTCAGTGCTCAGGGTGCTGGGTGCTCAGGGTGCTGGGTGCTCAGTACACAGTGCTCAGGATGCTGGGTGCTCAGTGCTCAGGGTGCTGGGTGCTCAGTGCTCAGGGTGCTCAGTGCTCAGGGCTCAGTACTCAGGGTGCTGGGTGCTCAGTACTCAGGGTGCTGGGTTCTCAGTGCTCGGGGTGCCCGGTGCTCAGTGCTCAGGGTGCTCGGTGCTCAGTACTCAGGGTGCTGGGGGCTCAGTACTCAGGGTGCTGGGTGCTCAGTGCTGGGTGCTCAGTGCTCGGGGTGCTGGGTGCTCAGTACTCAGGGTGCTTGGTGCTCAGTGCTCGGGGTGCTCGGTGCTCAATACGTTGTGTGCTCAGTACACAGGGTGCTGGGTGCTCAGTGCTCAGGGTGCTGGGTGCTCAGTGCTCAGGGTGCTGGGTGATCAGTGCTCGTGGTGCTGGGTGCTCAGTACTCAGGGTGCTTGATGCTCAGTACTCAGGGTGCTGGGTGCTCAGTGCTCAGGGTGCTGGGTGCTCAGTGCTCGGGGTGCTGGGTGCTCAGTACTCAGGGTGCTGGGTGCTCAGTACTCAGGGTGCTGGGTGCTCAGTACTCGGGGTGCTGGGTGCTCAGTACTCATTGCTCCGGATGCTGGGTGCTCAGTGCTCGGGCTGCTGGGTGCTCAGTGCTCAGGGTGCTGGGTGCTCAGTACTCAGGGTGCTGGGTTCTCAGTACTCAGGGTGCTGGGTGCACAGTGCTAGGGGTGCTGGGTGCTCAGTGCTCGGGGTCTGGCTGCTCAGTACTCAGGGTGCTGGGTGCTCAGTACTCAGGGTGCTGGGTGCTCAGTGCTCAGGGTGCTGGGTGCTCAGTGCTCTGGGTGCTGGGTGCTCAGTGCTCAGGGTGCTGGGTGATCAGTGCTCAGGGTGCTGGGTGCTCAGTGCTCGGGGTGCTGGGTGCTGAGTGCTCAGGGTGCTGGGTGCTCAGTGCTCGGGGTGCTCAGTGCTCAGTGCTCAGGGTGCTGGGAGCTCAGTGCTCGGGGTGCTCGGTGCTCAGTACTCGGGGTGCTGGGTACTCAGTACTCGGGGTGCTGGGTGCTCAGTGCTCAGGGTGCTGGGTGCTCAGTGCTCGGGGTGCTGGGTGCTAAGTGCTGAGGGTGGTGCTGGGTGCTCAGTACTCAGGGTGCTGGGTGCTCAGTGCTTAGGGTGCTGGGTGCTCAGTACTAAGGGTGCTGGGTGCTCAGTACTCAGGGTGCTGGGTGCTCAGTGCTCAGGGTGCTGGGTACTCAGTACTCAGGGTGCTGGGTACTCAGTACTCAGGGTGCTGTTTGCTCAGTGCTCAGGGTGCTTGGTGCTCAGTGCTCAGGGTGCTGGGTGCTCAGTACTCAGGGTGCTGTGTGCTCAGTGCTCAGGGTGATCGGTGCTCCGTACTCAGGGTGCTCAGTACTCAGGGTGCTGGCTGCTCAGTGCTCGCTGTGCTGGGTGCTCAGTACTCGGGGAGCTGGGTGCTCAGTGCTCAGGGTGCTGGGTGCTCAGTGCTCGGGGTGCTCGGTGCTCAGTACTCAGGGTGCTGAGTGCTCAGTACTCAGGTTGCTGGGTGCTCAGTTCTCATGGTGCTGGGTGCTCAGTACTCAGGGGGCTGGGTGCTCAGTGCTCAGGGTGCTGGGTGCTCAGTGCTCAGGGTGCTGGGTGCTCAGTGCTCGGGGTGCTGGGTGCTCAGTACTCAGGGTCCTGGGTGCTCAGTACTCAGGGTGCTGGGTGCTCAGTGCTCAGGGTGCTGGGTGCTCAGCACTCTGGGTGTTGGGTGCTCAGTACTCAGGGTGCTGGGTGCTCAGTGCTCGGGGTGCTGGGTGCTCAGTGCTCGGGGTGCTGGGTGCTCAGTACTCAGGGTGCTGGGTGCTCAGTATTCAGGGTGCTGGGTGCTCAGTGCTCGGGGTGCTCGGTGCTCAGTACTGAAGGTGCTGGGTGCTCAGTGCTCAGGGTGCTGGGCGCTCAGTCCACGGGGTGCTCCGTGCTCAGTGCTCAGAGTGCTGGGTGCTCAGTACTCAGGGTGCTCGGTGCTCAGTACTCAGGGTTCTCAGTGCTCAGGGTGCTGGGTGCTCAGTACTCAGGGTGCTCAGTGCTCAGTACTCGGGGTGCTGTGTGCTCAGTACTCAGGGTGCTCAGTGCTCAGTACTCAGGGTGCTGGCTGCTCAGTGCTCAGTGTGCTCAGTGCTCAGTGCTCGGTGTGCTGGGTGCTCAGTGCTCGGGGCGCTGGGTGCTCAGTGCTCGAGGTGCTGGTTGCTCAGTACTCAGGGTGCTGTGTGCTCAGTGCTCAGTACTCAGCGTGCTGGGTGCTCACTGCTCAGAGTGTTGGGTGCTCAGTGCTCAGGGTGCTCTGTGCTCAGTACTCAGGGTGCTGGGTGCTCAGTGCTCGGGGTGCTGCGTGCTCAGTGCTCAGGGTGCTGGGTGCTCTGTGCACAGGGTGCTGGGTGCTCAGTAGTCAGGGTGCTTGGTGCTCAGTGCTCGGGGTGCTCGGTGCTCAGTACTCAAGGTGCTGGGTGCTCAGTGCTCAGGGTGCCAGGTGCTCAGTCCTCGGGGTGCTCCGTGCTCAGTGATCAGGGTGCTGGGTGCTCAGTACTCAGGGTGCTCGGTGCTCAGTACTCAGGGTTCTCAGTGCTAATTACTCAGGGTGCTGGGTGCTCAGTGCTCAGGGTGCTGGGTGATCATTACTCAGGGTGCTCAGTGCTCAGTACTCGGAGTGCTTGGTGCTCAGTACTCAGGGTTGCTCAGTGCTCAGTGCTCGGGGTGCTGGGTGCTCAGTGCTCGGGGCGCTGGGTGCTCAGTGATCGGGGTGCTGGGTGCTCAGTACTCAGGGTGCTCAGTGCTCGGGGAGCTCGGTGCTCAGTACTCAGGGTGCTGGGTGCTCAGTACTCAGTGCTCGGGGTCCTGGGTGCTCCGTGCTCGAGGTGCTGGGCGCTCAGTGTTCTGGGTGTTTAGTGCTCAGTACTCAGGGTGCTGGGTGCTCAGTACTCAGGGTGCTGGGTGCTCATTCTCGGGGTGCTGGGTGCTCATTGCTCGGGGTGCTGGGTGCTCAGTACTCAGGGTGCTGGGGGCTCAGTACTCAGGGTGCTGGGTGCTCAGTACTCAGGGTGCTCGGTTCTCAGTACTGAGGGTGCTGGGTGCTCATTCTCGGGGTGCTGGGTGCTCAGTGCTCGGGGTGCTGGGTGCTCAGTACTCAGGGTGCTGGTGGCTCAGTACTCAGGGTGCTGGGTGCTCAGTACTCAGGGTGATCTGTTCTCAGTACTCAGGTTGCAGGGTGCTCAGTGCTCGGGGTGCTGGGTGCTCAGTACTCGGGGTGCTCAGTGCTCAGTGCTCAGGGTGCTGGGTGCTCAGTACTCAGGGTGCTGGGTGTTCAGTGCTCGGGGTGCTCGGTGCTCAGTACTCGGGGTGCTGTGTGCTCAGTACTCGGGGTGCTGGGTGCTCAGTGCTCAGGGTGCTGGGTGCTCAGTGCTCGGGGTGCTGGGTGCTCAGTGCTGAGGGTGGTGCTGGGTGCTCAGTACTCAGGGTGCTGGGTGCTCAGTGCTCAGGGTGCTGGGTGCTCAGTGCTCAGGGTGATCGGTGCTCAGTACTCAGGGTGCTCAGTGCTCAGGGTGCTGGGTGCTCAGTACTCAGGGTGCTGGGTGCTCAGTGCTCAGGGTGATTGGTGCTCAGTACTCAGGGTGCTCAGTACTCAGGGTGCTGGGTGCTCAGTGCTCGGGGTGCTGGGTGCTCAGTACTCGGGGTGCTGGGTGCTCTGTACTCAGGGTGCTGGGTGCTCAGTGCTCGGGGTCCTGGGTGCTCAGTCTCAGGGTGCTGGATGCTCAGTGCTCATGGTGCTGGGTGCGCAGTCCTCAGGGTGCTCAGTGCTCAGAGTGCTGGGTGCTCAGTGCTCGGGGTGCTCGGTGCTCAGTACTCAGGGTGCTGAGTGCTCAGTACTCAGGATGCTGGGTGCTCAGTACTCATGGTGCTGGGTGCTCAGTACTCAGGGGGCTGGCTGCTCAGTGCTCAGGGTGCTGGGTGCTCAGTGCTCAGGGTTCTGGGTGCTCAGTGCTCGGGGAGCTGGGGGCTCAGTGCTCGGGGTGATGGGTGCTCAGTGCTCAGTGCTCAGGGTGTTGGATGCTCAGTGCTCAGTGCTCAGGGTGCTGGGTGCTCAGTACTCAGGGTGCTGGGTGCTCAGTACTCAGCGTGCTGGGTGCTGAGTGCTCAGGGTACTGGGTGCTCAGTACTCTGGGTGTTGGGTGCTCAGTACTCAGGGTGCTGGGTGCTCAGTGCTCGGGGTGCTGGGTGCTCAGTGCTCGGGGTGCTGTGTGCTCAGTGCTCAGGGTGCTGGGTGCTCAGTACTCAAGGTGCTGGGTGCTCAGTGCTCAGGGTGCTGGGTGCTCAGTCCTCGGGGTGCTCCGTGCTCAGTGCTCAGGGTGCTGGGTGCTCAGTACTCAGGGTGCTCGGTGCTCAGTACTCAGGGTTCTCAGTGCTCAGTGCTCAGGGTGCTGGGTGCTCAGGTCTCAGGGTGCTCAGTGCTCAGTACTCGGGGTGCTGGGTGCTCAGTACTCAGGGAGCTGGGTGCTTAGTACTCAGGGTGCTCAGTGCTCAGTACACAGGGTGCTGGGTCCTCAGTGCTCGGGGTGGTGGGTGCTCAGTGCTCAGTACTCAGGGTGCTGGGTGCTCAGTGCTCGGGGTGCTGAGTGCTCAGTACTCAGCGTGCTGGGTGCTCAGTACTCAGGGTGCTGGGTGCTCAGTGCTCAGGGTGCTGGGTGCTCAGTCCTCAGGGTGCTGGGTGCTCAGTGATCGGGGTGCTGGGTGCTCAGTACTCAGGGTGCTCACTGCTCAGGACTCAGTGCTCGGGGTCCTGGGTGCTCCGTGCTCGGGGTGCTGGGTGCTCAGTGCTCTGGGTGCTTAGTGCTCAGTACTCAGGGTGCTGGGTGCTCAGTACTCAGGGTGCTGGGTGCTCATTCTCCGGGTGCTGGGTGCTCAGTGCTCGGGGTGCTGGGTGCTCAGTACTCAGGGTGCTGGGGGCTCAGTACTCAGGGTGCTGGGTGCTCAGTACTCAGGGTGCTCGGTTCTCAGTACTCAGGGTGTTGGGTGCTCATTCTCGGGCTGCTGAGTGCTCAGTGCTCGGGGTGCTGGGTGCTCAGTACTCGGGGTGCTGGGTGCTCAGTGCTCTGGGTGCTGGGTGCTCAGTGCTCGGGGTGCTGGGTGCTCAGTGCTGAGGGTGGTGCTGGGTGCTCAGTACTCAGGGTGCTGGGTGCTCAGTGCTCAGGGTGCTGGGTGCTCAGTACTAAGGGTCCTGGGTGCTCAGTACTCAGGGTGCTCGGTGCTCAGTACTCAGGGTGCTGAGTGCTCAGTGCTAAGGGTGCTGGGTACTCAGTACTCAGGGTGCTGGGTGCTCAGTACTCACTGTGCTGGGTGCTCAGTGCTCAGGGTGCTGGGTGCTCAGTGCTCAGGGTGCTGGGTGCTCAGTACTCAGGGTGCTGGGTGCTCAGTGCTCAGGGTGATCGGTGCTCAGTACTCAGGATGCTCAGTACTCAGGGTGCTGGGTGCTCAGTGCTCGGGGTGCTGGGTGCTCAGTACTCGGGGTGCTGGATGCTCTGTACTCAGGGTGCTGGGTGCTCAGTGCTCGGGGTCCTGGGTGCTCAGTGCTCAGGGTGATCGGTGCTCAGTACTCAGGGTGCTGGGTGCTCAGTGCTCAGGGTGCTGGGTGCTCTGTCCTCAGGGTGCTCAGTGCTCAGGGTGCTGGGTGCTCAGTGCTCGGGGTGCTCGGTGCTCAGTACTCAGGGTGCTGAGTGCTTAGTACTCAGGGTGCTGGGTGCTCAGTACTCATGGTGCTGGGTGCTCAGTACTCAGGGCGCTGGGTGCTCAGTGCTCAGGGTGCTAGGTGCTCAGTGCTCGGAGTACTGGGTGCTCAGTGCTCTTGGCGCTGGGTGCTCAGTGATCGGGGTGCTGGGTGCTCAGTACTCAGGGTGCTCAGTGCTCGGGGAGCTCGGTGCTCAGGACTCAGGGTGCTGGGTGCTCAGTACTCAGTGCTCGGGGTCCTGGGTGCTCCGTGCTCGGGGTGCTGGTCGCTCAGTGCTCTGGGTGTTTAGTGCTCAGTACTCAGGGTGCTCGGTGCTCAGTACTCAGGGTGCTGGGTGCTCATTCTCGGGGTGCTGGGTGCTCAGTGCTCGGGGTGCTGGGTGCTCAGTACTCAGGGTGCTGGTGGCTCAGTACTCAGGGTGCTGGGTGTTCAGTACTCAGGGTGATCTGTTCTCAGTACTCAGGTTGCAGGGTGCTCAGTGCTCGGGGTGCTGGGTGCTCAGTACTCGGGGTGCTCAGTGCTCAGTGCTCAGGGTGCTGGGTGCTCAGTACTCAGGGTGCTGGGTGTTCAGTGCTCGGGGTGCTCGGTGCTCAGTACTCGGGGTGCTGGGTGCTCAGTACTCGGGGTGCTGGGTGCTCAGTGCTCAGGGTGCTGGGTGCTCAGTGCTCGGGGTGCTGGGTGCTCAGTGCTGAGGGTGGTGCTGGGTGCTCAGTACTCAGGGTGCTGGGTGCTCAGTGCTCAGGGTGCTGGGTGCTCAGTACTAAGGGTGCTGGGTGCTCAGTACTCAGGGTGCTGGGTGCTCAGTACTCAGGGTGCTGGGTGCTCAGTGCTCAGGGTGCTGGGTACTCAGTACTCAGGGTGCTGGGTGCTCAGTACTCACTGTGCTGGGTGCTCAGTGCTCAGGGTGCTGGGTGCTCAGTGCTCAGGGTGCTGGGTGCTCAGTACTCACTGTGCTGGGTGCTCAGTGCTCAGGGTGCTGGGTGCTCAGTGCTCAGGGTGCTGGGTGCTCAGTACTCAGGGTGCTGGGTGCTCAGTGCTCAGGGTGATCGGTGCTCAGTACTCAGGATGCTCAGTACTCAGGGTGCTGGGTGCTCAGTGCTCGGGGTGCTGGGTGCTCAGTACTCGGGGTGCTGGATGCTCTGTACTCAGGGTGCTGGGTGCTCAGTGCTCGGGGTACTGGGTGCTCAGTGCTCAGGGTGATCGGTGCTCAGTACTCAGGGTGCTGGGTGCTCAGTGCTCAGGGTGCTGGGTGCTCTGTCCTCAGGGTGCTCAGTGCTCAGGGTGCTGGGTGCTCAGTGCTCGGGGTGCTCGGTGCTCAGTACTCAGGGTGCTGAGTGCTTAGTACTCAGGGTGCTGGGTGCTCAGTACTCATGGTGCTGGGTGCTCAGTACTCAGGGGGCTGGGTGCTCAGTGCTCAGGGTGCTGGGTGTTCAGTGCTCAGGGTGCTAGGTGCTCAGTGCTCGGGGTGCTGGGTGCTCAGTGCTCGGGGTGCTGGGTGCTCAGTGCTCAGTGCTCAGGGTGTTGGGTGCTCAGTGCTCGGAGTACTGGGTGCTCAGTGCTCGGGGCGCTGGGTGCTCAGTGATCGGGGTGCTGGGTGCTCAGTACTCAGGGTGCTCAGTGCTCGGGGAGCTCGGTGCTCAGGACTCAGGGTGCTGGGTGCTCAGTACTCAGTGCTCGGGGTCCTGGGTGCTCCGTGCTCGGGGTGCTGGTCGCTCAGTGCTCTGGGTGTTTAGTGCTCAGTACTCAGGGTGCTGGGTGCTCAGTACTCAGGGTGCTGGGTGCTCATTCTCGGGGTGCTGGGTGCTCAGTGCTCGGGGTGCTGGGTGCTCAGTACTCAGGGTGCTGGGGGCTCAGTACTCAGGGTGCTGGGTGCTCAGTGCTCAGGGTGCTGGGTGCTCAGTGCTCGGGGTGCTGGGTGCTCAGTACTCGGGGTGCTGGGTGCTCAGTGCTCTGGGTGCTGGGTGCTCAGTGCTCGGGGTGCTGGGTGCTCAGTGCTGAGGGTGGTGCTGGGTGCTCAGTACTCAGGGTGCTGGGTGCTCAGTGCTCAGGGTGCTGGGTGCTCAGTACTAAGGGTCCTGGGTGCTCAGTACTCAGGGTGCTCGGTGCTCAGTACTCAGGGTGCTGAGTGCTCAGTGCTAAGGGTGCTGGGTACTCAGTACTCAGGGTGCTGGGTGCTCAGTACTCACTGTGCTGGGTGCTCAGTGCTCAGGGTGCTGGGTGCTCAGTGCTCAGGGTGCTGGGTGCTCAGTACTCAGGGTGCTGGGTGCTCAGTGCTCAGGGTGATCGGTGCTCAGTACTCAGGATGCTCAGTACTCAGGGTGCTGGGTGCTCAGTGCTCGGGGTGCTGGGTGCTCAGTACTCGGGGTGCTGGATGCTCTGTACTCAGGGTGCTGGGTGCTCAGTGCTCGGGGTCCTGGGTGCTCAGTGCTCAGGGTGATCGGTGCTCAGTACTCAGGGTGCTGGGTGCTCAGTGCTCAGGGTGCTGGGTGCTCTGTCCTCAGGGTGCTCAGTGCTCAGGGTGCTGGGTGCTCAGTGCTCGGGGTGCTCGGTGCTCAGTACTCAGGGTGCTGAGTGCTTAGTACTCAGGGTGCTGGGTGCTCAGTACTCATGGTGCTGGGTGCTCAGTACTCAGGGGGCTGGGTGCTCAGTGCTCAGGGTGCTGGGTGCTCAGTGCTCAGGGTGCTAGGTGCTCAGTGCTCGGGGTGCTGGGTGCTCAGTGCTCGGGGTGCTGGGTGCTCAGTGCTCAGTGCTCAGGGTGTTGGGTGCTCAGTGCTCGGAGTACTGGGTGCTCAGTGCTCGGGGCGCTGGGTGCTCAGTGATCGGGGTGCTGGGTGCTCAGTACTCAGGGTGCTCAGTGCTCGGGGAGCTCGGTGCTCAGGACTCAGGGTGCTGGGTGCTCAGTACTCAGTGCTCGGGGTCCTGGGTGCTCCGTGCTCGGGGTGCTGGTCGCTCAGTGCTCTGGGTGTTTAGTGCTCAGTACTCAGGGTGCTGGGTGCTCAGTACTCAGGGTGCTGGGTGCTCATTCTCGGGGTGCTGGGTGCTCAGTGCTCGGGGTGCTGGGTGCTCAGTACTCAGGGTGCTGGGTGCTCAGTACTCAGGGTGCTGGGTGCTCAGTACTCAGGGTGCTCGGTTCTCAGTACTGAGGGTGCTGGGTGCTCATTCTCGGGGTGCTGGGTGCTCAGTGCTCGGGGTGCTGGGTGCTCAGTACTCAGGGTGCTGGTGGCTCAGTACTCAGGGTGCTGGGTGTTCAGTACTCAGGGTGATCTGTTCTCAGTACTCAGGTTGCAGGGTGCTCAGTGCTCGGGGTGCTGGGTGCTCAGTACTCGGGGTGCTCAGTGCTCAGTGCTCAGGGTGCTGGGTGCTCAGTACTCAGGGTGCTGGGTGTTCAGTGCTCGGGGTGCTCGGTGCTCAGTACTCGGGGTGCTGGGTGCTCAGTACTCGGGGTGCTGGGTGCTCAGTGCTCAGGGTGCTGGGTGCTCAGTGCTCGGGGTGCTGGGTGCTCAGTGCTGAGGGTGGTGCTGGGTGCTCAGTACTCAGGGTGCTGGGTGCTCAGTACTCAGGGTGCTCCGTGCTCAGTGATTGGGGTGCTGGGTGCTCAGTACTCAGGGTGCTCAGTGCTCGGGGAGCTCTGTGCTCAGTACTCAGGGTGCTGGGTGCTCAGTACTCAGTGCTCGGGGTCCTGGGTGCTCCGTGCTCGGGGTGCTGGGTGCTCAGTGCTCTGGGTGCTTAGTGCTCAGTACTCAGGGTGCTGGGTGCTCAGTACTCAGGGTGCTCGGTTCTCAGTATTCAGGGTGCTGGGTGCTCATTCTCGGGGTGCTGGGTGCTCAGTGCTCGGGGTGCTGGGTGCTCAGTACTCAGGGTGCTGGGGGCTCAGTACTCAGGGTGCTGGGTGCTCACTACTCAGGGTGCTCGGTTCTCAGTATTCAGGGTGCTGGGTGCTCAGTGCTCAGGGTGCTGGGTGCTCAGTGCTCGGGGTGCTGGGTGCTCAGTGCTGAGGGTGGTGCTGGGTGCTCAGTACTCAGGGTGCTGTGTGCTCAGTGCTCAGGGTGCTGGGTGCTCAGTACTAAGGGTGCTGGGTGCTCAGTACTCAGGGTGCTCGGTGCTCAGTACTCAGGGTGCTGGGTGCTCAGTGCTCAGGGTGCTGGGTACTCAGTACTCAGGGTGCTGGGTACTCAGTACTCAGGGTGCTGTTTGCTCAGTGCTCAGGGTGCTTGGTGCTCAGTGCTCAGGGTGCTGGGTGCTCAGTACTCAGGGTGCTGGGTGCTCAGTGCTCAGGGTGATCGGTGCTCCGTACTCAGGGTGCTCAGTACTCAGGGTGCTGGCTGCTCAGTGCTCGCTGTGCTGGGTGCTCAGTACTCGGGGAGCTGGGTGCTCTGTACTCAGGGTGCTGGGTGCTCAGTGCTCGGGGTCCTGGGTGCTCAGTGCTCAGGGTGCTCAGTGCTCAGGGTGCTGGGTGCTCAGTGCTCGGGGTGCTCGGTGCTCAGTACTCAGGGTGCTGAGTGCTCAGTGCTCAGGGTGCTGGGTGCTCAGTGCTCAGGGTGCTGGGTGCTCAGTGCTCGGGGTGCTGGGTGCTCAGTGCTCGGGGTGCTGGGTGCTCAGTGCTCAGTGCTCAGTTTGTTGGGTGCTCAGTGCTCAGTGCTCAGGGTGCTGGGTGCTCAGTACTCAGGGTCCTGGGTGCTCAGTACTCAGGGTGCTGGGTGCTCAGTGCTCAGGGTGCTGGGTGCTCAGGACTCTGGGTGTTGGGTGCTCAGTACTCAGGGTGCTGGGTGCTCAGTGCTCGGGGTGCTGGGTGCTCAGTGCTCCGGGTGCTGGGTGCTCAGTGCTCAGGGTGCTGGGTGCTCAGTATTCAGGGTGCTGGGTGCTCAGTGCTCGGGGTGCTCGGTGCTCAGTACTCAAGGTGCTGGGTGCTCAGTGCTCAGGGTGCTGGGTGCTCAGTCCTCGGGGTGCTCCGTGCTCAGTGCTCAGAGTGTTGGGTGCTCAGTACTCAGGGTGCTCGGTGCTCAGTACTCAGGGTTCTCAGTGCTCAGGGTGCTGGGTGCTCAGTACTCAGGGTGCTCAGTGCTCAGTACTCAGGGTGCTGGGTGCTCAGTGCTCAGTGTGCTCAGTGCTCAGTGCTCGGGGTGCTGGGTGCTCAGTGCTCGGGGCGCTGGGTGCTCAGTGCTCGAGGTGCTGGATGCTCAGTACTCAGGGTGCTGTGTGCTCAGTGCTCAGTACTCAGCGTGCTGGGTGCTCAGTGCTCAGAGTGTTGGGTGCTCAGTGCTCAGGGTGCTCTGTGCTCAGTACTCAGGGTGCTGGTTTCTCAGTGCTCGGGGTGCTGCGTGCTCAGTGCTCAGGGTGCTTGGTGCTCTGTGCTCAGGGTGCTGGGTGCTCAGTACTCAGGGTGCTGGGTGCTCAGTGCTCGGGGTGCTCGGTGCTCAGAACTCAAGGTGCTGGGTGCTCAGTGCTCAGGGTGCCGGGTGCTCAGTCCTCGGGGTGCTCCGTGCTCAGTGATCAGGGTGCTGGGTGCTCAGTACTCAGGGTGCTCGGGGCTCAGTACTCAGGGTTCTCAGTGCTCATTACTCAGGGTGCTGGGTGCTAAGTGCTCAGGGTGCTGGGTGCTCAGTACTCAGGATGCTCAGTGCTCAGTACTCGGAGTGCTTGGTGCTCAGTACTCAGGGTGCTCAGTGCTCAGTACTCGGGGTGCTGTTTGCTCAGTGCTCAGGGTGCTCAGTGCTCAGTGCTCGGGGTGCTGGGTGCTCAGTGCTCGGGGCGCTGGGTGCTCAGTGCTCGGGGTGCTGGGTGCTCAGTACTCGGGGTGCTGGGTGCTCAGTACTTAGGGTGCTCAGTGCTCAGTACTCAGTGCTCAGGGTGCTCAGTGCTCAGTGCTCGGGGTGCTGGGTGCTCAGTGCTCGGGGCACTGGGTGCTCAGTGCTCGGGGTGCTGGGTGCTCAGTACTCGGGGTGCTGGGTGCTCAGTACTCTGGGTGTTGGGTGCTCAGTACTCAGGGTGCTGGGTGCTACGTGCTCGGGGTGCTGGGTGCTCAGTACTCAGGGTGCTGGGTGCTCAGTACTCAGGGTGCTGGGTGCTTAGTGCTCGAGGTGCTCGGTGCTCAGTACTCAAGGTGCTGGGTGCTCAGTTCTCAGGGTGCTGCGTGCTCAGTCCTCGGGGTGCTCCATGCTCAGGGTGCTGGGTGCTCAGTGCTCAGGGTGCTGGGTGCTCAGTGCTCGGGGTGCTGGGTGCTGAGTGCTCAGGGTGCTGGGTGCTCAGTGCTCGGGGTGCTCGGTGCTCAGTGCTCAGGGTCCTGGGTGCTCAGTACTCAGGGTGCTGGGTGCATAGTACTCAGGGTGCTCAGTGCTCAGTACACAGGGTGCTGGGTGCTCAGTGCTCGGGGTGCTGGGTGCTCAGTGCTCAGTACTCAGGGTGCTGGGTGCTCAGTGCTCGGGGTGCTGGTTGCTCAGTACTCAGCGTGCTGGGTGCTCAGTACTCAGGGTGCTGGGTGCTCAGTGCTCAGGGTGCTGGGTGCTCAGTGCTCAGGGTGCTGGGTGCTCAGTGATCGGGGTGCTGGGTGCTCAGTACTCAGAGTGCTCATTGCTCGGGGAGCTCGGTGCTCAGTACTCAGGGTGCAGGGTGCTCAGTACTCAGTGCTCGGGGTCCTGGGTGCTCCGTGCTCGGGGTGCTGGGCGCTCAGTGCTCGGGGTGCTTAGTGCTCAGTACGCAGGGTGCTGGGTGCTCAGTACTCAGGGTGCTGGGTGCTCATTCTCGGGGTGCTGGGTGCTCAGTGCTCGTGGTGCTGGGTGCTCAGTACTCAGGGTGCTCGGTTCTCAGTACTCAGGGTGCTGGGTGCACATTATCGGGGTGCTGGGTGCTCAGTGCTCGGGGTGCTGGGTGCTCAGTACTCAGGGTGCTGGGGGCTCAGTACTCAGGGTGCTGGGTGCTCACTACTCAGGGTGCTCGGTTCTCAGTACTCAGGGTGCTGGGTGCACATTATCGGGGTGCTGGGTGCTCAGTGCTCGGGGTGCTGGGTGCTCAGTACTCAGGGTGCTGGGGGCTCAGTACTCAGGGTGCTGGGTGCTCAGTACTCAGGGTGATCTGTTCTCAGTAATCAGGTTGCAAGGTGCTCAGTGCTCGGGGTGCTGGGTGCTCAGTACCAGGGGTGCTCAGTGATCAGTACTCAGGGTGCTGGGTGCTCAGTACTCAGGGTGCTGGGTGTTCAGTGCTCGGGGTGCTCGGTGCTCAGTACTCGGGGTGCTGGGTGCTCAGTACTCGGGGTGCTGGGTGCTCAGTGCTCAGGGTGCTGGGTGCTCAGTGCTCGGGGTCCTGGGTGCTCAGTGCCCAGGGTGATAGGTGCTCAGTACTCAGGGTGCTGGGTGCTCAGTGCTCAGGGTGCTGGGTGCGCAGTCCTCAGGGTGCTCAGTGCTCAGGGTGCTGGGTGCTCAGTGCTCGGGGTGCTCGGTGTTCAGTACTCAGGGTGCTGAGTGCTCAGTACTCAGGGTGCTGGGTGCTCAGTACTCATGGTGCTGGGTGCTCAGTACTCAGGGGGCTGGGTGCTCAGTGCTCAGGGTGCTGGGTGCTCAGTGCTCAGGGTGCTGGGTGCTCAGTGCTCGGGGTGCTGGGTGCTCAGTGCTCGGGGTGCTGGGTGCTCAGTGCTCAGTGCTCAGGGTGTTGGGTGCTCAGTGCTCAGTGCTCAGGGTGCTGGGTGCTCAGTACTCAGGGTGCTGGGTGCTCAGTACTCAGGGTGCTGGGTGCTCAGTGCTCAGGGTGCTGGGTGCTCAGTACTCTGGTTGTTGGGTGCTCAGTACTCAGGGTGCTGGGTGCTCAGTGCTCAGGGTGCTGGGTGATCAGTGCTCAGGGTGCTGGGTGCTCAGTGATCGGGGTGCTGGGTGCTCAGTACTCAGGGTGCTCAGTGCTCGGGGAGCTCGGTGCTCAGTACTCAGGGTGCTGGGTGCTCAGTACTCAGTGCTCGGGGTGCTGGGTGCTCAGTGCTCTGGGTGCTTAGTGCTCAGTACTCAGGGTGCTGGGTGCTCAGTACTCAGGGTGCTGGGTGCTCATTCTCCGGGTGCTGGGTGCTCAGTGCTCGGGGTGCTGGGTGCTCAGTACTCAGGGTGCTGGGGGCTCAGTACTCAGGGTGCTGGGTGCTCAGTACTCAGGGTGCTCGGATCTCAGTATTCAGGGTGCTGGGTGCTCATTCTCGGGGTGCTGGGTGCTCAGTGCTCGGGGTGCTGGGTGCTCAGTACTCAGGGTGCTGGGGGCTCAGTACTCAGGGTGCTGGGTGCTCAGTACTCAGGGTGATCTCTTCTCAGTATTCAGGTTGCTGGGTGCTCAGTGCTCGGGGTGATGGGTGCTCAGTACTCGGGGTGCTCAGTGCTCAGTACTCAGGGTGCTGGGTGCTCAGTACTCAGGGTGCTGGGTGCTCAGTACTCGGGGTGCTGGGTGCTCCTTGCTCGGGGTGCTGGGTGCTCAGTGCTGAGGGTGGTGCTGGGTGCTCAGTACTCAGGGTGCTGGGTGCTCAGTGCTCAGGGTGCTGGGTGCTCAGTACTAAGCGTCCTGTGTGCTCAGTATTCAGGGTGCTCGGTGCTCAGTACTCAGGGTGCTGGGTGCTCAGTGCTCAGGGTGCTGGGTACTCAGTACTCAGGGGGCTGGGTGCTCAGTACTCAGGGTGCTGGGTGCTCAGTGCTCAGGGTGCTTGGTGCTCACTGCTCAGGGTGCTGGGTGCTCAGTACTCAGCGTGCTGGGTGCTCAGTGCTCAGGGTGATCGGTGCTCAGTACTCAGGGTGCTCAGTACTCAGGGTGCTGGCTGCTCAGTGCTCGGGGTGCTGGGTGCTCAGTACTCGGGGTGCTGTGTGCTCTGTACTCAGGGTGCTGGGTGCTCAATGCTCGGGGTCCTGGGTGCTCAGTGCTCAGGGTGATCGGTGCTCAGTACTCAGGGTGCTGGGTGCTCAGTGCTCAGGGTGCTGGGTATTCAGTCCTCAGGGTGCTCAGTGCTCAGGGTGCTGGGTGCTCAGTGCTCGGGGTGCTCGGTGCTCAGTACTCAGGGTGCTTAGTGCTCAGTACTCAGGGTGCTGGGTGCTCAGTACTCGTGGTGCTGGGTGCTCAGTACTCAGGGTGCTGGGTGCTCAGTGCTCAGGGTGCTGGGTGCTCAGTGCTCGGGGTGCTGGGTGCTCAGTGCTCAGTGATCTGGGTGTTGGGTGCTCAGTGCTCAGTGCTCAGGGTGCTGGGTGCTCAGTACTCAGGGTGCTGGGTGCTCAGTACACAGGGTGCTGGGTGCTCAGTGCTCAGGGTGCTGGGTGCTCAGGACTCTGGGTGTTGGGTGCTCAGTACTCAGGGTGCTGGGTGCTCAGTGCTCGGGGTGCTGGGTGCTCAGTGCTCGGGGTGCTGGGTGATCAGTGCTCAGGGTGCTGGGTGCTCAGTATTCAGCGTGCTGGGTGCTCAGTTCTCGGGGTGCTCGGTGCTCAGTACTCAAGGTGCTGGGTGCTCAGTGCTCAGGGTGCTGGGTGCCCAGTCCTCGGGGTGCTCCGTTCTCAGTGCTCAGGGTGCTGGGTGCTCAGTACTCAGGGTGCTCAGTGCTCAGTACTCAGGGTGCTGGGTGCTCAGTACTCAGGGTGCTGGGTGCTCAGTGCTCGGGGTGATGGGTGCTCAGTGCTCGGGGTGCTGGGTGCTCAGTGCTGAGGGTGGTGCTGGGTGCTCAGTACTCAGGGTGCCGGGTGCTCAGTGCTCAGGGTGCTGGGTGCTCAGTACTAAGGGTCCTGGGTGCTCAGTATTCAGGGTGCTCGGTGCTCAGTACTCAGGGTGCTGGGTGCTCAGTGTTCAGGGTGCTGGGTACTCAGTACTCAGGGTGCTGGGTGCTCAGTACTCAGGGTGCTGGGTGCTCAGTGCTCAGGGTGCTGGGTGCTCAGTGCTCGGGGTCCTGGGTGCTCAGTGCTCAGGGTGCTGGGTGCTCAGTACTCAGGGTGCTGGGTGCTCAGTGCTCAGGGTGCTGGGTACTCAGTCCTCAGGGTGCTCAGTGCTCAGGGTGCTGGGTGCTCAGTGCTCGGGGTGCTCGGTGCTCAGTACTCAGGGTGCTGAGTGCTCAGTACTCAGGGTGCTGGGTGCTCAGTGCTCAGTGCTCAGGGTGTTGGGTGCTCAGTGCTCAGTGCTCAGGGTGCTGGGTGCTCAGTACTCAGGGTGCTGGGTGCTCAGTACTCAGGGTGCTGGGTGCTCAGTGCTCAGGGTGCTGGGTGCTCAGGACTCTGGGTGTTGGGTGCTCAGTACTCAGGGTGCTGGGTGCTCAGTGCTCGGGGTGCTGGGTGCTCAGTGCTCGGGGTGCTTGGTGCTCAGTGCTCAGGGTGCTGGGTGCTCAGTATTCAGCGTGCTGGGTGCTCAGTTCTCGGGGTGCTCGGTGCTCAGTACTCAAGGTGCTGGGTGCTCAGTGCTCAGGGTGCTGGGTGCTCAGTCCTCGGGGTGCTACGTGCTCAGTGCTCAGGGTGCTGGGTGCTCAGTAGTCAGGGTGCTCGGTGCTCAGTACTCAGGGTTCTCAGTGCTCAGGGTGCTGGGTGCTCAGTACTCAGGGTGCTCAGTGCTCAGTACTCGGGGTGCTGGGTGCTCAGTACTCAGGGTGCTCAGTGCTCAGTACTCGGGGTGCTGGGTGCTCAGTGCTCAGTGTGCTCAGTGCTCAGTGCTCGGGGTGCTGGGTGCTCAGTGCTCGGGGCGCTGGGTGCTCAGTGCTCGAGGTTCTGGTTGCTCAGTACTCAGGGTGCTGTGTGCTCAGTGCTCAGTACTCAGCGTGCTGGGTGCTCAGTGCTCAGAGTGTTGGGTGCTCAGTACTCAGGGTGCTGGGTGCTCAGTGCTCAGTGCTCAGGGTGCTCAGTGCTCAGGGTGCTCAGTGCTCAGGGTGCTGGGTGCTCAGGGTGCTGGGTGCTCAGTGCTCGGGGTGCTGGGTGCTCAGTGCTCAGTGCTCAGGGTGCTGGGTGCTCAGTGCTCAGTGCTCATGGTGCTGGGTGTTCAGTACTCAGGGTGCTCGGTGCTCAGTGCTCAGGGTGCTGGGTGCTCAGTACTCAGGGTTCTGGGTGCTCAGTGCTCGGGGTGCTGGGTGCTCAGTGCTCAGGGTGATCAGTGCTCAGTACTAAGGGTGCTGGGTGCTCAGTGCTCAGGGTGCTGGGTGCTCAGTCCTCAGGGTGCTCAGTATTCAGGGTGCTCGGTGCTCAGTGCTCAGTACTCAGGGTGCTCAGTACTCAGGGTGCTGGGTGCTCAGTGCTCGGGGTGATGGGTGCTCAGTACTCAGGGTGCTGGGTGCTCAGTACTCGCGGTGCTGGGTGCTCAGTACTCAGGGTGCTGGGTGCTCAGTGCTCGGGGTGCTGGGTGCTCAGTGCTCAGGGTGATCGGTGCTCAGTGCTCAGGGTGCTGGGTGTTCAGTCCTCCGGGTGCTCAGTGCTCAGGGTGCTGGGTGCTCAGTGCTCGGGGTCCTCGGTGCTCAGTACTCAGGGTGCTGATTGCTCAGTACTCAGGGTGCTGGGTGCTCAGTACTCATGGTGCTGGGTGCTCAGTACTCAGGGTGCTGGGTGCTCAGTGCTCAGGGTGCTGGGTGCTCAGTGCGCGGGGTGCTGGGTGCTCAGTGCTCAGTGCTCAGGGTGTTGGGTGCTCAGTGCTCAGTGCTCAGGGTGCTGGGTGTTCAGTACTCAGGGTGCTGGGTGCTCAGTACTCAGGGTGCTGGGTGATCAGTGCTCAGGGTGCTGGGTGCTCAGGACTCTGGGTGTTGGGTGCTCAGTACTCAGGGTGCTGGGTGCTCAGTGCTCGGGGTGCTGGGTGCTCAGTGCTCGGGGTGCTGGGTGCTCAGTGCTCAGGGTGCTGGGTGCTCAGTATTCAGGGTGCTGAGTGCTCAGTACTCAGGGTGCTGGGTGCTCAGTGCTCAGTGCTCAGGGTGTTGGGTGCTCAGTGCTCAGTGCTCAGGGTGCTGGGTGCTCAGTACTCAGGGTGCTGGGTGCTCAGTACTCAGGGTGCTGGGTGCTCAGTGCTCAGGGTGCTGGGTGCTCAGGACTCTGGGTGTTGGGTACTCAGTACTCAGGGTGCTGGGTGCTCAGTGCTCGGGGTGCTGGGTGCTCAGTGCTCGGGGTGCTTGGTGCTCAGTGCTCAGGGTGCTGGGTGCTCAGTATTCAGCGTGCTGGGTGCTCAGTTCTCGGGGTGCTCGGTGCTCAGTACTCAAGGTGCTGGGTGCTCAGTGCTCAGGGTGCTGGGTGCTCAGTCCTCGGGGTGCTACGTGCTCAGTGCTCAGGGTGCTGGGTGCTCAGTAGTCAGGGTGCTCGGTGCTCAGTACTCAGGGTTCTCAGTGCTCAGGGTGCTGGGTGCTCAGTACTCAGGGTGCTCAGTGCTCAGTACTCGGGGTGCTGGGTGCTCAGTACTCAGGGTGCTCAGTGCTCAGTACTCGGGGTGCTGGGTGCTCAGTGCTCAGTGTGCTCAGTGCTCAGTGCTCGGGGTGCTGGGTGCTCAGTGCTCGGGGCGCTGGGTGCTCAGTGCTCGAGGTTCTGGTTGCTCAGTACTCAGGGTGCTGTGTGCTCAGTGCTCAGTACTCAGCGTGCTGGGTGCTCAGTGCTCAGAGTGTTGGGTGCTCAGTACTCAGGGTGCTGGGTGCTCAGTGCTCAGTGCTCAGGGTGCTCAGTGCTCAGGGTGCTCAGTGCTCAGGGTGCTGGGTGCTCAGGGTGCTGGGTGCTCAGTGCTCGGGGTGCTGGGTGCTCAGTGCTCAGTGCTCAGGGTGCTGGGTGCTCAGTGCTCAGTGCTCAGGGTGCTGGGTGTTCAGTACTCAGGGTGCTCGGTGCTCAGTGCTCAGGGTGCTGGGTGCTCAGTACTCAGGGTTCTGGGTGCTCAGTGCTCGGGGTGCTGGGTGCTCAGTGCTCAGGGTGATCAGTGCTCAGTACTAAGGGTGCTGGGTGCTCAGTGCTCAGGGTGCTGGGTGCTCAGTCCTCAGGGTGCTCAGTATTCAGGGTGCTCGGTGCTCAGTGCTCAGTACTCAGGGTGCTCAGTACTCAGGGTGCTGGGTGCTCAGTGCTCGGGGTGATGGGTGCTCAGTACTCAGGGTGCTGGGTGCTCAGTACTCGCGGTGCTGGGTGCTCAGTACTCAGGGTGCTGGGTGCTCAGTGCTCGGGGTGCTGGGTGCTCAGTGCTCAGGGTGATCGGTGCTCAGTGCTCAGGGTGCTGGGTGTTCAGTCCTCCGGGTGCTCAGTGCTCAGGGTGCTGGGTGCTCAGTGCTCGGGGTCCTCGGTGCTCAGTACTCAGGGTGCTGATTGCTCAGTACTCAGGGTGCTGGGTGCTCAGTACTCATGGTGCTGGGTGCTCAGTACTCAGGGTGCTGGGTGCTCAGTGCTCAGGGTGCTGGGTGCTCAGTGCGCGGGGTGCTGGGTGCTCAGTGCTCAGTGCTCAGGGTGTTGGGTGCTCAGTGCTCAGTGCTCAGGGTGCTGGGTGCTCAGTACTCAGGGTGCTGGGTGCTCAGTACTCAGGGTGCTGGGTGATCAGTGCTCAGGGTGCTGGGTGCTCAGGACTCTGGGTGTTGGGTGCTCAGTACTCAGGGTGCTGGGTGCTCAGTGCTCGGGGTGCTGGGTGCTCAGTGCTCGGGGTGCTGGGTGCTCAGTGCTCAGGGTGCTGGGTGCTCAGTATTCAGCGTGCTGGGTGCTCAGTGCTCGGGGTGCTCGGTGCTCAGTACTCAAGGTGCTGGGTGCTCAGGGCTCAGGGTGCTGGGTGCTCACTCCTCGGGGTGCTCCGTGCTCAGTGCTCGGGGTGCTGGGTGCTCAGTGCTCGGGGTGCTGGGTGCTCAGTGCTCAGGGTGCTGGGTGATCAGTATTCAGCGTGCTGGGTGCTCAGTTCTCGGGGTGCTCGGTGCTCAGTACTCAAGGTGCTGGGTGCTCAGTGCTCAGGGTGCTGGGTGCCCAGTCCTCGGGGTGCTCCGTTCTCAGTGCTCAGGGTGCTGGGTGCTCAGTACTCAGGGTGCTCAGTGCTCAGTACTCAGGGTGCTGGGTGCTCAGTACTCAGGGTGCTGGGTGCTCAGTGCTCGGGGTGCTGGGTGCTCAGTGCTGAGGGTGGTGCTGGGTGCTCAGTACTCAGGGTGCTGGGTGCTCAGTGCTCAGGGTGCTGGGTGCTCAGTACTAAGGTTCCTGGGTACTAAGTATTCAGGGTGCTCGGTGCTCAGTACTCAGGGTGCTGGGTGCTCAGTGCCCAGGGTGCTGGGTACTCAGTACTCAGGGTGCTGGGTGCTCAGTACTCAGGGTGCTGGGTGCTCAGTGCTCAGGGTGCTTGGTGCTCAGTGCTCAGGGTGCTGGGTGCTCAGTACTCAGGGTGCTGGGTGCTCAGTGCTCAGGGTGCTGGGTGCTCAGTGCTCAGGGTCCTGGGTGCTCAGTGCTCAGGGTGCTGGGTGCTCAGTACTCAGGGTGCTGGGTGCTCAGTGCTCAGGGTGCTGGGTACTCAGTCCTCAGGGTGCTCAGTGCTCAGGGTGCTGGGTGCTCAGTGCTCGGGGTGCTCGGTGCTCAGTACTCAGGGTGCTGAGTGCTCAGTACTCAGGGTGCTGGGTGCTCAGTACTCATGGTGCTGGGTGCTCAGTACTCAGGGTGCTGGGTGCTCAGTGCTCAGGGTGCTGGGTGCTCAGTGCGCGGGGTGCTGGGTGCTCAGTGCTCGGGGTGCTGGGTGCTCAGTGCTCAGGGTGTCCTGTGCTCAGTGCTCAGTGCTCAGGGTGCTGGGTGCTCAGTACTCAGGGTGCTGGGTGCTCAGTACTCAGGGTGCTGGGTGCTCAGTGCTCAGGGTGCTGGGTGCTCAGGACTCTGGGTGTTGGGTGCTCAGTACTCAGGGTGCTGGGTACTCAGTGCTCGGGGTGCTGGGTGCTCAGTGCTCGGGGTGCTTGGTGCTCAGTGCTCAGGGTGCTGGGTGCTCAGTATTCCACGTGCTGGGTGATCAGTTCTCGGGGTGCTGGGTGCTCAGTACTCAAGGTGCTGGGTGCTCAGTGCTCAGGGTGCTGGGTGCTCACTCCTCGGGGTGCTCCGTGCTCAGTGCTCGGGGTGCTGGGTGCTCAGTGCTCGGGGTGCTGGGTGCTCAGTGCTCAGGGTGCTGGGTGATCAGTATTCAGCGTGCTGGGTGCTCAGTTCTCGGGGTGCTCGGTGCTCAGTACTCAAGGTGCTGGGTGCTCAGTGCTCAGGGTGCTGGGTGCCCAGTCCTCGGGGTGCTCCGTTCTCAGTGCTCAGGGTGCTGGGTGCTCAGTACTCAGGGTGCTCAGTGCTCAGTACTCAGGGTGCTGGGTGCTCAGTACTCAGGGTGCTGGGTGCTCAGTGCTCGGGGTGCTGGGTGCTCAGTGCTGAGGGTGGTGCTGGGTGCTCAGTACTCAGGGTGCTGGGTGCTCAGTGCTCAGGGTGCTGGGTGCTCAGTACTAAGGTTCCTGGGTACTAAGTATTCAGGGTGCTCGGTGCTCAGTACTCAGGGTGCTGGGTGCTCAGTGCCCAGGGTGCTGGGTACTCAGTACTCAGGGTGCTGGGTGCTCAGTACTCAGGGTGCTGGGTGCTCAGTGCTCAGGGTGCTTGGTGCTCAGTGCTCAGGGTGCTGGGTGCTCAGTACTCAGGGTGCTGGGTGCTCAGTGCTCAGGGTGCTGGGTGCTCAGTGCTCAGGGTCCTGGGTGCTCAGTGCTCAGGGTGCTGGGTGCTCAGTACTCAGGGTGCTGGGTGCTCAGTGCTCAGGGTGCTGGGTACTCAGTCCTCAGGGTGCTCAGTGCTCAGGGTGCTGGGTGCTCAGTGCTCGGGGTGCTCGGTGCTCAGTACTCAGGGTGCTGAGTGCTCAGTACTCAGGGTGCTGGGTGCTCAGTACTCATGGTGCTGGGTGCTCAGTACTCAGGGTGCTGGGTGCTCAGTGCTCAGGGTGCTGGGTGCTCAGTGCGCGGGGTGCTGGGTGCTCAGTGCTCGGGGTGCTGGGTGCTCAGTGCTCAGGGTGTCCTGTGCTCAGTGCTCAGTGCTCAGGGTGCTGGGTGCTCAGTACTCAGGGTGCTGGGTGCTCAGTACTCAGGGTGCTGGGTGCTCAGTGCTCAGGGTGCTGGGTGCTCAGGACTCTGGGTGTTGGGTGCTCAGTACTCAGGGTGCTGGGTACTCAGTGCTCGGGGTGCTGGGTGCTCAGTGCTCGGGGTGCTTGGTGCTCAGTGCTCAGGGTGCTGGGTGCTCAGTATTCCACGTGCTGGGTGATCAGTTCTCGGGGTGCTGGGTGCTCAGTACTCAAGGTGCTGGGTGCTCAGTGCTCAGGGTGCTGGGTGCTCAGTACTCTGGGTGTTGGGTGCTCAGTGCTCAGGGTGCTGGGTGCTCAGTATTCAGGGTGCTCAGTGCTCAGGGTGCTGGGTGCTCAGTACTCAGGGTGCTCAGTGCTCAGTACTCGGGGTGCTGGGTGCTCAGTACTCAGGGTGCTCAGTGCTCAGTACTCGGGGTGCTGGGTGCTCAGTGCTCAGGGTGCTCAGTGCTCAGTGCTCGGGGTGCTGGGTGCTCAGTGCTCGGGGCGGTGGGTGCTCAGTGCTCGAGGTGCTGGTTGCTCAGTACACAGGGTGCTGTGTGCTCAGTGCTCAGTACTCAGCGTGCTGGGTGCTCAGTGCTCAGAGTGTTGGGTGCTCAGTACTCAGGGTGCTGGGTGCTCAGTGCTCAGTGCTCAGGGTGCTCAGTGCTCAGGGTGCTCAGTGCTCAGGGTGCTGGGTGCTCAGGGTGCTGGGTGCTCAGTGCTCGGGGTGCTGGGTGCTCAGTGCTCAGTGCTCAGGGTGCTGGGTGCTCAGTGCTCAGTGCTCATGGTGCTGGGTGTTCAGTACTCAGGGTGCTCGGTGCTCAGTGCTCAGGGTGCTGGGTGCTCAGTACTCAGGGTTCTGGGTGCTCAGTGCTCGGGGTGCTGGGTGCTCAGTGCTCAGGGTGATCAGTGCTCAGTACTAAGGGTGCTGGGTGCTCAGTGCTCAGGGTGCTGGGTGCTCAGTCCTCAGGGTGCTCAGTATTCAGGGTGCTCGGTGCTCAGTGCTCAGTACTCAGGGTGCTCAGTACTCAGGGTGCTGAGTGCTCAGTGCTCGGGGTGATGGGTGCTCAGTACTCAGGGTGCTGGGTGCTCAGTACTCGCGGTGCTGGGTGCTCAGTACTCAGGGTGCTGGGTGCTCAGTGCTCGGGGTGCTGGGTGCTCAGTGCTCAGGGTGATCGGTGCTCAGTGCTCAGGGTGCTGGGTGTTCAGTCCTCCGGGTGCTCAGTGCTCAGGGTGCTGGGTGCTCAGTGCTCGGGGTCCTCGGTGCTCAGTACTCAGGGTGCTGATTGCTCAGTACTCAGGGTGCTGGGTGCTCAGTACTCATGGTGCTGGGTGCTCAGTACTCAGGGTGCTGGGTGCTCAGTGCTCAGGGTGCTGGGTGCTCAGTGCGCGGGGTGCTGGGTGCTCAGTGCTCAGTGCTCAGGGTGTTGGGTGCTCAGTGCTCAGTGCTCAGGGTGCTGGGTGTTCAGTACTCAGGGTGCTGGGTGCTCAGTACTCAGGGTGCTGGGTGATCAGTGCTCAGGGTGCTGGGTGCTCAGGACTCTGGGTGTTGGGTGCTCAGTACTCAGGGTGCTGGGTGCTCAGTGCTCGGGGTGCTGGGTGCTCAGTGCTCGGGGTGCTGGGTGCTCAGTGCTCAGGGTGCTGGGTGCTCAGTATTCAGGGTGCTGAGTGCTCAGTACTCAGGGTGCTGGGTGCTCAGTGCTCAGTGCTCAGGGTGTTGGGTGCTCAGTGCTCAGTGCTCAGGGTGCTGGGTGCTCAGTACTCAGGGTGCTGGGTGCTCAGTACTCAGGGTGCTGGGTGCTCAGTGCTCAGGGTGCTGGGTGCTCAGGACTCTGGGTGTTGGGTACTCAGTACTCAGGGTGCTGGGTGCTCAGTGCTCGGGGTGCTGGGTGCTCAGTGCTCGGGGTGCTTGGTGCTCAGTGCTCAGGGTGCTGGGTGCTCAGTATTCAGCGTGCTGGGTGCTCAGTTCTCGGGGTGCTCGGTGCTCAGTACTCAAGGTGCTGGGTGCTCAGTGCTCAGGGTGCTGGGTGCTCAGTCCTCGGGGTGCTACGTGCTCAGTGCTCAGGGTGCTGGGTGCTCAGTAGTCAGGGTGCTCGGTGCTCAGTACTCAGGGTTCTCAGTGCTCAGGGTGCTGGGTGCTCAGTACTCAGGGTGCTCAGTGCTCAGTACTCGGGGTGCTGGGTGCTCAGTACTCAGGGTGCTCAGTGCTCAGTACTCGGGGTGCTGGGTGCTCAGTGCTCAGTGTGCTCAGTGCTCAGTGCTCGGGGTGCTGGGTGCTCAGTGCTCGGGGCGCTGGGTGCTCAGTGCTCGAGGTTCTGGTTGCTCAGTACTCAGGGTGCTGTGTGCTCAGTGCTCAGTACTCAGCGTGCTGGGTGCTCAGTGCTCAGAGTGTTGGGTGCTCAGTACTCAGGGTGCTGGGTGCTCAGTGCTCAGTGCTCAGGGTGCTCAGTGCTCAGGGTGCTCAGTGCTCAGGGTGCTGGGTGCTCAGGGTGCTGGGTGCTCAGTGCTCGGGGTGCTGGGTGCTCAGTGCTCAGTGCTCAGGGTGCTGGGTGCTCAGTGCTCAGTGCTCAGGGTGCTGGGTGTTCAGTACTCAGGGTGCTCGGTGCTCAGTGCTCAGGGTGCTGGGTGCTCAGTACTCAGGGTTCTGGGTGCTCAGTGCTCGGGGTGCTGGGTGCTCAGTGCTCAGGGTGATCAGTGCTCAGTACTAAGGGTGCTGGGTGCTCAGTGCTCAGGGTGCTGGGTGCTCAGTCCTCAGGGTGCTCAGTATTCAGGGTGCTCGGTGCTCAGTGCTCAGTACTCAGGGTGCTCAGTACTCAGGGTGCTGGGTGCTCAGTGCTCGGGGTGATGGGTGCTCAGTACTCAGGGTGCTGGGTGCTCAGTACTCGCGGTGCTGGGTGCTCAGTACTCAGGGTGCTGGGTGCTCAGTGCTCGGGGTGCTGGGTGCTCAGTGCTCAGGGTGATCGGTGCTCAGTGCTCAGGGTGCTGGGTGTTCAGTCCTCCGGGTGCTCAGTGCTCAGGGTGCTGGGTGCTCAGTGCTCGGGGTCCTCGGTGCTCAGTACTCAGGGTGCTGATTGCTCAGTACTCAGGGTGCTGGGTGCTCAGTACTCATGGTGCTGGGTGCTCAGTACTCAGGGTGCTGGGTGCTCAGTGCTCAGGGTGCTGGGTGCTCAGTGCGCGGGGTGCTGGGTGCTCAGTGCTCAGTGCTCAGGGTGTTGGGTGCTCAGTGCTCAGTGCTCAGGGTGCTGGGTGCTCAGTACTCAGGGTGCTGGGTGCTCAGTACTCAGGGTGCTGGGTGATCAGTGCTCAGGGTGCTGGGTGCTCAGGACTCTGGGTGTTGGGTGCTCAGTACTCAGGGTGCTGGGTGCTCAGTGCTCGGGGTGCTGGGTGCTCAGTGCTCGGGGTGCTGGGTGCTCAGTGCTCAGGGTGCTGGGTGCTCAGTATTCAGCGTGCTGGGTGCTCAGTGCTCGGGGTGCTCGGTGCTCAGTACTCAAGGTGCTGGGTGCTCAGGGCTCAGGGTGCTGGGTGCTCACTCCTCGGGGTGCTCCGTGCTCAGTGCTCGGGGTGCTGGGTGCTCAGTGCTCGGGGTGCTGGGTGCTCAGTGCTCAGGGTGCTGGGTGATCAGTATTCAGCGTGCTGGGTGCTCAGTTCTCGGGGTGCTCGGTGCTCAGTACTCAAGGTGCTGGGTGCTCAGTGCTCAGGGTGCTGGGTGCCCAGTCCTCGGGGTGCTCCGTTCTCAGTGCTCAGGGTGCTGGGTGCTCAGTACTCAGGGTGCTCAGTGCTCAGTACTCAGGGTGCTGGGTGCTCAGTACTCAGGGTGCTGGGTGCTCAGTGCTCGGGGTGCTGGGTGCTCAGTGCTGAGGGTGGTGCTGGGTGCTCAGTACTCAGGGTGCTGGGTGCTCAGTGCTCAGGGTGCTGGGTGCTCAGTACTAAGGTTCCTGGGTACTAAGTATTCAGGGTGCTCGGTGCTCAGTACTCAGGGTGCTGGGTGCTCAGTGCCCAGGGTGCTGGGTACTCAGTACTCAGGGTGCTGGGTGCTCAGTACTCAGGGTGCTGGGTGCTCAGTGCTCAGGGTGCTTGGTGCTCAGTGCTCAGGGTGCTGGGTGCTCAGTACTCAGGGTGCTGGGTGCTCAGTGCTCAGGGTGCTGGGTGCTCAGTGCTCAGGGTCCTGGGTGCTCAGTGCTCAGGGTGCTGGGTGCTCAGTACTCAGGGTGCTGGGTGCTCAGTGCTCAGGGTGCTGGGTACTCAGTCCTCAGGGTGCTCAGTGCTCAGGGTGCTGGGTGCTCAGTGCTCGGGGTGCTCGGTGCTCAGTACTCAGGGTGCTGAGTGCTCAGTACTCAGGGTGCTGGGTGCTCAGTACTCATGGTGCTGGGTGCTCAGTACTCAGGGTGCTGGGTGCTCAGTGCTCAGGGTGCTGGGTGCTCAGTGCGCGGGGTGCTGGGTGCTCAGTGCTCGGGGTGCTGGGTGCTCAGTGCTCAGGGTGTCCTGTGCTCAGTGCTCAGTGCTCAGGGTGCTGGGTGCTCAGTACTCAGGGTGCTGGGTGCTCAGTACTCAGGGTGCTGGGTGCTCAGTGCTCAGGGTGCTGGGTGCTCAGGACTCTGGGTGTTGGGTGCTCAGTACTCAGGGTGCTGGGTACTCAGTGCTCGGGGTGCTGGGTGCTCAGTGCTCGGGGTGCTTGGTGCTCAGTGCTCAGGGTGCTGGGTGCTCAGTATTCCACGTGCTGGGTGATCAGTTCTCGGGGTGCTGGGTGCTCAGTACTCAAGGTGCTGGGTGCTCAGTGCTCAGGGTGCTGGGTGCTCACTCCTCGGGGTGCTCCGTGCTCAGTGCTCGGGGTGCTGGGTGCTCAGTGCTCGGGGTGCTGGGTGCTCAGTGCTCAGGGTGCTGGTTGATCAGTATTCAGCGTGCTGGGTGCTCAGTTCTCGGGGTGCTCGGTGCTCAGTACTCAAGGTGCTGGGTGCTCAGTGCTCAGGGTGCTGGGTGCCCAGTCCTCGGGGTGCTCCGTTCTCAGTGCTCAGGGTGCTGGGTGCTCAGTACTCAGGGTGCTCAGTGCTCAGTACTCAGGGTGCTGGGTGCTCAGTACTCAGGGTGCTGGGTGCTCAGTGCTCGGGGTGCTGGGTGCTCAGTGCTGAGGGTGGTGCTGGGTGCTCAGTACTCAGGGTGCTGGGTGCTCAGTGCTCAGGGTGCTGGGTGCTCAGTACTAAGGTTCCTGGGTACTAAGTATTCAGGGTGCTCGGTGCTCAGTACTCAGGGTGCTGGGTGCTCAGTGCCCAGGGTGCTGGGTACTCAGTACTCAGGGTGCTGGGTGCTCAGTACTCAGGGTGCTGGGTGCTCAGTGCTCAGGGTGCTTGGTGCTCAGTGCTCAGGGTGCTGGGTGCTCAGTACTCAGGGTGCTGGGTGCTCAGTGCTCAGGGTGCTGGGTGCTCAGTGCTCAGGGTCCTGGGTGCTCAGTGCTCAGGGTGCTGGGTGCTCAGTACTCAGGGTGCTGGGTGCTCAGTGCTCAGGGTGCTGGGTACTCAGTCCTCAGGGTGCTCAGTGCTCAGGGTGCTGGGTGCTCAGTGCTCGGGGTGCTCGGTGCTCAGTACTCAGGGTGCTGAGTGCTCAGTACTCAGGGTGCTGGGTGCTCAGTACTCATGGTGCTGGGTGCTCAGTACTCAGGGTGCTGGGTGCTCAGTGCTCAGGGTGCTGGGTGCTCAGTGCGCGGGGTGCTGGGTGCTCAGTGCTCGGGGTGCTGGGTGCTCAGTGCTCAGGGTGTCCTGTGCTCAGTGCTCAGTGCTCAGGGTGCTGGGTGCTCAGTACTCAGGGTGCTGGGTGCTCAGTACTCAGGGTGCTGGGTGCTCAGTGCTCAGGGTGCTGGGTGCTCAGGACTCTGGGTGTTGGGTGCTCAGTACTCAGGGTGCTGGGTACTCAGTGCTCGGGGTGCTGGGTGCTCAGTGCTCGGGGTGCTTGGTGCTCAGTGCTCAGGGTGCTGGGTGCTCAGTATTCCACGTGCTGGGTGATCAGTTCTCGGGGTGCTGGGTGCTCAGTACTCAAGGTGCTGGGTGCTCAGTGCTCAGGGTGCTGGGTGCTCAGTACTCTGGGTGTTGGGTGCTCAGTGCTCAGGGTGCTGGGTGCTCAGTATTCAGGGTGCTCAGTGCTCAGGGTGCTGGGTGCTCAGTACTCAGGGTGCTCAGTGCTCAGTACTCGGGGTGCTGGGTGCTCAGTACTCAGGGTGCTCAGTGCTCAGTACTCGGGGTGCTGGGTGCTCAGTGCTCAGGGTGCTCAGTGCTCAGTGCTCGGGGTGCTGGGTGCTCAGTGCTCGGGGCGGTGGGTGCTCAGTGCTCGAGGTGCTGGTTGCTCAGTACACAGGGTGCTGTGTGCTCAGTGCTCAGTACTCAGCGTGCTGGGTGCTCAGTGCTCAGAGTGTTGGGTGCTCAGTACTCAGGGTGCTGGGTGCTCAGTGCTCAGTGCTCAGGGTGCTCAGTTCTCAGGGTGCTCAGTGCTCAGGGTGCTGGGTGCTCAGGGTGCTGGCTGCTCAGTGCTCGGGGTGCTGGGTGCTCAGTGCTCAGTGCTCAGGGTACTGGGTGCTCAGTGCTCAGTGCTCAGTGCTCAGGGTGCTGGGTGTTCAGTACTCAGGGTGCTCGGTGCTCAGTGCTCAGGGTGCTGGGTGCTCAGTACTCAGGGTTCTGGGTGCTCAGTGCTCGGGGTGCTGGGTGCTCAGTCCTCAGGGTGATCAGTGCTCAGTACTAAGGGTGCTGGGTGCTCAGTGCTCAGGGTGATGGGTGCTCAGTCCTCAGGGTGCTCAGTACTCAGGGTGCTCGATGCTCAGTGCTCAGTACTCAGGGTGCTCAGTACTCTGGGTGCTGGGTGCTCAGTGCTCGGGGTGCTGGGTGCTCAGTACTCAGGGTGCTGGGTGCTCAGTACTCGGGGTGCTGGGTGCTCAGTACTCAGTTTGCTGGGTGCTCAGTGCTCGGGGTGCTGGGTGCTCAGTGCTCTGGGTGATCGGTGCTCAGTGCTCAGGGTGCTGGGTGCTCAGTCCTCCGGGTGCTCAGTGCTCAGGGTGCTGGGTGCTCAGTACTCAGGGTGCTGGGTGCTCAGTACTCGCGGTACTGGGTGCTCAGTGCGCGGGGTGCTGGGTGCTCAGTGCTCGGGGTGCTGGGTGCTCAGTGCTCAGTGTGATCGGTGCTCCGTACTCAGGGTGCTCAGTACTCAGGGTGCTGGCTGCTCAGTGCTCGCTGTGCTGGGTGCTCAGTACTCGGGGAGCTGGGTGCTCTGTACTCAGGGTGCTGGGTGCTCAGTGCTCGGGGTCCTGGGTGCTCAGTGCTCATGGTGCTCAGTGCTCAGGGTGCTGGGTGCTCAGTGCTCGGGGTGCTCGGTGCTCAGTACTCAGGGTGCTGAGTGCTCAGTGCTCAGGGTGCTGGGTGCTCAGTGCTCAGGGTGCTGGGTGCTCAGTGCTCGGGGTGCTGGGTGCTCAGTGCTCGGGGTGCTGGCTGCTCAGTGCTCAGTGCTCAGTTTGTTCGGTGCTCAGTGCTCAGTGCTCAGGGTGCTGGGTGCTCAGTACTCAGGGTCCTGGGAGCTCAGTACTCAGGGTGCTGGGTGCTCAGTGCTCAGGGTGCTGGGTGCTCAGGACTCTGGGTGTTGGGTGCTCAGTACTCAGGGTGCTGGGTGCTCAGTGCTCGGGGTGCTGGGTGCTCAGTGCTCCGGGTGCTGGGTGCTCAGTGCTCAGGGTGCTGGGTGCTCAGTATTCAGGGTGCTGGGTGCTCAATGCTCGGGGTGCTCGGTGCTCAGTACTCAAGGTGCTGAGTAATCAGTGCTCAGGGTGCTGGGTGCTCAGTCCTCGGGGTGCTCCGTGCTCAGTGCTCAGAGTGTTGGGTGCTCGGTACTCAGGGTGCTCGGTGCTCAGTACTCAGGGTTCTCAGTGCTCAGGGTGCTGGGTGCTCAGTACTCAGGGTGCTCAGTGCTCAGTACTCAGGGTGCTGGGTGCTCAGTGCTCAGTGTGCTCAGTGCTCAGTGCTCGGGGTGCTGGGTGCTCAGTGCTCGGGGCGCTGGGTGCTCAGTGCTCGAGGTGCTGGATGCTCAGTACTCAGGGTGCTGTGTGCTCAGTGCTCAGTACTCAGCGTGCTGGGTGCTCAGTGCTCAGAGTGTTGGGTGCTCAGTGCTCAGGGTGCTCTGTGCTCAGTACTCAGGGTGCTGGTTTCTCAGTGCTCGGGGTGCTGCGTGCTCAGTGCTCAGGGTGCTTGGTGCTCTGTGCTCAGGGTGCTGGGTGCTCAGTACTCAGGGTGCTGGGTGCTCAGTGCTCGGGGTGCTCGGTGCTCAGAACTCAAGGTGCTGGGTGCTCAGTGCTCAGGGTGCCGGGTGCTCAGTCCTCGGGGTGCTCCGTGCTCAGTGATCAGGGTGCTGGGTGCTCAGTACTCAGGGTGCTCGGGGCTCAGTACTCAGGGTTCTCAGTGCTCATTACTCAGGGTGCTGGGTGCTAAGTGCTCAGGGTGCTGGGTGCTCAGTACTCAGGATGCTCAGTGCTCAGTACTCGGAGTGCTTGGTGCTCAGTACTCAGGGTGCTCAGTGCTCAGTACTCGGGGTGCTGTTTGCTCAGTGCTCAGGGTGCTCAGTGCTCAGTGCTCGGGGTGCTGGGTGCTCAGTGCTCGGGGCGCTGGGTGCTCAGTGCTCGGGGTGCTGGGTGCTCAGTACTCGGGGTGCTGGGTGCTCAGTACTCAGGGTGCTCAGTGCTCAGTACTCAGTGCTCAGGGTGCTCAGTGCTCAGTGCTCGGGGTGCTGGGTGCTCAGTGCTCGGGGCGCTGGGTGCTCAGTGCTCGGGGTGCTGGGTGCTCAGTACTCGGGGTGCTGGGTGCTCAGTACTCTGGGTGTTGGGTGCTCAGTACTCAGGGTGCTGGGTGCTACGTGCTCGGGGTGCTGGGTGCTCAGTACTCAGGGTGCTGGGTGCTCAGTACTCAGGGTGCTGGGTGCTTAGTGCTCGAGGTGCTCGGTGCTCAGTACTCAAGGTGCTGGGTGCTCAGTTCTCAGGGTGCTGCGTGCTCAGTCCTCGGGGTGCTCCATGCTCAGGGTGCTGGGTGCTCAGTGCTCAGGGTGCTGGGTGCTCAGTGCTCGGGGTGCTGGGTGCTGAGTGCTCAGGGTGCTGGGTGCTCAGTGCTCGGGGTGCTCGGTGCTCAGTGCTCAGGGTCCTGGGTGCTCAGTACTCAGGGTGCTGGGTGCATAGTACTCAGGGTGCTCAGTGCTCAGTACACAGGGTGCTGGGTGCTCAGTGCTCGGGGTGCTGGGTGCTCAGTGCTCAGTACTCAGGGTGCTGGGTGCTCAGTGCTCGGGGTGCTGGTTGCTCAGTACTCAGCGTGCTGGGTGCTCAGTACTCAGGGTGCTGGGTGCTCAGTGCTCAGGGTGCTGGGTGCTCAGTGCTCAGGGTGCTCAGTGCTCGGGGAGCTCGGTGCTCAGTACTCAGGGTGCAGGGTGCTCAGTACTCAGTGCTCGGGGTCCTGGGTGCTCAGTGCTCGGGCTGCTGGGCGCTCAGTGCTCGGGGTGCTTAGTGCTCAGTACTCAGGGTGCTGGGTGCTCAGTACTCAGGGTGCTGGGTGCTCATTCTCGGGGTGCTGGGTGCTCAGTGCTCGTGGTGCTGGGTGCTCAGTACTCAGGGTGCTCGGTTCTCAGTACTCAGGGTGCTGGGTGCACATTATCGGGGTGCTGGGTGCTCAGTGCTCGGGGTGCTGGGTGCTCAGTACTCAGGGTGCTGGGGGCTCAGTACTCAGGGTGCTGGGTGCTCACTACTCAGGGTGCTCGGTTCTCAGTACTCAGGGTGCTGGGTGCACATTATCGGGGTGCTGGGTGCTCAGTGCTCGGGGTGCTGGGTGCTCAGTACTCAGGGTGCTGGGGGCTCAGTACTCAGGGTGCTGGGTGCTCAGTACTCAGGGTGATCTGTTCTCAGTAATCAGGTTGCAAGGTGCTCAGTGCTCGGGGTGCTGGGTGCTCAGTACCAGGGGTGCTCAGTGATCAGTACTCAGGGTGCTGGGTGCTCAGTACTCAGGGTGCTGGGTGTTCAGTGCTCGGGGTGCTCGGTGCTCAGTACTCGGGGTGCTGGGTGCTCAGTACTCGGGGTGCTGGGTGCTCAGTGCTCAGGGTGCTGGGTGCTCAGTGCTCGGGGTCCTGGGTGCTCAGTGCCCAGGGTGATAGGTGCTCAGTACTCAGGGTGCTGGGTGCTCAGTGCTCAGGGTGCTGGGTGCGCAGTCCTCAGGGTGCTCAGTGCTCAGGGTGCTGGGTGCTCAGTGCTCGGGGTGCTCGGTGCTCAGTACTCAGGGTGCTGAGTGCTCAGTACTCAGGGTGCTGGGTGCTCAGTACTCATGGTGCTGGGTGCTCAGTACTCAGGGGGCTGGGTGCTCAGTGCTCAGGGTGCTGGGTGCTCAGTGCTCAGGGTGCTGGGTGCTCAGTGCTCGGGGTGCTGGGTGCTCAGTGCTCGGGGTGCTGGGTGCTCAGTGCTCAGTGCTCAGGGTGTTGGGTGCTCAGTGCTCAGTGCTCAGGGTGCTGGGTGCTCAGTACTCAGGGTGCTGGGTGCTCAGTACTCAGGGTGCTGGGTGCTCAGTGCTCAGGGTGCTGGGTGCTCAGTACTCTGGTTGTTGGGTGCTCAGTACTCAGGGTGCTGGGTGCTCAGTGCTCAGGGTGCTGGGTGATCAGTGCTCAGGGTGCTGGGTGCTCAGTGATCGGGGTGCTGGGTGCTCAGTACTCAGGGTGCTCAGTGCTCGGGGAGCTCGGTGCTCAGTACTCAGGGTGCTGGGTGCTCAGTACTCAGTGCTCGGGGTGCTGGGTGCTCAGTGCTCTGGGTGCTTAGTGCTCAGTACTCAGGGTGCTGGGTGCTCAGTACTCAGGGTGCTGGGTGCTCATTCTCCGGGTGCTGGGTGCTCAGTGCTCGGGGTGCTGGGTGCTCAGTACTCAGGGTGCTGGGGGCTCAGTACTCAGGGTGCTGGGTGCTCAGTACTCAGGGTGCTCGGATCTCAGTATTCAGGGTGCTGGGTGCTCATTCTCGGGGTGCTGGGTGCTCAGTACTCGGGGTGCTCAGTGCTCAGTACTCAGGGTGCTGGGTGCTCAGTGCTCAGGGTGCTGGGTGCTCAGTACTAAGCGTCCTGTGTGCTCAGTATTCAGGGTGCTCGGTGCTCAGTACTCAGGGTGCTGGGTGCTCAGTGCTCAGGGTGCTGGGCACTCAGTACTCAGGGGGCTGGGTGCTCAGTACTCAGGGTGCTGGGTGCTCAGTGCTCAGGGTGCTTGGTGCTCACTGCTCAGGGTGCTGGGTGCTCAGTACTCAGCGTGCTGGGTGCTCAGTGCTCAGGGTGATCGGTGCTCAGTACTCAGGGTGCTCAGTACTCAGGGTGCTGGCTGCTCAGTGCTCGGGGTGCTGGGTGCTCAGTACTCGGGGTGCTGGGTGCTCTGTACTCAGGGTGCTGGGTGCTCAATGCTCGGGGTCCTGGGTGCTCAGTGCTCAGGGTGATCGGTGCTCAGTACTCAGGGTGCTGGGTGCTCAGTGCTCAGGGTGCTGGGTATTCAGTCCTCAGGGTGCTCAGTGCTCAGGGTGCTGGGTGCTCAGTGCTCGGGGTGCTCGGTGCTCAGTACTCAGGGTGCTGAGTGCTCAGTACTCAGGGTGCTGGGTGCTCAGTACTCGTGGTGCTGGGTGCTCAGTACTCAGGGTGCTGGGTGCTCAGTGCTCAGGGTGCTGGGTGCTCAGTGCTCGGGGTGCTGGGTGCTCAGTGCTCAGTGCTCTGGGTGTTGGGTGCTCAGTGCTCAGTGCTCAGGGTGCTGGGTGCTCAGTACTCAGGGTGCTGGGTGCTCAGTACACAGGGTGCTGGGTGCTCAGTGCTCAGGGTGCTGGGTGCTCAGGACTCTGGGTGTTGGGTGCTCAGTACTCAGGGTGCTGGGTGCTCAGTGCTCGGGGTGCTGGGTGCTCAGTGCTCGGGGTGCTGGGTGATAAGTGCTCAGGGTGCTGGGTGCTCAGTATTCAGCGTGCTGGGTGCTCAGTTCTCGGGGTGCTCGGTGCTCAGTACTCAAGGTGCTGGGTGCTCAGTGCTCAGGGTGCTGGGTGCCCAGTCCTCGGGGTGCTCCGTTCTCAGTGCTCAGGGTGCTGGGTGCTCAGTACTCAGGGTGCTCAGTGCTCAGTACTCAGGGTGCTGGGTGCTCAGTACTCAGGGTGCTGGGTGCTCAGTGCTCGGGGTGATGGGTGCTCAGTGCTCGGGGTGCTCGGTGCTCAGTACTCAGGGTGCTGAGTGCTCAGTACTCAGGGTGCTGGGTGCTCAGTACTCATGGTGCTGGGTGCTCAGTACTCAGGGTGCTGGGTGCTCAGTGCTCAGGGTGCTGGGTGCTCAGTGCGCGGGGTGCTGGGTGCTCAGTGCTCGGGGTGCTGGGTGCTCAGTGCTCAGTGCTCAGGGTGTTGGGTGCTCAGTGCTCAGTGCTCAGGGTGCTGGGTGCTCAGTACTCAGGGTGCTGGGTGCTCAGTGCTCGGGGTCCTCGGTGCTCAGTACTCAGGGTGCTGATTGCTCAGTACTCAGGGTGCTTGGTGCTCAGTGCTCAGGGTGCTGGGTGCTCAGTATTCAGCGTGCTGGGTGCTCAGTTCTCGGGGTGCTCGGTGCTCAGTACTCAAGGTGCTGGGTGCTCAGTGCTCAGGGTGCTGGGTGCTCAGTCCTCGGGGTGCTACGTGCTCAGTGCTCAGGGTGCTGGGTGCTCAGTAGTCAGGGTGCTCGGTGCTCAGTACTCAGGGTTCTCAGTGCTCAGGGTGCTGGGTGCTCAGTACTCAGGGTGCTCAGTGCTCAGTACTCGGGGTGCTGGGTGCTCAGTACTCAGGGTGCTCAGTGCTCAGTACTCGGGGTGCTGGGTGCTCAGTGCTCAGTGTGCTCAGTGCTCAGTGCTCGGGGTGCTGGGTGCTCAGTGCTCGGGGCGCTGGGTGCTCAGTGCTCGAGGTTCTGGTTGCTCAGTACTCAGGGTGCTGTGTGCTCAGTGCTCAGTACTCAGCGTGCTGGGTGCTCAGTGCTCAGAGTGTAGGGTGCTCAGTACTCAGGGTGCTGGGTGCTCAGTGCTCAGTGCTCAGGGTGCTCAGTGCTCAGGGTGCTCAGTGCTCAGGGTGCTGGGTGCTCAGGGTGCTGGGTGCTCAGTGCTCGGGGTGCTGGGTGCTCAGTGCTCAGTGCTCAGGGTGCTGGGTGCTCAGTGCTCAGTGCTCAGGGTGCTGGGTGTTCAGTACTCAGGGTGCTCGGTGCTCAGTGCTCAGGGTGCTGGGTGCTCAGTACTCAGGGTTCTGGGTGCTCAGTGCTCGGGGTGCTGGGTGCTCAGTGCTCAGGGTGATCAGTGCTCAGTACTAAGGGTGCTGGGTGCTCAGTGCTCAGGGTGCTGGGTGCTCAGTCCTCAGGGTGCTCAGTATTCAGGGTGCTCGGTGCTCAGTGCTCAGTACTCAGGGTGCTCAGTACTCAGGGTGCTGGGTGCTCAGTGCTCGGTGTGATGGGTGCTCAGTACTCAGGGTGCTGGGTGCTCAGTACTCGGGGTGCTGGGTGCTCAGTACTCAGGGTGCTGGGTGCTCAGTGCTCGGGGTGCTGGGTGCTCAGTGCTCCGGGTGATCGGTGCTCAGTGCTCAGGGTGCTGGGTGTTCAGTCCTCCGGGTGCTCAGTGCTCAGGGTGCTGGGTGCTCAGTGCTCGGGGTCCTCGGTGCTCAGTACTCAGGGTGCTGATTGCTCAGTACTCAGGGTGCTGGGTGCTCAGTACTCATGGTGCTGGGTGCTCAGTACTCAGGGTGCTGGGTGCTCAGTGCTCAGGGTGCTGGGTGCTCAGTGCGCGGGGTGCTGGGTGCTCAGTGCTCAGTGCTCAGGGTGTTGGGTGCTCAGTGCTCAGTGCTCAGGGTGCTGGGTGCTCAGTACTCAGGGTGCTGGGTGCTCAGTACTCAGGGTGCTGGGTGATCAGTGCTCAGGGTGCTGGGTGCTCAGGACTCTGGGTGTTGGGTGCTCAGTACTCAGGGTGCTGGGTGCTCAGTGCTCGGGGTGCTGGGTGCTCAGTGCTCGGGGTGCTGGGTGCTCAGTGCTCAGGGTGCTGGGTGCTCAGTATTCAGCGTGCTGGGTGCTCAGTGCTCGGGGTGCTCGGTGCTCAGTACTCAAGGTGCTGGGTGCTCAGTGCTCAGGGTGCTGGGTGCTCACTCCTCGGGGTGCTCCGTGCTCAGTGCTCGGGGTGCTGGGTGCTCAGTGCTCGGGGTGCTGGGTGCTCAGTGCTCAGGGTGCTGGGTGATCAGTATTCAGCGTGCTGGGTGCTCAGTTCTCGGGGTGCCCGGTGCTCAGTACTCAAGGTGCTGGGTGCTCAGTGCTCAGGGTGCTGGGTGCCCAGTCCTCGGGGTGCTCCGTTCTCAGTGCTCAGGGTGCTGGGTGCTCAGTACTCAGGGTGCTCAGTGCTCAGTACTCAGGGTGCTGGGTGCTCAGTACTCAGGGTGCTGGGTGCTCAGTGCTCGGGGTGCTGGGTGCTCAGTGCTGAGGGTGGTGCTGGGTGCTCAGTACTCAGGGTGCTGGGTGCTCAGTGCTCAGGGTGCTGGGTGCTCAGTACTAAGGTTCCTGGGTACTAAGTATTCAGGGTGCTCGGTGCTCAGTACTCAGGGTGCTGGGTGCTCAGTGCCCAGGGTGCTGGGTACTCAGTACTCAGGGTGCTGGGTGCTCAGTACTCAGGGTGCTGGGTGCTCAGTGCTCAGGGTGCTTGGTGCTCAGTGCTCAGGGTGCTGGGTGCTCAGTACTCAGGGTGCTGGGTGCTCAGTGCTCAGGGTGCTGGGTGCTCAGTGCTCAGGGTCCTGGGTGCTCAGTGCTCAGGGTGCTGGGTGCTCAGTACTCAGGGTGCTGGGTGCTCAGTGCTCAGGGTGCTGGGTACTCAGTCCTCAGGGTGCTCAGTGCTCAGGGTGCTGGGTGCTCAGTGCTCGGGGTGCTCGGTGCTCAGTACTCAGGGTGCTGAGTGCTCAGTACTCAGGGTGCTGGGTGCTCAGTACTCATGGTGCTGGGTGCTCAGTACTCAGGGTGCTGGGTGCTCAGTGCTCAGGGTGCTGGGTGCTCAGTGCGCGGGGTGCTGGGTGCTCAGTGCTCGGGGTGCTGGGTGCTCAGTGCTCAGTGCTCAGGGTGTCCTGTGCTCAGTGCTCAGTGCTCAGGGTGCTGGGTGCTCAGTGCTCGGGGTCCTCGGTGCTTAGTACTCAGGGTGCTGATTGCTCAGTACTCAGGGTGCTGGGTGCTCAGTACTCATGGTGCTGGGTGCTCAGTACTCAGGGTGCTGGGTGCTCAGTGCTCAGGGTGCTGGGTGCTCAGTGCGCGGGGTGCTGGGTGCTCAGTGCTCAGTGCTCAGGGTATTGGGTGCTCAGTGCTCAGTGCTCAGGGTGCTGGGTGCTCAGTACTCAGGGTGCTGGGTGCTCAGTACTCAGGGTGCTGGGTGATCAGTGCTCAGGGTGCTGGGTGCTCAGGACTCTGGGTGTTGGGTGCTCAGTACTCAGGGTGCTGGGTGCTCAGTGCTCGGGGTGCTGGGTGCTCAGTGCTCGGGGTGCTGGGTGCTCAGTGCTCAGGGTGCTGGGTGCTCAGTATTCAGCGTGCTGGGTGCTCAGTGCTCGGGGTGCTCGGTGCTCAGTACTCAAGGTGCTGGGTGCTCAGTGCTCAGGGTGCTGGGTGCTCACTCCTCGGGGTGCTCCGTGCTCAGTGCTCGGGGTGCTGGGTGCTCAGTGCTCGGGGTGCTGGGTGCTCAGTGCTCAGGGTGCTGGGTGATCAGTATTCAGCGTGCTGGGTGCTCAGTTCTCGGGGTGCTCGGTGCTCAGTACTCAAGGTGCTGGGTGCTCAGTGCTCAGGGTGCTGGGTGCCCAGTCCTCGGGGTGCTCCGTTCTCAGTGCTCAGGGTGCTGGGTGCTCAGTACTCAGGGTGCTCAGTGCTCAGTACTCAGGGTGCTGGGTGCTCAGTACTCAGGGTGCTGGGTGCTCAGTGCTCGGGGTGCTGGGTGCTCAGTGCTGAGGGTGGTGCTGGGTGCTCAGTACTCAGGGTGCTGGGTGCTCAGTGCTCAGGGTGCTGGGTGCTCAGTACTAAGGTTCCTGGGTACTAAGTATTCAGGGTGCTCGGTGCTCAGTACTCAGGGTGCTGGGTGCTCAGTGCCCAGGGTGCTGGGTACTCAGTACTCAGGGTGCTGGGTGCTCAGTACTCAGGGTGCTGGGTGCTCAGTGCTCAGGGTGCTTGGTGCTCAGTGCTCAGGGTGCTGGGTGCTCAGTACTCAGGGTGCTGGGTGCTCAGTGCTCAGGGTGCTGGGTGCTCAGTGCTCAGGGTCCTGGGTGCTCAGTGCTCAGGGTGCTGGGTGCTCAGTACTCAGGGTGCTGGGTGCTCAGTGCTCAGGGTGCTGGGTACTCAGTCCTCAGGGTGCTCAGTGCTCAGGGTGCTGGGTGCTCAGTGCTCGGGGTGCTCGGTGCTCAGTACTCAGGGTGCTGAGTGCTCAGTACTCAGGGTGCTGGGTGCTCAGTACTCATGGTGCTGGGTGCTCAGTACTCAGGGTGCTGGGTGCTCAGTGCTCAGGGTGCTGGGTGCTCAGTGCGCGGGGTGCTGGGTGCTCAGTGCTCGGGGTGCTGGGTGCTCAGTGCTCAGTGCTCAGGGTGTCCTGTGCTCAGTGCTCAGTGCTCAGGGTGCTGGGTGCTCAGTACTCAGGGTGCTGGGTGCTCAGTCCTCAGGGTGCTGGGTGCTCAGTGCTCAGGGTGCTGGGTGCTCAGGACTCTGGGTGTTGGGTGCTCAGTACTCAGGTTGCTGGGTACTCAGTGCTCGGGGTGCTGGGTGCTCAGTGCTCGGGGTGCTTGGTGCTCAGTGCTCAGGGTGCTGGGTTCTCAGTATTCAGCGTGCTGGGTGATCAGTTCTCGGGGTGCTCGGTGCTCAGTACTCAAGGTGCTGGGTGCTCAGTGCTCAGGGTGCTGGGTGCTCAGTACTCTGGGTGTTGGGTGCTCAGTGCTCAGGGTGCTGGGTGCTCAGTGCTCAGGGTGATGTGTGCTCAGTACTCAGGGTGCTCGGTGCTCAGTACTCAGGGTTCTCAGTGCTCAGGGTGCTGGGTGCTCAGTGCTCGGGGTGATGGGTGCTCAGTACTCAGGGTGCTGGGTGCTCAGTACTCGGGGTGCTGGGTGCTCAGTACTCAGGGTGCTGGGTGCTCAGTGCTCGGGGTGCTGGGTGCTCAGTGCTCAGGGTGATCGGTGCTCAGTGCTCAGGGTGCTGGGTGTTCAGTCCTCCGGGTGCTCAGTGCTCAGGGTGCTGGGTGCTCAGTGCTCGGGGTCCTCGGTGCTCAGTACTCAGGGTGCTGATTGCTCAGTACTCAGGGTGCTGGGTGCTCAGTACTCATGGTGCTGGGTGCTCAGTACTCAGGGTGCTGGGTGCTCAGTGCTCAGGGTGCTGGGTGCTCAGTGCGCGGGGTGCTGGGTGCTCAGTGCTCAGTTCTCAGGGTGTTGGGTGCTCAGTGCTCAGTGCTCAGGGTGCTGGGTGCTCAGTACTCAGGGTGCTGGGTGCTCAGTACTCAGGGTGCTGGGTGATCAGTGCTCAGGGTGCTGGGTGCTCAGGACTCTGGGTGTTGGGTGCTCAGTACTCAGGGTGCTGGGTGCTCAGTGCTCGGGGTGCTGGGTGCTCAGTGCTCGGGGTGCTGGGTGCTCAGTGCTCAGGGTGCTGGGTGCTCAGTATTCAGCGTGCTGGGTGCTCAGTGCTCGGGGTGCTCGGTGCTCAGTACTCAAGGTGCTGGGTGCTCAGTGCTCAGGGTGCTGGGTGCTCACTCCTCGGGGTGCTCCGTGCTCAGTGCTCGGGGTGCTGGGTGCTCAGTGCTCGGGGTGCTGGGTGCTCAGTGCTCAGGGTGCTGGGTGATCAGTATTCAGCGTGCTGGGTGCTCAGTTCTCGGGGTGCTCGGTGCTCAGTACTCAAGGTGCTGGGTGCTCAGTGCTCAGGGTGCTGGGTGCCCAGTCCTCGGGGTGCTCCGTTCTCAGTGCTCAGGGTGCTGGGTGCTCAGTACTCAGGGTGCTCAGTGCTCAGTACTCAGGGTGCTGGGTGCTCAGTACTCAGGGTGCTGGGTGCTCAGTGCTCGGGGTGCTGGGTGCTCAGTGCTGAGGGTGGTGCTGGGTGCTCAGTACTCAGGGTGCTGGGTGCTCAGTGCTCAGGGTGCTGGGTGCTCAGTACTAAGGTTCCTGGGTACTAAGTATTCAGGGTGCTCGGTGCTCAGTACTCAGGGTGCTGGGTGCTCAGTGCCCAGGGTGCTGGGTACTCAGTACTCAGGGTGCTGGGTGCTCAGTACTCAGGGTGCTGGGTGCTCAGTGCTCAGGGTGCTTGGTGCTCAGTGCTCAGGGTGCTGGGTGCTCAGTACTCAGGGTGCTGGGTGCTCAGTGCTCAGGGTGCTGGGTGCTCAGTGCTCAGGGTCCTGGGTGCTCAGTGCTCAGGGTGCTGGGTGCTCAGTACTCAGGGTGCTGGGTGCTCAGTGCTCAGGGTGCTGGGTACTCAGTCCTCAGGGTGCTCAGTGCTCAGGGTGCTGGGTGCTCAGTGCTCGGGGTGCTCGGTGCTCAGTACTCAGGGTGCTGAGTGCTCAGTACTCAGGGTGCTGGGTGCTCAGTACTCATGGTGCTGGGTGCTCAGTACTCAGGGTGCTGGGTGCTCAGTGCTCAGGGTGCTGGGTGCTCAGTGCGCGGGGTGCTGGGTGCTCAGTGCTCGGTGTGCTGGGTGCTCAGTGCTCAGTGCTCAGGGTGTCCTGTGCTCAGTGCTCAGTGCTCAGGGTGCTGGGTGCTCAGTACTCAGGGTGCTGGGTGCTCAGTACTCAGGGTGCTGGGTGCTCAGTGCTCAGGGTGCTGGGTGCTCAGGACTCTGGGTGTTGGGTGCTGAGTACTCAGGGTGCTGGGTACTCAGTGCTCGGGGTGCTGGGTGCTCAGTGCTCGGGGTGCTTGGTGCTCAGTGCTCAGGGTGCTGGGTGCTCAGTATTCAGCGTGCTGGGTGATCAGTTCTCGGGGTGCTCGGTGCTCAGTACTCAAGGTGCTGGGTGCTCAGTGCTCAGGGTGCTGGGTGCTCAGTACTCTGGGTGTTGGGTGCTCAGTGCTCAGGGTGCTGGGTGCTCAGTGCTCAGGGTGATGTGTGCTCAGTACTCAGGGTGCTCGGTGCTCAGTACTCAGGGTTCTCAGTGCTCAGGGTGCTGGGTGCTCAGTACTCAGGGTGCTCAGTGCTCAGGGTGCTGGGTGCTCAGTACTCAGGGTGCTCAGTGCTCAGTACTCGGGGTGCTGGGTGCTCAGTACTCAGGGTGCTCAGTGCTCAGTACTCGGGGTGCTGGGTGCTCAGTGCTCAGGGTGCTCAGTGCTCAGTGCTCGGGGTGCTGGGTGCTCAGTGCTCGGGGCGGTGGGTGCTCAGTGCTCGAGGTGCTGGTTGCTCAGTACACAGGGTGCTGTGTGCTCAGTGCTCAGTACTCAGCGTGCTGGGTGCTCAGTGCTCAGAGTGTTGGGTGCTCAGTACTCAGGGTGCTGGGTGCTCAGTGCTCAGTGCTCAGGGTGCTCAGTTCTCAGGGTGCTCAGTGCTCAGGGTGCTGGGTGCTCAGGGTGCTGGCTGCTCAGTGCTCGGGGTGCTGGGTGCTCAGTGCTCAGTGCTCAGGGTGCTGGGTGCTCAGTGCTCAGTGCTCAGTGCTCAGGGTGCTGGGTGTTCAGTACTCAGGGTGCTCGGTGCTCAGTGCTCAGGGTGCTGGGTGCTCAGTACTCAGGGTTCTGGGTGCTCAGTGCTCGGGGTGCTGGGTGCTCAGTCCTCAGGGTGATCAGTGCTCAGTACTAAGGGTGCTGGGTGCTCAGTGCTCAGGGTGATGGGTGCTCAGTCCTCAGGGTGCTCAGTACTCAGGGTGCTCGATGCTCAGTGCTCAGTACTCAGGGTGCTCAGTACTCAGGGTGCTGGGTGCTCAGTGCTCGGGGTGCTGGGTGCTCAGTACTCAGGGTGCTGGGTGCTCAGTACTCGGGGTGCTGGGTGCTCAGTACTCAGTTTGCTGGGTGCACAGTGCTCGGGGTGCTGGGTGCTCAGTGCTCTGGGTGATCGGTGCTCAGTGCTCAGGGTGCTGGGTGCTCAGTCCTCCGGGTGCTCAGTGCTCAGGGTGCTGGGTGCTCAGTACTCAGGGTGCTGGGTGCTCAGTACTCGGGGTGCTGGGTGCTCAGTGCGCGGGGTGCTGGGTGCTCAGTGCTCGGGGTGCTGGGTGCTCAGTGCTCAGTGCTCAGGGTGTTGGGTGCTCAGTGCTCAGGGTGCTGGGTGCTCACTACTCAGGGTGCTGGGTGCTCAGTACTCAGGGTGCTGGGTGATCAGTGCTCAGGGTGCTGGGTGGTCAGGACTCTGGGTGTTGGGTGCTCAGTACTCAGGGTGCTGGGTGCTCAGTGCTCGGGGTGCTGGGTGCTCAGTGCTCGGGGTGCTGAGTGCTCAGTGCTCAGGGTGCTGGGTGCTCAGTATTCAGCGTGCTGGGTGCTCAGTGCTCGGGGTGCTCGGTGCTCAGTACTCAAGGTGCTCTGTGCTCAGTGCTCAGGATGCTGGGTGCTCACTCCACGGGGTGCTCCGTGCTCAGTGCTCAGGGTGCTGGGTGTTCAGTACTCAGGTTGCTCGGTGCTCAGTACTCCGGGTTCTCAGTGCTCAGGGTGCTCAGTGCTCAGTACTCGGGGTGCTGGGTGCTCAGTACTCAGGGTGCTCAGTGCTCAGTACTCGGGGTGCTGGGTGCTCAGTGCTCAGTGTGCTCAGTGCTCAGTGCTCGGGGTGCTGGGTGCTCAGTGCTCGGGGCGCTGGGTGCTCAGTGCTCGAGGTGCTGGTTGCTCAGTACACAGGGTGCTGTGTGCTCAGTGCTCAGTACTCAGCGTGCTGGGTGCTCAGTGCTCAGAGTGTTGGGTGCTCAGTACTCAGGGTGCTGGGTGCTCAGTGCTCAGTGCTCAGGGTGCTCAGTGCTCAGGGTGCTCAGTGCTCAGAGTGCTGGGTGCTCAGTGCTCGGGGTGCTGGGTGCTCAGTACTCGGGGTGCTCAGTGCTCAGTACTCAGGGTGCTGGGTGCTCAGTACTCTGGGTGCTGGGTGCTCAGTACTCAGGGTGCTGGGTGCTCAGTGCTCGGGGTGCTGGGTGCTCAGTGCTCAGGGTGATCGGTGCTCAGTGCTCAGGGTGCTGGGTGCTCAGTCCTCCGCGTGCTCAGTGCTCAGGGTGCTGGGTGCTCAGTGCTCGGGGTGCTCGGTGCTCAGTACTCAGGGTGCTGAGTGCTCAGTACTCAGGGTGCTGGGTGCTCAGTACTCAGGGTGCTGGGTGCTCAGTACTCAGGGTGCTGGGTGCTCAATGCTCAGGGTGCTGGGTGCTCAGTGCTCAGGATGCTGGGTGCTCAGTGCTCGGGGTGCTGGGTGCTCAGTGCTGTGGTGCTGGGTGCTCAGTGCTCAGTGCTCAGGGTGCTGGGTGCTCAGTGCTCAGTGCTCAGGGTGCTGGTTGCTCAGTACTCAGGGTGCTGGGTGCTCAGTACTCAGGGTGCTGGGTGCTCAGTGCTCAGGGTGCTCTGTGCTCAGTACTCAGGGTGCTGGGAGCTCAGTGCTCGGGGTGCTGCGTGCTCTGTGCTCAGGGTGCTGGGTGCTCAGTGCTCAGGGTGCTGGGTGCTCAGTGCTCAGGGTGCTGGGTGCTCAGTCCTCCGGGTGCTCAGTGCTCAGGGTGCTGGGTGCTCAGTGCTCGGGGTCCTCGGTGCTCAGTACTCAGGGTGCTGAGTGCTCAGTACTCAGGGTGCTGGGTGCTCAGTACTCATGGTGTTGGGTGCTCAGTACTCAGGGTGCTGGGTGCTCAGTGCTCAGGGTGCTGGGTGCTCAGTGCGCGGGGTGCTGGGTTCTCAGTGCTCAGTGCTCAGGGTGTTGGGTGCTCAGTGCTCAGTGCTCAGGGTGCTGGGTGCTCAGTACTCAGGGTGCTGGGTGCTCAGTACGCAGGGTGCTGGGTGATCAGTGCTCAGGGTGCTGGGTGCTCAGGACTCTGGGTGTTGGGTGCTCAGTACTCAGGGTGCTGGGTGCTCAGTGCTCGGGGTGCTTGGTGCTCAGTGCTCGGGGTGCTGGGTGCTCAGTGCTCAGGGTGCTGGGTGCTCAGTATTCAGCGTGCTGGGTGCTCAGTGCTCGGAGTGCTCGGTGCTCAGTACTCAAGGTGCTGGGTGCTCAGTGCTCAGGGTGCTGGGTGATCAGTATTCAGCGTGCTGGGTGCTCAGTGCTCGGGGTGCTCGGTGCTCAGTACTCAAGGTGCTGGGTGCTCAGTGCTCAGGGTGCTGGGTGCTCACTCCTCGGGGTGCTCCGTGCTCAGTGCACAGGGTGCTGGGTGTTCAGTACTCAGGTTGCTCGGTGCTCAGTACTCCGGATTCTCAGTGCTCAGGGTGCTCAGTGCTCAGTACTCGGGGTGCTGGGTGCTCAGTACTCAGGGTGCTCAGTGCTCAGTACTCGGGGTGCTGGGTGCTCAGTGCTCAGTGTGCTCAGTGCTCAGTGCTCGGGGTGCTGGGTGCTCAGTGCTCGGGGCGCTGGGTGCTCAGTGCTCGAGGTGCTGGTTGCTCAGTACTCAGGGTGCTGTGTGCTCAGTGCTCAGTACTCAGCGTGCTGGGTGCTCAGTGCTCAGAGTGTTGTGTGCTCAGTACTCAGGGTGCTGGGTGCTCAGTGCTCAGTGCTCAGGGTGCTCAGTGCTCAGGGTGCTCAGTGCTCAGGGTGCTGGGTGCTCAGTGCTCGGGGTGCTGGGTGCTCAGTACTCGGGGTGCTCAGTGCTCAGTACTCAGGGTGCTGGGTGCTCAGTACTCTGGGTGCTGGGTGCTCAGTACTCAGGGTGCTGGGTGCTCAGTGCTCGGGGTGCTGGGTGCTCATTGCTCAGGGTGATCGGTGCTCAGTTCTCAGGGTGCTGGGTGCTCAGTCCTCCGGGTGCTCAGTGCTCAGGGTGCTGGGTGCTCAGTGCTCGGGGTGCTCGGTGCTCAGTACTCAGGGTGCTGAGTGCTCAGTACTCAGGGTGCTGGGTGCTCAGTACTCAGGGTGCTGGGTGCTCAATGCTCAGGGTGCTGGGTGCTCAGTGCTCAGGGTGCTGTGTGCTCAGTGCACGGGGTGCTGGGTGCTCAGGGCTGTGGTGCTGGGTGCTCAGTGCTCAGTGCTCAGGGTGCTGGGTGCTCAGTGCTCAGTGCTCAGGGAGCTGGTTGCTCAGTACTCAGGGTGCTGGGTGCTCAGTACTCAGGGTGCTGGGTGCTCAGTGCTCAGGGTGCTCTGTGCTCAGTACTCAGGGTGCTGGGAGCTCAGTGCTCGGGGTGCTGCGTGCTCTGTGCTCAGGGTGCTGGGTGCTCAGTGCTCAGGGTGCTGGGTGCTCAGTGCTCAGGGTGCTGGGTGCTCAGTCCTCCGGGTGCTCAGTGCTCAGGGTGCTGGGTGCTCAGTGCTCGGGGTCCTCGGTGCTCAGTACTCAGGGTGCTGAGTGCTCAGTACTCAGGGTGCTGGGTGCTCAGTACTCATGGTGCTGGGTGCTCATTACTCAGGGTGCTGGGTGCTCAGTGCTCAGGGTGCTGGGTGCTCAGTGCGCGGGGTGCTGGGTGCTCAGTGCTCAGGGTGTTGGGTGCTCAGTGCTCAGTGCTCAGGGTGCTGGGTGCTCAGTACTCAGGGTGCTGGGTGCTCAGTACTCAGGGTGCTGTGTGATCAGTGCTCAGGGTGCTGGGTGCTCAGGACTCTGGGTGTTGGGTGCTCAGTACTCAGGGTGCTGGGTGCTCAGTGCTCGGGGTGCTGGGTGCTCAGTGCTCGGGGTGCTGGGTGCTCAGTGCTCAGGGTGCTGGGTGCTCAGTATTCAGCGTGCTGGGTGCTCAGTGCTCGGGGTGCTCGGTGCTCAGTACTCAAGGTGCTGGGTGCTCAGTGCTCAGGGTGCTGGGTGATCAGTACTCAGCGTGCTGGGTGCTCAGTTCTCGGGGTGCTCGGTGCTCAGTACTCAAGGTGCTGGGTGCTCAGTGCTCAGGGTGCTGGGTGCCCAGTCCTCGGGGTGCTCCGTTCTCAGTGCTCAGGGTGCTGGGTGCTCAGTACTCAGGGTGCTCAGTGCTCAGTACTCAGGGTGCTGGGTGCTCAGTACTCAGGGTGCTTGGTGCTCAGTGCTCGGGGTGCTGGGTGCTCAGTGCTGAGGGTGGTGCTGGGTGCTCAGTACTCAGGGTGCTGGGTGCTCAGTGCTCAGGGTGCTGGGTGCTCAGTACTAAGGTTCCTGGGTACTAAGTATTCAGGGTGCTCGGTGCTCAGTACTCAGGGTGCTGGGTGCTCAGTGCTCAGGGTGCTGGGTACTCAGTACTCAGGGTGCTGGGTGCTCAGTACTCAGGGTGCTGGGTGCTCAGTGCTCAGGGTGCTTGGTGCTCAGTACTCGGGGTGCTGGGTGCTCAGTACTCAGGGTGCTCAGTGCTCAGTACTCGGGGTGCTGGGTGCTCAGTGCTCAGTGTGCTCAGTGCTCAGTGCTCGGGGTGCTGGGTGCTCAGTGCTCGGGGCGCTGGGTGCTCAGTGCTCGAGGTGCTGGTTGCTCAGTACTCAGGGTGCTGTGTGCTCAGTGCTCAGTACTCAGCGTGCTGGGTGCTCAGTGCTCAGAGTGTTGTGTGCTCAGTACTCAGGGTGCTGGGTGCTCAGTGCTCAGTGCTCAGGGTGCTCAGTGCTCAGGGTGCTCAGTGCTCAGGGTGCTGGGTGCTCAGTGCTCGGGGTGCTGGGTGCTCAGTACTCGGGGTGCTCAGTGCTCAGTACTCAGGGTGCTGGGTGCTCAGTACTCTGGGTGCTGGGTGCTCAGTACTCAGGGTGCTGGGTGCTCAGTGCTCGGGGTGCTGGGTGCTCATTGCTCAGGGTGATCGGTGCTCAGTGCTCAGGGTGCTGGGTGCTCAGTCCTCCGGGTGCTCAGTGCTCAGGGTGCTGGGTGCTCAGTGCTCGGGGTGCTCGGTGCTCAGTACTCAGGGTGCTGAGTGCTCAGTACTCAGGGTGCTGGGTGCTCAGTACTCAGGGTGCTGGGTGCTCAATGCTCAGGGTGCTGGGTGCTCAGTGCTCAGGGTGCTGTGTGCTCAGTGCACGGGGTGCTGGGTGCTCAGGGCTGTGGTGCTGGGTGCTCAGTGCTCAGTGCTCAGGGTGCTGGGTGCTCAGTGCTCAGTGCTCAGGGAGCTGGTTGCTCAGTACTCAGGGTGCTGGGTGCTCAGTACTCAGGGTGCTGGGTGCTCAGTGCTCAGGGTGCTCTGTGCTCAGTACTCAGGGTGCTGGGAGCTCAGTGCTCGGGGTGCTGCGTGCTCTGTGCTCAGGGTGCTGGGTGCTCAGTGCTCAGGGTGCTGGGTGCTCAGTGCTCAGGGTGCTGGGTGCTCAGTCCTCCGGGTGCTCAGTGCTCAGGGTGCTGGGTGCTCAGTGCTCGGGGTCCTCGGTGCTCAGTACTCAGGGTGCTGAGTGCTCAGTACTCAGGGTGCTGGGTGCTCAGTACTCATGGTGCTGGGTGCTCATTACTCAGGGTGCTGGGTGCTCAGTGCTCAGGGTGCTGGGTGCTCAGTGCGCGGGGTGCTGGGTGCTCAGTGCTCAGGGTGTTGGGTGCTCAGTGCTCAGTGCTCAGGGTGCTGGGTGCTCAGTACTCAGGGTGCTGGGTGCTCAGTACTCAGGGTGCTGTGTGATCAGTGCTCAGGGTGCTGGGTGCTCAGGACTCTGGGTGTTGGGTGCTCAGTACTCAGGGTGCTGGGTGCTCAGTGCTCGGGGTGCTGGGTGCTCAGTGCTCGGGGTGCTGGGTGCTCAGTGCTCAGGGTGCTGGGTGCTCAGTATTCAGCGTGCTGGGTGCTCAGTGCTCGGGGTGCTCGGTGCTCAGTACTCAAGGTGCTGGGTGCTCAGTGCTCAGGGTGCTGGGTGATCAGTACTCAGCGTGCTGGGTGCTCAGTTCTCGGGGTGCTCGGTGCTCAGTACTCAAGGTGCTGGGTGCTCAGTGCTCAGGGTGCTGGGTGCCCAGTCCTCGGGGTGCTCCGTTCTCAGTGCTCAGGGTGCTGGGTGCTCAGTACTCAGGGTGCTCAGTGCTCAGTACTCAGGGTGCTGGGTGCTCAGTACTCAGGGTGCTTGGTGCTCAGTGCTCGGGGTGCTGGGTGCTCAGTGCTGAGGGTGGTGCTGGGTGCTCAGTACTCAGGGTGCTGGGTGCTCAGTGCTCAGGGTGCTGGGTGCTCAGTACTAAGGTTCCTGGGTACTAAGTATTCAGGGTGCTCGGTGCTCAGTACTCAGGGTGCTGGGTGCTCAGTGCTCAGGGTGCTGGGTACTCAGTACTCAGGGTGCTGGGTGCTCAGTACTCAGGGTGCTGGGTGCTCAGTGCTCAGGGTGCTTGGTGCTCAGTGCTCAGGGTGCTGGGTGCTCAGTACTCAGGGTGCTGGGTGCTCAGAGCTCAGGGTGCTGGGTGCTCAGTGCTCGGGGTCCTGGGTGCTCAGTGCTCAGGGTGCTGGGTGCTCAGTACTCAGGGTGCTGGGTGCTCAGTGCTCAGGGTGCTGGGTACTCAGTCCTCAGGGTGCTCAGTGCTCAGGGTGCTGGGTGCTCAGTGCTCGGGGTGCTCGGTGCTCAGTACTCAGGGTGCTGAGTGCTCAGTACTCAGGGTGCTGGTTGCTCAGTACTCATGGGGCTGGGTGCTCAGTACTCAGGTTGCTGGGTGCTCAGTGCTCAGGGTGCTGGGTGCTCAGTGCGCGGGGTGCTGGGTGCTCAGTGCTCGGGGTGCTGGGTGCTCAGTGCTCAGTGCTCAGGGTGTTCTGTGCTCAGTGCTCAGTGCTCAGGGTGCTGGGTGCTCAGTACTCAGGGTGCTGGGTGCTCAGTACTCAGGGTGCTGGGTGCTCAGTGCTCAGGGTGCTGGGTGCTCAGGACTCTGGGTGTTGGGTGCTCAGTACTCAGGGTGCTGGGTGCTCAGTGCTCAGGGTGCTGGGTGCTCAGTGCTCGGGGTGCTTGGTGCTCAGTGCTCAGGGTGCTGGGTGCTCAGTATTCAGCGTGCTGGGTGCTCAGTTCTCGGGGTGCTCGGTGCTCAGTACTCAAGGTGCTGGGTGCTCAGTGCTCAGGGTGCTGGGTGCTAAGTCCTCGGGGTGCTCCGTGCTCAGTGCTCAGGGTGCTGGGTGCTCAGTACTCAGGGTGCTCGGTGCTCAGTACTCAGGGTTCTCAGTGCTCAGGGTGCTGGGTGCTCAGTACTCAGGGTGCTCAGTGCTCAGTACTCGGGGTGCTGGGTGCTCAGTACTCAGGGTGCTCAGTGCTCAGTACTCAGCGTGCTGGGTGCTCAGTGCTCAGAGTGTTGGGTGCTCAGTACTCAGGGTGCTGGGTGCTCAGTGCTCAGTGCTCAGGTTGCTCAGTTCTCAGGGTGCTCAGTGCTCAGGGTGCTGGGTGCTCAGGGTGCTGGCTGCTCAGTGCTCGGGGTGCTGGCTGCTCAGTGCTCAGTGCTCAGGGTGCTGGGTGCTCAGTGCTCAGTGCTCAGTGCTCAGGGTGCTGGGTGCTCAGTTCTCAGGGTGCTCAGTGCTCAGGGTGCTGGGTGCTCAGTACTCAGGCTTCCGGGTGCTCAGTGCTCGGGGTGCTGGGTGCTCAGTGCTCAGGGTGGTCAGTGCTCAGTACTAAGGGTGCTGGGTGCTCAGTGCTCATGGTGATGGGTGCTCAGTCCTCAGGGTGCTGGGTATTCAGTGCTCAGGGTGCTCAGTACTCAGGGTGCTGGGTGCTCAGTGCTCGGGGTGCTGGGTGCTCAGTACTCAGGGTGCTGGGTGCTCAGTGCGCGGGGTGCTGGGTGCTCAGTGCTCGGGGTGCTGGGTGCTCAGTGCTCAGTGCTCAGGGTGTTGGGTGCTCAGTGCTCAGTGCTCAGGGTGCTGGGTGCTCAGTACTAAGGGTGCTGGGTGCTCAGTACTCAGGGTGCTGGGTGATCAGTGCTCAGGGTGCTGGGTGCTCAGGACTCTGGGTGTTGGGTGCTCAGTACTCAGGGTGCTGGGTGCTCAGTGCTCGGGGTGCTGGGTGCTCAGTGCTCGGGGTGCTGGGTGCTCAGTGCTCAGTGCTCAGTGCTCAGGGTGCTGGTTGCTCAGTACTCAGGGTGCTGGGTGCTCAGTACTCAGGGTGCTGGGTGCTCAGTGCTCAGGGTGCTCTGTGCTCAGTACTCAGGGTGCTGGGAGCTCAGTGCTCGGGGTGCTGCGTGCTCTGTGCTCAGGGTGCTGGGTGCTCAGTGCTCAGGGTGCTGGGTGCTCAGTGCTCAGGGTGCTGGGTGCTCAGTCCTCCGGGTGCTCAGTGCTCAGGGTGCTGGGTGCTCAGTGCTCGGGGTCCTCGGTGCTCAGTACTCAGGGTGCTGAGTGCTCAGTACTCAGGGTGCTGGGTGCTCAGTACTCATGGTGCTGGGTGCTCATTACTCAGGGTGCTGGGTGCTCAGTGCTCAGGGTGCTGGGTGCTCAGTGCGCGGGGTGCTGGGTGCTCAGTGCTCAGTGCTCAGGGTGTTGGGTGCTCACTGCTCAGTGCTCAGGGTGCTGGGTGCTCAGTACTCAGGGTGCTGGGTGCTCAGTACTCAGGGTGCTGGGTGATCAGTGCTCAGGGTGCTGGGTGCTCAGTGCTCGGGGTGCTGGGTGCTCAGTGCTCGGGGTGCTGGGTGCTCAGTGCTCAGGGTGCTGGGTGCTCAGTATTCAGCGTGCTGGGTGCTCAGTGCTCGGGGTGCTCGGTGCTCAGTACTCAAGGTGCTGGGTGCTCAGTGCTCAGGGTGCTCAGTGCTCAGTACTCGGGGTGCTGGGTGCTCAGTGCTCAGTGTGCTCAGTGCTCAGTGCTCGGGGTGCTGGGTGCTCAGTGCTCGGGGCGCTGGGTGCTCAGTGCTCGAGGTGCTGGTTGCTCAGTACTCAGGGTGCTGTGTGCTCAGTGCTCAGTACTCAGCGTGCTGGGTGCTCAGTGCTCAGAGTGTTGTGTGCTCAGTACTCAGGGTGCTGGGTGCTCAGTGCTCAGTGCTCAGGGTGCTCAGTGCTCAGGGTGCTCAGTGCTCAGGGTGCTGGGTGCTCAGTGCTCGGGGTGCTGGGTGCTCAGTACTCGGGGTGCTCAGTGCTCAGTACTCAGGGTGCTGGGTGCTCAGTACTCTGGGTGCTGGGTGCTCAGTACTCAGGGTGCTGGGTGCTCAGTGCTCGGGGTGCTGGGTGCTCATTGCTCAGGGTGATCGGTGCTCAGTTCTCAGGGTGCTGGGTGCTCAGTCCTCCGGGTGCTCAGTGCTCAGGGTGCTGGGTGCTCAGTGCTCGGGGTGCTCGGTGCTCAGTACTCAGGGTGCTGAGTGCTCAGTACTCAGGGTGCTGGGTGCTCAGTACTCAGGGTGCTGGGTGCTCAATGCTCAGGGTGCTGGGTGCTCAGTGCTCAGGGTGCTGTGTGCTCAGTGCACGGGGTGCTGGGTGCTCAGGGCTGTGGTGCTGGGTGCTCAGTGCTCAGTGCTCAGGGTGCTGGGTGCTCAGTGCTCAGTGCTCAGGGAGCTGGTTGCTCAGTACTCAGGGTGCTGGGTGCTCAGTACTCAGGGTGCTGGGTGCTCAGTGCTCAGGGTGCTCTGTGCTCAGTACTCAGGGTGCTGGGAGCTCAGTGCTCGGGGTGCTGCGTGCTCTGTGCTCAGGGTGCTGGGTGCTCAGTGCTCAGGGTGCTGGGTGCTCAGTGCTCAGGGTGCTGGGTGCTCAGTCCTCCGGGTGCTCAGTGCTCAGGGTGCTGGGTGCTCAGTGCTCGGGGTCCTCGGTGCTCAGTACTCAGGGTGCTGAGTGCTCAGTACTCAGGGTGCTGGGTGCTCAGTACTCATGGTGCTGGGTGCTCATTACTCAGGGTGCTGGGTGCTCAGTGCTCAGGGTGCTGGGTGCTCAGTGCGCGGGGTGCTGGGTGCTCAGTGCTCAGGGTGTTGGGTGCTCAGTGCTCAGTGCTCAGGGTGCTGGGTGCTCAGTACTCAGGGTGCTGGGTGCTCAGTACTCAGGGTGCTGTGTGATCAGTGCTCAGGGTGCTGGGTGCTCAGGACTCTGGGTGTTGGGTGCTCAGTACTCAGGGTGCTGGGTGCTCAGTGCTCGGGGTGCTGGGTGCTCAGTGCTCGGGGTGCTGGGTGCTCAGTGCTCAGGGTGCTGGGTGCTCAGTATTCAGCGTGCTGGGTGCTCAGTGCTCGGGGTGCTCGGTGCTCAGTACTCAAGGTGCTGGGTGCTCAGTGCTCAGGGTGCTGGGTGATCAGTACTCAGCGTGCTGGGTGCTCAGTTCTCGGGGTGCTCGGTGCTCAGTACTCAAGGTGCTGGGTGCTCAGTGCTCAGGGTGCTGGGTGCCCAGTCCTCGGGGTGCTCCGTTCTCAGTGCTCAGGGTGCTGGGTGCTCAGTACTCAGGGTGCTCAGTGCTCAGTACTCAGGGTGCTGGGTGCTCAGTACTCAGGGTGCTTGGTGCTCAGTGCTCGGGGTGCTGGGTGCTCAGTGCTGAGGGTGGTGCTGGGTGCTCAGTACTCAGGGTGCTGGGTGCTCAGTGCTCAGGGTGCTGGGTGCTCAGTACTAAGGTTCCTGGGTACTAAGTATTCAGGGTGCTCGGTGCTCAGTACTCAGGGTGCTGGGTGCTCAGTGCTCAGGGTGCTGGGTACTCAGTACTCAGGGTGCTGGGTGCTCAGTACTCAGGGTGCTGGGTGCTCAGTGCTCAGGGTGCTTGGTGCTCAGTACTCGGGGTGCTGGGTGCTCAGTACTCAGGGTGCTCAGTGCTCAGTACTCGGGGTGCTGGGTGCTCAGTGCTCAGTGTGCTCAGTGCTCAGTGCTCGGGGTGCTGGGTGCTCAGTGCTCGGGGCGCTGGGTGCTCAGTGCTCGAGGTGCTGGTTGCTCAGTACTCAGGGTGCTGTGTGCTCAGTGCTCAGTACTCAGCGTGCTGGGTGCTCAGTGCTCAGAGTGTTGTGTGCTCAGTACTCAGGGTGCTGGGTGCTCAGTGCTCAGTGCTCAGGGTGCTCAGTGCTCAGGGTGCTCAGTGCTCAGGGTGCTGGGTGCTCAGTGCTCGGGGTGCTGGGTGCTCAGTACTCGGGGTGCTCAGTGCTCAGTACTCAGGGTGCTGGGTGCTCAGTACTCTGGGTGCTGGGTGCTCAGTACTCAGGGTGCTGGGTGCTCAGTGCTCGGGGTGCTGGGTGCTCATTGCTCAGGGTGATCGGTGCTCAGTGCTCAGGGTGCTGGGTGCTCAGTCCTCCGGGTGCTCAGTGCTCAGGGTGCTGGGTGCTCAGTGCTCGGGGTGCTCGGTGCTCAGTACTCAGGGTGCTGAGTGCTCAGTACTCAGGGTGCTGGGTGCTCAGTACTCAGGGTGCTGGGTGCTCAATGCTCAGGGTGCTGGGTGCTCAGTGCTCAGGGTGCTGTGTGCTCAGTGCACGGGGTGCTGGGTGCTCAGGGCTGTGGTGCTGGGTGCTCAGTGCTCAGTGCTCAGGGTGCTGGGTGCTCAGTGCTCAGTGCTCAGGGAGCTGGTTGCTCAGTACTCAGGGTGCTGGGTGCTCAGTACTCAGGGTGCTGGGTGCTCAGTGCTCAGGGTGCTCTGTGCTCAGTACTCAGGGTGCTGGGAGCTCAGTGCTCGGGGTGCTGCGTGCTCTGTGCTCAGGGTGCTGGGTGCTCAGTGCTCAGGGTGCTGGGTGCTCAGTGCTCAGGGTGCTGGGTGCTCAGTCCTCCGGGTGCTCAGTGCTCAGGGTGCTGGGTGCTCAGTGCTCGGGGTCCTCGGTGCTCAGTACTCAGGGTGCTGAGTGCTCAGTACTCAGGGTGCTGGGTGCTCAGTACTCATGGTGCTGGGTGCTCATTACTCAGGGTGCTGGGTGCTCAGTGCTCAGGGTGCTGGGTGCTCAGTGCGCGGGGTGCTGGGTGCTCAGTGCTCAGGGTGTTGGGTGCTCAGTGCTCAGTGCTCAGGGTGCTGGGTGCTCAGTACTCAGGGTGCTGGGTGCTCAGTACTCAGGGTGCTGTGTGATCAGTGCTCAGGGTGCTGGGTGCTCAGGACTCTGGGTGTTGGGTGCTCAGTACTCAGGGTGCTGGGTGCTCAGTGCTCGGGGTGCTGGGTGCTCAGTGCTCGGGGTGCTGGGTGCTCAGTGCTCAGGGTGCTGGGTGCTCAGTATTCAGCGTGCTGGGTGCTCAGTGCTCGGGGTGCTCGGTGCTCAGTACTCAAGGTGCTGGGTGCTCAGTGCTCAGGGTGCTGGGTGATCAGTACTCAGCGTGCTGGGTGCTCAGTTCTCGGGGTGCTCGGTGCTCAGTACTCAAGGTGCTGGGTGCTCAGTGCTCAGGGTGCTGGGTGCCCAGTCCTCGGGGTGCTCCGTTCTCAGTGCTCAGGGTGCTGGGTGCTCAGTACTCAGGGTGCTCAGTGCTCAGTACTCAGGGTGCTGGGTGCTCAGTACTCAGGGTGCTTGGTGCTCAGTGCTCGGGGTGCTGGGTGCTCAGTGCTGAGGGTGGTGCTGGGTGCTCAGTACTCAGGGTGCTGGGTGCTCAGTGCTCAGGGTGCTGGGTGCTCAGTACTAAGGTTCCTGGGTACTAAGTATTCAGGGTGCTCGGTGCTCAGTACTCAGGGTGCTGGGTGCTCAGTGCTCAGGGTGCTGGGTACTCAGTACTCAGGGTGCTGGGTGCTCAGTACTCAGGGTGCTGGGTGCTCAGTGCTCAGGGTGCTTGGTGCTCAGTGCTCAGGGTGCTGGGTGCTCAGTACTCAGGGTGCTGGGTGCTCAGTGCTCAGGGTGCTGGGTGCTCAGTGCTCGGGGTCCTGGGTGCTCAGTGCTCAGGGTGCTGGGTGCTCAGTACTCAGGGTGCTGGGTGCTCAGTGCTCAGGGTGCTGGGTACTCAGTCCTCAGGGTGCTCAGTGCTCAGGGTGCTGGGTGCTCAGTGCTCGGGGTGCTCGGTGCTCAGTACTCAGGGTGCTGAGTGCTCAGTACTCAGGGTGCTGGTTGCTCAGTACTCATGGGGCTGGGTGCTCAGTACTCAGGTTGCTGGGTGCTCAGTGCTCAGGGTGCTGGGTGCTCAGTGCGCGGGGTGCTGGGTGCTCAGTGCTCGGGGTGCTGGGTGCTCAGTGCTCAGTGCTCAGGGTGTTCTGTGCTCAGTGCTCAGTGCTCAGGGTGCTGGGTGCTCAGTACTCAGGGTGCTGGGTGCTCAGTACTCAGGGTGCTGGGTGCTCAGTGCTCAGGGTGCTGGGTGCTCAGGACTCTGGGTGTTGGGTGCTCAGTACTCAGGGTGCTGGGTGCTCAGTGCTCAGGGTGCTGGGTGCTCAGTGCTCGGGGTGCTTGGTGCTCAGTGCTCAGGGTGCTGGGTGCTCAGTATTCAGCGTGCTGGGTGCTCAGTTCTCGGGGTGCTCGGTGCTCAGTACTCAAGGTGCTGGGTGCTCAGTGCTCAGGGTGCTGGGTGCTAAGTCCTCGGGGTGCTCCGTGCTCAGTGCTCAGGGTGCTGGGTGCTCAGTACTCAGGGTGCTCGGTGCTCAGTACTCAGGGTTCTCAGTGCTCAGGGTGCTGGGTGCTCAGTACTCAGGGTGCTCAGTGCTCAGTACTCGGGGTGCTGGGTGCTCAGTACTCAGGGTGCTCAGTGCTCAGTACTCAGCGTGCTGGGTGCTCAGTGCTCAGAGTGTTGGGTGCTCAGTACTCAGGGTGCTGGGTGCTCAGTGCTCAGTGCTCAGGGTGCTCAGTTCTCAGGGTGCTCAGTGCTCAGGGTGCTGGGTGCTCAGGGTGCTGGCTGCTCAGTGCTCGGGGTGCTGGCTGCTCAGTGCTCAGTGCTCAGGGTGCTGGGTGCTCAGTGCTCAGTGCTCAGTGCTCAGGGTGCTGGGTGCTCAGTTCTCAGGGTGCTCAGTGCTCAGGGTGCTGGGTGCTCAGTACTCAGGCTTCCGGGTGCTCAGTGCTCGGGGTGCTGGGTGCTCAGTGCTCAGGGTGGTCAGTGCTCAGTACTAAGGGTGCTGGGTGCTCAGTGCTCATGGTGATGGGTGCTCAGTCCTCAGGGTGCTGGGTATTCAGTGCTCAGGGTGCTCAGTACTCAGGGTGCTGGGTGCTCAGTGCTCGGGGTGCTGGGTGCTCAGTACTCAGGGTGCTGGGTGCTCAGTGCGCGGGGTGCTGGGTGCTCAGTGCTCGGGGTGCTGGGTGCTCAGTGCTCAGTGCTCAGGGTGTTGGGTGCTCAGTGCTCAGTGCTCAGGGTGCTGGGTGCTCAGTACTAAGGGTGCTGGGTGCTCAGTACTCAGGGTGCTGGGTGATCAGTGCTCAGGGTGCTGGGTGCTCAGGACTCTGGGTGTTGGGTGCTCAGTACTCAGGGTGCTGGGTGCTCAGTGCTCGGGGTGCTGGGTGCTCAGTGCTCGGGGTGCTGGGTGCTCAGTGCTCAGTGCTCAGTGCTCAGGGTGCTGGTTGCTCAGTACTCAGGGTGCTGGGTGCTCAGTACTCAGGGTGCTGGGTGCTCAGTGCTCAGGGTGCTCTGTGCTCAGTACTCAGGGTGCTGGGAGCTCAGTGCTCGGGGTGCTGCGTGCTCTGTGCTCAGGGTGCTGGGTGCTCAGTGCTCAGGGTGCTGGGTGCTCAGTGCTCAGGGTGCTGGGTGCTCAGTCCTCCGGGTGCTCAGTGCTCAGGGTGCTGGGTGCTCAGTGCTCGGGGTCCTCGGTGCTCAGTACTCAGGGTGCTGAGTGCTCAGTACTCAGGGTGCTGGGTGCTCAGTACTCATGGTGCTGGGTGCTCATTACTCAGGGTGCTGGGTGCTCAGTGCTCAGGGTGCTGGGTGCTCAGTGCGCGGGGTGCTGGGTGCTCAGTGCTCAGTGCTCAGGGTGTTGGGTGCTCACTGCTCAGTGCTCAGGGTGCTGGGTGCTCAGTACTCAGGGTGCTGGGTGCTCAGTACTCAGGGTGCTGGGTGATCAGTGCTCAGGGTGCTGGGTGCTCAGTGCTCGGGGTGCTGGGTGCTCAGTGCTCGGGGTGCTGGGTGCTCAGTGCTCAGGGTGCTGGGTGCTCAGTATTCAGCGTGCTGGGTGCTCAGTGCTCGGGGTGCTCGGTGCTCAGTACTCAAGGTGCTGGGTGCTCAGTGCTCAGGGTGCTCAGTGCTCAGTACTCGGGGTGCTGGGTGCTCAGTGCTCAGTGTGCTCAGTGCTCAGTGCTCGGGGTGCTGGGTGCTCAGTGCTCGGGGCGCTGGGTGCTCAGTGCTCGAGGTGCTGGTTGCTCAGTACTCAGGGTGCTGTGTGCTCAGTGCTCAGTACTCAGCGTGCTGGGTGCTCAGTGCTCAGAGTGTTGTGTGCTCAGTACTCAGGGTGCTGGGTGCTCAGTGCTCAGTGCTCAGGGTGCTCAGTGCTCAGGGTGCTCAGTGCTCAGGGTGCTGGGTGCTCAGTGCTCGGGGTGCTGGGTGCTCAGTACTCGGGGTGCTCAGTGCTCAGTACTCAGGGTGCTGGGTGCTCAGTACTCTGGGTGCTGGGTGCTCAGTACTCAGGGTGCTGGGTGCTCAGTGCTCGGGGTGCTGGGTGCTCATTGCTCAGGGTGATCGGTGCTCAGTTCTCAGGGTGCTGGGTGCTCAGTCCTCCGGGTGCTCAGTGCTCAGGGTGCTGGGTGCTCAGTGCTCGGGGTGCTCGGTGCTCAGTACTCAGGGTGCTGAGTGCTCAGTACTCAGGGTGCTGGGTGCTCAGTACTCAGGGTGCTGGGTGCTCAATGCTCAGGGTGCTGGGTGCTCAGTGCTCAGGGTGCTGTGTGCTCAGTGCACGGGGTGCTGGGTGCTCAGGGCTGTGGTGCTGGGTGCTCAGTGCTCAGTGCTCAGGGTGCTGGGTGCTCAGTGCTCAGTGCTCAGGGAGCTGGTTGCTCAGTACTCAGGGTGCTGGGTGCTCAGTACTCAGGGTGCTGGGTGCTCAGTGCTCAGGGTGCTCTGTGCTCAGTACTCAGGGTGCTGGGAGCTCAGTGCTCGGGGTGCTGCGTGCTCTGTGCTCAGGGTGCTGGGTGCTCAGTGCTCAGGGTGCTGGGTGCTCAGTGCTCAGGGTGCTGGGTGCTCAGTCCTCCGGGTGCTCAGTGCTCAGGGTGCTGGGTGCTCAGTGCTCGGGGTCCTCGGTGCTCAGTACTCAGGGTGCTGAGTGCTCAGTACTCAGGGTGCTGGGTGCTCAGTACTCATGGTGCTGGGTGCTCATTACTCAGGGTGCTGGGTGCTCAGTGCTCAGGGTGCTGGGTGCTCAGTGCGCGGGGTGCTGGGTGCTCAGTGCTCAGGGTGTTGGGTGCTCAGTGCTCAGTGCTCAGGGTGCTGGGTGCTCAGTACTCAGGGTGCTGGGTGCTCAGTACTCAGGGTGCTGTGTGATCAGTGCTCAGGGTGCTGGGTGCTCAGGACTCTGGGTGTTGGGTGCTCAGTACTCAGGGTGCTGGGTGCTCAGTGCTCGGGGTGCTGGGTGCTCAGTGCTCGGGGTGCTGGGTGCTCAGTGCTCAGGGTGCTGGGTGCTCAGTATTCAGCGTGCTGGGTGCTCAGTGCTCGGGGTGCTCGGTGCTCAGTACTCAAGGTGCTGGGTGCTCAGTGCTCAGGGTGCTGGGTGATCAGTACTCAGCGTGCTGGGTGCTCAGTTCTCGGGGTGCTCGGTGCTCAGTACTCAAGGTGCTGGGTGCTCAGTGCTCAGGGTGCTGGGTGCCCAGTCCTCGGGGTGCTCCGTTCTCAGTGCTCAGGGTGCTGGGTGCTCAGTACTCAGGGTGCTCAGTGCTCAGTACTCAGGGTGCTGGGTGCTCAGTACTCAGGGTGCTTGGTGCTCAGTGCTCGGGGTGCTGGGTGCTCAGTGCTGAGGGTGGTGCTGGGTGCTCAGTACTCAGGGTGCTGGGTGCTCAGTGCTCAGGGTGCTGGGTGCTCAGTACTAAGGTTCCTGGGTACTAAGTATTCAGGGTGCTCGGTGCTCAGTACTCAGGGTGCTGGGTGCTCAGTGCTCAGGGTGCTGGGTACTCAGTACTCAGGGTGCTGGGTGCTCAGTACTCAGGGTGCTGGGTGCTCAGTGCTCAGGGTGCTTGGTGCTCAGTACTCGGGGTGCTGGGTGCTCAGTACTCAGGGTGCTCAGTGCTCAGTACTCGGGGTGCTGGGTGCTCAGTGCTCAGTGTGCTCAGTGCTCAGTGCTCGGGGTGCTGGGTGCTCAGTGCTCGGGGCGCTGGGTGCTCAGTGCTCGAGGTGCTGGTTGCTCAGTACTCAGGGTGCTGTGTGCTCAGTGCTCAGTACTCAGCGTGCTGGGTGCTCAGTGCTCAGAGTGTTGTGTGCTCAGTACTCAGGGTGCTGGGTGCTCAGTGCTCAGTGCTCAGGGTGCTCAGTGCTCAGGGTGCTCAGTGCTCAGGGTGCTGGGTGCTCAGTGCTCGGGGTGCTGGGTGCTCAGTACTCGGGGTGCTCAGTGCTCAGTACTCAGGGTGCTGGGTGCTCAGTACTCTGGGTGCTGGGTGCTCAGTACTCAGGGTGCTGGGTGCTCAGTGCTCGGGGTGCTGGGTGCTCATTGCTCAGGGTGATCGGTGCTCAGTGCTCAGGGTGCTGGGTGCTCAGTCCTCCGGGTGCTCAGTGCTCAGGGTGCTGGGTGCTCAGTGCTCGGGGTGCTCGGTGCTCAGTACTCAGGGTGCTGAGTGCTCAGTACTCAGGGTGCTGGGTGCTCAGTACTCAGGGTGCTGGGTGCTCAATGCTCAGGGTGCTGGGTGCTCAGTGCTCAGGGTGCTGTGTGCTCAGTGCACGGGGTGCTGGGTGCTCAGGGCTGTGGTGCTGGGTGCTCAGTGCTCAGTGCTCAGGGTGCTGGGTGCTCAGTGCTCAGTGCTCAGGGAGCTGGTTGCTCAGTACTCAGGGTGCTGGGTGCTCAGTACTCAGGGTGCTGGGTGCTCAGTGCTCAGGGTGCTCTGTGCTCAGTACTCAGGGTGCTGGGAGCTCAGTGCTCGGGGTGCTGCGTGCTCTGTGCTCAGGGTGCTGGGTGCTCAGTGCTCAGGGTGCTGGGTGCTCAGTGCTCAGGGTGCTGGGTGCTCAGTCCTCCGGGTGCTCAGTGCTCAGGGTGCTGGGTGCTCAGTGCTCGGGGTCCTCGGTGCTCAGTACTCAGGGTGCTGAGTGCTCAGTACTCAGGGTGCTGGGTGCTCAGTACTCATGGTGCTGGGTGCTCATTACTCAGGGTGCTGGGTGCTCAGTGCTCAGGGTGCTGGGTGCTCAGTGCGCGGGGTGCTGGGTGCTCAGTGCTCAGGGTGTTGGGTGCTCAGTGCTCAGTGCTCAGGGTGCTGGGTGCTCAGTACTCAGGGTGCTGGGTGCTCAGTACTCAGGGTGCTGTGTGATCAGTGCTCAGGGTGCTGGGTGCTCAGGACTCTGGGTGTTGGGTGCTCAGTACTCAGGGTGCTGGGTGCTCAGTGCTCGGGGTGCTGGGTGCTCAGTGCTCGGGGTGCTGGGTGCTCAGTGCTCAGGGTGCTGGGTGCTCAGTATTCAGCGTGCTGGGTGCTCAGTGCTCGGGGTGCTCGGTGCTCAGTACTCAAGGTGCTGGGTGCTCAGTGCTCAGGGTGCTGGGTGATCAGTACTCAGCGTGCTGGGTGCTCAGTTCTCGGGGTGCTCGGTGCTCAGTACTCAAGGTGCTGGGTGCTCAGTGCTCAGGGTGCTGGGTGCCCAGTCCTCGGGGTGCTCCGTTCTCAGTGCTCAGGGTGCTGGGTGCTCAGTACTCAGGGTGCTCAGTGCTCAGTACTCAGGGTGCTGGGTGCTCAGTACTCAGGGTGCTTGGTGCTCAGTGCTCGGGGTGCTGGGTGCTCAGTGCTGAGGGTGGTGCTGGGTGCTCAGTACTCAGGGTGCTGGGTGCTCAGTGCTCAGGGTGCTGGGTGCTCAGTACTAAGGTTCCTGGGTACTAAGTATTCAGGGTGCTCGGTGCTCAGTACTCAGGGTGCTGGGTGCTCAGTGCTCAGGGTGCTGGGTACTCAGTACTCAGGGTGCTGGGTGCTCAGTACTCAGGGTGCTGGGTGCTCAGTGCTCAGGGTGCTTGGTGCTCAGTGCTCAGGGTGCTGGGTGCTCAGTACTCAGGGTGCTGGGTGCTCAGTGCTCAGGGTGCTGGGTGCTCAGTGCTCGGGGTCCTGGGTGCTCAGTGCTCAGGGTGCTGGGTGCTCAGTACTCAGGGTGCTGGGTGCTCAGTGCTCAGGGTGCTGGGTACTCAGTCCTCAGGGTGCTCAGTGCTCAGGGTGCTGGGTGCTCAGTGCTCGGGGTGCTCGGTGCTCAGTACTCAGGGTGCTGAGTGCTCAGTACTCAGGGTGCTGGTTGCTCAGTACTCATGGGGCTGGGTGCTCAGTACTCAGGTTGCTGGGTGCTCAGTGCTCAGGGTGCTGGGTGCTCAGTGCGCGGGGTGCTGGGTGCTCAGTGCTCGGGGTGCTGGGTGCTCAGTGCTCAGTGCTCAGGGTGTTCTGTGCTCAGTGCTCAGTGCTCAGGGTGCTGGGTGCTCAGTACTCAGGGTGCTGGGTGTTCAGTACTCAGGGTGCTGGGTGCTCAGTGCTCAGGGTGCTGGGTGCTCAGGACTCTGGGTGTTGGGTGCTCAGTACTCAGGGTGCTGGGTGCTCAGTGCTCAGGGTGCTGGGTGCTCAGTGCTCGGGGTGCTTGGTGCTCAGTGCTCAGGGTGCTGGGTGCTCAGTATTCAGCGTGCTGGGTGCTCAGTTCTCGGGGTGCTCGGTGCTCAGTACTCAAGGTGCTGGGTGCTCAGTGCTCAGGGTGCTGGGTGCTAAGTCCTCGGGGTGCTCCGTGCTCAGTGCTCAGGGTGCTGGGTGCTCAGTACTCAGGGTGCTCGGTGCTCAGTACTCAGGGTTCTCAGTGCTCAGGGTGCTGGGTGCTCAGTACTCAGGGTGCTCAGTGCTCAGTACTCGGGGTGCTGGGTGCTCAGTACTCAGGGTGCTCAGTGCTCAGTACTCAGCGTGCTGGGTGCTCAGTGCTCAGAGTGTTGGGTGCTCAGTACTCAGGGTGCTGGGTGCTCAGTGCTCAGTGCTCAGGGTGCTCAGTTCTCAGGGTGCTCAGTGCTCAGGGTGCTGGGTGCTCAGGGTGCTGGCTGCTCAGTGCTCGGGGTGCTGGCTGCTCAGTGCTCAGTGCTCAGGGTGCTGGGTGCTCAGTGCTCAGTGCTCAGTGCTCAGGGTGCTGGGTGCTCAGTTCTCAGGGTGCTCAGTGCTCAGGGTGCTGGGTGCTCAGTACTCAGGCTTCCGGGTGCTCAGTGCTCGGGGTGCTGGGTGCTCAGTGCTCAGGGTGGTCAGTGCTCAGTACTAAGGGTGCTGGGTGCTCAGTGCTCATGGTGATGGGTGCTCAGTCCTCAGGGTGCTGGGTATTCAGTGCTCAGGGTGCTCAGTACTCAGGGTGCTGGGTGCTCAGTGCTCGGGGTGCTGGGTGCTCAGTACTCAGGGTGCTGGGTGCTCAGTGCGCGGGGTGCTGGGTGCTCAGTGCTCGGGGTGCTGGGTGCTCAGTGCTCAGTGCTCAGGGTGTTGGGTGCTCAGTGCTCAGTGCTCAGGGTGCTGGGTGCTCAGTACTAAGGGTGCTGGGTGCTCAGTACTCAGGGTGCTGGGTGATCAGTGCTCAGGGTGCTGGGTGCTCAGGACTCTGGGTGTTGGGTGCTCAGTACTCAGGGTGCTGGGTGCTCAGTGCTCGGGGTGCTGGGTGCTCAGTGCTCGGGGTGCTGGGTGCTCAGTGCTCAGTGCTCAGTGCTCAGGGTGCTGGTTGCTCAGTACTCAGGGTGCTGGGTGCTCAGTACTCAGGGTGCTGGGTGCTCAGTGCTCAGGGTGCTCTGTGCTCAGTACTCAGGGTGCTGGGAGCTCAGTGCTCGGGGTGCTGCGTGCTCTGTGCTCAGGGTGCTGGGTGCTCAGTGCTCAGGGTGCTGGGTGCTCAGTGCTCAGGGTGCTGGGTGCTCAGTCCTCCGGGTGCTCAGTGCTCAGGGTGCTGGGTGCTCAGTGCTCGGGGTCCTCGGTGCTCAGTACTCAGGGTGCTGAGTGCTCAGTACTCAGGGTGCTGGGTGCTCAGTACTCATGGTGCTGGGTGCTCATTACTCAGGGTGCTGGGTGCTCAGTGCTCAGGGTGCTGGGTGCTCAGTGCGCGGGGTGCTGGGTGCTCAGTGCTCAGTGCTCAGGGTGTTGGGTGCTCACTGCTCAGTGCTCAGGGTGCTGGGTGCTCAGTACTCAGGGTGCTGGGTGCTCAGTACTCAGGGTGCTGGGTGATCAGTGCTCAGGGTGCTGGGTGCTCAGTGCTCGGGGTGCTGGGTGCTCAGTGCTCGGGGTGCTGGGTGCTCAGTGCTCAGGGTGCTGGGTGCTCAGTATTCAGCGTGCTGGGTGCTCAGTGCTCGGGGTGCTCGGTGCTCAGTACTCAAGGTGCTGGGTGCTCAGTGCTCAGGGTGCTGGGTGATCAGTATTCAGCGTGCTGGGTGCTCAGTTCTCGGGGTGCTCGGTGCTCAGTACTCAAGGTGCTGGGTGCTCAGTGCTCAGGGTGCTGGGTGCCCAGTCCTCGGGGTGCTCCGTTCTCAGTGCTCAGGGTGCTGGGTGCTCAGTACTCAGGGTGCTCAGTGCTCAGTACTCAGGGTGCTGGGTGCTCAGTACTCAGGGTGCTGGGTGCTCAGTGCTCGGGGTGCTGGGTGCTCAGTGCTGAGGGTGGTGCTGGGTGCTCAATACTCAGGGTGCTGTGTGCTCCGTGCTCAGGGTGCTGGGTGCTCAGTACTAAGGTTCCTGGGTACTAAGTATTCAGGGTGCTCGGTGCTCAGTACTCAGGGTGCTGGGTGCTCAGTGCTCAGGGTGCTGGGTACTCAGTACTCAGGGTGCTGGGTGCTCAGTACGCAGGGTGCTGGGTGCTCAGTGCTCAGGGTGCATGGTGCTCAGTGCTCAGGGTGCTGGGTGCTCAGTACTCAGGGTGCTGGGTGCTCAGTGCTCAGGGTGCTGGGTGCTCAGTGCTCGGGGTCCTGGGTGCTCAGTGATCAGGGTGCTGGGTGCTCAGTACTCAGGGTGCTGGGTGCTCAGTGCGCGGGGTGCTGGGTGCTCAGTGCTCAGTGCTCAGGGTGTTGGGTGCTCAGTGCTCAGTGCTCAGGGTGCTGGGTGCTCAGTACTCAGGGTGCTGGGTGCTCAGTGCTCAGGGTGCTGGGTGCTCAGTGCGCGGGGTGCTGGGTGCTCAGTGCTCGGGGTGCTGGGTGCTCAGTGCTCAGTGCTCAGTGTGTTCTGTGCTCAGTGCTCAGTGCTCAGGGTGCTGGGTGCTCAGTACTCAGGGTGCTGGGTGCTCAGTACTCAGGGTGCTGGGTGCTCAGTGCTCAGGGTGCTGGGTGCTCAGGACTCTGGGTGTTGGGTGCTCAGTACTCAGGGTGCTGGGTGCTCAGTGCTCGGGGTGCTGGGTGCTCAGTGCTCGGGGTGCTTGGTGCTCAGTGCTCAGGGTGCTGGGTGCTCAGTATTCAGCGTGCTGGGTGCTCAGTTCTCGGGGTGCTCGGTGCTCAGTACTCAAGGTGCTGGGTGCTCAGTGCTCAGGGTGCTGGGTGCTAAGTCCTCGGGGTGCTCCGTGCTCAGTGCTCAGGGTGCTGGGTGCTCAGTACTCAGGGTGCTCGGTGCTCAGTACTCAGGGTTCTCAGTGCTCAGGGTGCTGGGTGCTCAGTACTCAGGGTGCTCAGTGCTCAGTACTCGGGGTGCTGGGTGCTCAGTACTCAGGGTGCTCAGTGCTCAGTACTCGGGGTGCTGGGTGCTCAGTGCTCAGTGTGCTCAGTGCTCAGTGCTCGGGGTGCTGGGTGCTCAGTCCTCGGGGCGGTGGGTGCTCAGTGCTCGAGGTGCTGGTTGCTCAGTATTCAGGGTGCTGTGTGCTCAGTGCTCAGTACTCAGCGTGCTGGGTGCTCAGTGCTCAGAGTGTTGGGTGCTCAGTACTCAGGGTGCTGGGTGCTCAGTGCTCAGTGCTCAGGGTGCTCAGTTCTCAGGGTGCTCAGTGCTCAGGGTGCTGGGTGCTCAGGGTGCTGGCTGCTCAGTGCTCGGGGTGCTGGGTGCTCAGTGCTCAGTGCTCAGGGTGCTGGGTGCTCAGTGCTCAGTGCTCAGTGCTCAGGGTGCTGGGTGCTCAGTTCTCAGGGTGCTCAGTGCTCAGGGTGCTGGGTGCTCAGTACTCAGGCTTCTGGGTGCTCAGTGCTCGGGGTGCTGGGTGCTCAGTGCTCAGGGTGATCAGTGCTCAGTACTAAGGGTGCTGGGTGCTCAGTGCTCAGGGTGATGGGTGCTCAGTCCTCAGGGTGCTGGGTATTCAGTGCTCAGGGTGCTCAGTACTCAGGGTGCTGGGTGCTCAGTGCTCGGGGTGCTGGGTGCTCAGTACTCAGGGTGCTGGGTGCTCAGTGCGCGGGGTGCTGGGTGCTCAGTGCTCGGGGTGCTGGGTGCTCAGTGCTCAGTGCTCAGGGTGTTGGGTGCTCAGTGCTCAGTGCTCAGGGTGCTGGGTGCTCAGTACTAAGGGTGCTGGGTGCTCAGTACTCAGGGTGCTGGGTGATCAGTGCTCAGGGTGCTGGGTGCTCAGGACTCTGGGTGTTGGGTGCTCAGTACTCAGGGTGCTGGGTGCTCAGTGCTCGGGGTGCTGGGTGCTCAGTGCTCGGGGTGCTGGGTGCTCAGTGCTCAGTGCTCAGTGCTCACGGTGCTGGTTGCTCAGTACTCAGGGTGCTGGGTGCTCAGTACTCAGGGTGCTGGGTGCTCAGTGCTCAGGGTGCTCTGTGCTCAGTACTCAGGGTGCTGGGAGCTCAGTGCTCGGGGTGCTGCGTGCTCTGTGCTCAGGGTGCTGGGTGCTCAGTGCTCAGGGTGCTGGGTGCTCAGTGCTCAGGGTGCTGGGTGCTCAGTCCTCCGGGTGCTCAGTGCTCAGGGTGCTGGGTGCTCAGTGCTCGGGGTCCTCGGTGCTCAGTACTCAGGGTGCTGATTGCTCAGTACTCAGGGTGCTGGGTGCTCAGTACTCATGGTGCTGGGTGCTCATTACTCAGGGTGCTGGGTGCTCAGTGCTCAGGGTGCTGGGTGCTCAGTGCGCGGGGTGCTGGGTGCTCAGTGCTCAGTGCTCAGGGTGTTGGGTGCTCAGTGCTCAGTGCTCAGGGTGCTGGGTGCTCAGTACTCAGGGTGCTGGGTGCTCAGTACTCAGGGTGCTGGGTGATCAGTGCTCAGGGTGCTGGGTGCTCAGTGCTCGGGGTGCTGGGTGCTCAGTGCTCGGGGTGCTGGGTGCTCAGTGCTCAGGGTGCTGGGTGCTCAGTATTCAGCGTGCTGGGTGCTCAGTGCTCGGGGTGCTCGGTGCTCAGTACTCAAGGTGCTGGGTGCTCAGTGCTCAGGGTGCTGGGTGATCAGTATTCAGCGTGCTGGGTGCTCAGTTCTCGGGGTGCTCGGTGCTCAGTACTCAAGGTGCTGGGTGCTCAGTGCTCAGGGTGCTGGGTGCCCAGTCCTCGGGGTGCTCCGTTCTCAGTGCTCAGGGTGCTGGGTGCTCAGTACTCAGGGTGCTCAGTGCTCAGTACTCAGGGTGCTGGGTGCTCAGTACTCAGGGTGCTGGGTGCTCAGTGCTCGGGGTGCTGGGTGCTCAGTGCTGAGGGTGGTGCTGGGTGCTCAGTACTCAGGGTGCTGTGTGCTCCGTGCTCAGGGTGCTGGGTGCTCAGTACTAAGGTTCCTGGGTACTAAGTATTCAGGGTGCTCGGTGCTCAGTACTCAGGGTGCTGGGTGCTCAGTGCTCAGGGTGCTGGGTACTCAGTACTCAGGGTGCTGGGTGCTCAGTACTCAGGGTGCTGGGTACACAGTGCTCAGGGTGCTTGGTGCTCAGTGCTCAGGGTGCTGGGTGCTCAGTACTCAGGGTGCTGGGTGCTCAGTGCTCAGGGTGCTGGGTGCTCAGTGCTCGGGGTCCTGGGTGCTCAGTGCTCAGGGTGCTGGGTGCTCAGTACTCAGGGTGCTGGGTGCTCAGTGCGCGGGGTGCTGGGTGCTCAGTGCTCAGTGCTCAGGGTGTTGGGTGCTCAGTGCTCAGTGCTCAGGGTGCTGGGTGTTCAGTACTCAGGGTGCTGGGTGCTCAGTGCTCAGGGTGCTGGGTGCTCAGTGCGCGGGGTGCTGGGTGCTCAGTGCTCGGGTGCTGGGTGCTCAGTGCTCAGTGCTCAGGGTGTTCTGTGCTCAGTGCTCAGTGCTCAGGGTGCTGGGTGCTCAGTACTCAGGGTGCTGGGTGCTCAGTACTCAGGGTGCTGGGTGCTCAGTGCTCAGGGTGCTGGGTGCTCAGGACTCTGGGTGTTGGGTGCTCAGTACTCAGGGTGCTGGGTGCTCAGTGCTCGGGGTGCTGGGTGCTCAGTGCTCTGGGTGCTTGGTGCTCAGTGCTCAGGGTGCTGGGTGCTCAGTATTCAGCGTGCTGGGTGCTCAGTTCTCGGGGTGCTCGGTGCTCAGTACTCAAGGTGCTGGGTGCTCAGTGCTCAGGGTGCTGGGTGCTAAGTCCTCGGGGTGCTCCGTGCTCAGTGCTCAGGGTGCTGGGTGCTCAGTACTCAGGGTGCTCGGTGCTCAGTACTCAGGGTTCTCAGTGCTCAGGGTGATGGGTGCTCAGTACTCAGGGTGCTCAGTGCTCAGTACTCGGGGTGCTGGGTGCTCAGTACTCAGGGTGCTCAGTGCTCAGTACTCGGGGTGCTGGGTGCTCAGTGCTCATTGTGCTCAGTGCTCAGTGCTCGGGGTGCTGGGTGCTCAGTGCTCGGGGCGGTGGGTGCTCAGTGCTCGAGGTGCTGGTTGCTCAGTATTCAGGGTGCTGTGTGCTCAGTGCTCAGTACTCAGCGTGCTGGGTGCTCAGTGCTCAGAGTGTTGGGTGCTCAGTACTCAGGGTGCTGGGTGCTCAGTGCTCAGTGCTCAGGGTGCTCAGTTCTCAGGGTGCTCAGTGCTCAGGGTGCTGGGTGCTCAGGGTGCTGGCTGCTCAGTGCTCGGGGTGCTGGGTGCTCAGTGCGCAGTGCTCAGGGTGCTGGGTGCTCAGTGCTCAGTGCTCAGTGCTCAGGGTGCTGGGTGCTCAGTTCTCAGGGTGCTCAGTGCTCAGGGTGCTGGGTGCTCAGTACTCAGGCTTCTGGGTGCTCAGTGCTCGGGGTGCTGGGTGCTCAGTGCTCAGTGCTCAGTGCTCACGGTGCTGGTTGCTCAGTACTCAGGGTGCTGGGTGCTCAGTACTCAGGGTGCTGGGTGCTCAGTGCTCAGGGTGCTCTGTGCTCAGTACTCAGGGTGCTGGGAGCTCAGTGCTCGGGGTGCTGCGTGCTCTGTGCTCAGGGTGCTGGGTGCTCAGTGCTCAGGGTGCTGGGTGCTCAGTGCTCAGGGTGCTGGGTGCTCAGTCCTCCGGGTGCTCAGTGCTCAGGGTGCTGGGTGCTCAGTGCTCGGGGTCCTCGGTGCTCAGTACTCAGGGTGCTGATTGCTCAGTACTCAGGGTGCTGGGTGCTCAGTACTCATGGTGCTGGGTGCTCATTACTCAGGGTGCTGGGTGCTCAGTGCTCAGGGTGCTGGGTGCTCAGTGCGCGGGGTGCTGGGTGCTCAGTGCTCAGTGCTCAGGGTGTTGGGTGCTCAGTGCTCAGTGCTCAGGGTGCTGGGTGCTCAGTACTCAGGGTGCTGGGTGCTCAGTACTCAGGGTGCTGGGTGATCAGTGCTCAGGGTGCTGGGTGCTCAGTGCTCGGGGTGCTGGGTGCTCAGTGCTCGGGGTGCTGGGTGCTCAGTGCTCAGGGTGCTGGGTGCTCAGTATTCAGCGTGCTGGGTGCTCAGTGCTCGGGGTGCTCGGTGCTCAGTACTCAAGGTGCTGGGTGCTCAGTGCTCAGGGTGCTGGGTGATCAGTATTCAGCGTGCTGGGTGCTCAGTTCTCGGGGTGCTCGGTGCTCAGTACTCAAGGTGCTGGGTGCTCAGTGCTCAGGGTGCTGGGTGCCCAGTCCTCGGGGTGCTCCGTTCTCAGTGCTCAGGGTGCTGGGTGCTCAGTACTCAGGGTGCTCAGTGCTCAGTACTCAGGGTGCTGGGTGCTCAGTACTCAGTGTGCTGGGTGCTCAGTGCTCGGGGTGCTGGGTGCTCAGTGCTGAGGGTGGTGCTGGGTGCTCAGTACTCAGGGTGCTGTGTGCTCCCTGCTCAGGGTGCTGGGTGCTCAGTACTAAGGTTCCTGGGTACTAAGTATTCAGGGTGCTCGGTGCTCAGTACTCAGGGTGCTGGGTGCTCAGTGCTCAGGGTGCTGGGTACTCAGTACTCAGGGTGCTGGGTGCTCAGTACTCAGGGTGCTGGGTGCTCAGTGCTCAGGGTGCTTGGTGCTCAGTGCTCAGGGTGCTGGGTGCTCAGTACTCAGGGTGCTGGGTGCTCAGTGCTCAGGGTGCTGGGTGCTCAGTGCTCGGGGTCCTGGGTGCTCAGTGCTCAGGGTGCTGGGTGCTCAGTACTCAGGGTGCTGGGTGCTCAGTGCGCGGGGTGCTGGGTGCTCAGTGCTCAGTGCTCAGGGTGTTGGGTGCTCAGTGCTCAGTGCTCAGGGTGCTGGGTGCTCAGTACTCAGGGTGCTGGGTGCTCAGTGCTCAGGGTGCTGGGTGCTCAGTGCGCGGGGTGCTGGGTGCTCAGTGCTCGGGGTGCTGGGTGCTCAGTGCTCAGTGCTCAGGGTGTTCTGTGCTCAGTGCTCAGTGCTCAGGGTGCTGGGTGCTCAGTACTCAGGGTGCTGGGTGCTCAGTACTCAGGGTGCTGGGTGCTCAGTGCTCAGGGTGCTGGGTGCTCAGGACTCTGGGTGTTGGGTGCTCAGTACTCAGGGTGCTGGGTGCTCAGTGCTCGGGGTGCTGGGTGCTCAGTGCTCTGGGTGCTTGGTGCTCAGTGCTCAGGGTGCTGGGTGCTCAGTATTCAGCGTGCTGGGTGCTCAGTTCTCGGGGTGCTCGGTGCTCAGTACTCAAGGTGCTGGGTGCTCAGTGCTCAGGGTGCTGGGTGCTAAGTCCTCGGGGTGCTCCGTGCTCAGTGCTCAGGGTGCTGGGTGCTCTGTACTCAGGGTGCTCGGTGCTCAGTACTCAGGGTTCTCAGTGCTCAGGGTGATGGGTGCTCAGTACTCAGGGTGCTCAGTGCTCAGTACTCGGGGTGCTGGGTGCTCAGTACTCAGGGTGCTCAGTGCTCAGTACTCGGGGTGCTGGGTGCTCAGTGCTCATTGTGCTCAGTGCTCAGTGCTCGGGGTGCTGGGTGCTCAGTGCTCGGGGCGGTGGGTGCTCAGTGCTCGAGGTGCTGGTTGCTCAGTATTCAGGGTGCTGTGTGCTCAGTGCTCAGTACTCAGCGTGCTGGGTGCTCAGTGCTCAGAGTGTTGGGTGCTCAGTACTCAGGGTGCTGGGTGCTCAGTGCTCAGTGCTCAGGGTGCTCAGTTCTCAGGGTGCTCAGTGCTCAGGGTGCTGGGTGCTCAGGGTGCTGGCTGCTCAGTGCTCGGGGTGCTGGGTGCTCAGTGCTCAGTGCTCAGGGTGCTGGGTGCTCAGTGCTCAGTGCTCAGTGCTCAGGGTGCTGGGTGCTCAGTTCTCAGGGTGCTCAGTGCTCAGGGTGCTGGGTGCTCAGTACTCAGGCTTCTGGGTGCTCAGTGCTCGGGGTGCTGGGTGCTCAGTGCTCAGGGTGATCAGTGCTCAGTACTAAGGGTGCTGGGTGCTCAGTGCTCGGGGTGCTGGGTGCTCAGTGCTCAGTGCTCAGTGCTCAGGGTGCTGGTTGCTCAGTACTCAGGGTGCTGGGTGCTCAGTACTCAGGGTGCTGGGTGCTCAGTGCTCAGGGTGCTCTGTGCTCAGTACTCAGGGTGCTGGGAGCTCAGTGCTCTGGGTGCTGCGTGCTCTGTGCTCAGGGTGCTGGGTGCTCAGTGCTCAGGGTGCTGGGTGCTCAGTGCTCAGGGTGCTGGGTGCTCAGTCCTCCGGGTGCTCAGTGCTCAGGGTGCTGGGTGCTCAGTGCTCGGGGTCCTCGGTGCTCAGTACTCAGGTTGCTGAGTGCTCAGTACTCAGGGTGCTGGGTGCTCAGTACTCATGGTGCTGGGTGCTCATTACTCAGGGTGCTGGGTGCTCAGTGCTCAGGGTGCTGGGTGCTCAGTGCGCGGGGTGCTGGGTGCTCAGTGCTCAGTGCTCAGGGTGTTGGGTGCTCAGTGCTCAGTGCTCAGGGTGCTGGGTGCTCAGTACTCAGGGTGCTGGGTGCTCAGTACTCAGGGTGCTGGGTGATCAGTGCTCAGGGTGCTGGGTGCTCAGTGCTCGGGGTGCTGGGTGCTCAGTGCTCGGGGTGCTGGGTGCTCAGTGCTAAGGGTGCTGGGTGCTCAGTATTCAGCGTGCTGGGTGCTCAGTGCTCGGGGTGCTCGGTGCTCAGTACTCAAGGTGCTGGGTGCTCAGTGCTCAGTGTGCTGGGTGATCAGTATTCAGCGTGCTGGGTGCTCAGTTCTCGGGGTGCTCGGTGCTCAGTACTCAAGGTGCTGGGTGCTCAGTGCTCAGGGTGCTGGGTGCCCAGTCCTCGGGGTGCTCCGTTCTCAGTGCTCAGGGTGCTGGGTGCTCAGTACTCAGGGTGCTCAGTGCTCAGTACTCAGGGTGCTGGGTGCTCAGTACTCAGGGTGCTGGGTGCTCAGTGCTCGGGGTGCTGGGTGCTCAGTGCTGAGGGTGGTGCTGGGTGCTCAATACTCAGGGTGCTGTGTGCTCCGTGCTCAGGGTGCTGGGTGCTCAGTACTAAGGTTCCTGGGTACTAAGTATTCAGGGTGCTCGGTGCTCAATACTCAGGGTGCTGGGTGCTCAGTGCTCAGGGTGCTGGGTACTCAGTACTCAGGGTGCTGGGTGCTCAGTACGCAGGGTGCTGGGTGCTCAGTGCTCAGGGTGCTTGGTGCTCAGTGCTCAGGGTGCTGGGTGCTCAGTACTCAGGGTGCTGGGTGCTCAGTGCTCAGGGTGCTGGGTGCTCAGTGCTCGGGGTCCTGGGTGCTCAGTGATCAGGGTGCTGGGTGCTCAGTACTCAGGGTGCTGGGTGCTCAGTGCGCGGGGTGCTGGGTGCTCAGTGCTCAGTGCTCAGGGTGTTGGGTGCTCAGTGCTCAGTGCTCAGGGTGCTGGGTGCTCAGTACTCAGGGTGCTGGGTGCTCAGTGCTCAGGGTGCTGGGTGCTCAGTGCGCGGGGTGCTGGGTGCTCAGTGCTCGGGGTGCTGGGTGCTCAGTGCTCAGTGCTCAGTGTGTTCTGTGCTCACTGCTCAGTGCTCAGGGTGCTGGGTGCTCAGTACTCAGGGTGCTGGGTGCTCAGTACTCAGGGTGCTGGGTGCTCAGTGCTCAGGGTGCTGGGTGCTCAGGACTCTGGGTGTTGGGTGCTCAGTACTCAGGGTGCTGGGTGCTCAGTGCTCGGGGTGCTGGGTGCTCAGTGCTCGGGGTGCTTGGTGCTCAGTGCTCAGGGTGCTGGGTGCTCAGTATTCAGCGTGCTGGGTGCTCAGTTCTCGGGGTGCTCGGTGCTCAGTACTCAAGGTGCTGGGTGCTCAGTGCTCAGGGTGCTGGGTGCTAAGTCCTCGGGGTGCTCCGTGCTCAGTGCTCAGGGTGCTGGGTGCTCAGTACTCAGGGTGCTCGGTGCTCAGTACTCAGGGTTCTCAGTGCTCAGGGTGCTGGGTGCTCAGTACTCAGGGTGCTCAGTGCTCAGTACTCGGGGTGCTGGGTGCTCAGTACTCAGGGTGCTCAGTGCTCAGTACTCGGGGTGCTGGGTGCTCAGTGCTCAGTGTGCTCAGTGCTCAGTGCTCGGGGTGCTGGGTGCTCAGTCCTCGGGGCGGTGGGTGCTCAGTGCTCGAGGTGCTGGTTGCTCAGTATTCAGGGTGCTGTGTGCTCAGTGCTCAGTACTCAGCGTGCTGGGTGCTCAGTGCTCAGAGTGTTGGGTGCTGAGTACTCAGGGTGCTGGGTGCTCAGTGCTCAGTGCTCAGGGTGCTCAGTTCTCAGGGTGCTCAGTGCTCAGGGTGCTGGCTGCTCAGTGCTCGGGGTGCTGGGTGCTGGCTGCTCAGTGCTCAGGGTGCTGGGTGCTCAGTGCTCAGTGCTCAGTGCTCAGGGTGCTGGGTGCTCAGTTCTCAGGGTGCTCAGTGCTCAGGGTGCTGGGTGCTCAGTACTCAGGCTTCTGGGTGCTCAGTGCTCGGGGTGCTGGGTGCTCAGTGCTCAGGGTGATCAGTGCTCAGTACTAAGGGTGCTGGGTGCTCAGTGCTCAGGGTGATGGGTGCTCAGTCCTCAGGGTGCTGGGTATTCAGTGCTCAGGGTGCTCAGTACTCAGGGTGCTGGGTGCTCAGTGCTCGGGGTGCTGGGTGCTCAGTACTCAGGGTGCTGGGTGCTCAGTGCGCGGGGTGCTGGGTGCTCAGTGCTCGGGGTGCTGGGTGCTCAGTGCTCAGTGCTCAGGGTGTTGGGTGCTCAGTGCTCAGTGCTCAGGGTGCTGGGTGCTCAGTACTAAGGGTGCTGGGTGCTCAGTACTCAGGGTGCTGGGTGATCAGTGCTCAGGGTGCTGGGTGCTCAGTATTCAGCGTGCTGGGTGCTCAGTTCTCGGGGTGCTCGGTGCTCAGTACTCAAGGTGCTGGGTGCTCAGTGCTCAGGGTGCTGGGTGATCAGTATTCAGCGTGCTGGGTGCTCAGTTCTCGGGGTGCTCGGTGCTCAGTACTCAAGGTGCTGGGTGCTCAGTGCTCAGGGTGCTGGGTGCCCAGTCCTCGGGGTGCTCCGTGCTCAGTGCTCAGGGTGCTGGGTGCTCAGTACTCAGGGTGCTCGGTGCTCAGTACTCAGGGTTCTCAGTGCTCAGGGTGCTGGGTGCTCAGTACTCAGGGTGCTCAGTGCTCAGTACTCGGGGTGCTGGGTGCTCAGTACTCAGGGTGCTCAGTGCTCAGTACTCGGGGTGCTGGGTGCTCAGTGCTCAGTGTGCTCAGTGCTCAGTGCTCGGGGTGCTGGGTGCTCAGTCCTCGGGGCGGTGGGTGCTCAGTGCTCGAGGTGCTGGTTGCTCAGTATTCAGGGTGCTGTGTGCTCAGTGCTCAGTACTCAGTGTGCTGGGTGCTCAGTGCTCAGAGTGTTGGGTGCTCAGTACTCAGGGTGCTGGTTGCTCAGTGCTCAGTGCTCAGGGTGCTCAGTTCTCAGGGTGCTCAGTGCTCAGGGTGCTGGGTGCTCAGGGTGCTGGCTGCTCAGTGCTCGGGGTGCTGGGTGCTCAGTGCTCAGTGCTCAGGGTGCTGGGTGCTCAGTGCTCAGTGCTCAGTGCTCAGGGTGCTGGGTGCTCAGTTCTCAGGGTGCTCAGTGCTCAGGGTGCTGGGTGCTCAGTACTCAGGCTTCTGGGTGCTCAGTGCTCGGGGTGCTGGGTGCTCAGTGCTCAGGGTGATCAGTGCTCAGTACTAAGGGTGCTGGGTGCTCAGTGCTCAGGGTGATGGGTGCTCAGTCCTCAGGGTGCTGGGTATTCAGTGCTCAGGGTGCTCAGTACTCAGGGTGCTGGGTGCTCAGTGCTCGGGGTGCTGGGTGCTCAGTACTCAGGGTGCTGGGTGCTCAGTGCGCGGGGTGCTGGGTGCTCAGTGCTCGGGGTGCTGGGTGCTCAGTGCTCAGTGCTCAGGGTGTTGGGTGCTCAGTGCTCAGTGCTCAGGGTGCTGGGTGCTCAGTACTAAGTGTGCTGGGTGCTCAGTACTCAGAGTGCTGGGTGATCAGTGCTCAGGGTGCTGGGTGCTCAGGACTCTGGGTGTTGGGTGCTCAGTACTCAGGGTGCTGGGTGCTCAGTGCTCGGGGTGCTGGGTGCTCAGTGCTCGGGGTGCTGGGTGCTCAGTGCTCAGTGCTCAGGGCTCACGGTGCTGGTTGCTCAGTACTCAGGGTGCTGGGTGCTCAGTACTCAGGGTGCTGGGTGCTCAGTGCTCAGGGTGCTCTGTGCTCAGTACTCAGGGTGCTGGGAGCTCAGTGCTCGGGGTGCTGCGTGCTCTGTGCTCATGGTGCTGGGTGCTCAGTGCTCAGGGTGCTGGGTGCTCAGTGCTCAGGGTGCTGGGTGCTCAGTCCTCCGGGTGCTCAGTGCTCAGGGTGCTGGGTGCTCAGTGCTCGGGGTCCTCGGTGCTCAGTACTCAGGGTGCTGATTGCTCAGTACTCAGGGTGCTGGGTGCTCAGTACTCATGGTGCTGGGTGCTCATTACTCAGGGTGCTGGGTGCTCAGTGCTCAGGGTGCTGGGTGCTCAGTGCGCGGGGTGCTGGGTGCTCAGTGCTCAGTGCTCAGGGTGTTGGGTGCTCAGTGCTCAGTGCTCAGGGTGCTGGGTGCTCAGTACTCAGGGTGCTGGGTGCTCAGTACTCAGGGTGCTGGGTGATCAGTGCTCAGGGTGCTGGGTGCTCAGTGCTCGGGGTGCTGGGTGCTCAGTGCTCGGGGTGCTGGGTGCTCAGTGCTCAGGGTGCTGGGTGCTCAGTATTCAGCGTGCTGGGTGCTCAGTGCTCGGGGTGCTCGGTGCTCAGTACTCAAGGTGCTGGGTGCTCAGTGCTCAGGGTGCTGGGTGATCAGTATTCAGCGTGCTGGGTGCTCAGTTCTCGGGGTGCTCGGTGCTCAGTACTCAAGGTGCTGGGTGCTCAGTGCTCAGGGTGCTGGGTGCCCAGTCCTCGGGGTGCTCCGTTCTCAGTGCTCAGGGTGCTGGGTGCTCAGTACTCAGGGTGCTCAGTGCTCAGTACTCAGGGTGCTGGGTGCTCAGTACTCAGTGTGCTGGGTGCTCAGTGCTCGGGGTGCTGGGTGCTCAGTGCTGAGGGTGGTGCTGGGTGCTCAGTACTCAGGGTGCTGTGTGCTCCGTGCTCAGGGTGCTGGGTGCTCAGTACTAAGGTTCCTGGGTACTAAGTATTCAGGGTGCTCGGTGCTCAGTACTCAGGGTGCTGGGTGCTCAGTGCTCAGGGTGCTGGGTACTCAGTACTCAGGGTGCTGGGTGCTCAGTACTCAGGGTGCTGGGTGCTCAGTGCTCAGGGTGCTTGGTGCTCAGTGCTCAGGGTGCTGGGTGCTCAGTACTCAGGGTGCTGGGTGCTCAGTGCTCAGGGTGCTGGGTGCTCAGTGCTCGGGGTCCTGGGTGCTCAGTGCTCAGGGTGCTGGGTGCTCAGTACTCAGGGTGCTGGGTGCTCAGTGCGCGGGGTGCTGGGTGCTCAGTGCTCAGTGCTCAGGGTGTTGGGTGCTCAGTGCTCAGTGCTCAGGGTGCTGGGTGCTCAGTACTCAGGGTGCTAGGTGCTCAGTGCTCAGGGTGCTGGGTGCTCAGTGCGCGGGGTGCTGGGTGCTCAGTGCTCGGGGTGCTGGGTGCTCAGTGCTCAGTGCTCAGGGTGTTCTGTGCTCAGTGCTCAGTGCTCAGGGTGCTGGGTGCTCAGTACTCAGGGTGCTGGGTGCTCAGTACTCAGGGTGCTGGGTGCTCAGTGCTCAGGGTGCTGGGTGCTCAGGACTCTGGGTGTTGGGTGCTCAGTACTCAGGGTGCTGGGTGCTCAGTGCTCGGGGTGCTGGGTGCTCAGTGCTCTGGGTGCTTGGTGCTCAGTGCTCAGGGTGCTGGGTGCTCAGTATTCAGCGTGCTGGGTGCTCAGTTCTCGGGGTGCTCGGTGCTCAGTACTCAAGGTGCTGGGTGCTCAGTGCTCAGGGTGCTGGGTGCTAAGTCCTCGGGGTGCTCCGTGCTCAGTGCTCAGGGTGCTGGGTGCTCAGTACTCAGGGTGCTCGGTGCTCAGTACTCAGGGTTCTCAGTGCTCAGGGTGATGGGTGCTCAGTACTCAGGGTGCTCAGTGCTCAGTACTCGGGGTGCTGGGTGCTCAGTACTCAGGGTGCTCGGTGCTCAGTACTCGGGGTGCTGGGTGCTCAGTGCTCATTGTGCTCAGTGCTCAGTGCTCGGGGTGCTGGGTGCTCAGTGCTCGGGGCGGTGGGTGCTCAGTGCTCGAGGTGCTGGTTGCTCATTATTCAGGGTGCTGTGTGCTCAGTGCTCAGTACTCAGCGTGCTGGGTGCTCAGTGCTCAGAGTGTTGGGTGCTCAGTACTCAGGGTGCTGGGTGCTCAGTGCTCAGTGCTCAGGGTGCTCAGTTCTCAGGGTGCTCAGTGCTCAGGGTGCTGGGTGCTCAGCGTGCTGGCTGCTCAGTGCTCGGGGTGCTGGGTGCTCAGTGCGCAGTGTTCAGGGTGCTGGGTGCTCAGTGCTCAGTGCTCAGTGCTCAGGGTGCTGGGTGCTCAGTTCTCAGGGTGCTCAGTGCTCAGGGTGCTGGGTGCTCAGTACTCAGGCTTCTGGGTGCTCAGTGCTCGGGGTGCTGGGTGCTCAGTGCTCAGTGCTCAGTGCTCACGGTGCTGGTTGCTCAGTACTCAGGGTGCTGGGTGCTCAGTACTCAGGGTGCTGGGTGCTCAGTGCTCAGGGTGCTCTGTGCTCAGTACTCAGGGTGCTGGGAGCTCAGTGCTCGGGGTGCTGCGTGCTCTGTGCTCAGGGTGCTGGGTGCTCAGTGCTCAGGGTGCTGGGTGCTCAGTGCTCAGGGTGCTGGGTGCTCAGTCCTCCGGGTGCTCAGTGCTCAGGGTGCTGGGTGCTCAGTGCTCGGGGTCCTCGGTGCTCAGTACTCAGGGTACTGATTGCTCAGTACTCAGGGTGCTGGGTGCTCAGTACTCATGGTGCTGGGTGCTCATTACTCAGGGTGCTGGGTGCTCAGTGCTCAGGGTGCTGGGTGCTCAGTGCGCGGGGTGCTGGGTGCTCAGTGCTCAGTGCTCAGGGTGTTGGGTGCTCAGTGCTCAGTGCTCAGGGTGCTGGGTGCTCAGTACTCAGGGTGCTGGGTGCTCAGTACTCAGGGTGCTGGGTGATCAGTGCTCAGGGTGCTGGGTGCTCAGTGCTCGGGGTGCTGGGTGCTCAGTGCTCGGGGTGCTGGGTGCTCAGTGCTCAGGGTGCTGGGTGCTCAGTATTCAGTGTGCTGGGTGCTCAGTGCTCGGGGTGCTCGGTGCTCAGTACTCAAGGTGCTGGGTGCTCAGTGCTCAGGGTGCTGGGTGATCAGTATTCAGCGTGCTGGGTGCTCAGTTCTCGGGGTGCTCGGTGCTCAGTACTCAAGGTGCTGGGTGCTCAGTGCTCAGGGTGCTGGGTGCCCAGTCCTCGGGGTGCTCCGTTCTCAGTGCTCAGGGTGCTGGGTGCTCAGTACTCAGGGTGCTCAGTGCTCAGTACTCAGGGTGCTGGGTGCTCAGTACTCAGGGTGCTGGGTGCTCAGTGCTCGGGGTGCTGGGTGCTCAGTGCTGAGGGTGGTGCTGGGTGCTCAGTACTCAGGGTGCTGTGTGCTCCGTGCTCAGGGTGCTGGGTGCTCAGTACTAAGGTTCCTGGGTACTAAGTATTCAGGGTGCTCGGTGCTCAGTACTCAGGGTGCTGGGTGCTCAGTGCTCAGGGTGCTGGGTACTCAGTACTCAGGGTGCTGGGTGCTCAGTACTCAGGGTGCTGGGTGCTCAGTGCTCAGGGTGCTTGGTGCTCAGTGCTCAGGGTGCTGGGTGCTCAGTACTCAGGGTGCTGGGTGCTCAGTGCTCAGGGTGCTGGGTGCTCAGTGCTCGGGGTCCTGGGTGCTCAGTGCTCAGGGTGCTGGGTGCTCAGTACTCAGGGTGCTGGGTGCTCAGTGCGCGGGGTGCTGGGTGCTCAGTGCTCAGTGCTCAGGGTGTTGGGTGCTCAGTGCTCAGTGCTCAGGGTGCTGGGTGCTCAGTACTCAGGGTGCTGGGTGCTCAGTGCTCAGGGTGCTGGGTGCTCAGTGCGCGGGGTGCTGGGTGCTCAGTGCTCGGGGTGCTGGGTGCTCAGTGCTCAGTGCTCAGGGTGTTCTGTGCTCAGTGCTCAGTGCTCAGGGTGCTGGGTGCTCAGTACTCAGGGTGCTGGGTGCTCAGTACTCAGGGTGCTGGGTGCTCAGTGCTCAGGGTGCTGGGTGCTCAGGACTCTGGGTGTTGGGTGCTCAGTACTCAGGGTGCTGGGTGCTCAGTGCTCGGGGTGCTGGGTGCTCAGTGCTCTGGGTGCTTGGTGCTCAGTGCTCAGGGTGCTGGGTGCTCAGTATTCAGCGTGCTGGGTGCTCAGTTCTCGGGGTGCTCGGTGCTCAGTACTCAAGGTGCTGGGTGCTCAGTGCTCAGGGTGCTGGGTGCTAAGTCCTCGGGGTGCTCCGTGCTCAGTGCTCAGGGTGCTGGGTGCTCAGTACTCAGGGTGCTCGGTGCTCAGTACTCAGGGTTCTCAGTGCTCAGGGTGATGGGTGCTCAGTACTCAGGGTGCTCAGTGCTCAGTACTCGGGGTGCTGGGTGCTCAGTACTCAGGGTGCTCAGTGCTCAGTACTCGGGGTGCTGGGTGCTCAGTGCTCATTGTGCTCAGTGCTCAGTGCTCGGGGTGCTGGGTGCTCAGTGCTCGGGGCGGTGGGTGCTCAGTGCTCGAGGTGCTGGTTGCTCAGTATTCAGGGTGCTGTGTGCTCAGTGCTCAGTACTCAGCGTGCTGGGTGCTCAGTGCTCAGAGTGTTGGGTGCTCAGTACTCAGGGTGCTGGGTGCTCAGTGCTCAGTGCTCAGGGTGCTCAGTTCTCAGGGTGCTCAGTGCTCAGGGTGCTGGGTGCTCAGGGTGCTGGCTGCTCAGTGCTCGGGGTGCTGGGTACTCAGTGCTCAGTGCTCAGGGTGCTGGGTGCTCAGTGCTCAGTGCTCAGTGCTCAGGGTGCTGGGTGCTCAGTTCTCAGGGTGCTCAGTGCTCAGGGTGCTGGGTGCTCAGTACTCAGGCTTCTGGGTGCTCAGTGCTCGGGGTGCTGGGTGCTCAGTGCTCAGGGTGATCAGTGCTCAGTACTAAGGGTGCTGGGTGCTCAGTGCTCGGGGTGCTGGGTGCTCAGTGCTCAGTGCTCAGTGCTCAGGGTGCTGGTTGCTCAGTACTCAGGGTGCTGGGTGCTCAGTACTCAGAGTGCTGGGTGCTCAGTGCTCAGGGTGCTCTGTGCTCAGTACTCAGGGTGCTGGGAGCTCAGTGCTCGGGGTGCTGCGTGCTCTGTGCTCAGGGTGCTGGGTGCTCAGTGCTCAGGGTGCTGGGTGCTCAGTGCTCAGGGTGCTGGGTGCTCAGTCCTCCGGGTGCTCAGTGCTCAGGGTGCTGGGTGCTCAGTGCTCGGGGTCCTCGGTGCTCAGTACTCAGGTTGCTGAGTGCTCAGTACTCAGGGTGCTGGGTGCTCAGTACTCATGGTGCTGGGTGCTCATTACTCAGGGTGCTGGGTGCTCAGTGCTCAGGGTGCTGGGTGCTCAGTGCGCGGGGTGCTGGGTGCTCAGTGCTCAGTGCTCAGGGTGTTGGGTGCTCAGTGCTCAGTGCTCAGGGTGCTGGGTGCTCAGTACTCAGGGTGCTGGGTGCTCAGTACTCAGGGTGCTGGGTGATCAGTGCTCAGGGTGCTGGGTGCTCAGTGCTCGGGGTGCTGGGTGCTCAGTGCTCGGGGTGCTGGGTGCTCAGTGCTCAGGGTGCTGGGTGCTCAGTATTCAGCGTGCTGGGTGCTCAGTGCTCGGGGTGCTCGGTGCTCAGTACTCAAGGTGCTGGGTGCTCAGTGCTCAGGGTGCTGGGTGATCAGTATTCAGCGTGCTGGGTGCTCAGTTCTCGGGGTGCTCGGTGCTCAGTACTCAAGGTGCTGGGTGCTCAGTGCTCAGGGTGCTGGGTGCCCAGTCCTCGGGGTGCTCCGTTCTCAGTGCTCAGGGTGCTGGGTGCTCAGTACTCAGGGTGCTCAGTGCTCAGTACTCAGGGTGCTGGGTGCTCAGTACTCAGGGTGCTGGGTGCTCAGTGCTCGGGGTGCTGGGTGCTCAGTGCTGAGGGTGGTGCTGGGTGCTCAATACTCAGGGTGCTGAGTGCTCCGTGCTCAGGGTGCTGGGTGCTCAGTACTAAGGTTCCTGGGTACTAAGTATTCAGGGTGCTCGGTGCTCAGTACTCAGGGTGCTGGGTGCTCAGTGCTCAGGGTGCTGGGTACTCAGTACTCAGGGTGCTGGGTGCTCAGTACGCAGGGTGCTGGGTGCTCAGTGCTCAGGGTGCTTGGTGCTCAGTGCTCAGGGTGCTGGGTGCTCAGTACTCAGGGTGCTGGGTGCTCAGTGCTCAGGGTGCTGGGTGCTCAGTGCTCGGGGTCCTGGGTGCTCAGTGATCAGGGTGCTGGGTGCTCAGTACTCAGGGTGCTGGGTGCTCAGTGCGCGGGGTGCTGGGTGCTCAGTGCTCAGTGCTCAGGGTGTTGGGTGCTCAGTGCTCAGTGCTCAGGGTGCTGGGTGCTCAGTACTCAGGGTGCTGGGTGCTCAGTGCTCAGGGTGCTGGGTGCTCAGTGCGCGGGGTGCTGGGTGCTCAGTGCTCGGGGTGCTGGGTGCTCAGTGCTCAGTGCTCAGTGTGTTCTGTGCTCACTGCTCAGTGCTCAGGGTGCTGGGTGCTCAGTACTCAGGGTGCTGGGTGCTCAGTACTCAGGGTGCTGGGTGCTCAGTGCTCAGGGTGCTGGGTGCTCAGGACTCTGGGTGTTGGGTGCTCAGTACTCAGGGTGCTGGGTGCTCAGTGCTCGGGGTGCTGGGTGCTCAGTGCTCGGGGTGCTTGGTGCTCAGTGCTCAGGGTGCTGGGTGCTCAGTATTCAGCGTGCTGGGTGCTCAGTTCTCGGGGTGCTCGGTGCTCAGTACTCAAGGTGCTGGGTGCTCAGTGCTCAGGGTGCTGGGTGCTAAGTCCTCGGGGTGCTCCGTGCTCAGTGCTCAGGGTGCTGGGTGCTCAGTACTCAGGGTGCTCGGTGCTCAGTACTCAGGGTTCTCAGTGCTCAGGGTGCTGGGTGCTCAGTACTCAGGGTGCTCAGTGCTCAGTACTCGGGGTGCTGGGTGCTCAGTACTCAGGGTGCTCAGTGCTCAGTACTCGGGGTGCTGGGTGCTCAGTGCTCAGTGTGCTCAGTGCTCAGTGCTCGGGGTGCTGGGTGCTCAGTCCTCGGGGCGGTGGGTGCTCAGTGCTCGAGGTGCTGGTTGCTCAGTATTCAGGGTGCTGTGTGCTCAGTGCTCAGTACTCAGCGTGCTGGGTGCTCAGTGCTCAGAGTGTTGGGTGCTGAGTACTCAGGGTGCTGGGTGCTCAGTGCTCAGTGCTCAGGGTGCTCAGTTCTCAGGGTGCTCAGTGCTCAGGGTGCTGGGTGCTCAGGGTGCTGGCTGCTCAGTGCTCGGGGTGCTGGGTGCTCAGTGCTCAGTGCTCAGGGTGCTGGGTGCTCAGTGCTCAGTGCTCAGTGCTCAGGGTGCTGGGTGCTCAGTTCTCAGGGTGCTCAGTGCTCAGGGTGCTGGGTGCTCAGTACTCAGGCTTCTGGGTGCTCAGTGCTCGGGGTGCTGGGTGCTCAGTGCTCAGGGTGATCAGTGCTCAGTACTAAGGGTGCTGGGTGCTCAGTGCTCAGGGTGATGGGTGCTCAGTCCTCAGGGTGCTGGGTATTCAGTGCTCAGGGTGCTCAGTACTCAGGGTGCTGGGTGCTCAGTACTCAGGGTGCTGGGTGCCCAGTCCTCGGGGTGCTCCGTTCTCAGTGCTCAGGGTGCTGGGTGCTCAGTACTCAGGGTGCTCAGTGCTCAGTACTCAGGGTGCTGGGTGCTCAGTACTCAGGGTGCTGGGTGCTCAGTGCTCGGGGTGCTGGGTGCTCAGTGCTGAGGGTGGTGCTGGGTGCTCAGTACTCAGGGTGCTGTGTGCTCCGTGCTCAGGGTGCTGGGTGCTCAGTACTAAGGTTCCTGGGTACTAAGTATTCAGGGTGCTCGGTGCTCAGTACTCAGGGTGCTGGGTGCTCAGTGCTCAGGGTGCTGGGTACTCAGTACTCAGGGTGCTGGGTGCTCAGTACTCAGGGTGCTGGGTGCTCAGTGCTCAGGGTGCTTGGTGCTCAGTGCTCAGGGTGCTGGGTGCTCAGTACTCAGGGTGCTGGGTGCTCAGTGCTCAGGGTGCTGGGTGCTCAGTGCTCGGGGTCCTGGGTGCTCAGTGCTCAGGGTGCTGGGTGCTCAGTACTCAGGGTGCTGGGTGCTCAGTGCGCGGGGTGCTGGGTGCTCAGTGCTCAGTGCTCAGGGTGTTGGGTGCTCAGTGCTCAGTGCTCAGGGTGCTGGGTGCTCAGTACTCAGGGTGCTGGGTGCTCAGTGCTCAGGGTGCTGGGTGCTCAGTGCGCGGGGTGCTGGGTGCTCAGTGCTCGGGGTGCTGGGTGCTCAGTGCTCAGTGCTCAGGGTGTTCTGTGCTCAGTGCTCAGTGCTCAGGGTGCTGGGTGCTCAGTACTCAGGGTGCTGGGTGCTCAGTACTCAGGGTGCTGGGTGCTCAGTGCTCAGGGTGCTGGGTGCTCAGGACTCTGGGTGTTGGGTGCTCAGTACTCAGGGTGCTGGGTGCTCAGTGCTCGGGGTGCTGGGTGCTCAGTGCTCTGGGTGCTTGGTGCTCAGTGCTCAGGGTGCTGGGTGCTCAGTATTCAGCGTGCTGGGTGCTCAGTTCTCGGGGTGCTCGGTGCTCAGTACTCAAGGTGCTGGGTGCTCAGTGCTCAGGGTGCTGGGTGCTAAGTCCTCGGGGTGCTCCGTGCTCAGTGCTCAGGGTGCTGGGTGCTCAGTACTCAGGGTGCTCGGTGCTCAGTACTCAGGGTTCTCAGTGCTCAGGGTGATGGGTGCTCAGTACTCAGGGTGCTCAGTGCTCAGTACTCGGGGTGCTGGGTGCTCAGTACTCAGGGTGCTCAGTGCTCAGTACTCGGGGTGCTGGGTGCTCAGTGCTCATTGTGCTCAGTGCTCAGTGCTCGGGGTGCTGGGTGCTCAGTGCTCGGGGCGGTGGGTGCTCAGTGCTCGAGGTGCTGGTTGCTCAGTATTCAGGGTGCTGTGTGCTCAGTGCTCAGTACTCAGCGTGCTGGGTGCTCAGTGCTCAGAGTGTTGGGTGCTCAGTACTCAGGGTGCTGGGTGCTCAGTGCTCAGTGCTCAGGGTGCTCAGTTCTCAGGGTGCTCAGTGCTCAGGGTGCTGGGTGCTCAGGGTGCTGGCTGCTCAGTGCTCGGGGTGCTGGGTACTCAGTGCTCAGTGCTCAGGGTGCTGGGTGCTCAGTGCTCAGTGCTCAGTGCTCAGGGTGCTGGGTGCTCAGTTCTCAGGGTGCTCAGTGCTCAGGGTGCTGGGTGCTCAGTACTCAGGCTTCTGGGTGCTCAGTGCTCGGGGTGCTGGGTGCTCAGTGCTCAGGGTGATCAGTGCTCAGTACTAAGGGTGCTGGGTGCTCAGTGCTCGGGGTGCTGGGTGCTCAGTGCTCAGTGCTCAGTGCTCAGGGTGCTGGTTGCTCAGTACTCAGGGTGCTGGGTGCTCAGTACTCAGAGTGCTGGGTGCTCAGTGCTCAGGGTGCTCTGTGCTCAGTACTCAGGGTGCTGGGAGCTCAGTGCTCGGGGTGCTGCGTGCTCTGTGCTCAGGGTGCTGGGTGCTCAGTGCTCAGGGTGCTGGGTGCTCAGTGCTCAGGGTGCTGGGTGCTCAGTCCTCCGGGTGCTCAGTGCTCAGGGTGCTGGGTGCTCAGTGCTCGGGGTCCTCGGTGCTCAGTACTCAGGTTGCTGAGTGCTCAGTACTCAGGGTGCTGGGTGCTCAGTACTCATGGTGCTGGGTGCTCATTACTCAGGGTGCTGGGTGCTCAGTGCTCAGGGTGCTGGGTGCTCAGTGCGCGGGGTGCTGGGTGCTCAGTGCTCAGTGCTCAGGGTGTTGGGTGCTCAGTGCTCAGTGCTCAGGGTGCTGGGTGCTCAGTACTCAGGGTGCTGGGTGCTCAGTACTCAGGGTGCTGGGTGATCAGTGCTCAGGGTGCTGGGTGCTCAGTGCTCGGGGTGCTGGGTGCTCAGTGCTCGGGGTGCTGGGTGCTCAGTGCTCAGGGTGCTGGGTGCTCAGTATTCAGCGTGCTGGGTGCTCAGTGCTCGGGGTGCTCGGTGCTCAGTACTCAAGGTGCTGGGTGCTCAGTGCTCAGGGTGCTGGGTGATCAGTATTCAGCGTGCTGGGTGCTCAGTTCTCGGGGTGCTCGGTGCTCAGTACTCAAGGTGCTGGGTGCTCAGTGCTCAGGGTGCTGGGTGCCCAGTCCTCGGGGTGCTCCGTTCTCAGTGCTCAGGGTGCTGGGTGCTCAGTACTCAGGGTGCTCAGTGCTCAGTACTCAGGGTGCTGGGTGCTCAGTACTCAGGGTGCTGGGTGCTCAGTGCTCGGGGTGCTGGGTGCTCAGTGCTGAGGGTGGTGCTGGGTGCTCAATACTCAGGGTGCTGAGTGCTCCGTGCTCAGGGTGCTGGGTGCTCAGTACTAAGGTTCCTGGGTACTAAGTATTCAGGGTGCTCGGTGCTCAGTACTCAGGGTGCTGGGTGCTCAGTGCTCAGGGTGCTGGGTACTCAGTACTCAGGGTGCTGGGTGCTCAGTACGCAGGGTGCTGGGTGCTCAGTGCTCAGGGTGCTTGGTGCTCAGTGCTCAGGGTGCTGGGTGCTCAGTACTCAGGGTGCTGGGTGCTCAGTGCTCAGGGTGCTGGGTGCTCAGTGCTCGGGGTCCTGGGTGCTCAGTGATCAGGGTGCTGGGTGCTCAGTACTCAGGGTGCTGGGTGCTCAGTGCGCGGGGTGCTGGGTGCTCAGTGCTCAGTGCTCAGGGTGTTGGGTGCTCAGTGCTCAGTGCTCAGGGTGCTGGGTGCTCAGTACTCAGGGTGCTGGGTGCTCAGTGCTCAGGGTGCTGGGTGCTCAGTGCGCGGGGTGCTGGGTGCTCAGTGCTCGGGGTGCTGGGTGCTCAGTGCTCAGTGCTCAGTGTGTTCTGTGCTCACTGCTCAGTGCTCAGGGTGCTGGGTGCTCAGTACTCAGGGTGCTGGGTGCTCAGTACTCAGGGTGCTGGGTGCTCAGTGCTCAGGGTGCTGGGTGCTCAGGACTCTGGGTGTTGGGTGCTCAGTACTCAGGGTGCTGGGTGCTCAGTGCTCGGGGTGCTGGGTGCTCAGTGCTCGGGGTGCTTGGTGCTCAGTGCTCAGGGTGCTGGGTGCTCAGTATTCAGCGTGCTGGGTGCTCAGTTCTCGGGGTGCTCGGTGCTCAGTACTCAAGGTGCTGGGTGCTCAGTGCTCAGGGTGCTGGGTGCTAAGTCCTCGGGGTGCTCCGTGCTCAGTGCTCAGGGTGCTGGGTGCTCAGTACTCAGGGTGCTCGGTGCTCAGTACTCAGGGTTCTCAGTGCTCAGGGTGCTGGGTGCTCAGTACTCAGGGTGCTCAGTGCTCAGTACTCGGGGTGCTGGGTGCTCAGTACTCAGGGTGCTCAGTGCTCAGTACTCGGGGTGCTGGGTGCTCAGTGCTCAGTGTGCTCAGTGCTCAGTGCTCGGGGTGCTGGGTGCTCAGTCCTCGGGGCGGTGGGTGCTCAGTGCTCGAGGTGCTGGTTGCTCAGTATTCAGGGTGCTGTGTGCTCAGTGCTCAGTACTCAGCGTGCTGGGTGCTCAGTGCTCAGAGTGTTGGGTGCTGAGTACTCAGGGTGCTGGGTGCTCAGTGCTCAGTGCTCAGGGTGCTCAGTTCTCAGGGTGCTCAGTGCTCAGGGTGCTGGGTGCTCAGGGTGCTGGCTGCTCAGTGCTCGGGGTGCTGGGTGCTCAGTGCTCAGTGCTCAGGGTGCTGGGTGCTCAGTGCTCAGTGCTCAGTGCTCAGGGTGCTGGGTGCTCAGTTCTCAGGGTGCTCAGTGCTCAGGGTGCTGGGTGCTCAGTACTCAGGCTTCTGGGTGCTCAGTGCTCGGGGTGCTGGGTGCTCAGTGCTCAGGGTGATCAGTGCTCAGTACTAAGGGTGCTGGGTGCTCAGTGCTCAGGGTGATGGGTGCTCAGTCCTCAGGGTGCTGGGTATTCAGTGCTCAGGGTGCTCAGTACTCAGGGTGCTGGGTGCTCAGTGCTCGGGGTGCTGGGTGCTCAGTACTCAGGGTGCTGGGTGCTCAGTGCGCGGGGTGCTGGGTGCTCAGTGCTCGGGGTGCTGGGTGCTCAGTGCTCAGTGCTCAGGGTGTTGGGTGCTCAGTGCTCTGTGCTCAGGGTGCTGGGTGCTCAGTACTAAGGGTGCTGGGTGCTCAGTACTCAGGGTGCTGGGTGATCAGTGCTCAGGGTGCTGGGTGCTCAGGACTCTGGGTGTTGGGTGCTCAGTACTCAGGGTGCTGGGTGCTCAGTGCTCGGGGTGCTGGGTGCTCAGTGCTCGGGGTGCTGGGTGCTCAGTGCTCAGTGCTCAGTGCTCACGGTGCTGGTTGCTCAGTACTCAGGGTGCTGGGTGCTCAGTACTCAGGGTGCTGGGTGCTCAGTGCTCAGGGTGCTCTGTGCTCAGTACTCAGGGTGCTGGGAGCTCAGTGCTCGGGGTGCTGCGTGCTCTGTGCTCAGGGTGCTGGGTGCTCAGTGCTCAGGGTGCTGGGTGCTCAGTGCTCAGGGTGCTGGGTGCTCAGTCCTCCGGGTGCTCAGTGCTCAGGGTGCTGGGTGCTCAGTGCTCGGGGTCCTCGGTGCTCAGTACTCAGGGTGCTGATTGCTCAGTACTCAGGGTGCTGGGTGCTCAGTACTCATGGTGCTGGGTGCTCATTACTCAGGGTGCTGGGTGCTCAGTGCTCAGGGTGCTGGGTGCTCAGTGCGCGGGGTGCTGGGTGCTCAGTGCTCAGTGCTCAGGGTGTTGGGTGCTCAGTGCTCAGTGCTCAGGGTGCTGGGTGCTCAGTACTCAGGGTGCTGGGTGCTCAGTACTCAGGGTGCTGGGTGATCAGTGCTCAGGGTGCTGGGTGCTCAGTGCTCGGGGTGCTGGGTGCTCAGTGCTCGGGGTGCTGGGTGCTCAGTGCTCAGGGTGCTGGGTGCTCAGTATTCAGCGTGCTGGGTGCTCAGTGCTCGGGGTGCTCGGTGCTCAGTACTCAAGGTGCTGGGTGCTCAGTGCTCAGGGTGCTGGGTGATCAGTATTCAGCGTGCTGGGTGCTCAGTTCTCGGGGTGCTCGGTGCTCAGTACTCAAGGTGCTGGGTGCTCAGTGCTCAGGGTGCTGGGTGCCCAGTCCTCGGGGTGCTCCGTTCTCAGTGCTCAGGGTGCTGGGTGCTCAGTACTCAGGGTGCTCAGTGCTCAGTACTCAGGGTGCTGGGTGCTCAGTACTCAGGGTGCTGGGTGCTCAGTGCTCGGGGTGCTGGGTGCTCAGTGCTGAGGGTGGTGCTGGGTGCTCAGTACTCAGGGTGCTGTGTGCTCCGTGCTCAGGGTGCTGGGTGCTCAGTACTAAGGTTCCTGGGTACGAAGTATTCAGGGTGCTCGGTGCTCAGTACTCAGGGTGCTGGGTGCTCAGTGCTCACGGTGCTGGGTACTCAGTACTCAGGGTGCTGGGTGCTCAGTACTCAGGGTGCTGGGTGCTCAGTGCTCAGGGTGCTTGGTGCTCAGTGCTCAGGGTGCTGGGTGCTCAGTACTCAGGGTGCTGGGTGCTCAGTGCTCAGGGTGCTGGGTGCTCAGTGCTCGGGGTCCTGGGTGCTCAGTGCTCAGGGTGCTGGGTGCTCAGTACTCAGGGTGCTGGGTGCTCAGTGCGCGGGGTGCTGGGTGCTCAGTGCTCAGTGCTCAGGGTGTTGGGTGCTCAGTGCTCAGTGCTCAGGGTGCTGGGTGCTCAGTACTCAGGGTGCTGGGTGCTCAGTGCTCAGGGTGCTGGGTGCTCAGTGCGCGGGGTGCTGGGTGCTCAGTGCTCGGGGTGCTGGGTGCTCAGTGCTCAGTGCTCAGGGTGTTCTGTGCTCAGTGCTCAGTGCTCAGGGTGCTGGGTGCTCAGTACTCAGGGTGCTGGGTGCTCAGTACTCAGGGTGCTGGGTGCTCAGTGCTCAGGGTGCTGGGTGCTCAGGACTCTGGGTGTTGGGTGCTCAGTACTCAGGGTGCTGGGTGCTCAGTGCTCGGGGTGCTGGGTGCTCAGTGCTCTGGGTGCTTGGTGCTCAGTGCTCAGGGTGCTGGGTGCTCAGTATTCAGCGTGCTGGGTGCTCAGTTCTCGGGGTGCTCGGTGTTCAGTACTCAAGGTGCTGGGTCCTCAGTGCTCAGGGTGCTGGGTGCTAAGTCCTCGGGGTGCTCCGTGCTCAGTGCTCAGGGTGCTGGGTGCTCAGTACTCAGGGTGCTCGGTGCTCAGTACTCAGGGTTCTCAGTGCTCAGGGTGATGGGTGCTCAGTACTCAGGGTGCTCAGTGCTCAGTACTCGGGGTGCTGGGTGCTCAGTACTCAGGGTGCTCAGTGCTCAGTACTCGGGGTGCTGGGTGCTCAGTGCTCATTGTGCTCAGTGCTCAGTGCTCGGGGTGCTGGGTGCTCAGTGCTCGGGGCGGTGGGTGCTCAGTGCTCGAGGTGCTGGTTGCTCAGTATTCAGGGTGCTGTGTGCTCAGTGCTCAGTACTCAGCGTGCTGGGTGCTCAGTGCTCAGAGTGTTGGGTGCTCAGTACTCAGGGTGCTGGGTGCTCAGTGCTCAGTGCTCAGGGTGCTCAGTTCTCAGGGTGCTCAGTGCTCAGGGTGCTGGGTGCTCAGGGTGCTGGCTGCTCAGTGCTCGGGGTGCTGGGTGCTCAGTTCTCAGGGTGCTCAGTGCTCAGCACTCGGGTGCTTGGTGCTCAGTGCTCATTGTGCTTAGTGCTCAGCACTCGGGGTGCTGGGTGCTCAGTGTTCAGGGTGCTCAGTGCTCAGTGCTCGGGGAGCTGGGTGCTCAGTGCTCGGAGTTCTGCGTGCTCAGTACTCAGGGTGCTGTGTGCTCAGTGCTCAGTACTCAGCGTGCTGGGTGCTCAGTGCTCAGAGTGTTGGGTGCTCAGTACTCAGGGTGCTGGGTGCTCAGTGCTCAGTGCTCAGGATGCTCAGTGCTCAGGGTGCTGGGTGCTCAGGGTGCTGGGTGCTCAGTGCTCGGGGTGCTGGTTGCTCAGTGCTCAGGGTGCTGGGTGCTCAGTGTTCAGTGCTCAGGGTGCTGGGTGCTCAGTGCTCAGTGCTCAGGGTGCTGGGTGTTCAGTACTCAGGGTGCTGGGTGCTCAGTACTCAGGGTGCTTGGTGCTCAGTGCTCAGGGTGCTGGTTGCTCAGTGCTCAGGGTGCTGGGTGCTCAGTACTCAGGGTGCTGGGTACTCAGTACTCAGGGTGCTCGGTGTTCAGTACTCAGGGTGCTGGGTGCTCAGTACTCAGGGTGCTGGGTGCTCAGTACTCAGGGTGCTGGGTGCTCAATGCTCAGGGTGCTGGGTGCTCAGTGCTCAGGGTGCTGGGTGCTCAGTGCTCGGGGTGCTGGGTGCTCAGGGCTGTGGTGCTGGGTGCTCAGTCCTCAGTGCTCAGGGTGCTGGGTGCTCAGTGCTCAGTGCTCAGGGTGCTGGTTGCTCAGTACTCAGGGTGCTGGGTGCTCAGTACTCAGGGTGCTGGGTGCTCAGTACTCAGGGTGCTCTGTGCTCAGTACTCAGGGTGCTGGGAGCTCAGTGCTCGGGGTGCTGCGAGCTCTGTGCTCAGGGTGCTGGGTGCTCAGTGCTCAGGGTGCTGGGTGCTCAGTACTCAGGGTGCTGGGTGCTCAGTGCTCGGGGTGCTCGGGGCTCAGTACTCAAGGTGCTGGGTGCTCAGTGCTCAGGGTGCTGGGTGCTCAGTCCTCGGGGTGCTCCGTGCTCAGTGATCAGGGTGCTGGGTGCTCAGTACTCAGGGTGCTCGGTGCTCAGTACTCAGGGTTCTCAGTGCTCAGTACTCAGGGTGGTGGGTGCTCAGTGCTCAGGGTGCTGGGTGCTCAGTACCCAGGGTGCTCAGTGCTCAGTACTCGGAGTGCTTGGTGCTCAGTACTCAGGGTGCTCAGTGCTCAGTACTCGGGGTGCTGGGTGCTCAGTGCTCAGGGTGCTCAGTGTTCAGTGCTCGGGGTGCTGGGTGCTCAGTGCTCGGGGCGCTGGGTGCTCAGTGCTCGGGGTGCTGGGTGCTCAGTACTCGGGGTGCTGGGTGCTCAGTACTCAGGGTGCTCTGTGCTCAGTACTCAGTACTCAGGGTGCTGGGTGCTCAGTGCTCAGGGTGCTGGGTGCTCAGTAATCTGTGTATTGGGTGCTCAGTACTCAGCGTGCTGGGTGCTCCGTGCTCGAGGTGCTGGGTGCTCAGTGCTCGGGGAGCTCGGTGCTCAGTACTCAGGGTGCTGTGTGCTCAGTACTCAGTGCTCGGGGTCCTGGGTGCTCCGTGCTCGGGGTGCTTAGTGCTCAGTAGTCAGGGTGCTGGGTGCTCAGTACTCAGGGTGCTGGGTGCTCATTCTCGGGGTGCTGGGTGCTCAGTGCTCGGGGTGCTCGATGCTCATTACTCAAGGTGCTGGGTGCTCAGTTCTCAGGGTGCTGGGTGCTCAGTGCTCGGGGTGCTCGGTGCTCAGTACTCAAGGTGCTGTGTGCTCAGTTCTCAGGGTGCTGGGTGCTCAGTTCTCAGGGTGCTGGGTGCTCAGTGCTCAGGGTGCTGGGTGCTCAGTGCTCAGGGTGCTTGGAGCTCAGTGCTCAGGGTCCTGGGTGCTCAGTACTCAGGGTGCTGGGTGCTTAGTACTCAGGGTGCTCAGTGCTCAGTACACAGGGTGCTGGGTGCTCAGTGCTCAGTACTCAGGGTGCTGGGTGCTCAGTGCTCGGGGTGCTGGGTGCTCAGTACTCAGCGTGCTCCGTGCTAAGTACTCAGGGTGCTGGGTGCTCAGTGCTCAGGGTGCTGGGTGCTCGGGGAGCTCGGTGCTCAGTACTCAGGGTGCTGGGTGCTCAGTACTCAGTGCTCGGGGTCCTGGGTGCTCCGTGCTCGGGGTGCTGGGCGCTCAGTGCTCTGGGTGCATAGTGCTCAGTACTCAGGGTGCTGGGTGCTCAGTTCTCAGGGTGCTGGGTGCTCATTCTCGGGGTGCTGGGTGCTCAGTGCTCGGGGTGCTGGGTGCTCAGTACTCAGGGTGCTGGGGGCTCAGTACTCGGGGTGCTGGGTGCTCTGTACTCAGGGTGCTGGGTGCTCAGTGCTCGGGCTCCTGGGTGCTCAGTCTCAGGGTGCTGGGTGCTCAGTGCTCAGGGTGCTGGGTGCGCAGTCCTCAGGGTGCTCAGTGCTCATGGTGCTGGGTGCTCAGTGCTCGGGGTGCTCGGTGCTCAGTACTCAGGGTGCTGAGTGCTCAGTACTCAGGATGCTGGGTGCTCAGTACTCATGGTTCTGGGTGCTCAGTACTCAGGGGGCTGGGTGCTCAGTGCTCAGGGTGCTGGGTGCTCAGTGCTCAGGGTGCTGGATGCTCAGTGCTCGGGGTGCTGTGTGCTCAGTGCTCGGGTTGATGGGTGCTCAGTGCTCAGTGCTCAGGGTGTTGGGTGCTCAGTGCTCAGTGCTCAGGGTGCTGGGTGCTCAGTACTCAGGGTGCTGGGTGCTCAGTACTCAGGGTGCTGGGTGCTCAGTGCTCAGGGTGCTGGGTGCTCAGTACTCTGGGTGTTGGGTGCTCAGTACTCAGGGTGCTGGGTGCTCAGTGCTCGGGGTGATGGGTGCTCAGTGCTCAGGGTGCTGTGTGCTCAGTGCTCAGGGTTCTGGGTGCTTAGTACTCAAGGTGCTGGTTGCTCAGTGCTCAGGGTGCTGGGTGCTCAGTCCTCGGGGTGCTCCGTGCTCAGTGCTCAGGGTGCTGGGTGCTCAGTACTCAGGGTACTCGGTGCTCAGTACTCAGGGTTCTCAGTGCTCAGTGCTCAGGGTGCTGGGTGCTCAGTTCTCAGGGTGCTCAGTGCTCAGTACTCGGGGTGCTGGGTGCTCAGTACTCAGGGTGCTGGGTGCTTAGTACTCAGGGTGCTCAGTGCTCAGTACACAGGGTGCTGGGTGCTCAGTGCTCGGGGTGCTGGGTGCTCAGTGCTCAGTACTCAGGGTGCTGGGTGCTCAGTGCTCGGGGTGCTGGGTGCTCAGTACTCAGCGTGCTGGGTGCTCAGTACTCAGGGTGCTGGGTGCTCAGTGCTCAGGGTGCTGGGTGCTCAGTGCTCAGTGTGCTGGGTGCTCAGTGATCGGGGTGCTGGGTGCTCAGTACTCAGGGTGCTCAGTGCTCAGTACTCAGTGCTCGGGGTCCTGGGTGCTCCGTGCTCGGGGTGCTGGGTGCTCAGTGCTCTGGGTGCTTAGTGCTCAGTACTCAGGGTGCTGGGTGCTCAGTACTCAGGGTGCTGGGGGCTCAGTACTCAGGGTGCTGGGTGCTCAGTACTCAGGGTGCTCGGTTCTCAGTACTCAGGGTGTTGGGTGCTCATTCTCGGGGTGCTGGGTGCTCAGTGCTCGGGGTGCTGGGTGCTCAGTACTCAGGGTGCTGGGGACTCAGTACTCAGGGTGCTGGGTGCTCAGTACTCAGGGTGATCTGTTCTCAGTACTCAGGTTGCAGGGTGCTCAGTGCTCGGGGTGCTGGGTGCTCAGTACTCGGGGTGCTCAGTGCTCAGTACTCAGGGTGCTGGGTGCTCAGTACTCAGGGTGCTGGGTGTTCAGTGCTCGGGGTGCTCGGTGCTCAGTACTCGGTGTGCTGGGTGCTCAGTACTCGGGGTGCTGGGTGCTCAGTGCTCAGGGTGCTGGGTGCTCAGTGCTCGGGGTGCTGGGTGCTCAGTGCTGAGGGTGGTGCTGGGTGCTCAGTACTCAGGGTGCTGGGTGCTCAGTGCTCAGGGTGCTTGGTGCTCAGTACTAAGGGTGTTGGGTGCTCAGTACTCAGGGTGCTCGGTGCTCAGTACTCAGGGTGCTGGGTGCTCAGTGCTCAGGGTGCTGGGTACTCAGTACTCAGGGTGCTGGGTGCTCAGTACTCACTGTGCTGGGTGCTCAGTGCTCAGGGTGCTGGGTGCTCAGTGCTCAGGGTGCTGGGTGCTCAGTACTCAGGGTGCTGGGTGCTCAGTGCTCAGGGTGATCGGTGCTCAGTACTCAGGGTGCTCAGTACTCAGGGTGTTGGGTGCTCAGTGCTCGGGGTGCTGGGTGCTCAGTACTCGGGGTGCTGGGTGCTCTGTACTCAGGGTGCTGGGTGCTCAGTGCTCGGGGTCCTGGGTGCTCAGTGCTCAGGGTGATCGGTGCTCAGTACTCAGGGTGCTGGGTGCTCAGTGCTCAGGGTGCTGGGTGCTCAGTCCTCAGGGTGCTCAGTGCTCAGGGTGCTGGGTGCTCAGTGCTCGGGGTGCTCGGTGCTCAGTACTCAGGGTGCTGAGTGCTCAGTACTCATGGTGCTGGGTGCTCAGTACTCAGGGGGCTGGGTGCTCAGTGCACAGGGTGCTGGGTGCTCAGTGCTCAGGGTGCTAGGTGCTCAGTGCTCGGGGTGCTGGGTGCTCAGTGCTCGGGGTGCTCGGTGCTCAGTGCTCAGTGCTCAGGGTGTTGGGTGCTCAGTGCTCAGTGCTCAGGGTGCTCTGTGCTCAGTACTCAGGGTGCTGGGTGCTCAGTACTCAGGGTGCTGGGTGCTCATTGCTCAGGGTGCTGGGTGCTCAGTACTCTGGGTGTTGGGTGCTCAGTACTCAGGGTGCTGGGTGCTCAGTGCTCGGGGTGCTGGGTGCTCAGTGCTCGGGGTGCTGGGTGCTCAGTGCTCAGGGTGCTGGGTGCTCAGTATTCAGGGTGCTGGGTGCTCAATGCTCGGGGTGCTGGGTGCTCAGTACTCAAGGTGCTGGGTGCTCAGTGCTCAGGGTGCTGTGTGCTCAGTCCTCGGTGTGCTCCGTGCTCAGTGCTCAGGGTGCTGGGTGCTCAGTACTCAGGGTGCTCGGTGCTCAGTACTCAGGGTCCTCAGTGCTCAGTGCTCAGTGTGCTGGGTGCTCAGTGCTCAGAGTGTTGGGTGCTCAGTACTCAGGGTGCTGGGTGCTCAGTGCTCAGTGCTCAGGGTGCTCAGTGCTCAGGGTGCTGGGTGCTCAGGGTGCTGGGTGCTCAGTGCTCGGGGTGCTGGTTGCTCAGTGCTCAGGGTGCTGGGTGCTCAGTGTTCAGTGCTCAGGGTGCTGGGTGCTCAGTGCTCAGTGCTCAGGGTGCTGGGTGTTCAGTACTCAGGGTGCTGGGTGCTCAGTACTCAGGGTGCTTGGTGCTCAGTGCTCAGGGTGCTGGTTGCTCAGTGCTCAGGGTGCTGGGTGCTCAGTACTCAGGGTGCTGGGTACTCAGTACTCAGGGTGCTCGGTGTTCAGTACTCAGGGTGCTGGGTGCTCAGTACTCAAGTTGCTGGGTGCTCAGTGCTCAGGGTGCTGGGTGCTCAGTACTCAGGGTGCTGGGTGCTCAGTGCTCAGTGCTCAGGGTGCTGGGTGCTCAGTCCTCAGGGTGCTCAGTACTCAGGGTGCTCGGTGCTCAGTGCTCAGTACTCAGGGTGTTCAGTACTCAGGGTGCTGGGTGCTCAGTGCTTGGGGTGCTGGGTGCTCAGTACTCAGGGTGCTGGGTGCTCAGTACTCAGGGTGCTGGGTGCTCAGTACTCAGGGTGCTGGGTGCTCAGTGCTCGGGGTGCTGGGTGCTCAGTGCTCAGGGTGATCGGTGCTCAGTGCTCAGGGTGCTGGATGCTCAGTCCTCAGGGTGCTCAGTGCTCAAGGTGCTGGGTGCTCAGTGCTCGGGGTGCTCGGTGCTCAGTACTCAGGGTGCTGAGTGCTCAGTACTCAGGGTGCTGGGTGCTCAGTACTCAGGGTGCTGGGTGCTCAGTACTCAGGGTGCTGGGTGCTCAGTGCTCAGGGTGCTGGGTGCTCAGTGCTCAGGGTGCTGGCTGCTCAGTGCTCGGTGTGCTGGGTGCTCAGTGCTCGGGGTGCTGGGTGCTCAGTGCTCAGGGCTCAGGGTGCTGGGTGCTCAGTGATCAGTGCTCAGGGTGCTGGGTGCTCAGTGCTCAGGGTGCTGGGTGCTCAGTGCTCGGGGTGCTGGGTGCTCAGTGCTCAAGGTGCTGGGTGCTCAGTGCTCGGGGTGCTCGGTGCTCAGTACTCAGGGTGCTGGGTGCTCAGTGCTCGGGGTGCTCGGTGCTCAGTACGTTGGGTGCTCACTACTCAGGGTGCTGGGTGCTCAGTCCTCAGGGTGCTCAGTGCTCAAGGTGCTGGGTGCTCAGTGCTCAGGGTGCTGGGTGTTCAGTACTCAGGGTGCTGAGTGCTCAGTACTCAGGGTTCTCAGTGCTCAGTGCTCAGGGTGCTGGGTGCTCAGTGCTCAGGGTGCTCAGTGCTCAGCACTCGGGGTGCTGGGTGCTCAGTGCTCAGCGTGCTCAGTGCTCAGCACTCGGGGTGCTGGGTGCTCAGTGCTCAGGGTGCTCAGTGCTCAGTGCTCGGGGAGCTGGGTGCTCAGTGCTCGGAGTTCTGCGTGCTCAGTACTCAGGGTGCTGTGTGCTCAGTGCTCAGTACTCAGCGTGCTGGGTGCTCAGTGCTCAGAGTGTTGGGTGCTCAGTACTCAGGGTGCTGGGTGCTCAGTGCTCAGGGTGCTCAGTGCTCAGGGTGCTCAGTGCTCAGGGTGCTGGGTGCTCAGGGTGCTGGGTGCTCAGTGCTCGGGGTGCTGGTTGCTCAGTGCTCAGGGTGCTGGGTGCTCAGGGTTCAGTGCTCAGGGTGCTGGGTGCTCAGTGCTCAGTGCTCAGGGTGCTGGGTGTTCAGTACTCAGGGTGCTGGGTGCTCAGTACACAGGGTGCTTGGTTCTCAGTGCTCAGGGTCCTGGTTGCTCAGTGCTCAGGGTGCTGGGTGCTCAGTACTCAGGGTGCTGGGTACTCAGTACTCAGGGTGCTCGGTGTTCAGTACTCAGGGTGCTGGGTGCTCAGTACTCAAGGTGCTGGGTGCTCAGTGCTCAGGGTGCTGGGTGCTCAGTACTCAGGGTGCTGGGTGCTCAGTGCTCAGTGCTCAGGGTGCTGGGTGCTCAGTCCTCAGGGTGCTCAGTACTCAGGGTGCTCGGTGCTCAGTGCTCAGTACTCAGGGTGTTCAGTACTCAGGGTGCTGGGTGCTCAGTGCTTGGGGTGCTGGGTGCTCAGTACTCAGGGTGCTGGGTGCTCAGTACTCAGGGTGCTGGGTGCTCAGTACTCAGGGTGCTGGGTGCTCAGTGCTCGGGGTGCTGGGTGCTCAGTGCTCAGGGTGATCGGTGCTCAGTGCTCAGGGTGCTGGATGCTCAGTCCTCAGGGTGCTCAGTGCTCAAGGTGCTGGGTGCTCAGTGCTCGGGGTGCTCGGTGCTCAGTACTCAGGGTGCTGAGTGCTCAGTACTCAGGGTGCTGGGTGCTCAGTACTCAGGGTGCTAGGTGCTCAGTACTCAGGGTGCTGGGTGCTCAGTGCTCAGGGTGCTGGGTGCTCAGTGCTCGCGGTGCTGGGTGCTCAGTGCTCAGGGTGCTGGGTGCTCAGTGCTCAGGGTGCTGGGTGCTCAGTACTCGGGGTGCTGGGTGCTCAGTACTCAGGTTGCGGGCTGCTCAGTACTCAGGGTGCTGGGTGATCAGTACTCGGGTGCTGGGTGCTCAGTGCTCAGGGTGCTGGGTGCTCAGTGCTCGGGGTGCTGGGTGCTCAGTGCTCAGTACTCAGGGTGCTTGGGTGCTCAGTGCTCGGGGTGCTGGGTGCTCAGTGCTTAGTACTCAGGGCGCTGGGTGCTCAGTGCTCAGGGTGCTGGGTGCTCAGTGCTCAGGGTGCTGGGTGCTCAGTGCTCAGGGTGCTGGGTGCTCAGTACTCAGGGTGCTGGGTGCTCAGTGCTCAGATTGCTGGGTGGTCAGTGCTCGGGGTGCTCGGTGCTCAGTGCTCAATGTGCTGGGTGCTCAGTACTCAGGGTGCTCATTGCACAGAGTCCTGGGTGCTCAGTACTCAGGGTGCTGGGTGCTCAGTGCTCAGGGTGCTCGGTGCTCAGTACGTTGGGTGCTCAGTACTCAGGGTGCTGGGTGCTCAGTGCTCAGGGTGCTGGGTGCTCAGTGCTCAGGGTGCTGGGTGTTCAGTGCTCAGGGTGCTGGGTGCTCGGTGCTCGGGGTGCTGGGTGCTCAGTGCTCGGGGTGCTCGGAGCTCAATACTCAGGGTGCTCACTGCTCAGTACTCCGGCTGCTGGGTGCTCAGTGCAAGGGGTGCTGATTGCTCAGTGCTCGGGGTGCTCGGTGCTCATTACGCTGGGTGCTCAGTACTCGGGGTGGTGGGTGCTCAGTACTCAGGGTGCTTAGTGCTCAGTACTCAGGGTGCTGGGTGCTCAGTACTCAGGGTGCTGGGTGCTCATTCTCGGGGTGCTGGGTGCTCAGTGCTCGGGGTACTGGGTGCTCAGTACTCAGGGTGCTGGGGGCTCAGTACTCAGGGTGCTGGGTGCTCAGTACTCAGGGTGCTCGGTTCTCAGTACTCAGGGTGTTGGGTGCTCATTCTCGGGGTGCTGGGTGCTCAGTGCTCGGGGTGCTGGGTGCTCAGTACTCAGGGTGCTGGGGGCTCAGTACTCAGGGTGCTGGGTGCTCAGTACTCAGGGTGATCTGTTCTCAGTACTCAGGTTGCTGGGTGCTCAGTGCTCGGGGTGCTGGGTGCTCAGTACTCGGGGTGCTCAGTGCTCAGTTCTCACTGTGCTGGGTGCTCAGTACTCACGGTGCTGGGTGTTCAGTGCTCAGGGTGCTCGGTGCTCAGTACTCGGTGTGCTGGGTGCTCAGTACTCGGGGTGCTGGGTGCTCAGTGCTCAGGGTGCTGGGTGCTCAGTGCTCGGGGTGCTGGGTGCTCAGTGCTGAGGGTGGTGCTGGGTGCTCAGTACTCAGGGTGCTGGGTGCTCAGTGCTCAGGGTGCTTGGTGCTCAGTACTAAGGGTGCTGGGTGCTCAGTACTCAGGGTGCTCAGTGATCAGTACTCAGGGTGCTGGGTGCTCAGTGCTCAGGGTGCTGGGTACTCAGTACTCAGGGTGCTGGGTGCTCAGTACTAACTGTGCTGGGTGCTCAGTGCTCAGGGTGCTGGGTGCTCAGTGCTCAGGGTGCTGGGTGCTCAGTACTCAGGGTGCTGGGTGCTCAGTGCTCAGGGTGATCGGTGCTCAGTACTCAGGGTGCTCAGTACTCAGGGTGCTGGGTGCTCAGTGCTCAGGGTGCTGGGTGCTCAGTGCTCAGGGTGCTGGGTGCTCAGTACTCAGGGTGCTCAGTACTCAGGGTGCTGGGTGCTCAGTGCTCGGGGTGCTGGGTGCTCAGTACTCGGGGTGCTGGGTGCTCTGTACTCAGGGTGCTGGGTGCTCAGTGCTCGGGGTCCTGGGTGCTCAGTTCTCAGGGTGATCGGTGCTCAGTACTCAGGGTGCTGGGTGCTCAGTGCTCAGGGTGCTGGGTGCTCAGTCCTCAGGGTGCTCAGTGCTCAGGGTGCTGGGTGCTCAGTGCTCGGGGTGCTCGGTGCTCAGTACTCAGGGTGCTGAGTGCTCAGTACTCAGGGTGCTGGGTGCTCAGTACTCATGGTGCTGGGTGCTCAGTACTCAGGGGGCTGGGTGCTCAGTGCTCAGGGTGCTGGGTGCTCAGTGCTCAGGGTGCTAGGTGCTCAGTGCTCGGGGTGCTGGGTGCTCAGTGCTCGGGGTGCTCGGTGCTCAGTGCTCAGTGCTCAGGGTGTTGGGTGCTCAGTGCTCAGTGCTCAGGGTGCTGTGTGCTCAGTACTCAGGGTGCTGGGTGCTCAGTACTCAGGGTGCTGGGTGCTCAGTGCTCAGGGTGCTGGGTGCTCAGTACTCAGGGTGCTCGGTGCTCAGTACTCAGCGTTCTCAGTGCTCAGTGCTCAGGGTGCTGGGTGCTCAGTTCTCAGGTTGCTCAGTGCTCAGCACTCGGGGTGCTGGGTGCTCAGTGCTCAGGGTGCTCAGTGCTCAGCACTCGGGGTGCTGGGTGCTCAGTGCTCAGGGTGCTCAGTGCTCAGTGCTCGGGGAGCTGGGTGCTCAGTGCTCGGAGTTCTGCGTGCTCAGTACTCAGGGTGCTGTGTGCTCAGTGCTCAGTACTCAGCGTGCTGGGTGCTCAGTGCTCAGAGTGTTGGGTGCTCAGTACTCAGGGTGCTGGGTGCTCAGTGCTCAGTGCTCAGGGTGCTCAGTGCTCAGGGTGCTCAGTGCTCAGGGTGCTGGGTGCTCAGGGTGCTGGGTGCTCAGTGCTCGGGGTGCTGGTTGCTCAGTGCTCAGGGTGCTGGGTGCTCAGGGTTCAGTGCTCAGGGTGCTGGGTGCTCAGTGCTCAGTGCTCAGGGTGCTGGGTGTTCAGTACTCAGGGTGCTGGGTGCTCAGTACACAGGGTGCTTGGTTCTCAGTGCTCAGGGTGCTGGTTGCTCAGTGCTCAGGGTGCTGGGTGCTCAGTACTCAGGGTGCTGGGTACTCAGTACTCAGGGTGCTCGGTGTTCAGTACTCAGGGTGCTGGGTGCTCAGTACTCAAGGTGCTGGGTGCTCAGTGCTCAGGGTGCTGGGTGCTCAGTACTCAGGGTGCTGGGTGCTCAGTGCTCAGTGCTCAGGGTGCTGGGTGCTCAGTCCTCAGGGTGCTCAGTACTCAGGGTGCTCGGTGCTCAGTGCTCAGTACTCAGGGTGTTCAGTACTCAGGGTGCTGGGTGCTCAGTGCTTGGGGTGCTGTGTGCTCAGTACTCAGGGTGCTGGGTGCTCAGTACTCAGGGTGCTGGGTGCTCAGTACTCAGGGTGCTGGGTGCTCAGTGCTCGGGGTGCTGGGTGCTCAGTGCTCAGGGTGATCGGTGCTCAGTGCTCAGGGTGCTGGATGCTCAGTCCTCAGGGTGCTCAGTGCTCAAGGTGCTGGGTGCTCAGTGCTCGGGGTGCTCGGTGCTCAGTACTCAGGGTGCTGAGTGCTCAGTACTCAGGGTGCTGGGTGCTCAGTACTCAGGGTGCTGGGTGCTCAGTACTCAGGGTGCTGGGTGCTCAGTGCTCAGGGTGCTGGGTGCTCAGTGCTCAGGGTGCTGGGTGCTCAGTGCTCGCGGTGCTGGGTGCTCAGTGCTCAGGGTGATGGGTGCTCAGTGCTCAGGGTGCTGGGTGCTCAGTACTCGGGGTGCTGGGTGCTCAGTACTCAGGTTGCGGGCTGCTCAGTACTCAGGGTGCTGGGTGATCAGTACTCGGGTGCTGGGTGCTCAGTGCTCAGGGTGCTGGGTGCTCAGTGCTCGGGGTGCTGGGTGCTCAGTGCTCAGTACTCAGGGTGCTTGGGTGCTCAGTGCTCGGGGTGCTGGGTGCTCAGTGCTTAGTACTCAGGGCGCTGGGTGCTCAGTGCTCAGGGTGCTGGGTGCTCAGTGCTCAGGGTGCTGGGTGCTCAGTGCTCAGGGTGCTGGGTGCTCAGTACTCAGGGTGCTGGGTGCTCAGTGCTCAGATTGCTGGGTGGTCAGTGCTCGGGGTGCTCGGTGCTCAGTGCTCAATGTGCTGGGTGCTCAGTACTCAGGGTGCTCATTGCACAGGGTCCTGGGTGCTCAGTACTCAGGGTGCTGGGTGCTCAGTGCTCAGGGTGCTCGGTGCTCAGTACGTTGGGTGCTCAGTACTCAGGGTGCTGGGTGCTCAGTGCTCAGGGTGCTGGGTGCTCAGTGCTCAGGGTGCTGGGTGTTCAGTGCTCAGGGTGCTGGGTGCTCGGTGCTCGGGGTGCTGGGTGCTCAGTGCTCGGGGTGCTCGGAGCTCAATACTCAGGGTGCTCACTGCTCAGTACTCCGGCTGCTGGGTGCTCAGTGCAAGGGGTGCTGATTGCTCAGTGCTCGGGGTGCTCGGTGCTCATTACGCTGGGTGCTCAGTACTCGGGGTGGTGGGTGCTCAGTACTCAGGGTGCTTAGTGCTCAGTACTCAGGGTGCTGGGTGCTCAGTACTCAGGGTGCTGGGTGCTCATTCTCGGGGTGCTGGGTGCTCAGTGCTCGGGGTACTGGGTGCTCAGTACTCAGGGTGCTGGGGGCTCAGTACTCAGGGTGCTGGGTGCTCAGTACTCAGGGTGCTCGGTTCTCAGTACTCAGGGTGTTGGGTGCTCATTCTCGGGGTGCTGGGTGCTCAGTGCTCGGGGTGCTGGGTGCTCAGTACTCAGGGTGCTGGGGGCTCAGTACTCAGGGTGCTGGGTGCTCAGTACTCAGGGTGATCTGTTCTCAGTACTCAGGTTGCTGGGTGCTCAGTGCTCGGGGTGCTGGGTGCTCAGTACTCGGGGTGCTCAGTGCTCAGTACTCACTGTGCTGGGTGCTCAGTACTCACGGTGCTGGGTGTTCAGTGCTCAGGGTGCTCGGTGCTCAGTACTCGGTGTGCTGGGTGCTCAGTACTCGGGGTGCTGGGTGCTCAGTGCTCAGGGTGCTGGGTGCTCAGTGCTCGGGGTGCTGGGTGCTCAGTGCTGAGGGTGGTGCTGGGTGCTCAGTACTCAGGGTGCTGGGTGCTCAGTGCTCAGGGTGCTTGGTGCTCAGTACTAAGGGTGCTGGGTGCTCAGTACTCAGGGTGCTCAGTGCTCAGTACTCAGGGTGCTGGGTGCTCAGTGCTCAGGGTGCTGGGTACTCAGTACTCAGGGTGCTGGGTGCTCAGTACTAACTGTGCTGGGTGCTCAGTGCTCAGGGTGCTGGGTGCTCAGTGCTCAGGGTGCTGGGTGCTCAGTACTCAGGGTGCTGGGTGCTCAGTGCTCAGGGTGATCGGTGCTCAGTACTCAGGGTGCTCAGTACTCAGGGTGCTGGGTGCTCAGTGCTCGGGGTGCTGGGTGCTCAGTACTCGGGGTGCTGGGTGCTCTGTACTCAGGGTGCTGGGTGCTCAGTGCTCGGGGTCCTGGGTGCTCAGTGCTCAGGGTGATCGGTGCTCAGTACTCAGGGTGCTGGGTGCTCAGTGCTCAGGGTGCTGGGTGCTCAGTCCTCAGGGTGCTCAGTGCTCAGGGTGCTGGGTGCTCAGTGCTCGGGGTGCTCGGTGCTCAGTACTCAGGGTGCTGAGTGCTCAGTACTCAGGGTGCTGGGTGCTCAGTACTCATGGTGCTGGGTGCTCAGTACTCAGGGGGCTGGGTGCTCAGTGCTCAGGGTGCTGGGTGCTCAGTGCTCAGGGTGCTAGGTGCTCAGTGCTCGGGGTGCTGGGTGCTCAGTGCTCGGGGTGCTCGGTGCTCAGTGCTCAGTGCTCAGGGTGTTGGGTGCTCAGTGCTCAGTGCTCAGGGTGCTGTGTGCTCAGTACTCAGGGTGCTGGGTGCTCAGTACTCAGGGTGCTGGGTGCTCAGTGCTCAGGGTGCTGGGTGCTCAGTACTCAGGGTGCTCGGTGCTTAGTACTCAGGGTTCTCAGTGCTCAGTGCTCAGGGTGCTGGGTGCTCAGTTCTCAGGGTGCTCAGTGCTCAGCACTCGGGGTGCTGGGTGCTCAGTGCTCAGGGTGCTCAGTGCTCAGCACTCGGGGTGCTGGGTGCTCAGTGCTCAGGGTGCTCAGTGCTCAGTGCTCGGGGAGCTGGGTGCTCAGTGCTCGGAGTTCTGCGTGCTCAGTACTCAGGGTGCTGTGTGCTCAGTGCTCAGTACTCAGCGTGCTGGGTGCTCAGTGCTCAGAGTGTTGGGTGCTCAGTACTCAGGGTGCTGGGTGCTCAGTGCTCAGTGCTCAGGGTGCTCAGTGCTCAGGGTGCTCAGTGCTCAGGGTGCTCAGTGCTCATGGTGCTGGGTGCTCAGTGCTCGGGGTGCTCGGTGCTCAGTACTCAGGGTGCTGAGTGCTCAGTACTCAGGATGCTGGGTGCTCAGTACTCATGGTTCTGGGTGCTCAGTACTCAGGGGGCTGGGTGCTCAGTGCTCAGGGTGCTGGGTGCTCAGTGCTCAGGGTGCTGGATGCTCAGTGCTCGGGGTGCTGTGTGCTCAGTGCTCGGGTTGATGGGTGCTCAGTGCTCAGTGCTCAGGGTGTTGGGTGCTCAGTGCTCAGTGCTCAGGGTGCTGGGTGCTCAGTACTCAGGGTGCTGGGTGCTCAGTACTCAGGGTGCTGGGTGCTCAGTGCTCAGGGTGCTGGGTGCTCAGTACTCTGGGTGTTGGGTGCTCAGTACTCAGGGTGCTGGGTGCTCAGTGCTCGGGGTGATGGGTGCTCAGTGCTCAGGGTGCTGTGTGCTCAGTGCTCAGGGTTCTGGGTGCTTAGTACTCAAGGTGCTGGTTGCTCAGTGCTCAGGGTGCTGGGTGCTCAGTCCTCGGGGTGCTCCGTGCTCAGTGCTCAGGGTGCTGGGTGCTCAGTACTCAGGGTACTCGGTGCTCAGTACTCAGGGTTCTCAGTGCTCAGTGCTCAGGGTGCTGGGTGCTCAGTTCTCAGGGTGCTCAGTGCTCAGTACTCGGGGTGCTGGGTGCTCAGTACTCAGGGTGCTGGGTGCTTAGTACTCAGGGTGCTCAGTGCTCAGTACACAGGGTGCTGGGTGCTCAGTGCTCGGGGTGCTGGGTGCTCAGTGCTCAGTACTCAGGGTGCTGGGTGCTCAGTGCTCGGGGTGCTGGGTGCTCAGTACTCAGCGTGCTGGGTGCTCAGTACTCAGGGTGCTGGGTGCTCAGTGCTCAGGGTGCTGGGTGCTCAGTGCTCAGTGTGCTGGGTGCTCAGTGATCGGGGTGCTGGGTGCTCAGTACTCAGGGTGCTCAGTGCTCAGTACTCAGTGCTCGGGGTCCTGGGTGCTCCGTGCTCGGGGTGCTGGGTGCTCAGTGCTCTGGGTGCTTAGTGCTCAGTACTCAGGGTGCTGGGTGCTCAGTACTCAGGGTGCTGGGGGCTCAGTACTCAGGGTGCTGGGTGCTCAGTACTCAGGGTGCTCGGTTCTCAGTACTCAGGGTGTTGGGTGCTCATTCTCGGGGTGCTGGGTGCTCAGTGCTCGGGGTGCTGGGTGCTCAGTACTCAGGGTGCTGGGGACTCAGTACTCAGGGTGCTGGGTGCTCAGTACTCAGGGTGATCTGTTCTCAGTACTCAGGTTGCAGGGTGCTCAGTGCTCGGGGTGCTGGGTGCTCAGTACTCGGGGTGCTCAGTGCTCAGTACTCAGGGTGCTGGGTGCTCAGTACTCAGGGTGCTGGGTGTTCAGTGCTCGGGGTGCTCGGTGCTCAGTACTCGGTGTGCTGGGTGCTCAGTACTCGGGGTGCTGGGTGCTCAGTGCTCAGGGTGCTGGGTGCTCAGTGCTCGGGGTGCTGGGTGCTCAGTGCTGAGGGTGGTGCTGGGTGCTCAGTACTCAGGGTGCTGGGTGCTCAGTGCTCAGGGTGCTTGGTGCTCAGTACTAAGGGTGTTGGGTGCTCAGTACTCAGGGTGCTCGGTGCTCAGTACTCAGGGTGCTGGGTGCTCAGTGCTCAGGGTGCTGGGTACTCAGTACTCAGGGTGCTGGGTGCTCAGTACTCACTGTGCTGGGTGCTCAGTGCTCAGGGTGCTGGGTGCTCAGTGCTCAGGGTGCTGGGTGCTCAGTACTCAGGGTGCTGGGTGCTCAGTGCTCAGGGTGATCGGTGCTCAGTACTCAGGGTGCTCAGTACTCAGGGTGCTGGGTGCTCAGTGCTCGGGGTGCTGGGTGCTCAGTACTCGGGGTGCTGGGTGCTCTGTACTCAGGGTGCTGGGTGCTCAGTGCTCGGGGTCCTGGGTGCTCAGTGCTCAGGGTGATCGGTGCTCAGTACTCAGGGTGCTGGGTGCTCAGTGCTCAGGGTGCTGGGTGCTCAGTCCTCAGGGTGCTCAGTGCTCAGGGTGCTGGGTGCTCAGTGCTCGGGGTGCTCGGTGCTCAGTACTCAGGGTGCTGAGTGCTCAGTACTCATGGTGCTGGGTGCTCAGTACTCAGGGGGCTGGGTGCTCAGTGCTCAGGGTGCTGGGTGCTCAGTGCTCAGGGTGCTAGGTGCTCAGTGCTCGGGGTGCTGGGTGCTCAGTGCTCGGGGTGCTCGGTGCTCAGTGCTCAGTGCTCAGGGTGTTGGGTGCTCAGTGCTCAGTGCTCAGGGTGCTCTGTGCTCAGTACTCAGGGTGCTGGGTGCTCAGTACTCAGGGTGCTGGGTGCTCAGTGCTCAGGGTGCTGGGTGCTCAGTACTCTGGGTGTTGGGTGCTCAGTACTCAGGGTGCTGGGTGCTCAGTGCTCGGGGTGCTGGGTGCTCAGTGCTCGGGGTGCTGGGTGCTCAGTGCTCAGGGTGCTGGGTGCTCAGTATTCAGGGTGCTGGGTGCTCAATGCTCGGGGTGCTGGGTGCTCAGTACTCAAGGTGCTGGGTGCTCAGTGCTCAGGGTGCTGTGTGCTCAGTCCTCGGTGTGCTCCGTGCTCAGTGCTCAGGGTGCTGGGTGCTCAGTACTCAGGGTGCTCGGTGCTCAGTACTCAGGGTCCTCAGTGCTCAGTGCTCAGGGTGCTGGGTGCTCAGTGCTCAGAGTGTTGGGTGCTCAGTACTCAGGGTGCTGTGTGCTCAGTGCTCAGTACTCAGCGTGCTGGGTGCTCAGTGCTCAGAGTGTTGGGTGCTCAGTACTCAGGGTGCTGGGTGCTCAGTGCTCAGTGCTCAGGGTGCTCAGTGCTCAGGGTGCTGGGTGCTCAGGGTGCTGGGTGTTCAGTGCTCGGGGTGCTGGTTGCTCAGTGCTCAGGGTGCTGGGTGCTCAGTGTTCAGTGCTCAGGGTGCTGGGTGCTCAGTGCTCAGTGCTCAGGGTGCTGGGTGTTCAGTACTCAGGGTGCTGGGTGCTCAGTACTCAGGGTGCTTGGTGCTCAGTGCTCAGGGTGCTGGTTGCTCAGTGCTCAGGGTGCTGGGTGCTCAGTACTCAGGGTGCTGGGTACTCAGTACTCAGGGTGCTCGGTGTTCAGTACTCAGGGTGCTGGGTGCTCAGTACTCAAGTTGCTGGGTGCTCAGTGCTCAGGGTGCTGGGTGCTCAGTACTCAGGGTGCTGGGTGCTCAGTGCTCAGTGCTCAGGGTGCTGGGTGCTCAGTCCTCAGGGTGCTCAGTACTCAGGGTGCTCGGTGCTCAGTGCTCAGTACTCAGGGTGTTCAGTACTCAGGGTGCTGGGTGCTCAGTGCTTGGGGTGCTGGGTGCTCAGTACTCAGGGTGCTGGGTGCTCAGTACTCAGGGTGCTGGGTGCTCAGTACTCAGGGTGCTGGGTGCTCAGTGCTCGGGGTGCTGGGTGCTCAGTGCTCAGGGTGATCGGTGCTCAGTGCTCAGGGTGCTGGATGCTCAGTCCTCAGGGTGCTCAGTGCTCAAGGTGCTGGGTGCTCAGTGCTCGGGGTGCTCGGTGCTCAGTACTCAGGGTGCTGAGTGCTCAGTACTCAGGGTGCTGGGTGCTCAGTACTCAGGGTGCTGGGTGCTCAGTACTCAGGGTGCTGGGTGCTCAGTGCTCAGGGTGCTGGGTGCTCAGTGCTCAGGGTGCTGGCTGCTCAGTGCTCGGTGTGCTGGGTGCTCAGTGCTCGGGGTGCTGGGTGCTCAGTGCTCAGGGCTCAGGGTGCTGGGTGCTCAGTGATCAGTGCTCAGGGTGCTGGGTGCTCAGTGCTCAGGGTGCTGGGTGCTCAGTGCTCGGGGTGCTGGGTGCTCAGTGCTCAAGGTGCTGGGTGCTCAGTGCTCGGGGTGCTCGGTGCTCAGTACTCAGGGTGCTGGGTGCTCAGTGCTCGGGGTGCTCGGTGCTCAGTACGTTGGGTGCTCACTACTCAGGGTGCTGGGTGCTCAGTCCTCAGGGTGCTCAGTGCTCAAGGTGCTGGGTGCTCAGTGCTCAGGGTGCTGGGTGTTCAGTACTCAGGGTGCTGAGTGCTCAGTACTCAGGGTTCTCAGTGCTCAGTGCTCAGGGTGCTGGGTGCTCAGTGCTCAGGGTGCTCAGTGCTCAGCACTCGGGGTGCTGGGTGCTCAGTGCTCAGCGTGCTCAGTGCTCAGCACTCGGGGTGCTGGGTGCTCAGTGCTCAGGGTGCTCAGTGCTCAGTGCTCGGGGAGCTGGGTGCTCAGTGCTCGGAGTTCTGCGTGCTCAGTACTCAGGGTGCTGTGTGCTCAGTGCTCAGTACTCAGCGTGCTGGGTGCTCAGTGCTCAGAGTGTTGGGTGCTCAGTACTCAGGGTGCTGGGTGCTCAGTGCTCAGGGTGCTCAGTGCTCAGGGTGCTCAGTGCTCAGGGTGCTGGGTGCTCAGGGTGCTGGGTGCTCAGTGCTCGGGGTGCTGGTTGCTCAGTGCTCAGTGCTCAGGGTGCTGGGTGTTCAGTACTCAGGGTGCTGGGTGCTCAGTACACAGGGTGCTTGGTTCTCAGTGCTCAGGGTCCTGGTTGCTCAGTGCTCAGGGTGCTGGGTGCTCAGTACTCAGGGTGCTGGGTACTCAGTACTCAGGGTGCTCGGTGTTCAGTACTCAGGGTGCTGGGTGCTCAGTACTCAAGGTGCTGGGTGCTCAGTGCTCAGGGTGCTGGGTGCTCAGTACTCAGGGTGCTGGGTGCTCAGTGCTCAGTGCTCAGGGTGCTGGGTGCTCAGTCCTCAGGGTGCTCAGTACTCAGGGTGCTCGGTGCTCAGTGCTCAGTACTCAGGGTGTTCAGTACTCAGGGTGCTGGGTGCTCAGTGCTTGGGGTGCTGGGTGCTCAGTACTCAGGGTGCTGGGTGCTCAGTACTCAGGGTGCTGGGTGCTCAGTACTCAGGGTGCTGGGTGCTCAGTGCTCGGGGTGCTGGGTGCTCAGTGCTCAGGGTGATCGGTGCTCAGTGCTCAGGGTGCTGGATGCTCAGTCCTCAGGGTGCTCAGTGCTCAAGGTGCTGGGTGCTCAGTGCTCGGGGTGCTCGGTGCTCAGTACTCAGGGTGCTGAGTGCTCAGTACTCAGGGTGCTGGGTGCTCAGTACTCAGGGTGCTAGGTGCTCAGTACTCAGGGTGCTGGGTGCTCAGTGCTCAGGGTGCTGGGTGCTCAGTGCTCAGGGTGCTGGGTGCTCAGTGCTCGCGGTGCTGGGTGCTCAGTGCTCAGGGTGCTGGGTGCTCAGTGCTCAGGGTGCTGGGTGCTCAGTACTCGGGGTGCTGGGTGCTCAGTACTCAGGTTGCGGGCTGCTCAGTACTCAGGGTGCTGGGTGATCAGTACTCGGGTGCTGGGTGCTCAGTGCTCAGGGTGCTGGGTGCTCAGTGCTCGGGGTGCTGGGTGCTCAGTGCTCAGTACTCAGGGTGCTTGGGTGCTCAGTGCTCGGGGTGCTGGGTGCTCAGTGCTTAGTACTCAGGGCGCTGGGTGCTCAGTGCTCAGGGTGCTGGGTGCTCAGTGCTCAGGGTGCTGGTTGCTCAGTGCTCAGGGTGCTGGGTGCTCAGTACTCAGGGTGCTGGGTGCTCAGTGCTCAGATTGCTGGGTGGTCAGTGCTCGGGGTGCTCGGTGCTCAGTGCTCAATGTGCTGGGTGCTCAGTACTCAGGGTGCTCATTGCACAGGGTCCTGGGTGCTCAGTACTCAGGGTGCTGATTGCTCAGTGCTCGGGGTGCTCGGTGCTCATTACGCTGGGTGCTCAGTACTCGGGGTGGTGGGTGCTCAGTACTCAGGGTGCTTAGTGCTCAGTACTCAGGGTGCTGGGTGCTCAGTACTCAGGGTGCTGGGTGCTCATTCTCGGGGTGCTGGGTGCTCAGTGCTCGGGGTACTGGGTGCTCAGTACTCAGGGTGCTGGGGGCTCAGTACTCAGGGTGCTGGGTGCTCAGTACTCAGGGTGCTCGGTTCTCAGTACTCAGGGTGTTGGGTGCTCATTCTCGGGGTGCTGGGTGCTCAGTGCTCGGGGTGCTGGGTGCTCAGTACTCAGGGTGCTGGGGGCTCAGTACTCAGGGTGCTGGGTGCTCAGTACTCAGGGTGATCTGTTCTCAGTACTCAGGTTGCTGGGTGCTCAGTGCTCGGGGTGCTGGGTGCTCAGTACTCGGGGTGCTCAGTGCTCAGTTCTCACTGTGCTGGGTGCTCAGTACTCACGGTGCTGGGTGTTCAGTGCTCAGGGTGCTCGGTGCTCAGTACTCGGTGTGCTGGGTGCTCAGTACTCGGGGTGCTGGGTGCTCAGTGCTCAGGGTGCTGGGTGCTCAGTGCTCGGGGTGCTGGGTGCTCAGTGCTGAGGGTGGTGCTGGGTGCTCAGTACTCAGGGTGCTGGGTGCTCAGTGCTCAGGGTGCTTGGTGCTCAGTACTAAGGGTGCTGGGTGCTCAGTACTCAGGGTGCTCAGTGATCAGTACTCAGGGTGCTGGGTGCTCAGTGCTCAGGGTGCTGGGTACTCAGTACTCAGGGTGCTGGGTGCTCAGTACTAACTGTGCTGGGTGCTCAGTGCTCAGGGTGCTGGGTGCTCAGTGCTCAGGGTGCTGGGTGCTCAGTACTCAGGGTGCTGGGTGCTCAGTGCTCAGGGTGATCGGTGCTCAGTACTCAGGGTGCTCAGTACTCAGGGTGCTGGGTGCTCAGTGCTCAGGGTGCTGGGTGCTCAGTGCTCAGGGTGCTGGGTGCTCAGTACTCAGGGTGCTCAGTACTCAGGGTGCTGGGTGCTCAGTGCTCGGGGTGCTGGGTGCTCAGTACTCGGGGTGCTGGGTGCTCTGTACTCAGGGTGCTGGGTGCTCAGTGCTCGGGGTCCTGGGTGCTCAGTTCTCAGGGTGATCGGTGCTCAGTACTCAGGGTGCTGGGTGCTCAGTGCTCAGGGTGCTGGGTGCTCAGTCCTCAGGGTGCTCAGTGCTCAGGGTGCTGGGTGCTCAGTGCTCGGGGTGCTCGGTGCTCAGTACTCAGGGTGCTGAGTGCTCAGTACTCAGGGTGCTGGGTGCTCAGTACTCATGGTGCTGGGTGCTCAGTACTCAGGGGGCTGGGTGCTCAGTGCTCAGGGTGCTGGGTGCTCAGTGCTCAGGGTGCTAGGTGCTCAGTGCTCGGGGTGCTGGGTGCTCAGTGCTCGGGGTGCTCGGTGCTCAGTGCTCAGTGCTCAGGGTGTTGGGTGCTCAGTGCTCAGTGCTCAGGGTGCTGTGTGCTCAGTACTCAGGGTGCTGGGTGCTCAGTACTCAGGGTGCTGGGTGCTCAGTGCTCAGGGTGCTGGGTGCTCAGTACTCAGGGTGCTCGGTGCTCAGTACTCAGCGTTCTCAGTGCTCAGTGCTCAGGGTGCTGGGTGCTCAGTTCTCAGGTTGCTCAGTGCTCAGCACTCGGGGTGCTGGGTGCTCAGTGCTCAGGGTGCTCAGTGCTCAGCACTCGGGGTGCTGGGTGCTCAGTGCTCAGGGTGCTCAGTGCTCAGTGCTCGGGGAGCTGGGTGCTCAGTGCTCGGAGTTCTGCGTGCTCAGTACTCAGGGTGCTGTGTGCTCAGTGCTCAGTACTCAGCGTGCTGGGTGCTCAGTGCTCAGAGTGTTGGGTGCTCAGTACTCAGGGTGCTGGGTGCTCAGTGCTCAGTGCTCAGGGTGCTCAGTGCTCAGGGTGCTCAGTGCTCAGGGTGCTGGGTGCTCAGGGTGCTGGGTGCTCAGTGCTCGGGGTGCTGGTTGCTCAGTGCTCAGGGTGCTGGGTGCTCAGGGTTCAGTGCTCAGGGTGCTGGGTGCTCAGTGCTCAGTGCTCAGGGTGCTGGGTGTTCAGTACTCAGGGTGCTGGGTGCTCAGTACACAGGGTGCTTGGTTCTCAGTGCTCAGGGTGCTGGTTGCTCAGTGCTCAGGGTGCTGGGTGCTCAGTACTCAGGGTGCTGGGTACTCAGTACTCAGGGTGCTCGGTGTTCAGTACTCAGGGTGCTGGGTGCTCAGTACTCAAGGTGCTGGGTGCTCAGTGCTCAGGGTGCTGGGTGCTCAGTACTCAGGGTGCTGGGTGCTCAGTGCTCAGTGCTCAGGGTGCTGGGTGCTCAGTCCTCAGGGTGCTCAGTACTCAGGGTGCTCGGTGCTCAGTGCTCAGTACTCAGGGTGTTCAGTACTCAGGGTGCTGGGTGCTCAGTGCTTGGGGTGCTGTGTGCTCAGTACTCAGGGTGCTGGGTGCTCAGTACTCAGGGTGCTGGGTGCTCAGTACTCAGGGTGCTGGGTGCTCAGTGCTCGGGGTGCTGGGTGCTCAGTGCTCAGGGTGATCGGTGCTCAGTGCTCAGGGTGCTGGATGCTCAGTCCTCAGGGTGCTCAGTGCTCAAGGTGCTGGGTGCTCAGTGCTCGGGGTGCTCGGTGCTCAGTACTCAGGGTGCTGAGTGCTCAGTACTCAGGGTGCTGGGTGCTCAGTACTCAGGGTGCTGGGTGCTCAGTACTCAGGGTGCTGGGTGCTCAGTGCTCAGGGTGCTGGGTGCTCAGTGCTCAGGGTGCTGGGTGCTCAGTGCTCGCGGTGCTGGGTGCTCAGTGCTCAGGGTGATGGGTGCTCAGTGCTCAGGGTGCTGGGTGCTCAGTACTCGGGGTGCTGGGTGCTCAGTACTCAGGTTGCGGGCTGCTCAGTACTCAGGGTGCTGGGTGATCAGTACTCGGGTGCTGGGTGCTCAGTGCTCAGGGTGCTGGGTGCTCAGTGCTCGGGGTGCTGGGTGCTCAGTGCTCAGTACTCAGGGTGCTTGGGTGCTCAGTGCTCGGGGTGCTGGGTGCTCAGTGCTTAGTACTCAGGGCGCTGGGTGCTCAGTGCTCAGGGTGCTGGGTGCTCAGTGCTCAGGGTGCTGGGTGCTCAGTGCTCAGGGTGCTGGGTGCTCAGTACTCAGGGTGCTGGGTGCTCAGTGCTCAGATTGCTGGGTGGTCAGTGCTCGGGGTGCTCGGTGCTCAGTGCTCAATGTGCTGGGTGCTCAGTACTCAGGGTGCTCATTGCACAGGGTCCTGGGTGCTCAGTACTCAGGGTGCTGGGTGCTCAGTGCTCAGGGTGCTCGGTGCTCAGTACGTTGGGTGCTCAGTACTCAGGGTGCTGGGTGCTCAGTGCTCAGGGTGCTGGGTGCTCAGTGCTCAGGGTGCTGGGTGTTCAGTGCTCAGGGTGCTGGGTGCTCGGTGCTCGGGGTGCTGGGTGCTCAGTGCTCGGGGTGCTCGGAGCTCAATACTCAGGGTGCTCACTGCTCAGTACTCCGGCTGCTGGGTGCTCAGTGCAAGGGGTGCTGATTGCTCAGTGCTCGGGGTGCTCGGTGCTCATTACGCTGGGTGCTCAGTACTCGGGGTGGTGGGTGCTCAGTACTCAGGGTGCTTAGTGCTCAGTACTCAGGGTGCTGGGTGCTCAGTACTCAGGGTGCTGGGTGCTCATTCTCGGGGTGCTGGGTGCTCAGTGCTCGGGGTACTGGGTGCTCAGTACTCAGGGTGCTGGGGGCTCAGTACTCAGGGTGCTGGGTACTCAGTACTCAGGGTGCTCGGTTCTCAGTACTCAGGGTGTTGGGTGCTCATTCTCGGGGTGCTGGGTGCTCAGTGCTCGGGGTGCTGGGTGCTCAGTACTCAGGGTGCTGGGGGCTCAGTACTCAGGGTGCTGGGTGCTCAGTACTCAGGGTGATCTGTTCTCAGTACTCAGGTTGCTGGGTGCTCAGTGCTCGGGGTGCTGGGTGCTCAGTACTCGGGGTGCTCAGTGCTCAGTACTCACTGTGCTGGGTGCTCAGTACTCACGGTGCTGGGTGTTCAGTGCTCAGGGTGCTCGGTGCTCAGTACTCGGTGTGCTGGGTGCTCAGTACTCGGGGTGCTGGGTGCTCAGTGCTCAGGGTGCTGGGTGCTCAGTGCTCGGGGTGCTGGGTGCTCAGTGCTGAGGGTGGTGCTGGGTGCTCAGTACTCAGGGTGCTGGGTGCTCAGTGCTCAGGGTGCTTGGTGCTCAGTACTAAGGGTGCTGGGTGCTCAGTACTCAGGGTGCTCAGTGCTCAGTACTCAGGGTGCTGGGTGCTCAGTGCTCAGGGTGCTGGGTACTCAGTACTCAGGGTGCTGGGTGCTCAGTACTAACTGTGCTGGGTGCTCAGTGCTCAGGGTGCTGGGTGCTCAGTGCTCAGGGTGCTGGGTGCTCAGTACTCAGGGTGCTGGGTGCTCAGTGCTCAGGGTGATCGGTGCTCAGTACTCAGGGTGCTCAGTACTCAGGGTGCTGGGTGCTCAGTGCTCGGGGTGCTGGGTGCTCAGTACTCGGGGTGCTGGGTGCTCTGTACTCAGGGTGCTGGGTGCTCAGTGCTCGGGGTCCTGGGTGCTCAGTGCTCAGGGTGATCGGTGCTCAGTACTCAGGGTGCTGGGTGCTCAGTGCTCAGGGTGCTGGGTGCTCAGTCCTCAGGGTGCTCAGTGCTCAGGGTGCTGGGTGCTCAGTGCTCGGGGTGCTCGGTGCTCAGTACTCAGGGTGCTGAGTGCTCAGTACTCAGGGTGCTGGGTGCTCAGTACTCATGGTGCTGGGTGCTCAGTACTCAGGGGGCTGGGTGCTCAGTGCTCAGGGTGCTGGGTGCTCAGTGCTCAGGGTGCTAGGTGCTCAGTGCTCGGGGTGCTGGGTGCTCAGTGCTCGGGGTGCTCGGTGCTCAGTGCTCAGTGCTCAGGGTGTTGGGTGCTCAGTGCTCAGTGCTCAGGGTGCTGTGTGCTCAGTACTCAGGGTGCTGGGTGCTCAGTACTCAGGGTGCTGGGTGCTCAGTGCTCAGGGTGCTGGGTGCTCAGTACTCAGGGTGCTCGGTGCTTAGTACTCAGGGTTCTCAGTGCTCAGTGCTCAGGGTGCTGGGTGCTCAGTTCTCAGGGTGCTCAGTGCTCAGCACTCGGGGTGCTGGGTGCTCAGTGCTCAGGGTGCTCAGTGCTCAGCACTCGGGGTGCTGGGTGCTCAGTGCTCAGGGTGCTCAGTGCTCAGTGCTCGGGGAGCTGGGTGCTCAGTGCTCGGAGTTCTGCGTGCTCAGTACTCAGGGTGCTGTGTGCTCAGTGCTCAGTACTCAGCGTGCTGGGTGCTCAGTGCTCAGAGTGTTGGGTGCTCAGTACTCAGGGTGCTGGGTGCTCAGTGCTCAGTGCTCAGGGTGCTCAGTGCTCAGGGTGCTCAGTGCTCAGGGTGCTGGGTGCTCAGGGTGCTGGGTGCTCAGTGCTCGGGGTGCTGGTTGCTCAGTGCTCAGGGTGCTGGGTGCTCAGGGTTCAGTGCTCAGGGTGCTGGGTGCTCAGTGCTCAGTGCTCAGGGTGCTGGGTGTTCAGTACTCAGGGTGCTGGGTGCTCAGTACACAGGGTGCTTGGTTCTCAGTGCTCAGGGTGCTGGTTGCTCAGTGCTCAGGGTGCTGGGTGCTCAGTACTCAGGGTGCTGGGTACTCAGTACTCAGGGTGCTCGGTGTTCAGTACTCAGGGTGCTGGGTGCTCAGTACTCAAGGTGCTGGGTGCTCAGTGCTCAGGGTGCTGGGTGCTCAGTACTCAGGGTGCTGGGTGCTCAGTGCTCAGTGCTCAGGGTGCTGGGTGCTCAGTCCTCAGGGTGCTCAGTACTCAGGGTGCTCGGTGCTCAGTGCTCAGTACTCAGGGTGTTCAGTACTCAGGGTGCTGGGTGCTCAGTGCTTGGGGTGCTGGGTGCTCAGTACTCAGGGTGCTGGGTGCTCAGTACTCAGGGTGCTGGGTGCTCAGTACTCAGGGTGCTGGGTGCTCAGTGCTCGGGGTGCTGGGTGCTCAGTGCTCAGGGTGATCGGTGCTCAGTGCTCAGGGTGCTGGATGCTCAGTCCTCAGGGTGCTCAGTGCTCAAGGTGCTGGGTGCTCAGTGCTCGGGGTGCTCGGTGCTCAGTACTCAGGGTGCTGAGTGCTCAGTACTCAGGGTGCTGGGTGCTCAGTACTCAGGGTGCTGGGTGCTCAGTACTCAGGGTGCTGGGTGCTCAGTGCTCAGGGTGCTGGGTGCTCAGTGCTCAGGGTGCTGGGTGCTCAGTGCTCGGGGTGCTGGGTGCTCAGTGCTCGGGGTGCTGGGTGCTCAGTGCTCAGGGCTCAGGGTGCTGGGTGCTCAGTGATCAGTGCTCAGTGTGCTGGGTGCTCAGTGCTCAGGGTGCTGGGTGCTCAGTGCTCGGGGTGCTGGGTGCTCAGTGCTCAAGGTGCTGGGTGCTCAGTGCTCGGCGTGCTCGGTGCTCAGTACTCAGGGTGCTGGGTGCTCAGTGCTCGGGGTGCTCGGTGCTCAGTACGTTGGGTGCTCACTACTCAGGGTGCTGGGTGCTCAGTGCTCAGGGTACTGGGTGCTCAGTGCTCAGGGTGCTGGGTGCTCAGTGCTCAGGGTGCTGGGTGTTCAGTACTCAGGGTGCTGGGTGCGCAGTGCTCGCGGTGCTGGGTGCTCAGTGCTCAGGGTGCTGGGTGCTCAGTGCTCAGGGTGCTGGGTGCTCAGTACTCGGGGTGCTGGGTGCTCAGTACTCAGGTTGCGGGCTGCTCAGTACTCAGGGTGCTGGGTGATCAGTACTCGGGTGCTGGGTGCTCAGTGCTCAGGGTGCTGGGTGCTCAGTGCTCGGGGTGCTGGGTGCTCAGTGCTCAGTACTCAGGGTGCTTGGGTGCTCAGTGCTCGGGGTGCTGGGTGCTCAGTGCTTAGTACTCAGGGTGCTGGGTGCTCAGTGCTCGGGGTGCTGGGTGCTCAGTGCTCAGGGTGCTGGGTGCTCAGTGCTCAGGGTGCTGGGTGCTCAGTACTCAGGGTGCTGGGTGCTCAGTGCTCAGATTGCTGGGTGGTCAGTGCTCGGGGTGCTCGGTGCTCAGTGCTCAATGTGCTGGGTGCTCAGTACTCAGGGTGCTCATTGCACAGGGTCCTGGGTGCTCAGTACTCAGGGTGCTGGGTGCTCAGTGCTCAGGGTGCTCGGTGCTCAGTACGTTGGGTGCTCAGTACTCAGGGTGCTGGGTGCTCAGTGCTCAGGGTGCTGGGTGCTCAGTGCTCAGGGTGCTGGGTGTTCAGTGCTCAGGGTGCTGGGTGCTCGGTGCTCGGGGTGCTGGGTGCTCAGTGCTCGGGGTGCTCGGAGCTCAATACTCAGGGTGCTCACTGCTCAGTACTCCGGCTGCTGGGTGCTCAGTGCAAGGGGTGCTGATTGCTCAGTGCTCAGGGTGCTCGGTGCTCATTACGCTGGGTGCTCAGTACTCGGGGTGGTGGGTGCTCAGTACTCAGGGTGCTGGGTGTTCAGTACTCAGGGTGCTGGGTTCTTAGTACTCAGGGTGCTCAGTGCTCAGTACTTAGGGTGCTCAGTGCTCAGTGCTCGGGGTGCTGGGTGCTCAGTGCTCGGGGTGCTGGGTGCTCAGTGCTCGGGGTGCTGTGTGCTCAGTGCTCAGGGTGCTGGGTGCTCAGTGCTCAGAGTGCTGGGTTCTCAATACTCACGGTGCTCGGTGCTCATTACTCAGAGTGCTCAGTGCTCAGTACTCAGCGTGCTGGGTGCTCAGTGCTCAGGGTGCTCGGTGCTCAGTACTCAGGGTGCTCAGTGCTCAGTACTCAGCGTGCTGGGTGCTCAGTGCTCAGGGTGCTGGGTGCTCAGTACTCAGGGTGCTGGGTGCTTAGTACTCAGGGTGCTCGGTCCTCAGTGCTCAGAGTGCTGGGTGCTCAGTACTCAGGGTGCTGGGTGCTCAGTGCTCAGGGTGCTCAGTGCTCAGTACTCAGGGTGCTCGGTGCTCAGTGCTCAGTGTGCTCAGTGCTCAGTACTCAGGGTGCTCAGTGCTCAGTGCTCTGGGTGCTGGGTGCTCAGTGCTCGGGGTGCTGGGTGCTCAGTGCTCAGGATGCTGGGTGCTCAGTACTCAGGGTGCTAAGTGCTCAGGGTGCTGGGTGCTCAGTGCTCGGGGTGCTGGGTACTCAGTGCTCAGTACACAGGGTGCTGAGTGCTCAGTGCTCAGGGTGCTAGGTGCTCAGGGTGCTGGGTGCTCAGTGCTCGAGGTGCTGGTTGCTCAGTGCTCAGGGTGCTGGGTGCTCAGTGCTCAGTGCTCAGGGTGCTGGGTGCTCAGTGCTCAGTGCTCAGGGTGCTGGGTGATCAGTACTCAGGGTGCTCATTGCTCAGGGTGCTGGGTGCTCAGTACTCATGGTGCTGGGTGCTCAGTACTCAGGGTGCTCAGTGCTCAGTACTCAGGGTGCTGGGTGCTCAGTGCTCAGGGTGCTGGGTGCTCAGTACTCAGGGTGCTGGGTGCTCGGTGCTCAGGGTGCTGGGTGCTCAGTGCTCAGGGTGCTGGGTGCTCGGTGCTTGGGGTGCTGGGTGCTCAGTGCTCGGGGTGCTCGGTGCTCAGTACTCAGGGTGCTCAGTGCTCAGTACTCAGGGTGCTGGGTGCTCAGTGCTCAGGGTGCTGGGTGCTCAGTACTCAGGGTGCTGGGTGCTCGGTGCTCAATACGCTGGGTGCTCAGTACTCAGGGTGCTGGGTGCTCAGTACTCAGGGTGCTCGGTGCTCACTACTCAGGGTGCTGGGTGCTCAGTGCTCGGGGTGCTGGGTGCTCAGTACTCAGGGTGCTGGGTGCTCAGTGCTCGGGGTGCTCGGTGCTCAGTACGCTGGGTGCTCAGTACTCAGGGTGCTGGGTGCTCAGTACTCAGGGTGCTCAGTGCTCAGTACTTAGGGTGCTCAGTGCTCAGTGCTCAGGGTGCTGGGTGCTCAGTGCTCGGGGTGCTGGGTGCTCAGTGCTCGGGGTGCTGGGTGCTCAGTGCTCGGGGTGCTGGGTGCTCAGGGCTCAGGGTGCTGGGTGCTCAGTACTCAGGGTGCTCGGTGCTCAGTACTCAGGGTTCTCAGTGCTCAGTGCTCAGGGTGCTGGGTGCTCAGTTCTCAGGGTGCTCAGTGCTCAGCACACGGGGTGCTGGGTGCTCAGTGCTCAGGGTGCTCAGTGCTCAGCACTCGGGGTGCTGGGTGCTCAGTGCTCAGGGTGCTCAGTGCTCAGTGCTCGGGGAGCTGGGTGCTCAGTGCTCGGAGTTCTGCGTGCTCAGTACTCAGGGTGCTGTGTGCTCAGTGCTCAGTACTCAGCGTGCTGGGTGCTCAGTGCTCAGAGTGTTGGGTGCTCAGTACTCAGGGTGCTGGGTGCTCAGTGCTCAGTGCTCAGGGTGCTCAGTGCTCAGGGTGCTGGGTGCTCAGGGTGCTGTTTGCTCAGTGCTCGGGGTGCTGGTTGCTCAGTGCTCAGGGTGCTGGGTGCTCAGTGCTGAGGGTGCTGAGTGCTCAGTACTCAGGGTGCTGGGTGCTCGGTGCTCAGTACTCAGGGTGCTGAGTGCTCAGTACTCAGGGTGCTGGGTGCTCAGTACTCAGGGTGCTGGGTGCTCATTGCTCTGGGTGCTGGGTGCTCAGTACTCGGGGTGCTGGGTGCTCAGTACTCAGGGTGCTGGGTGCTCAGTACTCAGGGTGCTCAGTGCTCAGTACTCAGCGTGCTGGGTGCTCAGTGCTCAGGGTGCTGGGTGCTCAGTACTCAGGGTGCTGGGTGCTTAGTACTCAGGGTGCTCGGTCCTCAGTGCTCAGGGTGCTGGGTGCTCAGTGCTCAGGGTGCTCAGTGCTCAGTACTCAGGGTGCTCAGTGCTCATTGCTCTGGGTGCTGGGTGCTCAGTGCTCGGGGTGCTGGGTGCTCAGTGCTCAGGGTGCTGGGTGCTCAGTACTCAGGGTGCTCAGTGCTCAGGGTGCTGGGTGCTCAGTGCTCGGGGTGCTGGGTACTCAGTGCTCAGTACACAGGGTGCTGAGTGCTCAGTGCTCAGGGTGCTGGGTGCTCAGGTTGCTGGGTGCTCAGTGCTCGGGGTGCTGGTTGCTCAGTGCTCAGGGTGCTGGGTGCTCAGTGCTCAGTGCTCAGGGTGCTGGGTGCTCAGTGCTCAGTGCTCAGGGTGCTGGGTGATCAGTACTCAGGGTGCTCATTGCTCAGGGTGCTGGGTGCTCAGTACTCATGGTGCTGGGTGCTCAGTACTCAGGGTGCTCAGTGCTCAGTACTCAGGGTGCTGGGTGCTCAGTGCTCAGGGTGCTGGGTGCTCAGTACTCAGGGTGCTGGGTGCTCGGTGCTCAGGGTGCTGGGTGCTCAGTGCTCAGGGTGCTGGGTGCTCGGTGCTCGGGGTGCTGGGTGCTCAGTGCTCGGGGTGCTCGTTGCTCAGTACTCAGGGTGCTCAGTGCTCAGTACTCAGGGTGCTGGGTGCTCAGTGCTCAGGGTGCTGGGTGCTCAGTACTCAGGGTGCTGGGTGCTCGGTGCTCAATACGCTGAGTGCTCGGTACTCAGGGTGCTGGGTGCTCAGTACTCAGGGTGCTCGGTGCTCACTACTCAGGGTGCTGGGTGCTCAGTGCTCGGGGTGCTGGGTGCTCAGTACTCAGGGTGCTGGGTGCTCAGTGCTCCGGGTGCTCGGTGCTCAGTACGGTGGGTGCTCAGTACTCAGGGTGCTGGGTGCTCAGTACTCAGGGTGCTCAGTGCTCAGTACTTAGGGTGCTGGGTGCTCGGTGCTCAATACGCTGGGTGCTTGGTACTCAGGGTGCTGGGTGCTCAGTACTCAGTGTGCTCGGTGCTCACTACTCAGGGTGCTGGGTGCTCAGTGCTCGGGGTGCTGGGTGCTCAGTACTCAGGGTGCTGGGTGCTCAGTGCTCGGGGTGCTCGGTGCTCAATACGCTGGGTGCTCGGTACTCAGGGTGCTGGGTGCTCAGTACTCAGGGTGCTCGGTGCTCACTACTCAGGGTGCTGGGTGCTCAGTGCTCGGGGTGCTGGGTGCTCAGTACTCAGGGTGCTGTGTGCTCAGTGCTCGGGGTGCTCGGTGCTCAGTGCTCAGTGCTCAGTGCTCAGGGTGCTGGGTGCTCAGTGCTCGGGGTGCTGGGTGCTCAGTGCTCGGGGTGCTGGGTGCTCAGTGCTCGGGGTGCTGGGTGCTCAGGGCTCAGGTGCTGGGTGCTCAGTACTCAGGGTGCTGGGTGCTCAGTACTCAGGGTTCTCAGTGCTCAGTGCTCAGGGTGCTGGGTGCTCAGTTCTCAGGGTGCTCAGTGCTCAGCACTCGGGGTGCTGGGTGCTCAGTGCTCAGGGTGCTCAGTGCTCAGCACTCGGGGTGCTGGGTGCTCAGTGCTCAGGGTGCTCAGTGCTCAGTGCTCGGGGAGCTGGGTGCTCAGTGCTCGGAGTTCTGCGTGCTCAGTACTCAGGGTGCTGTGTGCTCAGTGCTCAGTACTCAGCGTGCTGGGTGCTCAGTGCTCAGAGTGTTGGGTGCTCAGTACTCAGGGTGCTGGGTGCTCAGTGCTCAGTGCTCAGGGTGCTCAGTGCTCAGGGTGCTGGGTGCTCAGGGTGCTGGGTGCTCAGTGCTCGGGGTGCTGGTTGCTCAGTGCTCAGGGTGCTGGGTGCTCAGTGCTCAGTGCTCAGGGTGCTGGGTGCTCAGTGCTCAGTGCTCAGGGTGCTGGGTGTTCAGTACTCAGGGTGCTGGGTGCTCAGTACTCAGGGTGCTTGGTGCTCAGTGCTCAGGGTGCTGGTTGCTCAGTGCTCAGGGTGCTGGGTGCTCAGTACTCAGGGTGCTGGGTGCTCAGTACTCAGGGTGCTCAGTGTTCAGTACTCAGGGTGCTGGGTGCTCAGTACTCAAGGTGCTGGGTGCTCAGTGCTCAGGGTGCTGGGTGCTCAGTACTCAGGGTGCTGGGTGCTCAGTGCTCAGTGCTCAGGGTGCTGGGTGCTCAGTCCTCAGGGTGCTCAGTACTCAGGGTGCTCGGTGCTCAGTGCTCAGTTACTCAGGGTGTTCAGTACTCAGGGTGCTGGGTGCTCAGTGCTTGGGGTGCTGGGTGCTCAGTACTCAGGGTGCTGGGTGCTCAGTACTCAGGGTGCTGGGTGCTCAGTACTCAGGGTGCTGGGTGCTCAGTGCTCGGGGTGCTGGGTGCTCAGTGCTCAGGGTGATCGGTGCTCAGTGCTCAGGGTGCTCAGTGCTCAAGGTGCTATGTGCTCAGTGCTCGGGGTGCTCGGTGCTCAGTACTCAGGGTGCTGAGTGCTCAGTATTCAGGGTGCTGGGTGCTCAGTACTCAGGGTGCTGGGTGCTCAGTACTCAGGGTGCTGGGTGCTAAGTGCTCAGGGTGCTGGGTGCTCAGTGCTCAGGGTGCTGGGTGCTCAGTGCTCGGGGCGCTGGGTGCTCAGTGCTCGGGGTGCTGGGTGCTCAGTGCTCAGGGCTCAGGGTGCTGGGTGCTCAGTGATCAGTGCTCAGGGTGCTGGGTGCTCAGTGCTCCGGTTGCTCGGTGCTCAGTACTCAGGGTGCTGGGTGCTCAGTGCTCGGGGTGCTCGGTGCTCAGTACGTTGGGTGCTCACTACTCAGGGTGCTGGGTGCTCAGTGCTCAGGGTACTGGGTGCTCAGTGCTCGGGGTGCTGGGTGCTCAGTACTCAGGGTGCTGGGTGCTCAGTGCTCGGGGTGCTCGGTGCTCAGTACGCTGGGTGCTCAGTACTCAGGGTGCTGGGTGCTCAGTACTCAGGGTGCTCGGTGCTCACTACTCAGGGTGCTGGGTGCTCAGTACTCAGGGTGCTGGGTGCTCGGTGCTCAATACGCTGGGTGCTCAGTACTCAGGGTGCTGGGTGCTCAGTACTCAGGGTGCTCGGTGCTCACTACTCAGGGTGCTGGGTGCTCAGTGCTCGGGGTGCTGGGTGCTCAGTACTCAGGGTGCTGGGTGCTCAGTGCTCGGGGTGCTCGGTGCTCAGTACGCTGGGTGCTCAGTACTCAGGGTGCTGGGTGCTCAGTACTCAGGGTGCTCAGTGCTCAGTACTTAGGGTGCTCAGTGCTCAGTGCTCAGGGTGCTGGGTGCTCAGTGCTCGGGGTGCTGGGTGCTCAGTGCTCGGAGTGCTGGGTGCTCAGTGCTCGGGGTGCTGGGTGCTCAGGGCTCAGGGTGCTGGGTGCTCAGTACTCAGGGTGCTCGGTGCTCAGTACTCAGGGTTCTCAGTGCTCAGTGCTCAGGGTGCTGGGTGCTCAGTTCTCAGGGTGCTCAGTGCTCATCACTCGGGGTGCTGGGTGCTCAGTGCTCAGGGTGCTCAGTGCTCAGCACTCGGGGTGCTGGGTGCTCAGTGCTCAGGGTGCTCAGTGCTCAGTGCTCGGGGAGCTGGGTGCTCAGTGCTCAGAGTTCTGCGTGCTCAGTACTCAGGGTGCTGTGTGCTCAGTGCTCAGTACTCAGCGTGCTGGGTGCTCAGTGCTCAGAGTGTTGGGTGCTCAGTACTCAGGGTGCTGGGTGCTCAGTGCTCAGTGCTCAGGGTGCTCAGTGCTCAGGGTGCTGGGTGCTCAGGGTGCTGGGTGCTCAGTGCTCGGGGTGCTGGTTGCTCAGTGCTCAGGGTGCTGGGTGCTCAGTGCTCAGTGCTCAGGGTGCTGGGTGCTCAGTGCTCAGTGCTCAGGGTGCTGGGTGTTCAGTACTCAGGGTGCTGGGTGCTCAGTACTCAGGGTGCTTGGTGCTCAGTGCTCAGGGTGCTGGTTGCTCAGTGCTCAGGGTGCTGGGTGCTCAGTACTCAGGGTGCTGGGTGCTCAGTACTCAGGGTGCTCGGTGTTCAGTACTCAGTGTGCTGGGTGCTCAGTACTCAAGGTGCTGGGTGCTCAGTGCTCAGGGTGCTGGGTGCTCAGTACTCAGGGTGCTGGGTGCTCAGTGCTCAGTGCTCAGGGTGCTGGGTGCTCAGTCCTCAGGGTGCTCAGTACTCAGGGTGCTCGGTGCTCAGTGCTCAGTACTCAGGGTGTTCAGTACTCAGGGTGCTGGGTGCTCAGTGCTTGGGGTGCTGGGTGCTCAGTACTCAGGGTGCTGGGTGCTCAGTACTCAGGGTGCTGGGTGCTCAGTACTCAGGGTGCTGGGTGCTCAGTGCTCGGGGAGCTGGGTGCTCAGTGCTCAGGGTGATCGGTGCTCAGTGCTCAGGGTGCTGGGTGCTCAGTCCTCAGGGTGCTCAGTGCTCAAGGTGCTGGGTGCTCAGTGCTCGGGGTGCTCGGTGCTCAGTACTCAGGGTGCTGGGTGCTCAGTACTCAGGGTGCTGGGTGCTCAGTACTCAGGGTGCTGGGTGCTCAGTGCTCAGGGTGCTGGGTGCTCAGTGCTCAGGGTGCTGGGTGCTCAGTGCTCGGGGTGCTGGGTGCTCAGTGCTCGGGGTGCTGGGTGCTCAGTGCTCAGGGCTCAGGGTGCTGGGTGCTCAGTGATCAGTGCTCAGGGTGCTGGGTGCTCAGTGCTCCGGTTGCTCGGTGCTCAGTACTCAGGGTGCTGGGTGCTCAGTGCTCGGGGTGCTCGGTGTTCAGTACGTTGGGTGCTCACTACTCAGGGTGCTGGGTGCTCAGTGCTCAGGGTGCTGGGTGTTCAGTACTCAGGGTGCTGGGTGCGCAGTGCTCGCGGTGCTGGGTGCTCAGTGCTCAGGGTGCTGGGTGCTCAGTGCTCAGGGTGCTGGGTGCTCAGTACTCGGGGTGATGGGTGCTCAGTACTCAGGTTGCGGGCTGCTCAGTACTCAGGGTGCTGTGTGATCAGTACTCGGGTGCTGGGTGCTCAGTGCTCAGGGTGCTGGGTGCTCAGTACTCAGGGTGCTCAGTGCTCAGTACTTAGGGTGCTCAGAGCTCAGTGCTCAGGGTGCTGGGTGCTCAGTGCTCGGGGTGCTGGGTGCTCAGTGCTCGGGGTGCTGGGTGCTCAGTGCTCGGGGTGCTGGGTGCTCAGGGCTCAGGGTGCTGGGTGCTCAGTACTCAGGGTGCTCGGTGCTCAGTACTCAGGGTTCTCAGTGCTCAGTGCTCAGGGTGCTGGTTGCTCAGTTCTCAGGGTGCTCAGTGCTCATCACTCGGGGTGCTGGGTGCTCAGTGCTCAGGGTGCTCAGTGCTCAGCACTCGGGGTGCTGGGTGCTCAGTGCTCAGGGTGCTCAGTGCTCAGTGCTCGGGGAGCTGGGTGCTCAGTGCTCGGAGTTCTGCGTGCTCAGTACTCAGGGTGCTGTGTGCTCAGTGCTCAGTACTCAGCGTTCTGGGTGCTCAGTGCTCAGAGTGTTGGGTGCTCAGTACTCAGGGTGCTGGGTGCTCAGTGCTCAGTGCTCAGGGTGCTCAGTGCTCAGGGTGCTGGGTGCTCAGGGTGCTGGGTGCTCAGTGCTCAGGGTGCTGGTTGCTCAGTGCTCAGGGTGCTGGGTGCTCAGTGCTCAGTGCTCAGTGTGCTGGGTGCTCAGTGATCAGTGCTCAGGGTGCTGGGTGTTCAGTACTCAGGGTGCTGGGTGCTCAGTACTCAGGGTGCTTGGTGCTCAGTGCTCAGGGTGCTTGTTGCTCAGTGCTCAGGGCGCTGGGTGCTCAGTACTCAGGGTGCTGGGTGCTCAGTACTCCGGGTGCTCGGTGTTCAGTACTCAGTGTGCTGGGTGCTCAGTACTCAAGGTGCTGGGTGCTCAGTGCTCAGGGTGCTGGGTGCTCAGTACTCAGGGTGCTGGGTGCTCAGTGCTCAGTGCTCAGGGTGCTGGGTGCTCAGTCCTCAGGGTGCTCAGTACTCAGGGTGCTCAGTGCTCAGTGCTCAGTACTCAGGGTGTTCAGTACTCAGGGTGCTGGGTGCTCAGTGCTTTTGGTGCTGGGTGCTCAGTACTCAGGGTGCTGGGTGCTCAGTACTCAGGGTGCTGGGTGCTCAGTACTCAGGGTGCTGGGTGCTCAGTGCTCGGGGAGCTGGGTGCTCAGTGCTCAGGGTGATCGGTGCTCAGGGCTCAGGGTGCTGGGTGCTCAGTCCTCAGGGTGCTCAGTGCTCAAGGTGCTGGGTGCTCAGTGCTCGGGGTGCTCGGTGCTCAGTACTCAGGGTGCTGAGTGCTCAGTATTCAGGGTGCTGGGTGCTCAGTACTCAGGGTGCTGGGTGCTCAGTACTCAGGGTGCTGGGTGCTAAGTGCTCAGGGTGCTGGGTGCTCAGTGCTCAGGGTGCTGGGTGCTCAGTGCTCGGGGTGCTGGGTGCTCAGTGCTCGGGGTGCTGGGTGCTCAGTGCTCAGGGCTCAGGGTGCTGGGTGCTCAGTGATCAGTGCTCAGGGTGCTGGGTGCTCAGTGCTCCGGTTGCTCGGTGCTCAGTACTCAGGGTGCTGGGTGCTCAGTGCTCGGGGTGCTCGGTGCTCAGTACGTTGGGTGCTCACTACTCAGGGTGCTGGGTGCTCAGTACTCAGGGTGCTGGGTGCTCAGTGCTCGGGGTGCTCTGTGCTCAGTACGCTGGGTGCTCAGTACTCAGGGTGCTGGGTGCTCAGTACTCAGGGTGCTCGGTGCTCACTACTCAGGGTGCTGGGTGCTCAGTACTCAGGGTGCTGGGTGCTCGGTGCTCAATACGCTGGGTGCTCAGTACTCAGGGTGCTGGGTGCTCAGTACTCAGGGTGCTCGGTGCTCACTACTCAGGGTGCTGGGTGCTCAGTGCTCGGGGTGCTGGGTGCTCAGTACTCAGGGTGCTGGGTGCTCAGTGCTCGGGGTGCTCGGTGCTCAGTACGCTGGGTGCTCAGTACTCAGGGTGCTGGGTGCTCAGTACTCAGGGTGCTCAGTGCTCAGTACTTAGTGTGCTCAGTGCTCAGTGCTCAGGGTGCTGGGTGCTCAGTGCTCGGGGTGCTGGGTGCTCAGTACTCAGGTTGCGGGCTGCTCAGTACTCAGGGTGCTGTGTGATCAGTACTCGGGTGCTGGGTGCTCAGTGCTCAGGGTGCTGGGTGCTCAGTACTTAGGGTGCTCAGAGCTCAGTGCTCAGGGTGCTGGGTGCTCAGTGCTCGGGGTGCTGGGTGCTCAGTGCTCGGGGTGCTGGGTGCTCAGTGCTCGGGGTGCTGGGTGCTCAGGGCTCAGGGTGCTGGGTGCTCAGTACTCAGGGTGCTCGGTGCTCAGTACTCAGGGTTCTCAGTGCTCAGTGCTCAGGGTGCTGGGTGCTCAGTTCTCAGGGTGCTCAGTGCTCATCACTCGGGGTGCTGGGTGCTCAGTGCTCAGGGTGCTCAGTGCTCAGCACTCGGGGTGCTGGGTGCTCAGTGCTCAGGGTGCTCAGTGCTCAGTGCTCGGGGAGCTGGGTGCTCAGTGCTCGGAGTTCTGCGTGCTCAGTACTCAGGGTGCTGTGTGTTCAGTGCTCAGTACTCAGCGTTCTGGGTGCTCAGTGCTCAGAGTGTTGGGTGCTCAGTACTCAGGGTGCTGGGTGCTCAGTGCTCAGTGCTCAGGGTGCTCAGTGCTCAGGGTGCTGGGTGCTCAGGGTGCTGGGTGCTCAGTGCTCGGGGTGCTGGTTGCTCAGTGCTCAGGGTGCTGGGTGCTCAGTGCTCAGTGCTCAGGGTGCTGGGTGCTCAGTGCTCAGTGCTCAGGGTGCTGGGTGTTCAGTACTCAGGGTGCTGGGTGCTCAGTACTCAGGGTGCTTGGTGCTCAGTGCTCAGGGTGCTTGTTGCTCAGTGCTCAGGGCGCTGGGTGCTCAGTACTCAGGGTGCTGGGTGCTCAGTACTCCGGGTGCTCGGTGTTCAGTACTCAGTGTGCTGGGTGCTCAGTACTCAAGGTGCTGGGTGCTCAGTGCTCAGGGTGCTGGGTGCTCAGTACTCAGGGTGCTGGGTGCTCAGTGCTCAGTGCTCAGGGTGCTGGGTGCTCAGTCCTCAGGGTGCTCAGTACTCAGGGTGCTCAGTGCTCAGTGCTCAGTACTCAGGGTGTTCAGTACTCAGGGTGCTGGGTGCTCAGTGCTTTTGGTGCTGGGTGCTCAGTACTCAGGGTGCTGGGTGCTCAGTACTCAGGGTGCTGGGTGCTCAGTACTCAGGGTGCTGGGTGCTCAGTGCTCGGGGAGCTGGGTGCTCAGTGCTCAGGGTGATCGGTGCTCAGGGCTCAGGGTGCTGGGTGCTCAGTCCTCAGGGTGCTCAGTGCTCAAGGTGCTGGGTGCTCAGTGCTCGGGGTGCTCGGTGCTCAGTACTCAGGGTGCTGAGTGCTCAGTATTCAGGGTGCTGGTTGCTCAGTACTCAGGGTGCTGGGTGCTCAGTACTCAGGGTGCTGGGTGCTAAGTGCTCAGGGTGCTGGGTGCTCAGTGCTCAGGGTGCTGGGTGCTCAGTGCTCGGGGTGCTGGGTGCTCAGTGCTCGGGGTGCTGGGTGCTCAGTGCTCAGGGCTCAGGGTGCTGGGTGCTCAGTGATCAGTGCTCAGGGTGCTGGGTGCTCAGTGCTCCGGTTGCTCGGTGCTCAGTACTCAGGGTGCTGGGTGCTCAGTGCTCGGGGTGCTCGGTGCTCAGTACGTTGGGTGCTCACTACTCAGGGTGCTGGGTGCTCAGTGCTCAGGGTACTGGGTGCTCAGTGCTCGGGGTGCTGGGTGCTCAGTACTCAGGGTGCTGGGTGCTCAGTGCTCGGGGTGCTCGGTGCTCAGTACGCTGGGTGCTCAGTACTCAGGGTGCTGGGTGCTCAGTACTCAGGGTGCTCGGTGCTCACTACTCAGGGTGCTGGGTGCTCAGTACTCAGGGTGCTGGGTGCTCGGTGCTCAATACGCTGGGTGCTCAGTACTCAGGGTGCTGGGTGCTCAGTACTCAGGGTGCTCGGTGCTCACTACTCAGGGTGCTGGGTGCTCAGTGCTCGGGGTGCTGGGTGCTCAGTACTCAGGGTGCTGGGTGCTCAGTGCTCGGGGTGCTCGGTGCTCAGTACGCTGGGTGCTCAGTACTCAGGGTGCTGGGTGCTCAGTACTCAGGGTGCTCAGTGCTCAGTACTTAGGGTGCTCAGTGCTCAGTGCTCAGGGTGCTGGGTGCTCAGTGCTCGGGGTGCTGGGTGCTCAGTGCTCGGAGTGCTGGGTGCTCAGTGCTCGGGGTGCTGGGTGCTCAGGGCTCAGGGTGCTGGGTGCTCAGTACTCAGGGTGCTCGGTGCTCATTACTCAGGGTTCTCAGTGCTCAGTGCTCAGGGTGCTGGGTGCTCAGTTCTCAGGGTGCTCAGTGCTCAGCACTCGGGGTGCTGGGTGCTCAGTGCTCAGGGTGCTCAGTGCTCAGCACTCGGGGTGCTGGGTGCTCAGTGCTCAGGGTGCTCAGTGCTCAGTGCTCGGGGAGCTGGGTGCTCAGTGCTCAGAGTTCTGCGTGCTCAGTACTCAGGGTGCTGTGTGCTCAGTGCTCAGTACTCAGCGTGCTGGGTGCTCAGTGCTCAGAGTGTTGGGTGCTCAGTACTCAGGGTGCTGGGTGCTCAGTGCTCAGTGCTCAGGGTGCTCAGTGCTCAGGGTGCTGGGTGCTCAGGGTGCTGGGTGCTCAGTGCTCGGGGTGCTGGTTGCTCAGTGCTCAGGGTGCTGGGTGCTCAGTGCTCAGTGCTCAGGGTGCTGGGTGCTCAGTGCTCAGTGCTCAGGGTGCTGGGTGTTCAGTACTCAGGGTGCTGGGTGCTCAGTACTCAGGGTGCTTGGTGCTCAGTACTCAGGGTGCTGGGTGCTCAGTACTCAGGGTGCTCGGGGTTCAGTACTCAGTGTGCTGGGTGCTCAGTACTCAAGGTGCTGGGTGCTCAGTGCTCAGGGTGCTGGGTGCTCAGTACTCAGGGTGCTGGGTGCTCAGTGCTCAGTGCTCAGGGTGCTGGGTGCTCAGTCCTCAGGGTGCTCAGTACTCAGGGTGCTCGGTGCTCAGTGCTCAGTACTCAGGGTGTTCAGTACTCAGGGTGCTGGGTGCTCAGTGCTTGGGGTGCTGGGTGCTCAGTACTCAGGGTGCTGGGTGCTCAGTACTCAGGGTGCTGGGTGCTCAGTACTCAGGGTGCTGGGTGCTCAGTGCTCGGGGAGCTGGGTGCTCAGTGCTCAGGGTGATCGGTGCTCATTGCTCAGGGTGCTGGGTGCTCAGTCCTCAGGGTGCTCAGTGCTCAAGGTGCTGGGTGCTCAGTGCTCGGGGTGCTCGGTGCTCAGTACTCAGGGTGCTGGGTGCTCAGTACTCAGGGTGCTGGGTGCTCAGTACTCAGGGTGCTGGGTGCTCAGTGCTCAGGGTCCTGGGTGCTCAGTGCTCAGGGTGCTGGGTGCTCAGTGCTCGGGGTGCTGGGTGCTCAGTGCTCGGGGTGCTGGGTGCTCAGTGCTCAGGGCTCAGGGTGCTGGGTGCTCAGAGATCAGTGCTCAGGGTGCTGGGTGCTCAGTGCTCCGGTTGCTCGGTGCTCAGTACTCAGGGTGCTGGGTGCTCAGTGCTCGGGGTGCTCGGTGTTCAGTACGTTGGGTGCTCACTACTCAGGGTGCTGGGTGCTCAGTGCTCAGGGTGCTGGGTGTTCAGTACTCAGGGTGCTGGGTGCGCAGTGCTCGCGGTGCTGGGTGCTCAGTGCTCAGGGTGCTGGGTGCTCAGTGCTCAGGGTGCTGGGTGCTCAGTACTCGGGGTGATGGGTGCTCAGTACTCAGGTTGCGGGCTGCTCAGTACTCAGGGTGCTGTGTGATCAGTACTCGGGTGCTGGGTGCTCAGTGCTCAGGGTGCTGGGTGCTCAGTGGTCGGGGTGCTGGGTGCTCAGTGCTCAGTACTCAGGGTGCTTGGGTGCTCAGTGCTCGGGGTGCTGGGTGCTCAGTGCTCAGTACTCAGGGTGCTGGGTGCTCAGTGCTCAGGGTGCTGGGTGCTCAGTGCTCAGGGTGCTGGGTGCTCAGTGCTCAGGGTGCCGGGTGCTCAGTACTCAGGGTGCTGGGTGCTCAGTGCTCAGAGTGCTGGGTGGTCAGTGCTCGGGGTGCTCGGTGCTCAGTGCTCAATGTGCTGGGTGCTCAGTACTCAGGGTGCTCATTGCACAGGGTCCTGGGTGCTCAGTACTCAGGGTGCTGGGTGCTCAGTGCTCAGGGTGCTCGGTGCTCAGTACGTTGGGTGCTCAGTACTCAGGTTGCTGGGTGCTCAGTGCTCAGGGTGCTGGGTGCTCACTACTCAGGGTGCTGGGTGCTCAGTGCTCGGGGTGCTGGGTGCTCAGTACTCAGGGTGCTGGGTGCTCAGTGCTCGGGGTGCTCGGTGCTCAGTATGCTGGGTGCTCAGTACTCAGGGTGCTGGGTGCTCAGTACTCAGGGTGCTCGGTGCTCACTACTCAGGGTGCTGGGTGCTCAGTACTCAGGGTGCTGGGTGCTCGGTGCTCAATACGCTGGGTGCTCAGTACTCAGGGTGCTGGGTGCTCAGTACTCAGGGTGCTCGGTGCTCACTACTCAGGGTGCTGGGTGCTCAGTGCTCAGGGTGCTGGGTGCTCAGTGCTCAGGGTGCTGGGTGCTCAGTGCTCAGGGTGCTGGGTGCTCAGTACTCAGGGTGCTGGGTGCTCAGTGCTCAGAGTGCTGGGTGGTCAGTGCTCGGGGTGCTCGGTGCTCAGTGCTCAATGTGCTGGGTGCTCAGTACTCAGGGTGCTCATTGCACAGGGTCCTGGGTGCTCAGTACTCAGGTTGCTGGGTGCTCAGTGCTCAGGGTGCTCGGTGCTCAGTACGTTGGGTGCTCAGTACTCAGGGTGCTGGGTGCTCAGTGCTCAGGTTGCTGGGTGCTCAGTGCTCAGGGTGCTGGGTGTTCAGTGCTCAGGGTGCTGGGTGCTCGGTGCTCGGGGTGCTGGGTGCTCAGTGCTCGGGGTGCTCGGAGCTCAATACTCAGGGTGCTCACTGCTCAGTACTCCGGCTGCTGGGTGCTCAGTGCAAGGGGTGCTGATTGCTCAGTGCTCGGGGTGCTCGGTGCTCATTACGCCGGGTGCTCAGTACTCGGGGTGCTGGGTGCTCAGTACTCAGGGTGCTGGGTGCTCAGTACTCAGGGTGCTGGGTTCTTAGTACTCAGGGTGCTCAGTGCTCAGGGTGCTGGGTGCTCAGTACTCATGGTGCTGGGTGCTCAGTGCTCAGGGTGCTCAGTGCTCAGTACTCAGGGTGCTCAGTGCTCAGTGCTCTGGGTGCTGGGTGCTCAGTGCTCGGGGTGCTGGGTGCTCAGTACTCAGGGTGCTGGGTGCTCAGTGCTCAGGGTGCTGGGTGCTCAGTACTCAGGGTGCTGTGTGCTCAGTTCTCAGGGTGCTGGGTGCTCAGTACTCAGGGTGCTGGGTCCTCAGTGCTCAGGGTGCTGGGTGCTCAGTACTCAGGGTGCTCAGTGCTCAGGGTGCTGGGTGCTCAGTGCTCGGGGTGCTGAGTAATCAGTGATCAGTACACAGGGTGCTGAGTGCTCAGTGCTCGGGGTGCTGGGTGCTCAGTGCTCGGGGTGCTGGATGCTCAGTACTCAGGGTGCTGGGTGCTCAGTGCTCAGGGTGCTGGGTGCTCAGTACTCAGGGTGCTGTGTGCTCAGTGCTCAGGGTTCTGGGTGCTCAGTACTCAGGGTGCTGGGTCCTCAGTGCTCAGGGTGCTGGGTGCTCACTGCTCGGGGTGCTCGGTGCTCAGTGCTCAGTGTGCTGGGTGATCAGTACTCAGGGTGCTCATTGCTCAGGGTGCTGGGTGCTCAGTACTCATGGTGCTGGGTGCTCAGTACTCAGGGTGCTCAGTGCTCAGTACTCAGGGTGCTGGGTGCTCAGTGCTCAGGGTGCTGGGTGCTCAGTACTCAGGGTGCTGGGTGCTCGGTGCTCAGGGTGCTGGGTGCTCAGTGCTCAGGGTGCTGGGTGCTCGGTGCTCGGGGTGCTGGGTGCTCAGTGCTCGGGGTGCTCGGTGCTCAGTACTCAGGGTGCTCAGTGCTCAGTACTCAGGGTGCTGGGTGCTCAGTGCTCAGGGTGCTGGGTGCTCAGTACTAAGGGTGCTGGGTGCTCGGTGCTCAGTACGCTGGGTGCTCAGTACTCAGGGTGCTGGGTGCTCAGTACTCAGGGTGCTCGGTGCTCACTACTCAGGGTGCTGGGTGCTCAGTGCTCGGGGTGCTGGGTGCTCAGTACTCAGGGTGCTGGGTGCTCAGTGCTCGGGGTGCTCAGTGCTCAGTACGCTGGGTGCTCAGTACTCAGGGTGCTGGGTGCTCAGTACTCAGGGTGCTCAGTGCTCAGTACTTAGGGTGCTCAGTGCTCAGGGTGCTGGGTGCTCAGTGCTCGGGGTGCTGGGTGCTCAGTGCTCGGGGTGCTGGGTGCTCAGTGCTCGGGGTGCTGGGTGCTCAGTGCTCAGGGTGCTGGGTGCTCCGTGCTCAGAGTGCTGGGTGCTCAGTACTCAGGGTGCTCGGTGCTCAGTACTCAGAGTGCTCAGTGCTCAGTACTCAGCTTGCAGGGTGCTCAGTGCTCTGGGTGCTCGGTGCTCAGTACTCAGGGTGCTCAGTTCTCAGTACTCAGCGTGCTGGGTGCTCAGTGCTCAGGGTGCTGGGTGCTCAGTACTCAGGGTGCTGGGTGCTTAGTACTCAGGGTCCTCGGTCCTCAGTGCTCAGGGTGCTGGGTGCTCAGTACTCAGGGTGCTGGGTGCTCAGTGCTCAGGGTGCTCAGTGCTCAGTACTCAGGGTGCTCGGTGCTCAGTGCTCAGGGTGCTAGGTGCTCAGTGCTCAGTACTCAGGGTGCTGGGTGCTCAGTGCTCAGGGTGCTGGGTGCTCAGTGCTCAGTACACAGGGTGCTGAGTGCTCAGTGCTCTGGGTGCTGGGTGCTCAGTGCTCAGTACTCAGGGTGCTGGCTGCTCAGTGCTCGGGGAGCTGGATGCTCAGTATTCAGGGTGCTGGGTGCTCAGTGCTCAGGGTGCTAGGTGCTCAGTACTCAGGGTGCTGGGTGCTCAGTGCTCAGGGTGCTGGGTGCTCAGTACTCAGGGTGCTGGGTCCTCAGTTCTCAGGGTGCTGGGTGCTCAGTGCTCGGGGTGCTCAGTACTCAGGGTGCTGTGTGTTCAGTGCTCAGGGTACTGGGTGCTCAGTACTCAGGGTGCTCGGTGCTTAGTACTCAGGGTGCTGGGTGCTCAGTACTCCGGGTGCTGGGTGCTCAGTGCTCGGGGTGCTCGGTGCTCAGTGCTCAGGGTGCTGGGTGCTCAGTACTCAGGGGGCTCTTTGCTCCGTGTCCTGGGTGCTCAGTACTCAGGGTGCTGGGTGCTCAATACTCAGGGTGCTCAGTGCTCAGTACTCAGGGTGCTCAGTGCTCAGTACTCAGGGTTCTCAGTGCTCAGGGTGCTGGGTGCTCAGTGCTCGGGGTGCTGGGTGCTCAGTGCTCAGGGTGCTGGGTGCTCAGTGCTCAGGGTGCTGGGTGCTCAGTGCTCAGGGTGCTCGGTGCTCAGTGCTCAGGTTGCTGGGTGCTCAGTACTCAGGGTGCTTGGTGCCCAGTACTCAGGGTGCTCATTGCTCAGTACTCAGGGTGCTCAGTGCTCAGTACTCAGGGTGCTCAGTGCTCAGGGTGCTAGGTGCTCAGTGCTCGGGGTGCTGGGTGCTCAGTCCTCAGGGTGCTGGGTGCTCAGTGCTCAGGGTGCTCGGTGCTCAGTGCTCAGGGTGCTGGGTGCTCAGTACTCAGGGTGCTGGGTGCTCAGTGCTCGGGGTGCTGGGTGCTCAGTACTCAGGGTGCTGGGTGTTCAGTACTCGGGTGCTCGGTGCTCAGTGCTCAGGGTGCTGGGTGCTCAGTGCTCTGGGTGCTGGGTGCTCAGTGCTCAGTACTCAGGGTGCTGGGTGCTCAGTGCTCGGGGTGCAGGGTGCTCAGTGCTCAGTACTCAGGGTGCTGGGTGCTCAGTGCTCAGGGTGCTGGGTGCTCAGTGCTCAGGGTGCTGGGTGCTCAGTGCTCAGGGTGCTGGGTACTCAGTGCTCGGGGTGCTGGGTGCTCAGTACTCAGGGTGCTGGGTGCTCAGTACTCAGGGTGCTGGGTGCTCAGTGCTCGGGGTGCTGGGTGCTCAGTGCTCGGGGTGCTGGGTGCTCAGTACTCGGGGTGCTTGCTGCACAGTACTCAGGGTGCTGGGTGCTCAGTGCTCAGGGTGCTGGGTGCTCAGTACTCAGGGTGCTCTGTGCTTAGTACTCAGGGTGCTGGGTGCTCAGTACTCCGGGTGCTGGGTGCTCAGTGCTCGGGGTGATCGGTGCTCAGTACGTTGGGTGCTCACTACTAAGGGTGCTGTGTGCCCATTGCTCAGGTTGCTGGTTGCTCAGTGCTCAGGGTGCTGGGTGCTCAGTGCTCAGGGTGCTGGGTGCTCAGTACTCAGGGTGCTGGGTGTGCAGTGCTCGGGGTGCTGGGTGCTCAGTGCTCAGGGTGCTGGGTGCTCAGTGCTCAGCGTGCTGGGTGCTCAGTACTCGGGGTGCTGGGTGCTCAGTACTCATGGTGCGGGGTGCTCAGTACCCAGGGTGCTGGGTGATCAGTACTCGGGTGCTGGGTGCTCAGTGCTCAGGGTGCTGGGTGCTCAGTGCTCGGGGTGCTGGGTGCTCAGTGCTCAGTACTCAGGGTGCTGGGTGCTCCGTGCTCGGGGTGCTGGGTGCTCAGTGCTCAGTACTCAGGGTGCTGGATGCTCAGTGCTCAGGGTGCTGTGTGCTCAGTGCTCAGGGTGCTGGGTGCTCAGTGCTCACGGTGCTGGGTGCTCAGTACTCAGGGTGCTCGGTGCTTAGTAATCAGGGTGCTGGGTGCTCTGTACTTCGGGTGCTGGGTGCTCAATGCTCGGGGTGCTCGGTGCTCAGTGCTCAAGGTGCTGGGTGCTCAGTACTCAGGGTGCTCATTGCTCAGGGTGCTGGGTGCTCAGTACTCAGGGTGCTGGGTGCTCAGTGGTCAGGGTGCTCGGTGCTCAGTACGTTGGGTGCTCAGTACTCAGGTGCTGGGTGCTCAGTACTCAGGGTGCTGGGTGCTCAGTGCTCAGGGTGCTGGGTGCTCAGTGCTCAGGGTGCTGGGTGCTCGGTGCTCGGGGTGCTGGGTGCTCAGTGCTCGGGGTGCTCGGTGCTCAGTACTCAGGGTGCTCAGTGCTCAGTACTCAGGGTGCTGGGTGCTCAGTGCTCAGGGTGCTGGGTGCTCAGTACTCAGGGTGCTGGGTGCTCGGTGCTCAGTACGCTGGGTGCTCAGTACGTTGGGTGCTCACTACTCAGGGTGCTGGGTGCTCAGTGCTCAGGGTACTGGGTGCTCAGTGCTCAGGGTGCTGGGTGCTCAGTGCTCAGGGTGCTGGGTGTTCAGTACTCAGGGTGCTGGGTGCGCAGTGCTCGCGGTGCTGGGTGCTCAGTGCTCAGGGTGCTGGGTGCTCAGTGCTCAGGGTGCTGGGTGCTCAGTACTCGGGGTGCTGGGTGCTCAGTACTCAGGTTGCGGGCTGCTCAGTACTCAGGGTGCTGTGTGATCAGTACTCGGGTGCTGGGTGCTCAGTGCTCAGGGTGCTGGGTGCTCAGTGCTCGGGGTGCTGGGTGCTCAGTGCTCAGTACTCAGGGTGCTTGGGTGCTCAGTGCTCGGGGTGCTGGGTGCTCAGTGCTCAGTACTCAGGGTGCTGGGTGCTCAGTGCTCAGGGTGCTGGGTGCTCAGTGCTCAGGGTGCTGGGTGCTCAGTGCTCAGGGTGCTGGGTGCTCAGTACTCAGGGTGCTGGGTGCTCAGTGCTCAGAGTGCTGGGTGGTCAGTGCTCGGGGTGCTCGGTGCTCAGTGCTCAATGTGCTGGGTGCTCAGTACTCAGGGTGCTCATTGCACAGGGTCCTGGGTGCTCAGTACTCAGGGTGCTGGGTGCTCAGTGCTCAGGGTGCTCGGTGCTCAGTACGTTGGGTGCTCAGTACTCAGGGTGCTGGGTGCTCAGTGCTCAGGGTGCTGGATGCTCACTACTCAGGGTGCTGGGTGCTCAGTGCTCGGGGTGCTGGGTGCTCAGTACTCAGGGTGCTGGGTGCTCAGTGCTCGGGGTGCTCAGTGCTCAGTATGCTGGGTACTCAGTACTCAGGGTGCTGGGTGCTCAGTACTCAGGGTGCTCGGTGCTCACTACTCAGGGTGCTTGGTGCTCAGTACTCAGGGTGCTGGGTGCTCGGTGCTCAATACGCTGGGTGCTCAGTACTCAGGGTGCTGGGTGCTCAGTACTCAGGGTGCTCGGTGCTCACTACTCAGGGTGCTGGGTGCTCAGTGCTCAGGGTGCTGGGTGCTCAGTGCTCAGGGTGCTGGGTGCTCAGTGCTCAGGGTGCTGGGTGCTCAGTACTCAGGGTGCTGGGTGCTCAGTGCTCAGAGTGCTGGGTGGTCAGTGCTCGGGGTGCTCGGTGCTCAGTGCTCAATGTGCTGGGTGCTCAGTACTCAGGGTGCTCATTGCACAGGGTCCTGGGTGCTCAGTACTCAGGGTGCTGGGTGCTCAGTGCTCAGGGTGCTCGGTGCTCAGTACGTTGGGTGCTCAGTACTCAGGGTGCTGGGTGCTCAGTGCTCAGGGTGCTGGGTGCTCAGTGCTCAGGGTGCTGGGTGTTCAGTGCTCAGGGTGCTGGGTGCTCGGTGCTCGGGGTGCTGGGTGCTCAGTGCTCGGGGTGCTCGGAGCTCAATACTCAGGGTGCTCACTGCTCAGTACTCCGGCTGCTGGGTGCTCAGTGCAAGGGGTGCTGATTGCTCAGTGCTTGGGGTGCTCGGTGCTCATTACGCTGGGTGCTCAGTACTCGGGGTGCTGGGTGCTCAGTACTCAGGGTGCTGGGTGCTCAGTACTCAGGGTGCTGGGTTCTTAGTACTCAGGGTGCTCAGTGCTCAGGGTGCTGGGTGCTCAGTACTCATGGTGCTGGGTGCTCAGTGCTCAGGGTGCTCAGTGCTCAGTACTCAGGGTGCTCAGTGCTCAGTGCTCTGGGTGCTGGGTGCTCAGTGCTCGGGGTGCTGGGTGCTCAGTACTCAGGGTGCTGGGTGCTCAGTGCTCAGGGTGCTGGGTGCTCAGTACTCAGGGTGCTGTGTGCTCAGTGCTCAGGGTGCTGGGTGCTCAGTACTCAGGGTGCTGGGTCCTCAGTGCTCAGGGTGCTGGGTGCTCAGTACTCAGGGTGCTCAGTGCTCAGGGTGCTGGGTGCTCAGTGCTCGGGGTGCTGAGTACTCAGTGCTCAGTACACAGGGTGCTGAGTGCTCAGTGCTCGGGGTGCTGGGTGCTCAGTGCTCGGGGTGCTGGATGCTCAGTACTCAGGGTGCTGGGTGCTCAGTGCTCAGGGTGCTGGGTGCTCAGTACTCAGGGTGCTGTGTGCTCAGTGCTCAGGGTGCTGGGTGCTCAGTACTCAGGGTGCTGGGTCCTCAGTGCTCAGGGTGCTGGGTGCTCACTGCTCGGGGTGCTCGGTGCTCAGTGCTCAGTGTGCTGGGTGATCAGTACTCAGGGTGCTCATTGCTCAGGGTGCTGGGTGCTCAGTACTCATGGTGCTGGGTGCTCAGTACTCAGGGTGCTCAGTGCTCAGTACTCAGGGTGCTGGGTGCTCAGTGCTCAGGGTGCTGGGTGCTCAGTACTCAGGGTGCTGGGTGCTCGGTGCTCAGGGTGATGGGTGCTCAGTGCTCAGGGTGCTGGGTGCTCGGTGCTCGGGGTGCTGGGTGCTCAGTGCTCGGGGTGCTCGGTGCTCAGTACTCAGGGTGCTCAGTGCTCAGTACTCAGGGTGCTGGGTGCTCAGTGCTCAGGGTGCTTGGTGCTCAGTACTCAGGGTGCTGTGTGCTCGGTGCTCAGTACGCTGGGTGCTCAGTACTCAGGGTGCTGGGTGCTCAGTACTCAGGGTGCTCGGTGCTCACTACTCAGCGTGCTGGGTGCTCAGTGCTCGGGGTGCTGGGTGCTCAGTACTCAGGGTGCTGGGTGCTCAGTGCTCGGGGTGCTCAGTGCTCAGTACGCTGGGTGCTCAGTACTCAGGGTGCTGGGTGCTCAGTACTCAGGGTGCTCAGTGCTCAGTACTTAGGGTGCTCAGTGTTCAGTGCTCAGGGTGCTGGGTGCTCAGTGCTCGGGGTGCTGGGTGCTCAGTGCTCGGGGTGCTGGGTGCTCAGTGCTCGGGGTGCTGGGTGCTCAGTGCTCAGCGTGCTGGGTGCTCCGTGCTCAGAGTGCTGGGTGCTCAGTACTCAGGGTGCTCGGTGCTCAGTACTCAGAGTGCTCAGTGCTCAGTACTCAGCGTGCAGGGTGCTCAGTGCTCTGGGTGCTCGGTGCTCAGTACTCAGGGTGCTCAGTTCTCAGTACTCAGCGTGCTGGGTGCTCAGTGCTCAGGGTGCTGGGTGCTCAGTACTCAGGGTGCTGGGTGCTTAGTACTCAGGGTCCTCGGTCCTCAGTGCTCAGGGTGCTGGGTGCTCAGTACTCAGGGTGCTGGGTGCTCAGTGCTCAGGGTGCTCAGTGCTCAGTACTCAGGGTGCTCGGTGCTCAGTGCTCAGGGTGCTCAGTGCTCAGTACTCAGGGTGCTCAGTGCTCAGTTCTCTGGGTGCTGGTTGCTCAGCGCTCGGGGTGCTGGGTGCTCAGTGCTCAGGGTGCTTTGTGCTCAGTACTCACGGTGCTCAGTGCTCAGGGTGCTGGGTGCTCAGTGCTCAGTACACAGGGTGCTGAGTGCTCAGTGCTCTGGGTGCTGGGTGCTCAGTGCTCAGTACTCAGGGTGCTGGCTGCTCAGTGCTCGGGGTGCTGGATGCTCAGTATTCAGGGTGCTGGGTGCTCAGTGCTCAGGGTGCTGGGTGCTCAGTACTCAGGGTGCTGGGTGCTCAGTGCTCAGGGTGCTGGGTGCTCAGTACTCAGGGTGCTGGGTCCTCAGTTCTCAGGGTGCTGGGTGCTCAGTGCTCGGGGTGCTCAGTACTCAGGGTGCTGCGTGTTCAGTGCTCAGGGAACTGGGTGCTCAGTACTCAGGGTGCTCGGTGCTTAGTACTCAGGGTGCTGGGTGCTCAGTACTCCGGGTGCTGGGTGCTCAGTGCTCGGGGTGCTCGGTGCTCAGTGCTCAGGGTGCTGGGTGCTCAGTACTCAGGGTGCTCTTTGCTCCGTGTCCTGGGTGCTCAGTACTCAGGGTGCTGGGTGCTCAATACTCAGGGTGCTCAGTGCTCAGTACTCAGGGTGCTCAGAGCTCAGTACTCAGGGTTCTCAGTGCTCAGGGTGCTGGGTGCTCAGTGCTCGGGGTGCTGGGTGCTCAGTGCTCAGGGTGCTGGGTGCTCAGTGCTCAGGGTGCTGGGTGCTCAGTGCTCAGGGTGCTCGGTGCTCAGTGCTCAGGTTGCTGGGTGCTCAGTACTCAGTGTGCTTGGTGCTCAGTACTCAGGGTGCTCATTGCTCAGTACTCAGGGTGCTCAGTGCTCAGTACTCAGGGTGCTCAGTGCTCAGGGTGCTAGGTGCTCAGTGCTCGGGGTGCTGGGTGCTCAGTCCTCAGGGTGCTGGGTGCTCAGTGCTCAGGGTGCTCGGTGCTCAGTGCTCAGGGTGCTGGGTGCTCAGTACTCAGGGTGCTGGGTGCTCAGTGCTCGGGGTGCTGGGTGCTCAGTACTCAGGGTGCTGGGTGCTCAGTACTCGGGTGCTCGGTGCTCAGTGCTCAGGGTGCTGTGTGCTCAGTGCTCTGGGTGCTGGGTGCTCAGTGCTCAGTACTCAGGGTGCTGGGTGCTCAGTGCTCAGGGTGCTGGGTGCTCAGTGCTCAGGGTGCTGGGTGCTCAGTGCTCAGGGTGCTGGGTACTCAGTGCTCGGGGTGCTGGGTGCTCAGTACTCAGGGTGCTGGGTGCTCAGTACTCAGGGTGCTGGGTGCTCAGTGCTCGGGGTGCTGGGTGCTCAGTGCTCGGGGTGCTGGGTGCTCAGTACTCGGGGTGCTTGCTGCACAGTACTCAGGGTGCTGGGTGCTCAGTGCTCAGGGTGCTGGGTGCTCAGTACTCAGGGTGCTCTGTGCTTAGTACTCAGGGTGCTGGGTGCTCAGTACTCCGGGTGCTGGGTGCTCAGTGCTCGGGGTGATCGGTGCTCAGTACGTTGGGTGCTCACTACTCAGGGTGCTGTGTGCCCATTGCTCAGGGTGCTGGTTGCTCAGTGCTCAGGGTGCTGGGTGCTCAGTGCTCAGGGTGCTGGGTGCTCAGTACTCAGGGTGCTGGGTGTGCAGTGCTCGGGGTGCTGGGTGCTCAGTGCTCAGGGTGCTGGGTGCTCAGTGCTCAGCGTGCTGGGTGCTCAGTACTCGGGGTGCTGGGTGCTCAGTACTCATGGTGCGGGGTGCTCAGTACCCAGGGTGCTGGGTGATCAGTACTCGGGTGCTGGGTGCTCAGTGCTCAGGGTGCTGGGTGCTCAGTGCTCGGGGTGCTGGGTGCTCAGTGCTCAGTACTCAGGGTGCTGGGTGCTCCGTGCTCGGGGTGCTGGGTGCTCAGTGCTCAGTACTCAGGGTGCTGGATGCTCAGTGCTCAGGGTGCTGTGTGCTCAGTGCTCAGGGTGCTGGGTGCTCAGTGCTCACGGTGCTGGGTGCTCAGTACTCAGGGTGCTCGGTGCTTAGTACTCAGGGTGCTGGGTGCTCTGTACTTCGGGTGCTGGGTGCTCAATGCTCGGGGTGCTCGGTGCTCAGTGCTCAAGGTGCTGGGTGCTCAGTACTCAGGGTGCTCATTGCTCAGGGTGCTGGGTGCTCAGTACTCAGGGTGCTGGGTGCTCAGTGGTCAGGGTGCTCGGTGCTCAGTACGTTGGGTGCTCAGTACTCAGGTGCTGGGTGCTCAGTACTCAGGGTGCTGGGTGCTCAGTGCTCAGGGTGCTGGGTGCTCAGTGCTCAGGGTGCTGGGTGCTCGGTGCTCGGGGTGCTGGGTGCTCAGTGCTCGGGGTGCTCGGTGCTCAGTACTCAGGGTGCTCAGTGCTCAGTACTCAGGGTGCTGGGTGCTCAGTGCTCAGGGTGCTGGGTGCTCAGTACTCAGGGTGCTGGGTGCTCGGTGCTCAGTACGCTGGGTGCTCAGTACTCAGGGTGCTGGGTGCTCAGTACTCAGGGTGCTCGGTGCTCACTACTCAGGGTGCTGGGTGCTCAGTGCTCGGGGTGCTGGGTGCTCAGTACTCAGGGTGCTGGGTGCTAAGTGCTCGGGGTACTCGGTGCTCAGTACGCTGGGTGCTCAGTACTCAGGGTGCTGGGTGCTCAGTACTCAGGGTGCTCAGTGCTCAGTACTTAGGGTGCTCAGTGCTCAGTGCTCAGGTTGCTGGGTGCTCAGTGCTCGGGGTGCTGGGTGCTCAGTGCTCGGGTTGCTGGGTGCTCAGTGCTCGGGGTGCTGGGTGCTCAGTGCTCAGGGTGCTGGGTGCTCAGTGCTCAGAGTGCTGGGTGCTCAGTACTCAGGGTGCTCGGTGCTCAGTACTCAGAGTGCTCAGAGCTCAGTACTCAGCGTGCTGGGTGCTCAGTGCTCAGGGTGCTCGGTGCTCAGTACTCAGGGTGCTCAGTGCTCAGTACTCAGCTTGCTGGGTGCTCAGTGCTCAGGGTGCTGGGTGCTCAGTACTCAGGGTGCTGGGTGCTTAGTACTCAGGGTGCTCGGTCCTCAGTGCTCAGGGTGCTGGGTGCTCAGTACTCAGGGTGCTGGCTGCTCAGTGCTCGGGGTTCTCGGTGCTCAGTGCTCAGGGTGCTGGGTGCTCAGTACTCAGGGTGCTCATTGCTCCGGGTCCTGGGTGCTCAGTACTCAGGGTGCTGGGTGCTCAATACTCAGGGTGCTCAGTGCTCAGTACTCAGGGTGCTCAGTGCTCAGTACTCTGGGTTCTCCGTGCTCAGGGTGCTGGGTGCTCAGTGCTCGGGGTGCTGGGTGCTCAGTGCTCAGGGTGCTGGGTGCTCAGTGCTCAGGGTGCTGTGTGCTCAGTGCTCAGGGTGCTCAGTGCTCAGTGCTCAGGTTGCTGGGTGCTCAGTACTCAGGGTGCTGGGTGCTCAGTACTCAGGGTGCTCATTGCTCAGTACTCAGGGTGCTCAGTGCTCAGTACTCAGGGTGCTCAGTGCTCAGGGTGCTGGGTGCTCAGTACTCAGGGTGCTGGGTGCTCAGTGCTCAGGGTGCTCAGTGCTCAGTACATTGGGTGCTCAGTACTCAGGGTGCTGGGTGCTCAGTGCTCAGGGTGCTGGGTGCTCAGTGCTCAGGGTGCTGGGTGCTCAGTGCTCAGGGTGCTCAGTGCTCAGTACATTGGGTGCTCAGTACTCAGGGTGCTGGGTGCTCAGTGCTCAGGGTGCTGGGTGCTCAGTGCTCAGGGTGCTGGGTGCTCAGTGCTCAGGGTGCTGGGTGCTCAGTACTCAGGGTGCTCGGTGCTCAGTAATCAGGGTGCTGGGTGCTCAGTTCTCGGGGTGCTGGGTGCTCAGTACTCAGGGTGCTGGGTGCTCAGTGCTCGGGGTGCTGGGTGCTCAGTGCTCGGGGTGCTCGGTGCTCAGTGCTCGGGGTGCTGGGTGCTCAGTACTCAGGGTGCTGGGTGCTCAGTACTCGGTGTGCTGGGTGCTCAGTACTCAGGGTGCTCGGTGCTCAGTGCTCGGGGTGCTGGGTGCTCAGTGCTCAGTACACAGGGTGCTGAGTGCTCAGTGCTCAGGGTGCTGGGTGCTCAGTGCTCAGTACTCAGGGTGCTCGGTGCTCAGTGCTCGGGGTGCTGGGTACTCAGTGCTCAGTACACAGGGTGCTGAGTGCTCAGTGCTCCGGGTGCTGGGTGCTCAGTGCTCAGTACTCAGGGTGCTGGGTGCTCAGTGCTCGGGGTGCTGGATGCTCAGTACTTAGGGTGCTGGGTGCTCAGTGCTCAGGGTGCCTCGTGCTCAGTACTCAGGGTGCTGGGTGCTCAGTGCTCAGGGTGCTGGGTGCTCAGTACTCAGGGTGCTGGGTCCTCAGTGCTCAGGGTGCTGGGTGCTCAGTGCTCGGGGTGCTCAGTACTCAGGGTTCTGTGTGTTCAGTACTCATAGTGCTCAGTGCTCAGTACTCGGGGTGCTGGGTGCTCAGTACTCAGGGTGCTCAGTGCTCAGTACTCGGGGTGCTGGGTGCTCAGTACTCGGGGTGCTGGGTGCTCAGTGCTCAGGGTGCTGGGTGCTCAGTTCTCGGGGTGCTGGGTGCTCAGTGCTCGGGGTGCTCGGTGCTCAGTACTCGGGGTGCTGGGTGCTCAGTGCTCAGGGTGCTGGGTGCTCAGTGCTCAGGGTGCTGGGTGCTCAGTGCTCGGGGTGCTCGGTGCTCAGTACTCAGGGTGCTGGGTGCTCAGTACTCAGGGTGCTGGGTGCTCAGTGCTCAGGGTGCTGGGTGCTCAGTACTCAGGGTGCTGGGTGCTCAGTACTCAGGGTGCTAAGAGCTCAGGGTGCTCAGTGCTCAGGGTGCTGAATGCTCAGTGCTCAGTGCACAGGGTGCTGGGGGCTCAGTCCTCGGGGTGCTGGGTGCTCAGTTCTCTGGGTGCTCAGTGCTCAGTACTCAGGGAGCTGTGTGCTCAGTACTCAGGGTGCTGGGTGCTCAGTACTCAGGGAGCTCAGTGCTCGGGGTGCAGTGTGCTCAGTACTCAGGGTGCTGGGTGGTCAGTACTCAGGGTGCTCAGTACTCAGGGTGCTGGGTGCTCAGTGCTCAATGTGCTGGGTGCTCAGTGCTCGGGGTGCTGGGTGCTCATTCTCGGGGTGCTGGGTGCTCAGTACTCAGGGTGCTGGTTGCTCAGTGCTCGGGGTGCTCGATGCTCAGTACACAGGGTGCTGGGTGCTCAGTGCTCGGGGTGCTGGGTGCTCAGTACTCAGGGTGCTGGGTGCTCAGGGATCAGTAGTCAGCGTGCTGGGTGCTCAGTGCTCAGAGTGTTGGGTGCTCAGTACTCAGGGTGCTGGGTGCTCAGTGCTCAGTGCTCAGGGTGCTCAGTGCTCAGGGTGCTGGGTGCGCAGGGTGCTGGGTGCTCAGTGCTCGGGGTGCTGGGTGCTCAGTGCTCAGGGTGCTGGGTGCTCAGTGCTCGGGGTGCTCAGTGCTCAGTACTCAGTGTGCTGGGTGCTCAGTGCTCGGGGTGCTCGGTGCTCAGTACGTTGGGTGCTCACTACTCAGGGTGCTGGGTGCTCATTGCTCAGGGTGCTGGGTGCTCAGTGCTCAGGGTGCTGGGTGCTCAGTGCTCAGGGTGCTGGGTGCTCAGTACTCAGGGTGCTGGGTGTGCAGTGCTCGGGGTGCTGGGTGGTCAGTGCTCAGGGTGCTGGGTGCTCAGTGCTCAGCGTGCTGGGTGCTCAGTACTCATGGTGCGGGGTGCTCAGTACCCAGGGTGCTGGGTGATCAGTACTCGGGTGCTGGGTGCTCAGTGCTCAGGGTGCTGGGTGCTCAGTGCTCGGGGTGCTGGGTGCTCAGTGCTCAGTACTAAGGGTGCTGGGTGCTCCGTGCTCGGGGTGCTGGGTGCTCAGTGCTCAGTACTCAGGGTGCTGGTTGCTCAGTGCTCAGGGTGCTGTTTGCTCAGTGCTCAGGGTGCTGGGTGCTCAGTACTCAGGGTGCTCGGTGCTTAGTACTCAGGGTGCTGGGTGCTCAGTACTTCGGGTGCTGGGTGCTCAGTGCTCGGGGTGCTCGGTGCTCAGTGCTCAAGGTGCTGGGTGCTCAGTACTCAGGGTGCTCATTGCTCAGGGTGCTGGGTGCTCAGTACTCAGGGTGCTGGGGGCTCAGTGGTCAGGGTGCTCGGTGCTCAGTACGTTGGGTGCTCAGTACTCAGGTGCTGGGTGCTCAGTACTCAGGGTGCTGGGTTCTCAGTGCTCAGGGTGCTGGGTGCTCAGTGCTCAGGGTGCTGGGTGCTCGGTGCTCGGGGTGCTGGGTGCTCAGTGCTCGGGGTGCTCGGTGCTCAGTACTCAGGGTGCTCAGTGCTCAGTACTCAGGGTGCTGGGTGCTCAGTGCTCAGGGTGCTGGGTGCTCAGTACTCAGGGTGCTGGGTGCTCGGTGCTCAGTACGCTGGGTGCTCAGTACTCAGGGTGCTGGGTGCTCAGTACTCAGGGTGCTCGGTGCTCACTACTCAGGGTGCTGGGTGCTCAGTGCTCGGGGTGCTGGGTGCTCAGTACTCAGGGTGCTGGATGCTCAGTACTCAGGGTGCTCAGTGCTCAGTACTTAGGGTGCTCAGTGCTCAGTGCTCAGGGTGCTGGGTGCTCAGTGCTCGGGGTGCTGGGTGCTCAGTGCTCGGGTTGCTGGGTGCTCAGTGCTCGGGGTGCTGGGTGCTCAGTGCTCAGGGTGCTGGGTGCTCAGTGCTCAGAGTGCTGGGTGCTCAGTACTCAGGGTGCTCGGTGCTCAGTACTCAGAGTGCTCAGAGCTCAGTACTCAGCGTGCTGGGTGCTCAGTGCTCAGGGTGCTCGGTGCTCAGTACGCAGGGTGCTCAGTGCTCAGTACTCAGCGTGCTGGGTGCTCAGTGCTCAGGGTGCTGGGTGCTCAGTACTCAGGGTGCTGTGTGCTTAGTACTCAGGGTGCTCGGTCCTCAGTGCTCAGGGTGCTCGGTGCTCAGTACTCAGGGTGCTGGGTGCTCAGTGCTCAGGGTGCTCAGTGCTCAGTACTCAGGGTGCTCGGTGCTCAGTGCTCAGGGTGCTCAGTGCTCAGTACTCAGGGTGCTCAGTGCTCAGTGCTCAGGGTGCTGGGTGCTCAGTGCTCGGGGTGCTGGGTGCTCAGTGCTCAGGGTGCTGGGTGCTCAGAACTCAGGGTGCTCAGTGCTCAGGGTGCTGGGTGCTCAGTGCTCAGTACACAGGGTGCTGAGTGCTCAGTTCTCTAGGTGCTGGGTGCTCAGTGCTCAGTACTCAGGGTGCTGGCTGTTCAGTGCTCAGGGTGCTGGATGCTCAGTACTCAGGGTGCCTTGTGCTCAGTGCTCAGGGTGCTGGGTGCTCAGTACTCAGGGTGCTGGGTGCTCAGTGCTCAGGGTGCTGGGTGCTCAGTACTCAGGGTGCTGGGTGCTCAGTGCTCAGGGTGCTGGGTGCTCAGTACTCAGGGTGCTGTGTGCTCAGTGCTCAGGGTGCTGGGTGCTCAGTACTCAGGGTGCTGGGTCCTCAGTGCTCAGGGTGCTGGGTGCTCAGTACTCAGGGTGCTCAGTGCTCAGGGTGCTGGGTGCTCAGTGCTCGGGGTGCTGAGTACTCAGTGCTCAGTACACAGGGTGCTGAGTGCTCAGTGCTCGGGGTGCTGGGTGCTCAGTGCTCGGGGTGCTGGATGCTCAGTACTCAGGGTGCTGGGTGCTCAGTGCTCAGGGTGCTGGGTGCTCAGTACTCAGGGTGCTGTGTGCTCAGTGCTCAGGGTGCTGGGTGCTCAGTACTCAGGGTGCTAGGTCCTCAGTTCTCAGTGTGCTGGGTGCTCACTGCTCGGGGTGCTCGGTGCTCAGTGCTCAGTGTGCTGGGTGATCAGTACTCAGGGTGCTCATTGCTCAGGGTGCTGGGTGCTCAGTACTCATGGTGCTGGGTGCTCAGTACTCAGGGTGCTCAGTGCTCAGTACTCAGGGTGCTGGGTGCTCAGTGCTCAGGGTGCTCAGTGCTCAGTACTCAGCGTGCAGGGTGCTCAGTGCTCTGGGTGCTCGGTGCTCAGTACTCAGGGTGCTCAGTTCTCAGTACTCAGCGTGCTGGGTGCTCAGTGCTCAGGGTGCTGGGTGCTCAGTACTCAGGGTGCTGGGTGCTTAGTACTCAGGGTCCTCGGTCCTCAGTGCTCAGGGTGCTGGGTGCTCAGTGCTCAGGGTGCTGGGTGCTCAGTGCTCAGGGTGCTGTGTGCTCAGTGCTCAGGGTGCTCAGTGCTCAGTGCTCAGGTTGCTGGGTGCTCAGTACTCAGGGTGCTGGGTGCTCAGTACTCAGGGTGCTCATTGCTCAGTACTCAGGGTGCTCAGTGCTCAGTACTCAGGGTGCTCAGTGCTCAGGGTGCTGGGTGCTCAGTACTCAGGGTGCTGGGTGCTCAGTGCTCAGGGTGCTCAGTGCTCAGTACATTGGGTGCTCAGTACTCAGGGTGCTGGGTGCTCAGTGCTCAGGGTGCTGGGTGCTCATTGCTCAGGGTGCTGGGTGCTCAGTGCTCAGGGTGCTCAGTGCTCAGTACATTGGGTGCTCAGTACTCAGGGTGCTGGGTGCTCAGTGCTCAGGGTGCTGGGTGCTCAGTGCTCAGGGTGCTGGGTGCTCAGTGCTCAGGGTGCTGGGTGCTCAGTACTCAGGGTGCTCGGTGCTCAGTAATCAGGGTGCTGGGTGCTCAGTGCTCGGGGTGCTGGGTGCTCAGTACTCAGGGTGCTGGGTGCTCAGTGCTCGGGGTGCTGGGTGCTCAGTGCTCGGGGTGCACGGTGCTCAGTGCTCGGGGTGCTGGGTGCTCAGTACTCAGGGTGCTGGGTGCTCAGTACTCGGTGTGCTGGGTGCTCAGTACTCAGGGTGCTCGGTGCTCAGTGCTCGGGTTGCTGGGTGCTCAGTGCTCAGTACACAGGGTGCTGAGTGCTCAGTGCTCAGGGTGCTGGGTGCTCAGTGCTCAGTACTCAGGGTGCTCGGTGCTCAGTGCTCGGGGTGCTGGGTACTCAGTGCTCAGTACACAGGGTGCTGAGTGCTCAGTGCTCCGGGTGCTGGGTGCTCAGTGCTCAGTACTCAGGGTGCTGGGTGCTCAGTGCTCGGGGTGCTGGATGCTCAGTACTTAGGGTGCTGGGTGCTCAGTGCTCAGGGTGCCTCGTGCTCAGTACTCAGGGTGCTGGGTGCTCAGTGCTCAGGGTGCTGGGTGCTCAGTACTCAGGGTGCTGGGTCCTCAGTGCTCAGTGCTCAGGGTGCTCAGTGCTCAGTACTCAGGGTGCTCAGTGCTCAGTTCTCTGGGTGCTGGTTGCTCAGCGCTCGGGGTGCTGGGTGCTCAGTGCTCAGGGTGCTTTGTGCTCAGTACTCACGGTGCTCAGTGCTCAGGGTGCTGGGTGCTCAGTGCTCAGTACACAGGGTGCTGAGTGCTCAGTGCTCTGGGTGCTGGGTGCTCAGTGCTCAGTACTCAGGGTGCTGGCTGCTCAGTGCTCGGGGTGCTGGATGCTCAGTATTCAGGGTGCTGGGTGCTCAGTGCTCAGGGTGCTGGGTGCTCAGTACTCAGGGTGCTGGGTGCTCAGTGCTCAGGGTGCTGGGTGCTCAGTACTCAGGGTGCTGGGTCCTCAGTTCTCAGGGTGCTGGGTGCTCAGTGCTCGGGGTGCTCAGTACTCAGGGTGCTGTGTGTTCAGTGCTCAGGGTACTGGGTGCTCAGTACTCAGGGTGCTCGGTGCTTAGTACTCAGGGTGCTGGGTGCTCAGTACTCCGGGTGCTGGGTGCTCAGTGCTCGGGGTGCTCGGTGCTCAGTGCTCAGGGTGCTGGGTGCTCAGTACTCAGGGTGCTCTTTGCTCCGTGTCCTGGGTGCTCAGTACTCAGGGTGCTGGGTGCTCAATACTCAGGGTGCTCAGTGCTCAGTACTCAGGGTGCTCAGTGCTCAGTACTCAGGGTTCTCAGTGCTCAGGGTGCTGGGTGCTCAGTGCTCGGGGTGCTGGGTGCTCAGTGCTCAGGGTGCTGGGTGCTCAGTGCTCAGGGTGCTGGGTGCTCAGTGCTCAGGGTGCTCGGTGCTCAGTGCTCAGGTTGCTGGGTGCTCAGTACTCAGTGTGCTTGGTGCTCAGTACTCAGGGTGCTCATTGCTCAGTACTCAGGGTGCTCAGTGCTCAGTACTCAGGGTGCTCAGTGCTCAGGGTGCTAGGTGCTCAGTGCTCGGGGTGCTGGGTGCTCAGTCCTCAGGGTGCTGGGTGCTCAGTGCTCAGGGTGCTCGGTGCTCAGTGCTCAGGGTGCTGGGTGCTCAGTACTCAGGGTGCTGGGTGCTCAGTGCTCGGGGTGCTGGGTGCTCAGTACTCAGGGTGCTGGGTGCTCAGTACTCGGGTGCTCGGTGCTCAGTGCTCAGGGTGCTGTGTGCTCAGTGCTCTGGGTGCTGGGTGCTCAGTGCTCAGTACTCAGGGTGCTGGGTGCTCAGGGCTCGGGGTGCAGGGTGCTCAGTGCTCAGTACTCAGGGTGCTGGGTGCTCAGTGCTCAGGGTGCTGGGTGCTCAGTGCTCAGGGTGCTGGGTGCTCAGTGCTCAGGGTGCTGGGTACTCAGTGCTCGGGGTGCTGGGTGCTCAGTACTCAGGGTGCTGGGTGCTCAGTACTCAGGGTGCTGGGTGCTCAGTGCTCGGGGTGCTGGGTGCTCAGTGCTCGGGGTGCTGGGTGCTCAGTACTCGGGGTGCTTGCTGCACAGTACTCAGGGTGCTGGGTGCTCAGTGCTCAGGGTGCTGGGTGCTCAGTACTCAGGGTGCTCTGTGCTTAGTACTCAGGGTGCTGGGTGCTCAGTACTCCGGGTGCTGGGTGCTCAGTGCTCGGGGTGATCGGTGCTCAGTACGTTGGGTGCTCACTACTCAGGGTGCTGTGTGCCCATTGCTCAGGGTGCTGGTTGCTCAGTGCTCAGGGTGCTGGGTGCTCAGTGCTCAGGGTGCTGGGTGCTCAGTACTCAGGGTGCTGGGTGTGCAGTGCTCGGGGTGCTGGGTGCTCAGTGCTCAGGGTGCTGGGTGCTCAGTGCTCAGCGTGCTGGGTGCTCAGTACTCGGGGTGCTGGGTGCTCAGTACTCATGGTGCGGGGTGCTCAGTACCCAGGGTGCTGGGTGATCAGTACTCGGGTGCTGGGTGCTCAGTGCTCAGGGTGCTGGGTGCTCAGTGCTCGGGGTGCTGGGTGCTCAGTGCTCAGTACTCAGGGTGCTGGGTGCTCCGTGCTCGGGGTGCTGGGTGCTCAGTGCTCAGTACTCAGGGTGCTGGATGCTCAGTGCTCAGGGTGCTGTGTGCTCAGTGCTCAGGGTGCTGGGTGCTCAGTGCTCACGGTGCTGGGTGCTCAGTACTCAGGGTGCTCGGTGCTTAGTACTCAGGGTGCTGGGTGCTCTGTACTTCGGGTGCTGGGTGCTCAATGCTCGGGGTGCTCGGTGCTCAGTGCTCAAGGTGCTGGGTGCTCAGTACTCAGGGTGCTCATTGCTCAGGGTGCTGGGTGCTCAGTACTCAGGGTGCTGGGTGCTCAGTGGTCAGGGTGCTCGGTGCACAGTACGTTGGGTGCTCAGTACTCAGGTGCTGGGTGCTCAGTACTCAGGGTGCTGGGTGCTCAGTGCTCAGGGTGCTGGGTGCTCAGTGCTCAGGGTGCTGGGTGCTCGGTGCTCGGGGTGCTGGGTGCTCAGTGCTCGGGGTGCTCGGTGCTCAGTACTCAGGGTGCTCAGTGCTCAGTACTCAGGGTGCTGGGTGCTCAGTGCTCAGGGTGCTGGGTGCTCAGTACTCAGGGTGCTGGGTGCTCGGTGCTCAGTACGCTGGGTGCTCAGTACTCAGGGTGCTGGGTGCTCAGTACTCAGGGTGCTCGGTGCTCACTACTCAGGGTGCTGGGTGCTCAGTGCTCGGGGTGCTGGGTGCTCAGTACTCAGGGTGCTGGGTGCTAAGTGCTCGGGGTACTCGGTGCTCAGTACGCTGGGTGCTCAGTACTCAGGGTGCTGGGTGCTCAGTACTCAGGGTGCTCACTGCTCAGTACTTAGGGTGCTCAGTGCTCAGTGCTCAGGTTGCTGGGTGCTCAGTGCTCGGGGTGCTGGGTGCTCAGTGCTCGGGTTGCTGGGTGCTCAGTGCTCGGGGTGCTGGGTGCTCAGTGCTCAGGGTGCTGGGTGCTCAGTGCTCAGAGTGCTGGGTGCTCAGTACTCAGGGTGCTCGGTGCTCAGTACTCAGAGTGCTCAGAGCTCAGTACTCAGCGTGCTGGGTGCTCAGTGCTCAGGGTGCTCGGTGCTCAGTACTCAGGGTGTTCAGTGCTCAGTACTCAGCTTTCTGGGTGCTCAGTGCTCAGGGTGCTGGGTGCTCAGTACTCAGGGTGCTGGGTGCTTAGTACTCAGGGTGCTCGGTCCTCAGTGCTCAGGGTGCTGGGTGCTCAGTACTCAGGGTGCTGGCTGCTCAGTGCTCGGGGTTCTCGGTGCTCAGTGCTCAGGGTGCTGGGTGCTCAGTACTCAGGGTGCTCATTGCTCCGGGTCCTGGGTGCTCAGTACTCAGGGTGCTGGGTGCTCAATACTCAGGGTGCTCAGTGCTCAGTACTCAGGGTGCTCAGTGCTCAGTACTCTGGGTTCTCCGTGCTCAGGGTGCTGGGTGCTCAGTGCTCGGGGTGCTGGGTGCTCAGTGCTCAGGGTGCTGGGTGCTCAGTGCTCAGGGTGCTGTGTGCTCAGTGCTCAGGGTGCTCAGTGCTCAGTGCTCAGGTTGCTGGGTGCTCAGTACTCAGGGTGCTGGGTGCTCAGTACTCAGGGTGCTCATTGCTCAGTACTCAGGGTGCTCAGTGCTCAGTACTCAGGGTGCTCAGTGCTCAGGGTGCTGGGTGCTCAGTACTCAGGGTGCTGGGTGCTCAGTGCTCAGGGTGCTCAGTGCTCAGTACATTGGGTGCTCAGTACTCAGGGTGCTGGGTGCTCAGTGCTCAGGGTGCTGGGTGCTCAGTGCTCAGGGTGCTGGGTGCTCAGTGCTCAGGGTGCTCAGTGCTCAGTACATTGGGTGCTCAGTACTCAGGGTGCTGGGTGCTCAGTGCTCAGGGTGCTGGGTGCTCAGTGCTCAGGGTGCTGGGTGCTCAGTGCTCAGGGTGCTGGGTGCTCAGTACTCAGGGTGCTCGGTGCTCAGTAATCAGGGTGCTGGGTGCTCAGTGCTCGGGGTGCTGGGTGCTCAGTACTCAGGGTGCTGGGTGCTCAGTGCTCGGGGTGCTGGGTGCTCAGTGCTCGGGGTGCTCGGTGCTCAGTGCTCGGGGTGCTGGGTGCTCAGTACTCAGGGTGCTGGGTGCTCAGTACTCGGTGTGCTGGGTGCTCAGTACTCAGGGTGCTCGGTGCTCAGTGCTCGGGGTGCTGGGTGCTCAGTGCTCAGTACACAGGGTGCTGAGTGCTCAGTGCTCAGGGTGCTGGGTGCTCAGTGCTCAGTACTCAGGGTGCTCGGTGCTCAGTGCTCGGGGTGCTGGGTACTCAGTGCTCAGTACACAGGGTGCTGAGTGCTCAGTGCTCCGGGTGCTGGGTGCTCAGTGCTCAGTACTCAGGGTGCTGGGTGCTCAGTGCTCGGGGTGCTGGATGCTCAGTACTTAGGGTGCTGGGTGCTCAGTGCTCAGGGTGCCTCGTGCTCAGTACTCAGGGTGCTGGGTGCTCAGTGCTCAGGGTGCTGGGTGCTCAGTACTCAGGGTGCTGGGTCCTCAGTGCTCAGGGTGCTGGGTGCTCAATGCTCGGGGTGCTCAGTACTCAGGGTTCTGTGTGTTCAGTACTCATAGTGCTCAGTGCTCAGTACTCGGGGTGCTGGGTGCTCAGTACTCAGGGTGCTCAGTGCTCAGTACTCGGGGTGCTGGGTGCTCAGTACTCGGGGTGCTGGGTGATCAGTGCTCAGGGTGCTGGGTGCTCAGTTCTCGGGGTGCTGGGTGCTCAGTGCTCGGGGTGCTCGGTGCTCAGTACTCGGGGTGCTGGGTGCTCAGTGCTCAGGGTGCTGGGTGCTCAGTGCTCAGGGTGCTGGGTGCTCAGTGCTCGGGGTGCTCGGTGCTCAGTACTCAGGGTGCTGGGTGCTCAGTACTCAGGGTGCTGGGTGCTCAGTGCTCAGGGTGCTGGGTGCTCAGTAATCACGGTGCTGGGTGCTCAGTACTCAGGGTGCTAAGAGCTCAGGGTGCTCAGTGCTCAGGGTGCTGAATGCTCAGTGCTCAGTGCACAGGGTGCTGGGTGCTCAGTCCTCGGGGTGCTGGGTGCTCAGTTCTCTGGGTGCTCAGTGCTCAGTACTCAGGGAGCTGTGTGCTCAGTACTCAGGGTGCTGGGTGCTCAGTACTCAGGGAGCTCAGTGCTCGGGGTGCAGTGTGCTCAGTACTCAGGGTGCTGGGTGGTCAGTACTCAGGGTGCTCAGTACTCAGGGTGCTGGGTGCTCAGTGCTCAGGGTGCTGGGTGCTCAGTGCTCGGGGTGCTGGGTGCTCATTCTCGGGGTGCTGGGTGCTCAGTACTCAGGGTGCTGGTTGCTCAGTGCTCGGGGTGCTCGATGCTCAGTACACAGGGTGCTGGGTGCTCAGTGCTCGGGGTGCTGGGTGCTCAGTACTCAGGGTGCTGGGTGCTCAGGGATCAGTAGTCAGCGTGCTGGGTGCTCAGTGCTCAGAGTGTTGGGTGCTCAGTACTCAGGGTGCTGGGTGCTCAGTGCTCAGTGCTCAGGGTGCTCAGTGCTCAGGGTGCTGGGTGCGCAGGGTGCTGGGTGCTCAGTGCTCGGGGTGCTGGGTGCTCAGTGCTCAGGGTGCTGGGTGCTCAGTGCTCGGGGTGCTCAGTGCTCAGTACTCAGGGTGCTGGGTGCTCAGTGCTCGGGGTGCTCGGTGCTCAGTACGTTGGGTGCTCACTACTCAGGGTGCTGGGTGCTCATTGCTCAGGGTGCTGGGTGCTCAGTGCTCAGGGTGCTGGGTGCTCAGTGCTCAGGGTGCTGGGTGCTCAGTACTCAGGGTGCTGGGTGTGCAGTGCTCGGGGTGCTGGGTGCTCAGTGCTCAGGGTGCGGGGTGCTCAGTGCTCAGCGTGCTGGGTGCTCAGTACTCATGGTGCGGGGTGCTCAGTACCCAGGGTGCTGGGTGATCAGTACTCGGGTGCTGGGTGCTCAGTGCTCAGGGTGCTGGGTGCTCAGTGCTCGGGGTGCTGGGTGCTCAGTGCTCAGTACTAAGGGTGCTGGGTGCTCCGTGCTCGGGGTGCTGGGTGCTCAGTGCTCAGTACTCAGTGTGCTGGTTGCTCAGTGCTCAGGGTGCTGTTTGCTCAGTGCTCAGGGTGCTGGGTGCTCCGTGCTCAGTGTGCTGGGTGCTCAGTACTCAGGGTGCTCGGTGCTTAGTACTCAGGGTGCTGGGTGCTCAGTACTTCGGGTGCTGGGTGCTCAGTGCTCGGGGTGCTCGGTGCTCAGTGCTCAAGGTGCTGGGTGCTCAGTACTCAGGGTGCTCATTGCTCAGGGTGCTGGGTGCTCAGTACTCAGGGTGCTGGGGGCTCAGTGGTCAGGGTGCTCGGTGCTCAGTACGTTGGGTGCTCAGTACTCAGGTGCTGGGTGCTCAGTACTCAGGGTGCTGGGTTCTCAGTGCTCAGGGTGCTGGGTGCTCAGTGCTCAGGGTGCTGGGTGCTCGGTGCTCGGGGTGCTGGGTGCTCAGTGCTCGGGGTGCTCGGTGCTCAGTACTCAGTGTGCTCAGTGCTCAGTACTCAGGGTGCTGGGTGCTCAGTGCTCAGGGTGCTGGGTGCTCAGTACTCAGGGTGCTGGGTGCTCGGTGCTCAGTACGCTGGGTGCTCAGTACTCAGGGTGCTGGGTGCTCAGTACTCAGGGTGCTCGGTGCTCACTACTCAGGGTGCTGGGTGCTCAGTGCTCGGGGTGCTGGGTGCTCAGTACTCAGGGTGCTGGGTGCTCAGTACTCAGGGTGCTCAGTGCTCAGTACTTAGGGTGCTCAGTGCTCAGTGCTCAGGGTGCTGGGTGCTCAGTGCTCGGGGTGCTGGGTGCTCAGTGCTCGGGTTGCTGGGTGCTCAGTGCTCGGGGTGCTGGGTGCTCAGTGCTCGGGGTGCTGGGTGCTCAGTGCTCAGGGTGCTGGGTGCTCAGAACTCAGGGTGCTCAGTGCTCAGGGTGCTGGGTGCTCAGTGCTCAGTACACAGGGTGCTGAGTGCTCAGTTCTCTAGGTGCTGGGTGCTCAGTGCTCAGTACTCAGGGTGCTGGCTGTTCAGTGCTCAGGGTGCTGGATGCTCAGTACTCAGGGTGCTGGGTGCTCAGTGCTCAGGGTGCTGGGTGCTCAGTACTCAGGGTGCTGGGTGCTCAGTGCTCAGGGTGCTGGGTGCTCAGTACTCAGGGTGCTGGGTCCTCAGTGCTCAGGGTGCTGGGTGCTCAGTGCTCGGGGAGCTCAGTACTCAGGGTGCTGTGTGTTCAGTGCTCAGGGTACTGGGTGCTCAGTACTCAGGGTGCTCGGTGCTTAGTACTCAGGGTGCTGGGTGCTCAGTACTCCGGGTGCTGGGTGCTCAGTGCTCGGGGTGCTCGGTGCTCAGTGCTCAGGGTGCTGGGTGCTCAGTACTCAGGGTGCTCATTGCTCCGGGTCCTGGGTGCTCAGTACTCAGGGTGCTTGGTGCTCAATACACAGGGTGCTCAGTGCTCAGTACTCAGGGTGCTCAGTGCTCAGTACTCAGGGTTCTCAGTGCTCAGGGTGCTGGGTGCTCAGTGCTCGGGGTGCTGGGTGCTCAGTGCTCAGGGTGCTGGGTGCTCAGTGCTCAGGGTGCTGGGTGCTCAGTGCTCAGGGTGCTCGGTGCTCAGTGCTCAGGTTGCTGGGTGCTCAGTACTCAGGGTGCTGGGTGCTCAGTACTCAGGGTGCTCATTGCTCAGTACTCAGGGTGCTCAGTGCTCAGTACTCAGGGTGCTCAGTGCTCAGGGTGCTGGGTGCTCAGTACTCAGGGTGCTGGGTGCTCAGTGCTCAGGGTGCTCGGTGCTCAGTACATTGGGTGCTCAGTACTCAGGCCGCTGGGTGCTCAGTACTCAGGGTGCTGGGTGCTCAGTGCTCAGGGTGCTCAGTGCTCAGTACATTGGGTGCTCAGTACTCAGGGTGCTGGGTGCTCAGTGCTCAGGGTGCTGGGTGCTCAGTACTCAGGGTGCTGGGTGCTCAGTGCTCAGGGTGCTCGGTGCTCAGTACATTGGGTGCTCAGTACTCAGGCCGCTGGGTGCTCAGTGCTCAGGGTGCTGGGTGCTCATTACTCAGGGTGCTCGGTGCTCAGTACTCAAGGTGCTGGGTGCTCAGTGCTCAGGGTGCTGGGTGCTCTGTACTCAGGCCGCTGGGTGCTCAGTGCTCGGGGTGCTCGGTGCTCAGTGCTCGGGGTGCTGGGTGCTCAGTACTCAGGGTGCTGGGTGCTCAGTACTCGGTGTGCTGGGTGCTCAGTACTCAGGGTGCTCGGTGCTCAGTGCTCGGGGTGCTGGGTGCTCAGTGCTCAGTACACAGGGTGCTGAGTGCTCAGTGCTCGGGGTGCTGGGTGCTCAGTGCTCAGTACTCAGGGTGCTCGGTGCTCAGTGCTCGGGGTGCTGGGTACTCAGTGCTCAGTACACAGGGTGCTGAGTGCTCAGTGCTCAGGGTGCTGGGTGCTCAGTGCTCAGAACTTAGGGTGCTGGGTGCTCAGTGCTCAGGGTGCCTCGTGCTCAGTACTCAGGGTGCTGGGTGCTCAGTCCTCAGGGTGCTGGGTGCTCAGTACTCAGGGTGCTGGGTCCTCAGTGCTCAGGGAGCTGGGTGCTCAGTGCTCGGGGTGCTCAGTACTCAGGGTTCTGTGTGTTCAGTGCTCAGAGTACTGGGTGCTCAGTACTCAGGGTACTGGGTGCTCAGTACTCATAGTGCTCAGTGCTCAGTACTCGGGGTGCTTGGTGCTCAGTACTCAGGGTGCTCAGTGCTCAGTACTCGGGGTGCTGGGTGCTCAGTACTCGGGGTGCTGGGTGCTCAGTGCTCAGGGTGCTGGGTGCTCAGTGCTCAGAGTGCTGGGTGCTCAGTACTCAGGGTGCTCGGTGCTCAGTACTCAGAGTGCTCAGAGCTCAGTACTCAGCGTGCTGGGTGCTCAGTGCTCAGGGTGCTCGGTGCTCAGTACGCAGGGTGCTCAGTGCTCAGTACTCAGCGTGCTGGGTGCTCAGTGCTCAGGGTGCTGGGTGCTCAGTATTCAGGGTGCTGGGTGCTTAGTACTCAGGGTGCTCGGTCCTCAGTGCTCAGGGTGCTCGGTGCTCAGTACTCAGGGTGCTGGGTGCTCAGTGCTCAGGGTGCTCAGTGCTCAGTACTCAGGGTGCTCGGTGCTCAGTGCTCAGGGTGCTCAGTGCTCAGTACTCAGGGTGCTCAGTGCTCAGTGCTCAGGGTGCTGGGTGCTCAGTGCTCGGGGTGCTGGGTGCTCAGTGCTCAGGGTGCTGGGTGCTCAGTACTCAGGGTGCTCAGTGCTCAGGGTGCTGGGTGCTCAGTGCTCAGTACACAGGGTGCTGAGTGCTCAGTGCTCTAGGTGCTGGGTGCTCAGTGCTCAGTACTCAGGGTGCTGGCTGCTCAGTGCTCAGGGTGCTGGATGCTCAGTACTCAGGGTGCTGGGTGCTCAGTGCTCAGGGTGCTGGGTGCTCAGTACTCAGGGTGCTGGGTGCTCAGTGCTCAGGGTGCTGGGTGCTCAGTGCTCAGGGTGCTGGGTCCTCAGTGCTCAGGGTGCTGGGTGCTCAGTGCTCGGGGAGCTCAGTACTCAGGGTGATGTGGGTTCAGTGCTCAGGGTACTGGGTGCTCAGTACTCAGGGTGCTCGGTGCTTAGTACTCAGGGTGCTGGGTGCTCAGTACTCCGGGTGCTGGGTGCTCAGTGCTCGGGGTGCTCGGTGCTCAGTGCTCAGTGTGCTGGGTGCTCAGTACTCAGGGTGCTCATTGCTCCGGGTCCTGGGTGCTCAGTACTCAGGGTGCTGGGTGCTCAATACTCAGGGTGCTCAGTGCTCAGTACTCAGGGTGCTCAGTGCTCAGTACTCAGGGTTCTCAGTGCTCAGGGTGCTGGGTGCTCAGTGCGCGGGGTGCTGGGTGCTCAGTGCTCAGGGTGCTGGGTGCTCAGTGCTCAGGGTGCTGGGTGCTCAGTGCTCAGGGTGCTCGGTGCTCAGTGCTCAGGTTGCTGGGTGCTCAGTACTCAGGGTGCTGGGTGCTCAGTACTCAGGGTGCTCATTGCTCAGTACTCAGGGTGCTCAGTGCTCAGTACTCAGGGTGCTCAGTGCTCAGGGTGCTGGGTGCTCAGTACTCAGGGTGCTGGGTGATCAGTGCTCAGGGTGCTCGGTGCTCAGAACATTGGGTGCTCAGTACTCAGGGTGCTGGGTGCTCAGTACTCAGGGTGCTGGGTGCTCAGTGCTCAGGGTGCTCAGTGCTCAGTACATTGGGTGCTCAGTACTCAGGGTGCTGGGTGCTCAGTGCTCAGGGTGCTGGGTGCTCAGTGCTCAGGGTGCTGGGTGCTCAGTACTCAGGGTGCTCAGTGCTCAGTACTCAAGGTGCTGGGTGCTCAGTGCTCGGGGTGCTGGGTGCTCAGTGCTCAGTACTCAGGGTGCTCGGTGCTCAGTGCTCGGGGTGCTGGGTACTCAGTGCTCAGTACACAGGGTGCTGAGTGCTCAGTGCTCGGGGTGCTGGGTGCTCAGTGCTCAGTACTCAGGGTGCTGGGTGCTCAGTGCTCGGGGTGCTGGATGCTCAGTACTTAGGGTGCTGGGTGCTCAGTGCTCAGGGTGCCTCGTGCTCAGTACCCTGTGTGCTGGGTGCTCAGTACTCAGGGAGCTCAGTGCTCGGGGTGCAGTGTGCTCAGTACTCAGGGTGCTGGGTGGTCAGTACTCAGGGTGCTCAGTACTCAGGGTGCTGGGTGCTCAGTGCTCAGGGTGCTGGGTGCTCAGTGCTCGGGGTGCTGGGTGCTCATTCTCGGGGTGCTGGGTGCTCAGTACTCAGGGTGCTGGTTGCTCAGTGCTCGGGGTGCTCGATGCTCAGTACACAGGGTGCTGGGTTCTCAGTGCTCGGGGTGCTGGGTGCTCAGTACTCAGGGTGCTGGGTGCTCAGGGCTCAGTACTCAGCGTGCTGGGTGCTCAGTGCTCAGAGTGTTGGGTGCTCAGTACTCAGGGTGCTGGGTGCTCAGTGCTCAGGGTGCTCAGTGCTCAGGGTGCTGGGTGCTCAGGGTGCTGGGTGCTCAGTGCTCGGGGTGCTGGGTGCTCAGTGCTCAGGGTGCTGGGTGCTCAGTGCTCAGTGCTCAGGGTGCTGGGTGCTCAGTGCTCAGTGCTCAGGGTGCTGGGTGTTCAGTACTCAGGGTGCTGGGTGCTCAGTACTCAGGGTGCTGGGTGCTCAGTGCTCAGGGTGCTGGGTGCTCAGTGCTCAGGGTGCTGGGTGCTCAGTACTCAGGGTGCTCGGTGCTCAGTACTCAGGGTGCTCGGTGCTCAGTGCTCAGGGTGCTGGGTGCTCAGTGCTCGGGGTGCTGGGTGTTCAGTACTCAGGGTGTTGGGTGCTCAGTACTCAGGGTGCTGGGTGCTCAGTGCTCAGGGTGCTGGGTGCTCAGTGCTCAGGGTGCTGGGTGCTCAGTACTCAGGGTGCTCCGTGCTCAGTACTCAGGGTTCTCGGTGCTCAGTGCACAGGGTGCTGGGTGCACAGTGCTCAGGGTGCTGGTTGCTCAGTACTCGGGGTGCTGGGTGCTCAGTACTCAGCGTGCTGGGTGCTCAGTGCTCAGGGTGCTGGTTGCTCAGTGCTCGGGGTGCTGTGTGTTCAGTACTCGCGGTGCTGGGTGCTCACTGCTCAGGGTGCTGGTTCTCAGTGCTCGGGGTACTGGGTACTCAGTGCTCAGTACACAGGGTGCTGGGTGCTCAGTGCTCGGGGTGCTGGGTGCTCAGTGCTCAGTACTCAGGGTGCTGAGTGCTCAGAGCTCGGGGTGCTGGGTGCTCAGTACTCAGGGTACTCGGTGCTCAGTACTCAGGGTGCTGGGTGATCAGTGCTCAGGGTGCTGGGTGCTCAGTACTCAGTGTGCTGGGTGCTCAGTACTCAGGGTGCTGGGTGCTCAGTACTCAGGGTGCTCGGTGCTCAGTACTCAGGGTGCTGCGTCCTCAGTGCTCAGGGTGCTGAGTGCTCAGTACTCAGGGTGCTGGGTGCTCAGTACTCGGGGTGCTGGGTGCTCAGTACTCAGGGAGCTGGGTGCTCAGTACTCATTGTGCTGGGTGCTCAGTACTCGGGTGCTGGGTGCTCAGTGCTCAGGGTGCTGGGTGCTCAGTGCTCGGGGTGCTGGGTGCTCAGTGCTCAGTACTCAGGGTGCAGAGTGCTCAGTGCTCGGGGTGCTGGGTGCTCAGTGCTCAGTACTCAGGGTGCTTGGTGCTCAGTGCTCGGGGTGCTGGGTGCTCAGTACTCAGGGTGCTGGGTGCTCAGTACTCAGGGTGCTCGGTGCTCAGTACTCAGAGTGCTCAGAGCTCAGTACTCAGCGTGCTGGGTGCTCTGTGCTCAGGGTGCTCGGTGCTCAGTACGCAGGGTGCTCAGTGCTCAGTACTCAGCGTGCTGGGTGCTCAGTGCTCAGGGTGCTGGGTGCTCAGTATTCAGGGTGCTGGGTGCTTAGTACTCAGGGTGCTCGGTCCTCAGTGCTCAGGGTGCTCGGTGCTCAGTACTCAGGGTGCTGGGTGCTCAGTGCTCAGGGTGCTCAGTGCTCAGTACTCAGGGTGCTCGGTGCTCAGTGCTCAGGGTGCTCAGTGCTCAGTACTCAGGGTGCTCAGTGCTCAGTGCTCAGGGTGCTGGGTGCTCAGTGCTCGGGGTGCTGGGTGCTCAGTGCTCAGGGTGCTGGGTGCTCAGTACTCAGGGTGCTCAGTGCTCAGGGTGCTGGGTGCTCAGTGCTCTGTACACAGGGTGCTGAGTGCTCAGTGCTCTAGGTGCTGGGTGCTCAGTGCTCAGTACTCAGGGTGCTGGCTGCTCAGTGCTCAGGGTGCTGGATGCTCAGTACTCAGGGTGCTGGGTGCTCAGTGCTCAGGGTGCTGGGTGCTCAGTACTCAGGGTGCTGGGTGCTCAGTGCTCAGGGTGCTGGGTGCTCAGTGCTCAGGGTGCTGGGTCCTCAGTGCTCAGGGTGCTGGGTGCTCAGTGCTCAGGGAGCTCAGTACTCAGGGTGCTGTGGGTTCAGTGCTCAGGGTACTGGGTGCTCAGTACTCAGGGTGCTCGGTGCTTAGTACTCAGGGTGCTGGGTGCTCAGTACTCCGGGTGCTGGGTGCTCAGTGCTCGGGGTGCTCGGTGCTCAGTGCTCAGGGTGCTGGGTGCTCAGTACTCAGGGTGCTCATTGCTCCGGGTCCTGGGTGCTCAGTACTCAGGGTGCTGGGTGCTCAATACTCAGGGTGCTCAGTGCTCAGTACTCAGGGTGCTCAGTGCTCAGTACTCAGGGTTCTCAGTGCTCAGGGTGCTGGGTGCTCAGTGCGCGGGGTGCTGGGTGCTCAGTGCTCAGGGTGCTGGGTGCTCAGTGCTCAGGGTGCTGGGTGCTCAGTGCTCAGGGTGCTCGGTGCTCAGTGCTCAGGTTGCTGGGTGCTCAGTACTCAGGGTGCTGGGTGCTCAGTACTCAGGGTGCTCATTGCTCAGTACTCAGGGTGCTCAGTGCTCAGTACTCAGGGTGCTCAGTGCTCAGGGTGCTGGGTGCTCAGTACTCAGGGTGCTGGGTGATCAGTGCTCAGGGTGCTCGGTGCTCAGAACATTGGGTGCTCAGTACTCAGGGTGCTGGGTGCTCAGTACTCAGGGTGCTGGGTGCTCAGTGCTCAGGGTGCTCAGTGCTCAGTACATTGGGTGCTCAGTACTCAGGGTGCTGGGTGCTCAGTGCTCAGGGTGCTGGGTGCTCAGTGCTCAGGGTGCTGGGTGCTCAGTACTCAGGGTGCTCAGTGCTCAGTACTCAAGGTGCTGGGTGCTCAGTGCTCGGGGTGCTGGGTGCTCAGTGCTCAGTACTCAGGGTGCTCGGTGCTCAGTGCTCGGGGTGCTGGGTACTCAGTGCTCAGTACACAGGGTGCTGAGTGCTCAGTGCTCGGGGTGCTGGGTGCTCAGTGCTCAGTACTCAGGGTGCTGGGTGCTCAGTGCTCGGGGTGCTGGATGCTCAGTACTTAGGGTGCTGGGTGCTCAGTGCTCAGGGTGCCTCGTGCTCAGTACCCTGGGTGCTGGGTGCTCAGTACTCAGGGAGCTCAGTGCTCGGGGTGCAGTGTGCTCAGTACTCAGGGTGCTGGGTGGTCAGTACTCAGGGTGCTCAGTACTCAGGGTGCTGGGTGCTCAGTGCTCAGGGTGCTGGGTGCTCAGTGCTCGGGGTGCTGGGTGCTCATTCTCGGGGTGCTGGGTGCTCAGTACTCAGGGTGCTGGTTGCTCAGTGCTCGGGGTGCTCGATGCTCAGTACACAGGGTGCTGGGTGCTCAGTGCTCGGGGTGCTGGGTGCTCAGTACTCAGGGTGCTGGGTGCTCAGGGCTCAGTACTCAGCGTGCTGGGTGCTCAGTGCTCAGAGTGTTGGGTGCTCAGTACTCAGGGTGCTGGGTGCTCAGTGCTCAGGGTGCTCAGTGCTCAGGGTGCTGGGTGCTCAGGGTGCTGGGTGCTCAGTGCTCGGGGTGCTGGGTGCTCAGTGCTCAGGGTGCTGGGTGCTCAGTGCTCAGTGCTCAGGGTGCTGGGTGCTCAGTGCTCAGTGCTCAGGGTGCTGGGTGTTCAGTACTCAGGGTGCTCGGTGCTCAGTGCTCAGGGTGCTGGGTGCTCAGTGCTCGGGGTGCTGGGTGTTCAGTACTCAGGGTGTTGGGTGCTCAGTACTCAGGGTGCTGGGTGCTCAGTGCTCAGGGTGCTGGGTGCTCAGTGCTCAGGGTGCTGGGTGCTCAGTACTCAGGGTGCTCCGTGCTCAGTACTCAGGGTTCTCGGTGCTCAGTGCTCAGGGTGCTGGGTGCACAGTGCTCAGGGTGCTGGTTGCTCAGTACTCGGGGTGCTGGGTGCTCAGTACTCAGCGTGCTGGGTGCTCAGTGCTCAGGGTGCTGGTTGCTCAGTGCTCGGGGTGCTGTGTGTTCAGTACTCGCGGTGCTGGGTGCTCACTGCTCAGGGTGCTGGTTCTCAGTGCTCGGGGTACTGGGTACTCAGTGCTCAGTACACAGGGTGCTGGGTGCTCAGTGCTCGGGGTGCTGGGTGCTCAGTGCTCAGTACTCAGGGTGCTGAGTGCTCAGAGCTCGGGGTGCTGGGTGCTCAGTACTCAGGGTACTCGGTGCTCAGTACTCAGGGTGCTGGGTGATCAGTGCTCAGGGTGCTGGGTGCTCAGTACTCAGTGTGCTGGGTGCTCAGTACTCAGGGTGCTGGGTGCTCAGTACTCAGGGTGCTCGGTGCTCAGTACTCAGGGTGCTGGGTCCTCAGTGCTCAGGGTGCTGAGTGCTCAGTACTCAGGGTGCTGGGTGCTCAGTACTCGGGGTGCTGGGTGCTCAGTACTCAGGGAGCTGGGTGCTCAGTACTCATTGTGCTGGGTGCTCAGTACTCGGGTGCTGGGTGCTCAGTGCTCAGGGTGCTGGGTGCTCAGTGCTCGGGGTGCTGGGTGCTCAGTGCTCAGTACTCAGGGTGCAGAGTGCTCAGTGCTCGGGGTGCTGGGTGCTCAGTGCTCAGTACTCAGGGTGCTTGGTGCTCAGTGCTCGGGGTGCTGGGTGCTCAGTACTCAGGGTGCTGGGTGCTCAGTGCTCAGGGTGCTGGGTGCTCAGTACTCAGGGTGCTGGGTGCTCAGTGCTCAGGGTGCTGGGTGCTCAGTGCTCAGGGTGCTGGGTCCTCAGTGCTCAGGGTGCTGGGTGCTCAGTGCTCGGGGAGCTCAGTACTCAGGGTGCTGTGGGTTCAGTGCTCAGGGTACTGGGTGCTCAGTACTCAGGGTGCTCGGTGCTTAGTACTCAGGGTGCTGGGTGCTCAGTACTCCGGGTCCTGGGTGCTCAGTGCTCGGGGTGCTCGGTGCTCAGTGCTCAGGGTGCTGGGTGCTCAGTACTCAGGGTGCTCATTGCTCCGGGTCCTGGGTGCTCAGTACTCAGGGTGCTGGGTGCTCAATACTCAGGGTGCTCAGTGCTCAGTACTCAGGGTGCTCAGTGCTCAGTACTCAGGGTTCTCAGTGCTCAGGGTGCTGGGTGCTCAGTGCGCGGGGTGCTGGGTGCTCAGTGCTCAGGGTGCTGGGTGCTCAGTGCTCAGGGTGCTGGGTGCTCAGTGCTCAGGGTGCTCGGTGCTCAGTGCTCAGGTTGCTGGGTGCTCAGTACTCAGGGTGCTGGGTGCTCAGTACTCAGGGTGCTCATTGCTCAGTACTCAGGGTGCTCAGTGCTCAGTACTCAGGGTGCTCAGTGCTCAGGGTGCTGGGTGCTCAGTACTCAGGGTGCTGGGTGCTCAGGGCTCAGGGTGCTCGGTGCTCAGAACATTGGGTGCTCAGTACTCAGGGTGCTGGGTGCTCAGTACTCAGGGTGCTGGGTGCTCAGTGCTCAGGGTGCTCAGTGCTCAGTACATTGGGTGCTCAGTACTCAGGGTGCTGGGTGCTCAGTGCTCAGGGTGCTGGGTGCTCAGTGCTCAGGGTGCTGGGTGCTCAGTACTCAGGGTGCTCAGTGCTCAGTACTCAAGGTGCTGGGTGCTCAGTGCTCGGGGTGCTGGGTGCTCAGTGCTCAGTACTCAGGGTGCTCGGTGCTCAGTGCTCGGGGTGCTGGGTACTCAGTGCTCAGTACACAGGGTGCTGAGTGCTCAGTGCTCGGGGTGCTGGGTGCTCAGTGCTCAGTACTCAGGGTGCTGGGTGCTCAGTGCTCGGGGTGCTGGATGCTCAGTACTTAGGGTGCTGGGTGCTCAGTGCTCAGGGTGCCTCGTGCTCAGTACCCTGGGTGCTGGGTGCTCAGTACTCAGGGAGCTCAGTGCTCGGGGTGCAGTGTGCTCAGTACTCAGGGTGCTGGGTGGTCAGTACTCAGGGTGCTCAGTACTCAGGGTGCTGGGTGCTCAGTGCTCAGGGTGCTGGGTGCTCAGTGCTCGGGGTGCTGGGTGCTCATTCTCGGGGTGCTGGGTGCTCAGTACTCAGGGTGCTGGTTGCTCAGTGCTCGGGGTGCTCGATGCTCAGTACACAGGGTGCTGGGTGCTCAGTGCTCGGGGTGCTGGGTGCTCAGTACTCAGGGTGCTGGGTGCTCAGGGCTCAGTACTCAGCGTGCTGGGTGCTCAGTGCTCAGAGTGTTGGGTGCTCAGTACTCAGGGTGCTGGGTGCTCAGTGCTCAGGGTGCTCAGTGCTCAGGGTGCTGGGTGCTCAGGGTGCTGGGTGCTCAGTGCTCGGGGTGCTGGGTGCTCAGTGCTCAGGGTGCTGGGTGCTCAGTGCTCAGTGCTCAGGGTGCTGGGTGCTCAGTGCTCAGTGCTCAGGGTGCTGGGTGTTCAGTACTCAGGGTGCTGGGTGCTCAGTACTCAGGGTGCTGGGTGCTCAGTGCTCAGGGTGCTGGGTGCTCAGTGCTCAGGGTGCTGGGTGCTCAGTACTCAGGGTGCTCGGTGCTCAGTACTCAGGGTGCTCGGTGCTCAGTGCTCAGGGTGCTGGGTGCTCAGTGCTCGGGGTGCTGGGTGTTCAGTACTCAGGGTGTTGGGTGCTCAGTACTCAGGGTGCTGGGTGCTCAGTGCTCAGGGTGCTGGGTGCTCAGTGCTCAGGGTGCTGGGTGCTCAGTACTCAGGGTGCTCCGTGCTCAGTACTCAGGGTTCTCGGTGCTCAGTGCTCAGGGTGCTGGGTGCACAGTGCTCAGGGTGCTGGTTGCTCAGTACTCGGGGTGCTGGGTGCTCAGTACTCAGCGTGCTGGGTGCTCAGTGCTCAGGGTGCTGGTTGCTCAGTGCTCGGGGTGCTGTGTGTTCAGTACTCGCGGTGCTGGGTGCTCACTGCTCAGGGTGCTGGTTCTCAGTGCTCGGGGTACTGGGTACTCAGTGCTCAGTACACAGGGTGCTGGGTGCTCAGTGCTCGGGGTGCTGGGTGCTCAGTGCTCAGTACTCAGGGTGCTGAGTGCTCAGAGCTCGGGGTGCTGGGTGCTCAGTACTCAGGGTACTCGGTGCTCAGTACTCAGGGTGCTGGGTGATCAGTGCTCAGGGTGCTGGGTGCTCAGTACTCAGTGTGCTGGGTGCTCAGTACTCAGGGTGCTGGGTGCTCAGTACTCAGGGTGCTCGGTGCTCAGTACTCAGGGTGCTGGGTCCTCAGTGCTCAGGGTGCTGAGTGCTCAGTACTCAGGGTGCTTCGTGCTCAGTACTCGGGGTGCTGGGTGCTCAG